>NC_141785.1:14047156-14651516 GCF_054643075.1 Acanthaster planci | reverse complement strand
AGGAGCCACGTCTGGAGAACTGGCGCACTGACACTGCCCGTCTCCACCTCACACTGTGCACAACGGGCCTGGACGGCCAGGAGGATATGTCCAAGGCCATCCAAGTCCTCAAGGTGCTCCAGGGAGACATCTCCAGCCTCCTCTCCCTTGTCACCATGCTCAGGTTTCAAGGGTTGGACCAATTTCACGGCCGCATCCTGTACTCTGCTCCAGAGGAGTCCCCGGCTCTGGCTAAACTCTCCCAGATGCTACAGGTGGGGTTGGCTGAGGCAGGAATCAATTTAGCGGGCAATCGTCCCAAATTCAGCCCCCATATAACTCTCCTAAAGGTGGATTGGAGGGCAACTGATGCGTTTGACAACACACCCATACACCTTGATCATTACCAACAATTCTCACAAGCATTTATTGGTGTACAACCCATAGATACCATCCACCTGTGCTCCATGATGGACCCTCCCCGGCCAGATGGGTTTTACTATTGCCTTGGTAGTATGGACATTCAGTCTGAACACTCAATCTAGCCTTGAAATGAAAGAACCGCTTTACTCACAACAATATTAAACTATATATTTTAAGTTTACCCTTGTCCTGTACTTTAATGAACAGGAATATTTAATTTCAAAGATGAGATTGCACCGGGGAGATGTAAATGAATTTTGGATTTTTTCCCTGCCCAAGGAGTATTTTTAGATGTAACTACCTCTGATAGGTCTCTTGCATAAATCATTCAAAAGCTATTCTAGCACACCAACAGTTTGATTTGTCAGCCTTAAGCTACTATAGTTGGATTTAGGGACCCGGAAAGGGTCACACAACATATAGTTGTCCTTCGAAACGTGCCATGGAGATTCTTGAGTCAAACCTTTGCAAATACAAACTTAAAGCAGTGTACTCAACAGCAAGGACACATTTACCAACTTGTCAGGAGTTGGCAAGCCGTTGTTTGTCTAGTTGTTTCCATTTATAAGTATGGTCTACTGAAGATGGTGTGACTACACCTACATGTAGACACGTTTTTTGAGAGGGAGGCATAATGACTCAGATCAACATTTCTCAATGATATATTTCACGGCAACAACAAGTCATCTAGCTGAGTGTGCATTGATTGTTAGATGCCACCAGATCTGCAAATATGCCCTGATGTATTCAGATTAAACCTCCATTCAAGTAATAATAAATCTGCATTTGTGTAGAGCTCAGCCTTTAGATCTCCCCACAGAATTCATTGCATATGTAGTGCCCTACATACATAAATGAGTAAAAATAGAAGATCATCTTTGTCTTCTTGTTTTGTTATTGATACCTATAGTTTCCTTTGGCTGTTGTCAATGATTTCACTTCTAGCAAGATCATTACAGATAACTAATACACTGTGTGTTAATCTAGAACATGCAAGATTATCCTTGGCTTGGAATATGATTCCTGTGATAATGCCCTCCAAACACTTGGGTAAGACATGTTACAGATATAAAGGCAAAAGCTGTGCGAGTCACTTGCAAAGTCTATACCTACTTCTGAAGTGAATAAATGTCTCATCTCTGCTGTCTTGACTACATATCAACTACTAAAGCAGTACAATTTTCTGTACCGTCCTGTGGAACAGAACTTTTTAAGAAAAGTGTGACGTCCTATCTTATCCAGTTGCTGGACGACAAGTCATTGGCAATGTTTTGCCTGTTTGTTTAACTCGATTCCATACTTTTGTTATGGTTTGTTTTTTTATTGCATCCTCTTTGTATTTTATTTCTTACTTAATCTTTCGTTTCAAATGTATGCATGTAAAGATCTCTGCAATTCAGCCTTTGGCTGCTATTGAGATTTTAATAATAAATCATGAATGAATAACTTATGGACTTGTCCCAAGTTCAACAGACAAACACAAGTATATTTAGAAATACAGTCCATCATAAAAAGTGACTGATTGATTAATACTCCTTTTGAATTTTTTTTTCTGGCAAGTGATCGTTTTGAAGATAGCAGTGAAAGAAGGCCATTTCTAATGACACCTCTAAAGATGCATTTTTTAAAAATTCTCATTGGCAGTTTGCCTTAGGTACCTGTCTTCACAATTTGAGCATAATGCACATATGATAGAGTACCTTTAATGAATTGTCATCGATGTCTGGGTATAAAAGTGCAAGTGCACCGTGCGGGGTAAGTTCCTGGTAGACCTGTTGCCAGCGAGTGGTGCCACGCCCGCATGGGCCGTAGTTGAATAGCCAGTGGCAGTACTTGTGAGTAAAGCAACTTACCAAGAAAATAAGTTGATGTAATTACTTCGGATATGTTTATGAGAAGGGACTCCATCCACAGGTTGTTAAACTTGTTGTCATACCCCACTCTGATAAGTTTTAACGCCTCCCAGGCGCGGACATTAAAGGCTTTCAAAAGAGCAGAAGTACGAGCTGTGACAGACTATGGAATGGATCTAATATGGAAGAATAATCAATAAGCTATTAAACTTATAAGGAGGGAGATTAATTGAAAATGTTTCTACAAAACCTAAACAATGTAAAAAAACAATGAGTAAAACGAAGGAAAAGCAATCAAATTGTTCTCAGAGATTTGATATATTTGGCATAATATTAATACACATATTTTCACTGGTATTTTTAATGCATAAATATAGGTGAAATACTGTAGTGAAAGTACGATGAAGTTTAGTTTAAAAGATTAGTCAATTTAGGGGAGTCCCCCAGTGAGTCATGTGGACAGCGCGTGCAGCGTTGTGATTGGCTGCATGCTGTCCACATCCTCGCTAACTTCTGAGAAGTGCACAGCGTGTAGAATGACTAGACCAAATCATTTTAACGGTGCTGCTTTAGCTTGGATTTGAATACATCCTGTGAAGAACTATTTACAACAGGTAGATTGTTCCAGTCTTTTATAGGGGAAACAAAAAATGAGTCCTGGAATGCTTTAGACTTATGACGAATTTGTAGAAATTTTTGATCATTCCCCCTAGTTCTCCTGGTGTTAGGCTGGATAAACTAGGTTAACATCAACCAATCCGTATTTCATCTAGTCGAGCACACAAAGTCTCTGGTTTCTCCTTCTTGACCGGAAAGTTTCCCAACCCAGCTTATTTAGGGTA
The DNA here is from genome assembly GCF_054643075.1 of Acanthaster planci. Classification (NCBI taxonomy): domain Eukaryota; kingdom Metazoa; phylum Echinodermata; class Asteroidea; order Valvatida; family Acanthasteridae; genus Acanthaster; species Acanthaster planci. The sequence continues at coordinate 14,648,419 of NC_141785.1, read as the reverse complement.
CTGGTTACGGAGCTCTCGACCCTACTGTTGTTGTTGGTACAAAATCTGGCAGCCTGCTGTTGGATTCTTTCCAATGATGGTATACTGGTTTTAGCTCTACTAAAACCAGAATCCCACGCAGCCGTTGCATACTCAAGCACATGTCTCTATGGAGTTCCATATCTGCCGTCGCCTGTCGTCTGCCTTTTGCTTTTTGTTGTGTCCCAATTCTGCCATTTACCAGTTCCAAACATGCTATTTTCTGTCACCCGCCGTGCGTTGCCTGTCGTGCATTAGCCCCACTAGTGTGGCAAGGACTCTCACTCCCGATCCAATCCTTATGGGGCTAGTCGTGCATCGCAAACAGGACCTGCAAAAGCCGGGGTTTAACAAATGACAATGTGATGATTCCATTCACTTCTAAGGATCTTTTCCCAATAAGGCAAGTACAAATCCCACCTGCAATACTAGTCCCATAATTAATGCCAATAATGCTAGACTACCCCTGCCCCTTGACAAGAAAATGTCACCTGTCTGAGAATTCAACCAAGTGTTTTTTGGGGGAAAAGCATTTTCAGCATAGCAAAAATGTTCAGGCCAACTTATCCACAGTCTAATTCTAATTTGCATACTTTACAAATGTGCCAACTTGTTTTCATCAAATCCTGGAAAGAAATCTGCCAAGCGATACAGATGTTCCATTTTGTCCTCTCAATTTCACTTTGAAATACAGAAATACTAGACAGTGCTGTGGATAACAAACTGTTTATTAAATGTATTGTTAGGGGGCAATTACCACTTGGTTTAAGTTTCAGAAAGTGTGACGTGTTGGTTTTTGTGGGTGTGGTTGCCACGGTGGACAGACTGATGAGAACAGGTTGTCCAGCATATCAGCAGTATTTATGGGGCTAACAAGTAACGTTACTGTTTAAAAGACTTCTGTGAGTCTACCTGCAACTCAAGTCATGTCTAATTTGGGGAATACAGCAGATTTCATCATAGGTATACCCGCCCTCAAAAAAATATTGAGTCAGTTCGTCTCTTATGAAAACTATTAAGGAATCAAACATTGTAATTAATTTGTTATCTACATTCCGTTCTGTGGGATATCGTGCATGGACAGACAGAAATATTACATAGGCTATAGACCTAAAGTCAGGCCATTAATGAGTAAAGCTAAGTCTAGAGTAACTAAGTTATCGAGAAAAACAATCTACCCTAACAAAAGTTTATTTTGTTAATTCATTTATGTAACAAAAAATGGTATTTCATATACACATCACTTGATCGATGTCAGGATATTATTTCTTCTTGCGTTTGGATAGCCGCTCATTCTTGCGTAAGGTTAAATAAATATATTTGTGGGGTTAGGCCAAGTCAATCCTATCTCCGATCAGGCCAGTCTGCTGGTCCGCCTCAAAAAGGTGTCAGTGGTCCCGCCACACTATATGGCAGTTGACGTGTTCACATGGAAAACCCTGTCTTTGGGGTAATTTGTAGGGAACAGAAAAGATTCAAAGTGAACAGAGATCACACACATTATTACATTTTACAGCTCAATGCTTACTTTCCATGAAAACTATTTCAAAATGAATATTAACAGGATAAACATGCTGCGTCAGACGGACAACTGATCATGTACAAATGTGGAAACTCCAATTTGAATGTGACCCACCAGTGAACTCTCCATTCCATTTCATTTTTACCTTGTGGCCTTCGAGGTCTCATAAATGGAAAAGTACATTTAGGTACATGTGTAAATTGTTTTGTGACCGTAACATGCCCAAGTGGAATGTTTTCCCTGTCTGCTAGGCTCAGTGGGACTTAAAGGAATGATCATTTCCAAATTCCCTTTTACTTTTGTTAGTGCATCTAAACCTAAAATCCCCTACGGATGAAATGGTTCAATTCCCATTTTCAACAATTGAATTGAAATTATTGGGTTTTTGAGGCAAGGCAAAGTAAATTTGACTTGTTCCACACTCGGGCAAGGTTTTAAAACTTAGGCAAGTCCCAACACTCTGTTGGTTGAAGAGTTATTAAATGCAACCACTCACATCCATGAACAGATTCATTTAGACATTAATATATTCTTTTTTTTTGTTTCCACTCTTATTTTCATTCTAATATATATTTTTTTATTTACTAAATAAATCATATAATATGCCCTTTTCCCTGCATTTTTTAAAAATAATTTCCATTTTTTTAACGTGTATATCATTTTGCATGCATAAGCTGCTCAAAATTTCACGTATTTTTAATGTCTTAAACCATTTATTGTAAATACAAAACTAAGTTTTACTGACTGTTTGTAATTTAATATTCTACAACCTGATGTGGGGCTGCAGATCTATGGATGTCGATGATTATTTGCTTTTGATGCTTCTGGTAATGGCTTCTCATTCTAGTCACTGAATTGATCAATGTGGATACTTCTCTATCGCCAGCATTAAGTAAGTTCTTGACCAGGTAAATTAGTAGGCCCCATGTATAATTATGAGTGCTGTTGTCATTAATAGTTCTCAGATCTCTATCATTTATTCTTACCGTAGGGAGGGAGTCATGATTCCCAAATCCTAGCAATCCATATACGACGAAAGACATGTGCATACTCAATCTGTTTTCAGAATGTAGGTAAACGTACACGTACCTTTTAAGTGCTTGACCAAACACTAGAGACTGCCAGGAATAGGCTTACATTAGGAATCTTGAGTCTTCATTTCCTTCATCTACATCACAACTCAGGTGATGCAGTACGTTCATCTGATGATGTCGGCTGATGTCAACTGCATCGTTTCTACAGAAAAATAAAGAATTGAAGAACTTACACCAACTACTAACTTTCACATTAAACCAAACTGTTATGCTTGCGAACTTGAAACTGCCACCTTAAATTTCACTGAACGATCACTGCAACTACTTTGTACCCATCGTTACTTTGAGATCATGTCTCCCAGGAGCAGGAAATGGTTTCTTCACCTTCATAGATGATTCTGTGATGATTCCTACCACTTTCTTTGATTTGGAGAAATTCCCTGTTAGATTTAGCAATACCCATAACATCACTGATAAAAATAATTTTCATGGAGTTCATTGTCAGACACCGACTGTCCATTGTTTGTCTAGATTTGCTCAAACCATTGAGGAAAATGGAACATCAATACAGGTCGAGTTGTGCTGTTTTGCTTTCCTTCCATGCTCCAATTATCTTGAAATTAAGGATATTTGGGGGATGTAATTTGTGTGATCTTATTAAAAGTGAAAGTGGCCCTCAAGGTATGTTGTTCCCAATGCTTACACATCAAATTTGCTGGAACTTTAACCTTTCATATTTCTGTGTAAATTCATCGCGGAAAATTTAGGATAGAATGCTTCTGTGAAATGTCATTAATTAACTCTTCAAGTCAACCTGTATCTTTGTTTTACAAAGTGACCAACACTCGGGCAAAAGCAATGAGTTGAGTGCGTTCTGTAGTTTGCACACTGCAACAAATGACATGTTTCCCACACAATCAATATATATATATAAAGAAAGGAGTATAAGATATCAAATGCAAAAAAAAAAGATTTATGGGAATGATTTCCACATAAACAATCTGCTGACCACATATGAGAAATTTAAGCTTCAGGCCCACTCTTAGGGGATTTGAATTGTTAATTACGGTCAGGGCCAGGCAATATCTAATGTTTGCAGTAACAGCACTGCAGATACATATCTCTTTTGTGAATTTGTGAGGTTCTGGAGAGAACCTGATTATGTTTTGGGCAGCACAGCCTGTCGTAGCTCTGGAGGACTTTTGCTTGATCCTGACTGTGATGCAGTGTGGAGGCTTGAAGGATGTCACTCTGCAGGCAAAGTGCAGATTGGGTGGCAATGCTGGTGAGGTAGGTAGGTTGCCAAGGGTAAAGGTGACCCATAGGCTATATAGGGGTGCAGTGTCCCAATTCAAGGAAAATTCTCCGCCAGGCCGAGCCGCACAAAAAGTACCCCCAGAGATTGTTTCGAAAAGAGGGGTCTGTTTGGGCCAAGAAGTGGTGAAATTGTGTCAGTATGGTCCAGGATCATCTCTGTAGATTCAGGGGCACCCATCTGGGGGCAAAGCAGACAAAAATGGGATTGAAAATTAGTCAGAAGAGCCCCAGGAAGGTGAGGGATGTCATTTGAAAAATGGCCGTTGGGAGGGCTTGGCAACATTCACGTTTTGGGGGGGGAGTTTGTTTTGGGCGGATAATTAAAAAATTCATTGGTTAATCTACTAAAAATTGAAAATCAAATGAAATCTGAAGGACCAAGCAACACATTGTTTTTTGTTTGAGAGCCCTCAGGGACTTCAGTTGCCTGCCATGGGGCTCCAATTTTGGTTGATTTTACACTATTTTCGATGGAGCTTGAATTGGTTCAGTGCACCCATAGGGCAGGGTGATAGAACTAGTGGCCCTAATCTGACCTTGGGTATAGGAGACCCTCTGGTCTGGTTGTGGGTCTAGGATGTTTAGTCAACTTGGCTAATCTTGTATCCTTTGTCCCTCGATGTGAGGATCAGGTTATGGAGTTCTTGGGATGCTCTTCATCACAGATGCTGTAGGGGCAGCGTATAATGTCCCCCAGGTGAATGGTACACCAGCCACAATGTGTCATTCTGCTTTCTGGAGACACTGACATCAATTGATGCTATGTTGCTCTCTTGCTCCATGGTGAAGGGGATTCAGACAAGGCCGATTTTCACACAGTAAATGCAGCAAAGCTGTTAAAATTAGGATTCTCTCCATGCCGATCTAATATGAATCTGACAAAAACAAAAAAATAAGAAACGTGTGACACGATCAATCAAAATGAGTTCCTTGTTGACACTGCTCAATTTATTGACTTTTTTATACATTTGAAAACTATGCAGCGTCAACTTCAATTTAAAAGCTGTAGTTACTATGACCTGGTGAAGATCAGGATATACTTTTGGTGATTTTTTTTCCATTTACAAGTAAGTTGGCCTGATTATCGATTACAAAGTAAGCCAATTTAGCTGTATGTGTGCATGACCTTAAGCTTTTCTTTCATTTGTTACCAAATTCAATACATTTGATTTCAATTGAGAAGATTAAATTCAGTTATGTAATTGGAATCACACACAAGCAATAGGGGTGATTCACAATAGTGTGCCGCCCAGTTTGCAACGCATTGGCCACCACAATGCACAAAATCTGTTGACCCTTTCCAAATGCTCGTATTAATAGCCATGATCTTAAGCTTTTCACGATGACTAAGCCCACATACATTTACCATTTAAGCTAGTACTTTAATAGCTTTTAGTACCTGTAGCCTAGTTACAGCCCAGGGTAAAATACCACGTTCATAGTTATGGTCTAAATTCTGTTAATGAGGTACGTTTTCTTGGCGCTGCTTTAATTAATAGAAAATGATTTTCTACTAACACAGGATTTGGTATTTAACAAGGCTCTCTTTATACGAAGCTGTCTCATCAGTAAAATTTGGTCTAGAGAAGTTAACCCGAGATAAACAACTAATAAAGCATGCTTATGGTTATTTACCCTCAACAGGTCTATACATGTACATATATTTAACAAGACCCAAGTTTTAATGACCTGCAACATGTATTGGGTTTGCTGAAGATCAAGCTCCTAGTGATAAATAGATTATTAATTCAAAGAATATTTCATACTGGTTTTGGTTCACTGCATATAACGACTGACATTTCTCAGGAACATAAAATGGAGAAAAAAGTTGATTTAACCAAGGCTTTTTACTTTCCGAATTAAACACTTCGAAGTGACATGAAATCACGAGTGAAAATCATTTAATTCCTACACTTAATCCAAAGACAAAATCAAGGCAATGCAAGTGTTAGAAATTTAACAAAAAAGCTGTCAACCTAAATTGCTTGTGACATACACACTTGCACTCATATTTAAATTTAAGGACTCGGCAGAGTCCTATATCATAATATCGATTGATTCCAAAAAGCTTTATTGCAGCCTTAATGCCTTTTATAACCCACCTAATTCTTTTCTTAATTCTTCCTTCAGAATTCTCCACTTTTTTCTATTCTGATCTTAGCCTATAAATAATTATTTCATCCTGTTTCATTTTTATCTAATTTCATTAGTCTTGATGGTTTTACTTTATTCATTTTATTTCTGCTACTTCATTTTATTATTTGTTTTATTTCTTTATGTACTGGAATGATTAAACCTTTTTTAACATGTACATTTAGATATATTTATTTTAAATGTGTTTTTGTATGGTCAGTAGCATAGGAAATCGAGGCTCTTAGGTCAGTTATTAAGTCAACTTTTCATCTCCCGGCATCTGCTGCTGGCCTTGTGTATATCTTACATGTACATGTATTGTCTGTCTTGTGCATTAATAATAAAGAGTTGTGTATTTCTGTCCCTTGACAAAGAGAACAAAATTATAAATCAGTTGAAACAGCAACACATACCAGTAACTTTACCATTTTGAAATTCTATGTCGCTGAAATCAATCAAACTACATTTGATTTAAATCCTATTGAAATTGGTGATTTACAAGTATGTAAATCAAGGTTGAGCATTTGGAAAGATGGACACTTAGTGTTAGATTATTCATTTTGGGCATATCTAAAAAACAATCATGACAAATGACTCATTTTGCGTAATCGTGTCACACAGCAACGTACATTATGCTATTAAACCAGACCAAATCCAGACACAAAATACTCCATGAAACAGGAAATATGACCAAGAAAAAGCCAGACATGAAAGATGGACAAGAGGACATGACATAAGCAAGAGTTTCCCTACGAGGAGGCAAAGAGGAGAACATGTTAGAAGGGCTTTGGTTAAGAAGGCATGCAACACTGTTCCAACATTGTTTCAATGCCAAAATGACACTGTGACGTCATTTCAGGATCATTTCAGCATTGGTCCAACTTTGAAAAAATGTCCTGTGCCCACAGGTGAGGTAGTGGGGTATGGGTGAGGAGTCATCCTTTTCCTCTCCATAATCAAAATTGCAAACACCTTTTACTTTGATTGGGGGCTAGGTACAGGCACACATTCCAAAGATTTGAAAGTATCTGAGTAACTTCTTGTCTTTTTCAAGCTGTACGTGCAGTGATAGGAGAGGGACGCTTTACACATAAAGAAATTAAACCAAGGAAGGAAAATGAATGGCCCCTTCTGATAAGTGTGTTGGGATAAGCAGGGTAAGGAGTTGAGGGAAAGAAAAGAAGAAAAGAAGGGAAAAAAAGACGTAAGAGACAGACTAGAGAAGAAGGTACACGACGTTGTTCCAACATTGTTTCAGTACTGAAATGACACTGTGACGTCATTCCAGAACCATTTCAGTTTTGAATCAACATTGGAAAAATGTCCTGTGCCCACTGGGTAAGCAGTCGTTCATATACAGTATCTCACCAATTTGTGGAACAAAAATATCTTTTTTTAAAGGGGTTGCGCACTGCACCTACATGTATGTCCATATCGATCCTTTGAAGTTTCAAAAATTTGGAAAGTATTTGGTGCAAAGTAAATTTTTATCTGTTCACACTGTATGCGCTGCAGGAGGGGATGGAAGCCATATACACTCAGGGAAATGGTGAGAAAAATAGAAGGGCCCTTAGGGAGGATTAGGTTAGGTATGTTAGGATTAGGAGGGTTTCAAGTAAGAGGGGTTGGCCCAGCGGGCACAGGACATTGTCCCAATATTGTTTAAATGACAAAATGACACTGTGATGTCATTTCAGCATCATTTCACCATGGAATCAACACTGAAACATGTCCTGTGCCTACTGAAGTCGTAAGTGGGGCTGGGTAAAAGAGTCATCAATTTTTTTACCATTATCAAGAGCATCAAACTTTTGCGCTGGGAGGGATTGCAAATTTGGGCAATATCAAGCAGAAAAATAACCATTGCTTTCAATTTCATTATTTGTACACATGCTAGGAAGGGGACAGAGCTATACGAGACTCTTGAAAATGGTAAGATAAATGAATGACCACTTTGGGAGGATTAGGTTAGCGATGTTAGGGTTAGCAAGGTTAGGGAAAGGGATGGCAAAAGGAAGTGGAAAAGGAAATGGCAAAGTAAGGGGCTCGATAAAGAGAAGAGACCAAGAGCCTGACAGACTACAGGGATAAAATCAACAGAAAAACTAACAAGACAACCATGAGAAAGTAGGAGAGAAACTAGACTGCAGAAAGTAAAAGACCTAACTCATTCTGCATCACCCAACATCACCCAGCACACAGACATTAGTCTCACAAGGGCAGGGACGACCACTTCCCTGGGGTACTAAAGAAATTGCTACCCTGCTACCCTACCTATTCTGCATCACCCAACATTACCCAGGACACAGACATTGGTCTCACAAGGGCAGGGACGACCACTTCCCCGGGGTACTAAAGAAATTGCTACCCTGCTACCTAACCTATTCTGCATCACCCAACATCACCCAGCACACAGACACTGGTCTAACAAACACCCCAAAACACCGGACAGAAAATATACAAACACAAAACAGACATACACAAAACAATTTAGACAAAACAAACAAACAATAACACAGGTGACAGGTAACAAAGTAAGACAAATAAAGAAAATACAACGGAACAAGACATTAAACACAAAAACACAAACAGATCCAAAACAAACATGAAACAACAAGGCAGACAACCAAGCAACAAAGACCAACATGAAGGAAAACAAAAACAAACACTCCAAAACACCAGACAAAAAAATACAAACAAAAAGCAGACATACACAAAACAATTCAGACAAAACAAACAAACAATAACACAGGTGACAGGTATCAAACAACTAAGACAAAGAAACTACAAAGGAACAAGACATTAAACACAAAAACACAAATACAAAAACAAACATGAAACAAGGCAAACGACAAGCAACAAAGACCAACATGACGAAAAACAAAAACAAACAATGGAAAACACCAGACAGAAAAAATAAAAAAAAAACCAGACAGAGGAAAGAAAGAAAGGACGAAAGAAAGGACGGAAGAAAAGACAAAAGAAAGGACGAACAAAAAGACGAAAGGGCGAAAGAAAAGACGACAGAAAGGACGACAGACAGGATGACAGACGGGACGACAGCCAGGAAGACAGACAGAAAGACACGACAGACAGGAAGACAGACAGACAAGACAGAGAGACAGACAAAGAACAGACAGGACAGACAAGACAGACAGGACAGACGGACAGGACAGACAGGAAGAAAGACAGGGCAGACAGGACAGACAGGACAGACAGGAAGAGAGACAGACAGGACAGACAGACAGGAAGAAAGAAAGACAGACAGGACAGACAAGACAGACAGGACAGAAAGGACAGACCGACAGGACAGACAGGAAGAAAGACAGGACAGACAGGACAGACAGGAAGAAAGACAGGACAGACAGGAAGAGAGACAGACAGGACAGACAGACAGGAAAAAAGAAAGACAGATGGGACAGACAAGACAGACAGGACAGCCAGGACAGACAGGACAGACGAACAGGACAGACAGGACGAAAGACAGGACAGACAGGAAGAGAGAAAGAAAGGACAGACCGACAGGAAAAAAGAAAGACAGACATGACAGACAAGGCAGACAGGACAGACGGACAGCACAGACAGGAAGAAAGACAGGACAGACAGGAAGAGAGACAGACAGGACAGACGGACAGGAAAAAAGAAAGACAGACGGACAGACAGGACAGACGGACAAAACAGACAGGACAGACAGGACAGACAAGACAGACAGGACAAACAGGACAGACAGGACAGACGGACAGGACAGACAGGACAGACGGACAGGACAGACAGGAAGAGAGACAGGACAGACAGGACAGACAGGGAGACAGAAAGACAGACAGGACAGACAAGACAGACAGGACAGACAGGACAGACAGGACAGACGGACAGGACAGACAGGACAGACGGACAGGACAGACGGACAGGACAGACAGGACTGACAGGACAGACAGGACTGACAGGACAGACAGACAGGAAAAAAGAAAGACAGGACACACAGACAGGAAAAAAGAAAGACAGGACAGACAGGACAGACAAGACAAACAGGACAGACAGGACAGACGGACAGGACAGACAGGACAGACAGGAAGAGAGACAGACAGGACAGACAGACAGGAAAAAACAAAGACAGACAGGACAGAGAGGACAGACAGACAGGAAAAAAGACAGACAGGACAGACAGGAAGAAAGACAGGACAGACAGGAAGAGAGACAGACAGGACAGACAGGAAAAAAGAAAGACAGACAGGACAGACAGGAAGAAAGACAGGACAGACAGGACAGACAGGACAGACAGACAGGACAGACAGGACAGACAGGACAGACAGGACTTACAGGACAGACTGGACTGACAGGACAGACAGACAGAAAAAAAAAAGACAGGACAGACAGGACAGACAAGACAGACAGGACAGACGGACAGGACAGACAGGAAGAAAGACAGGACAGACGGGACAGACAGTAAGAGAGACAGACAGGACAGACAGACAGGAAAAAACAAAGAAAGACAGGACAGACAGGACAGACAGACAGGAAAAAAGACAGACAGGACAGACAAGATAGACAAGACAGACAGGACAGATGGACAGGACAGACAGGACAGACAAGACAAACAGGACAGACGGACAGGACAGACAGGACACACGGACAGGACAGACAGGAAGAGAGACAGGACAGACATGACAGACAGCACAGACAGGACAGACGGACAGGACAGACAAAAAAGACGGACAAGACAGACAGGACTGACAGGACAGACAGGGAGACAGAAAGACAGACAGGACAGACAAAACAGACAGGACAAACAGGACAGACGGACAGGACAGACAGGACAGACGGACAGGACAGACAGGACTGACAGGACAGACAGACAGGAAAAAAGAAAGACAGGACAGACAAGACAGACAGGACGGACAGGACAGACAAACAGGACAGACAAGACAGACAGGACAGACGGACAGGACAGACAGGAAGAGAGACAGGACAGACAGGACAGACAGACAGGGAGACAGAAAGACAGAAGGGACAGACAGGACAGACGGACAGGACAGACAGGACAGACAGGACAGACAGGACTGACAGGACAGACAGACAGGAAAAAAAAGACAGGACAGACAGGACAGACAAGACAGACAGGACAGACAGGACAGACAGGACAGACGAACAGGACAGACAGGACAGACGGACAGGACAGACAGGACTGACAGGACAGACAGGACTGACAGGACAGACAGGACTGACAGGACAGACAGACAGGACAGACAAGACAGACAGGACAGACGGACAGGACAGACAGGAAGAGAGACAGGACAGACAGGAAGGACAGACAGGGAGAAAGAAAGACAAACAGGACAGACAAGACAGACAGGACAGACGGACAGGACAGACAGGACAGACAGGACTGACAGGACAGACAGACAGGGAAAAAGAAAGACTGGACGGACAGGACAGACAAGACAGACAGGACAGACAGGACAGACAGGACAGACAGGACAGACAGGACTGACAGGACAGACAGGACTGACAGGACAGACAGACAGGAAAAAAAAAAGACAGGACAGACAGGACAGACAAGACAGACAGGACAGACGAACAGGACAGACAGGACAGACGGACAGGACAGACAGGACTGACAGGACAGACAGGACTGACAGGAGAGACAGACAGGACAGACAAGACAGACAGGACAGACGGACAGGACAGACAGGAAAAGAGACAGGACAGACAGGACAGACAGACAGGGAGAAAGAAAGACAGACAGGACAGACAAGACAGACAGGACAGACGGACAGGACAGACGGACAGGACAGACAGGACAGACAGGACAGACAGGACTGACAGGACAGAAAGAAAGACAGGACAGACAGGACAGACAAGACACACAGGACAGACAGGACAGACAGGACAGACGGACAGGACAGACAGGACAGACGGACAGGACAGACAGGACTGACAGGACTGACAGGACAGACAGGAGTGACAGGACAGACAGGACTGACAGAACAGACAGGACTGACAGAACAGACGGACAGGAAAGACAAAACAGACAGGACAGATGGACAGGACAGACAGGAAGAGAGACAGGACAGACAGGACTGACAGGACAGACAGGAAAGACAAGACAGACAGGACGGACAGGACAGACGGACAGGACAGACAAGACAGACAGGACAGACGGACAGGACAGACAGGACAGACGGACAGGACAGACAAAACAGACGGACAAGACAGACAGGACTGACAGGACAGACAGGGAGACAGAACGACAGACAGGACAGACAAAACAGACAGGACAGACAGGACAAACAGGACAGACGGACAGGACAGACAGGACAGACGGACAGGACAGACAGGACTGACAGGACTGACAGGACAGACAGACAGGAAAAAAGAAAGACAGGACAGACAAGACAGACAGGACGGACAGGACAGACAGACAGGAAAAAAGAAAGACAGGACAGACAGGACAGACAAGACAGACAGGACAGACAGGACTGACAGGACAGACAGACAGGAAAAAAAAAAGACAAGACAGACAGGACAGAGAGGACTGACAGGACAGACAAGACAGACAGGACAGACGGACAGGACAGACAGGAAGAGAGACAGGACAGACAGGACAGACAGACAGGGAGAAAGAAAGACAGACAGGACAGACAAGACAGACAGGACAGACAAGACAGACAGGACAGACGGACACGACTGACAGGACAGACAGCACAGACAGGACTGACAGGACAGACAGACAGGAAAAAAAAAAGACAGGACAGACAGGACAGACAAGACAGACAGGACAGACGAACAGGACAGACAGGACAGACGGACAGGACAGACAGGACTGACAGGACAGAGAGGACTGACAGGACAGACAAGACAGACAGGACAGACGGACAGGACAGACAGGAAGAGAGACAGGACAGACAGGACAGACAGACAGGGAGAAAGAAAGACAGACAGGACAGACAAGACAGACAGGACAGACAAGACAGACAGGAAAGACGGACAGGACAGACAGGACAGACAAGACAGACAGGACAGACAGGACAGACAGGACAGACAGGACAGACAGGACAGACGGACAGGACAGACAGGACTGACAGGACAGACAGGACTGACAGGACAGACAGGACTGACAGGACAGACAGACAGGACAGACAAGACAGACAGGACAGACGGACAGGACAGACAGGAAGAGAGACAGGACAGACAGGAAGGACAGACAGGGAGAAAGAAAGACAAACAGGACAGACAAGACAGACAGGACAGACGGACAGGACAGACAGGACAGACAGGACTGACAGGACAGACAGACAGGGAAAAAGAAAGACTGGACGGACAGGACAGACAAGACAGACAGGACAGACAGGACAGACAGGACAGACAGAACAGACAGGACAGACGGACAGGACAGACAGGACTGACAGGACAGACAGACAGGAAAAAAAAAAGACAGGACAGACAGGACAGACAAGACAGACAGGACAGACGAACAGGACAGACAGGACAGACGGACAGGACAGACAGGACTGACAGGACAGACAGGACTGACAGGAGAGACAGACAGGACAGACAAGACAGACAGGACAGACGGACAGGACAGACAGGAAGAGAGACAGGACAGACAGGACAGACAGACAGGGAGAAAGAAAGACAGACAGGACAGACAAGACAGACAGGACAGACGGACAGGACAGACAGGACAGACAGGACAGACAGGACTGACAGGACAGACAGACAGGGAAAAAGAAAGACAGGACAGACAGGACAGACAAGACACACAGGACAGACAGGACAGACAGGACAGACGGACAGGACAGACAGGACAGACGGACAGGACAGACAGGACTGACAGGACTGACAGGACAGACAGGACTGACAGGACAGACAGGACTGACAGAACAGACAGGACTGACAGAACAGACGGACAGGAAAGACAAGACAGACAGGACAGATGGACAGGACAGACAGGAAGAGAGACAGGACAGACAGGACAGACAGGACAGACGGACAGGACAGACAGGACAGACGGACAGGACAGACAGGACTGACAGGACAGACAGGAAAGACAAGACAGACAGGACGGACAGGACAGACGGACAGGACAGACAAGACAGACAGGACAGACGGACAGGACAGACAAAACAGACGGACAGGACAGACAAAACAGACGGACAAGACAGACAGGACTGACAGGACAGACAGGACAGACAGGGAGACAGAAAGACAGACAGGACAGACAAAACAGACAGGACAGACAGGACAGACAGGACAGACGGACAGGACAGACAGGACAGACGGACAGGACACACAGGACTGACAGGACTGACAGGACAGACAGACAGGAAAAAAGAAAGACAGGACAGACAAGACAGACAGGACGGACAGGACAGACAAACAGGAAAAAAGAAAGACAGGACAGACAGGACAGACAAGACAGACAGGACAGACAGGACTGACAGGACAGACAGACAGGAAAAAAAAAGACAAGACACACAGGACAGAGAGGCCTGACAGGACAGCCAAGACAGACAGGACAGACGGACAGGACAGACAGGAAGAGAGACAGGACAGACAGGACAGACAGACAGGGAGAAAGAAAGACAGACAGGACAGACAAGACAGACAGGACAGACAAAACAGACAGGACAGACGGACAGGACTGACAGGACAGACAGGACAGACAGGACTGACAGGACAGACAGGACTGACAGGACAGACAGACAGGAAAAAAAAAAGACAGGACAGACAGGACAGACAAGACAGACAGGACAGACGAACAGGACAGACAGGACAGACGGACAGGACAGACAGGACTGACAGGACAGAGAGGACTGACAGGACAGACAAGACAGACAGGACAGACGGACAGGACAGACAGGAAGAGAGACAGGACAGACAGGACAGACAGACAGGGAGAAAGAAAGACAGACAGGACAGACAAGACAGACAGGACAGACAAGACAGACAGGACAGACGGACAGGACAGACAGGACAGACAAGACTGACAGGACAGACAGACAGGGAAAAAGAAAGACAGGACAGACAGGACAGACAGGACTGACAGGACAGACAGGACTGACAGGACAGACAGGACAGACGGACAGGACAGACAGGAAGAGAGACAGGACAGACAGGACAGACAGACAAGGAGAAAGAAAGACAGACAGGACAGACAAGACAGACAGGACAGACAAGATAGACAGGACAGACGGACAGGACAGACAGGACAGACAGGACTGACAGGACAGACAGACAGGGAAAAAGAAAGACAGGACAGACAGGACAGACAAGACACACAGGACAGACAGGACAGACAGGACAGACAGGACAGACGGACAGGACAGACAGGACAGACGGACAGGACAGACAGGACAGACGGACAGGACAGACAGGACTGACAGGACTGACAGGACAGAAAGGACAGACAGCACAGACAGGACAGACGGACAGGACAGACAAAACAGACGGACAAGACAGACAGGACTGACAGGACAGACAGGGAGACAGAAAGACAGACAGGACAGACAAAACAGACAGGACAGACAGGACAGACAGGACAGACGGACAGGACAGACAGGACAGACGGACAGGACAGACAGGACTGACAGGACAGACAGGACTGACAGGACAGACAGACAGGAAAAAAGAAAGACAGGACAGACAAGACAGACAGGACGGACAGGACAGACAGACAGGAAAAAAGAAAGACAGGACAGACAGGACAGACAAGACAGACAGGACAGACAGGACAGACAGGACTGACAGGACAGACAGGACTGACAGGACAGACAGACAGGAAAAAAAAAGACAGGACAGACAGGACAGACAAGACAGACAGGACAGACAGGACAGACGAACAGGACAGACAGGACAGACGGACAGGACAGACAGGACTGACAGGACAGACAGGACTGACAGGACAGACAGGACTGACAGGACAGACAGACAGGACAGACAAGACAGACAGGACAGACGGACAGGACAGACAGGAAGAGAGACAGGACAGACAGGACAGACAGACAGGGAGAAAGAAAGACAAACAGGACAGACAAGACAGACAGGACAGACGGACAGGACAGACAGGACAGACAGGACTGACAGGACAGACAGACAGGGAAAAAGAAAGACTGGACAGACAGGACAGACAAGACAGACAGGACAGACAGGACAGACAGGACTGACAGGACAGACAGGACTGACAGGACAGACAGACAGGAAAAAAAAAAGACAGGACAGACAGGACAGACAAGACAGACAGGACAGACGAACAGGACAGACAGGACAGACGGACAGGACAGACAGGACAGACAGGACTGACAGGACAGACAGACAGGACAGACAAGACAGACAGGACAGACGGACAGGACAGACAGGAAGAGAGACAGGACAGACAGGACAGACAGACAGGGAGAAAGAAAGACAGACAGGACAGACAAGACAGACAGGACAGACAAGACAGACAGGACAGACCGACAGGACAGACAGGACAGACAGGACAGACAGGACTGACAGGACAGACAGACAGGGAAAAAGAAAGACAGGACAGACAGGACAGACAAGACACACAGGACAGACAGGACAGACAGGACAGACGGACAGGACAGACAGGACAGACGGACAGGACAGACAGGACTGACAGGACTGACAGGACAGACAGGACTGACAGGACAGACAGGACTGACAGAACAGACAGGACTGACAGAACAGACGGACAGGAAAGACAAGACAGACAGGACAGATGGACAGGACAGACAGGAAGAGAGACAGGACAGACAGGACAGACAGGACAGACGGACAGGACAGACAGGACAGACGGACAGGACAGACAGGACTGACAGGACAGACAGGAAAGACAAGACAGACAGGACGGACAGGACAGACGGACAGGACAGACAAGACAGACAGGACAGACGGACAGGACAGACAGGAAGAGAGACAGGACAGACAGGACAGACAGACAGGGAGACAGAAAGACAGACAGGACAGACAAGACAGACAGGACAGACAGGACAGACGGACAGGACAGACGGACAGGACAGACAGGACAGACAGGACTGACAGGACAGACAGACAGGAAAAAAGAAAGACAGGACAGACAGGACAGACAAGACAGACAGGACAGACAGGACAGACAGGACTGACAGGACAGACAGGACTGACAGGACAGACAGACAGGAAAAAAAAAAGACAGGACAGACAGGACAGACAAGACAGACAGGACAGACAAGACAGACAGGACAGACGGACAGGACAGACAGGACTGACAGGACTGACAGGACTGACAGGACTGACAGGACAGACAGACAGGAAAAAAGAAAGACAGGACAGACAAGACAGACAGGACGGACAGGACAGACAGACAGGAAAAAAGAAAGACAGGACAGACAGGACAGACAAGACAGACAGGACAGACAGGACAGACAGGACTGACAGGACAGACAGGACTGACAGGACAGACAGACAGGAAAAAAAAAGACAGGACAGACAGGACAGACAAGACAGACAGGAAAGACAGGACAGACAGGACAGACGAACAGGACAGACAGGACAGACGGACAGGACAGACAGGACTGACAGGACAGACAGGACTGACAGGACAGACAGGACTGACAGGACAGACAGACAGGACAGACAAGACAGACAGGACAGACGGACAGGACAGACAGGAAGAGAGACAGGACAGACAGGACAGACAGACAGGGAGAAAGAAAGACAAACAGGACAGACAAGACAGACAGGACAGACGGACAGGACAGACAGGACAGACAGGACAGACAGACAGGGAAAAAGAAAGACTGGACAGACAGGACAGACAGGACTGACAGGACAGACAGGACTGACAGGACAGACAGACAGGAAAAAAAAAAGACAGGACAGACAGGACAGACAAGACAGACAGGACAGACGAACAGGACAGACAGGACAGACGGACAGGACAGACAGGACTGACAGGACAGACAGGACTGACAGGAGAGACAGACAGGACAGACAGGACAGACGGACAGGACAGACAGGAAGAGAGACAGGACAGACAGGACAGACAGACAGGGAGAAAGAAAGACAGACAGGACAGACAAGACAGACAGGACAGACAAGACAGACAGGACAGACGGACAGGACAGACAGGACAGACAGGACAGACAGGACTGACAGGACAGACAGACAGGGAAAAAGAAAGACAGGACAGACAGGACAGACAAGACACACAGGACAGACAGGACAGACAGGACAGACGGACAGGACAGACAGGACAGACGGACAGGACAGACAGGACTGACAGGACTGACAGGACAGACAGGACTGACAGGACAGACAGGACTGACAGAACAGACAGGACTGACAGAACAGACGGACAGGAAAGACAAGACAGACAGGACAGATGGACAGGACAGACAGGAAGAGAGACAGGACAGACAGGACAGACAGGACAGACGGACAGGACAGACAGGACAGACGGACAGGACAGACAGGACTGACAGGACAGACAGGAAAGACAAGACAGACAGGACGGACAGGACAGACGGACAGGACAGACAAGACAGACAGGACAGACGGACAGGACAGACAGGAAGAGAGACAGGACAGACAGGACAGACAGACAGGGAGACAAAAAGACAGACAGGACAGACAAGACAGACAGGACAGACAGGACAGACGGACAGGACAGACGGACAAGACAGACAGGACAGACAGGACTGACAGGACAGACAGACAGGGAAAAAGAAAGACAGGACAGACAGGACAGACAAGACAGACAGGACAGACAGGACAGACAGGACTGACAGGACAGACAGGACTGACAGGACAGACAGACAGGAAAAAAAAAGACAGGACAGACAGGACAGACAAGACAGACAGGACAGACAAGACAGACAGGACAGACGGACAGGACAGACAGGACTGACAGGACAGACAGGACTGACAGGACAGACAGACAGGACAGACAAGACAGACAGGACAGACAAGACAGACAGGACAGACAGGAAGAGAGACAGGACAGACAGACAGGGAGAAAGAAAGACAGACAGGACAGACAAGACAGACAGGACAGACAAGACAGACAGGACAGACGGACAGGACAGACAGGACAGACAGGACTGACAGGACAGACAGACAGGGAAAAAGAAAGACAGGACAGACAGCACAGACAGGACAGACGAACAGGACAGACAAAACAGACGGACAAGACAGACAGGACTGACAGGACAGACAGGGAGACAGAACGACAGACAGGACAGACAAAACAGACAGGACAGACAGGACAAACAGGACAGACGGACAGGACAGACAGGACAGACGGACAGGACAGACAGGACTGACAGGACTGACACGACAGACAGACAGGAAAAAAGAAAGACAGGACAGACAAGACAGACAGGACGGACAGGACAGACAAACAGGACAGACAAGACAGACAGGACAGACGGACAGGACAGACAGGAAGAGAGACAGGACAGACAGGACAGACAGACAGGGAGACAGAAGGGACAGACAGGACAGACGGACAGGACAGACAGGACAGACAGGACAGACAGGACTGACAAGACAGACAGACAGGAAAAAAAAAGACAGGACAGACAGGACAGACAAGACAGACAGGACAGACAGGACAGACAGGACAGACGAACAGGACAGACAGGACTGACAGGACAGACAGGACTGACAGGACAGACAGGACTGACAGGACAGACAGGACTGACAGGACAGACAGACAGGACAGACAAGACAGACAGGACAGACGGACAGGACAGACAGGACAGACAGGACTGACAGGACAGACAGACAGGACAGACAAGACAGACAGGACAGACGGACAGGACAGACAGGAAGAGAGACAGGACAGACAGGACTGACAGGACAGACAGGACTGACAGGACAGACAGACAGACAGGACAGACAAGACAGACAGGACAGACGGACAGGACAGACAGGAAGAGAGACAGGACAGACAGGACAGACGGACAGGACAGACAGGACAGACAGGACAGACAGGACTGACAGGACAGACAGACAGGGAAAAAGAAAGACAGGACAGACAGGACAGACAAGACAGACAGGACAGACGGACAGGATAGACAGGACAGACAGGACTGACAGGACAGACAGGACTGACAGGACAGACAGGACTGACAGGACAGACAGACAGGACAGACAAGACAGACAGGACAGACGGACAGGACAGACAGGAAGAGAGACAGGACAGACAGGACAGACAGACAGGGAGAAAGAAAGACAGACAGGACAGACAAGACAGACAGGACAGACAAGACAGACAGGACAGACGGACAGGACAGACAGGACAGACGGACAGGACAGACAGAACTGACAGGACTGACAGGACAGACAGGACTGACAGGACAGACAGGACTGACAGAACAGACGGACAGGAAAGACAAGACAGACAGGACAGGTGGACAGGACAGACAGGAAGAGAGACAGGACAGACGGACAGGACAGACAGGACTGACAGGACAGACAGGTGAAGACAAGACAGACAGGACGGACAGGACAGACGGACAGGACAGACAAGACAGACAGGACAGACGGACAGGACAGACAGGAAGAGAGACAGGACAGACAGACAGGGAGACAGAAAGACAGACAGGACAGACAAGACAGAGAGGACAGACAGGACAGACAGGACAGACAGGACAGACAGGACAGACGGACAAGACAGACAGGACAGACAGGACTGACAGGACTGACAGGACAGACAGGACTGACAGGACAGACAGACAGGGAGACAGAAAGACAGACAGGACAGACAAGACAGACAGGACAGACAGGACAGACGGACAGGACAGACAGGACAGACAGGACTGACAGGACAGACAGACAGGAAAAAAGAAAGACAGGACAGACAGGACAGACAAGACAGACAGGAAGAGAGACAGACAGGACGGACAGGAAAAAAGAAACACAGACAGGACAGACAGGAAAGACAAGACAGACAGGACGGACAGGACAGACGGACAGGACAGACAAGACAGACGGACAGGACAGACAGGAAGAGAGACAGGACAGACAGGACAGACATACAGGGAGACAGAAAGACAGACAGGACAGACAGGAAAGACAGGACAGACGGACAGGACAGACAGGACAGACAGGACAGACAGGACAGACAGGACTGACAGGACAGACAGACAGGAAAAAAGAAAGACAGGACAGACAGGACAGACAAGACAGACAGGACAGAGAGGACAGACAGGACTGACAGGACAGACAGGACTGACAGGACAGACAGACAGGAAAAAAGAAAGACAGGACAGACAGGACAGACAGGACAGACAGGACGGACAGTACAGTTGGACAGGACAGACAAGACAGACAGGACAGACGGACAGGACAGACAGGAAGAGAGAAAGGACAGACAGGACAGACAGACAGGGAGACAGAAAGACAGACAGGACAGACAAGACAGACAGGACAGACAGGACAGACAGGACAGACAGGACAGACGGACAGGACAGACAGAACAGACAGGACAGACAGGACTGACAGGACAGACAGACAGGAAAAAAGAAAGACAGGACAGACAGGACAGACAAGACAGACAGGACAGACAGGACAGACGGACAGGACAGACAGGAAGAAAGACAGGACAGACAGGACAAACAGGAAGAGAGACAGACAGGACAGACAGACAGGAAAAAACAAAGACAGACAGGACAGACAGGACATACAGACAGGAAAAAAGACAGACAGGACAGACAGGAAGAAAGACAGGACAGACAGGAAGAGAGACAGACAGGACAGACAGGACAGACAGGAAGAAAGACAGGACAGACAGGACTGACAGGACAGACAGGACAGATGGACAGGGCAGACAGGACAGACAGGACTGACAGGACAGACAGGACAGACAAGACAGACAGGACAGACAGACAGGGAGAAAGAAAGACAGACAGGACAGACAAGACAGACGAGACAGACAGGACAGACTGACAGGACAGACAGGACAGACAGGACAGACAGGACAGACAGGACTGACAGACAGGAAAAAAGAAAGACAGGACAGACAGGACAGACAAGACAGACAGGACAGACAGGACAGACAGGACAGACGGACAGGACAGACAGGACAGACGGACAGGACAGACAGGACTGACAGGACAGACAGGACTGACAGGACAGACGGACAGGAAAGACAAGACAGACAGGACAGACGGACAGGACAGACAGGAAGAGAGACAGGACAGACAGGACAGACAGGACTGACAGGACAGACAGGAAAGACAAGACAGACAGGACGGACAGGACAGACGGACAGGACAGACAAGACAGACAAGACAGACGGACAGGACAGACAGGAAGAGAGACAGGACAGACAGGACAGACAGACAGGGAGACAGAAAGACAGACAGGACAGACAAGACAGACAGGACAGACAGGAAAGACAGGACAGACGGACAGGACAGACAGGACAGACAGGACTGACAGGACAGACAGACAGGAAAAAAGAAAGACAGGACAGACAGGACAGACGAGACAGACAGGACAGACAGGACAGACAGGACTGACAGGACAGACAGGACTGACAGGACAGACAGACAGGAAAAAAGAAAGACAGGACAGACAGGACAGACAGGACAGACAAGACAGACAGGACGGACAGGACAGACGGACAGGACAGACAAGACAGACAGGACAGACGGACAGGACAGACAGAAAGAGAGAAAGAACAGACAGGACAGACAGACAGAAAGACAGACAGGACAGACAAGACAGACAGGACAGACGGACAGGACAGACAGAACAGACAGGACAGACAGGACAGACAGGACTGACAGGACAGACAGACAGGAAAAAAGAAAGACAGGACAGACAGGACAGACAAGACAGACAGGACAGACGGACAGGACAGACAGGAAGAAAGACAGGACAGACAGGACTGACAGGACAGACAGGACTGACAGGACAGACAGGACTGACAGGACAGACAGGACAGACGGACAGGACAGACGGACAGGACAGACAGGAAGAGAGACAGGACAGACAGGACAGACAGACAAGGAGAAAGAAAGACAGACAGGACAGACAAGACAGACAGGACAGACAAGACAGACAGGACAGACGGACAGGACAGACAGGACAGACAGGACAGACAGGACTGACAGGACAGACAGGACAGACAGGGAAAAAGAAAGACAGGACAGACAGGACAGACAAGACACACAGGACAGACAGGACAGACAGGACAGACAGGACAGACGGACAGGACAGACAGGACAGACGGACAGGACAGACAGGACTGACAGGACTGACAGGACAGACAGGACAGACAGCACAGACAGGACAGACGAACAGGACAGACAAAACAGACGGACAAGACAGACAGGACTGACAGGACAGACAGGACAGACAGAACGACAGACAGGACAGACAAAACAGACAGGACAGACAGGACAAACAGGACAGACGGACAGGACAGACAGGACAGACGGACAGGACAGACAGGACTGACAGGACTGACACGACAGACAGACAGGAAAAAAGAAAGACAGGACAGACAAGACAGACAGGACGGACAGGACAGACAAACAGGACAGACAAGACAGACAGGACAGACGGACAGGACAGACAGGAAGAGAGACAGGACAGACAGGACAGACAGACAGGGAGACAGAAGGGACAGACAGGACAGACGGACAGGACAGACAGGACAGACAGGACAGACAGGACAGACAGGACTGACAAGACAGACAGACAGGAAAAAAAAAGACAGGACAGACAGGACAGACAAGACAGACAGGACAGACAGGACAGACAGGACAGACGGACAGGACAGACAGGACTGACAGGACAGACAGGACTGACAGGACAGACAGGACTGACAGGACAGACAGGACTGACAGGACAGACAGACAGGACAGACAAGACAGACAGGACAGACGGACAGGACAGACAAGACAGACAGGACAGACAAGACAGACAGGACAGACGAACAGGACAGACAGGACTGACAGGACAGACAGGACTGACAGGACAGACAGGACTGACAGGACAGACAGACAGACAGGACAGACAAGACAGACAGGACAGACGGACAGGACAGACAGGAAGAGAGACAGGACAGACAGGACAGACAGACAGGGAGAAAGAAAGACAGACAGGACAGACAAGACAGACAGGACAGACGGACAGGACAGACAGGACAGACAGGACAGACAGGACTGACAGGACAGACAGACAGGGAAAAAGAAAGACAGGACAGACAGGACAGACAAGACAGACAGGACAGACAGGACAGACGGACAGGACAGACAGGACAGACGGACAGGACAGACAGGACTGACAGGACAGACAGGACTGACAGGACAGACAGGACTGACAGGACAGACAGACAGGACAGACAAGACAGACAGGACAGACGGACAGGACAGACAGGAAGAGAGACAGGACAGACAGGACAGACAGACAGGGAGAAAGAAAGACAGACAGGACAGACAAGACAGACAGGACAGACAAGACAGACAGGACAGACGGACAGGACAGACAGGACAGACGGACAGGACAGACAGAACTGACAGGACTGACAGGACAGACAGGACTGACAGGACAGACAGGACTGACAGAACAGACGGACAGGAAAGACAAGACAGACAGGACAGGTGGACAGGACAGACAGGAAGAGAGACAGGACAGACAGGACAGACGGACAGGACAGACAGGACAGACGGACAGGACAGACAGGACTGACAGGACAGACAGGTGAAGACAAGACAGACAGGACGGACAGGACAGACGGACAGGACAGACAAGACAGACAGGACAGACGGACAGGACAGACAGGAAGAGAGACAGGACAGACAGACAGGGAGACAGAAAGACAGACAGGACAGACAAGACAGAGAGGACAGACAGGACAGACAGGACAGACAGGACAGACAGGACAGACGGACAAGACAGACAGGACAGACAGGACTGACAGGACTGACAGGACAGACAGGACTGACAGGACAGACAGACAGGGAGACAGAAAGACAGACAGGACAGACAAGACAGACAGGACAGACAGGACAGACGGACAGGACAGACAGGACAGACAGGACTGACAGGACAGACAGACAGGAAAAAAGAAAGACAGGACAGACAGGACAGACAAGACAGACAGGAAGAGAGACAGACAGGACAGACAGGAAAAAAGAAAGACAGACAGGACAGACAGGAAAGACAAGACAGACAGGACGGACAGGACAGACGGACAGGACAGACAAGACAGACGGACAGGACAGACAGGAAGAGAGACAGGACAGACAGGACAGACATACAGGGAGACAGAAAGACAGACAGGACAGACAGGACAGACGGACAGGACAGACAGGACAGACAGGACAGACAGGACTGACAGGACAGACAGACAGGAAAAAAGAAAGACAGGACAGACAGGACAGACAAGACAGACAGGACAGAGAGGACAGACAGGACTGACAGGACAGACAGGACTGACAGGACAGACAGACAGGAAAAAAGAAAGACAGGACAGACAGGACAGACAGGACAGACAGGACGGACAGTACAGACGGACAGGACAGACAAGACAGACAGGACAGACGGACAGGACAGACAGGAAGAGAGAAAGGACAGACAGGACAGACAGACAGGGAGACAGAAAGACAGACAGGACAGACAAGACAGACAGGACAGACAGGACAGACAGGACAGACAGGACAGACGGACAGGACAGACAGAACAGACAGAACAGACAGGACAGACAGGACTGACAGGACAGACAGACAGGAAAAAAGAAAGACAGGACAGACAGGACAGACAAGACAGACAGGACAGACAGGACAGACGGACAGGACAGACAGGAAGAAAGACAGGACAGACAGGACAAACAGGAAGAGAGACAGACAGGACAGACAGACAGGAAAAAACAAAGACAGACAGGACAGACAGGACATACAGACAGGAAAAAAGACAGACAGGACAGACAGGAAGAAAGACAGGACAGACAGGAAGAAAGACAGGACAGACAGGACTGACAGGACAGACAGACAGGAAAAAAGAAAGACAGGACAGACAGGACTGACAGGACAGACAGGACTGACAGGACAGACAGACAGGACAGACGGACAGGACAGACAGGACAGACGGACAGGACAGACAGGAAGAGAGACAGGACAGACAGGACAGACAGACAGGGAGAAAGAAAGACAGACAGGACAGACAAGACAGACAGGACAGACAAGACAGACAGGACAGACGGACAGGACAGACAGGACAGACAGGACAGACAGGACAGACAGGACAGACAGGACAGACAGGACTGACAGGACAGACAGGGAAAAAGAAAGACAGGACAGACAGGACAGAAAAGACAGACAGGACAGACAGGACAGACAGGACAGACGGACAGGACAGACAGGACAGACGGACAGGACAGACAGGACTGACAGGACAGACAGGACTGACAGAACAGACGGACAGGAAAGACAAGACAGACAGGACAGACGGACAGGACAGACAGGAAGAGAGACAGGACAGACAGGACAGACAGGACTGACAGGACAGACAGGAAAGACAAGACAGACAGGACGGACAGGACAGACGGACAGGACAGACAAGACAGACAAGACAGACGGACAGGACAGACAGGAAGAGAGACAGGACAGACAGGACAGACAGACAGGGAGACAGAAAGACAGACAGGACAGACAAGACAGACAGGACAGACAGGAAAGACAGGACAGACGGACAGGACAGACAGGACAGACAGGACTGACAGGACAGACAGACAGGAAAAAAGAAAGACAGGACAGACAGGACAGACAAGACAGACAGGACAGACAGGACAGACAGGACTGACAGGACAGACAGGACTGACAGGACAGACAGACAGGAAAAAAGAAAGACAGGACAGACAGGACAGACAGGACAGACAAGACAGACAGGACGGACAGGACAGACGGACAGGACAGACAAGACAGACAGGACAGACGGACAGGACAGACAGAAAGAGAGAAAGGACAGACAGGACAGACAGACAGAAAGACAGACAGGACAGACAAGACAGACAGGACAGACGGACAGGACAGACAGAACAGACAGGACAGACAGGACAGACAGGACTGACAGGACAGACAGACAGGAAAAAAGAAAGACAGGACAGACAGGACAGACAAGACAGACAGGACAGACGGACAGGACAGACAGGAAGAAAGACAGGACAGACAGGACAAACAGGAAGAGAGACAGACAGGACAGACAGACAGGAAAAAACAAAGACAGACAGGACAGACAGGACAGACAGACAGGAAAAAAGACAGACAGGACAGACAGGAAGACAGACAGGACAGACAGGAAGAGAGACAGACAGGACAGACAGGAAAAAAGAAAGACAGACAGGACAGACAGGAAGAAAGACAGGACAGACAGGACAGACAGGACTGACAGGACAGACAGGACAGACAGGACTGACAGGACAGACAGGACTGACAGGACAGACAGACATGGAGACAGAAAGACAGACAGGACAGACAAGACAGACAGGACAGACAGGACAGACAGGACAGACAGGACAGACGGACAGGACAGACAGGACAGACAGGACAGACGGACAGGACAGACGGACAGGACAGACGGACAGGACAGAAAGACAGGACAAACAGGTTAAGACAAAGAAACAGTCTAAAACAAGACACTACATGTACATACAGGACAAGAAAAATACACAGGAATACAAGACGAGGACGAAGGGGACAAGGAGACAAGACAATAACAGTAAAAACAAAAGACATAAGACAAAACAGGACAAGGACATTGGTCTCACATGGGCAGGGATGACCACTCCCCTGGGGTACTAAAGAACTTGCTACCCTGCTACCCATCCCTACAAGACAAGACAGCTGGGTTATGCAGAGAGAACAAGACAGACCAGAAAGGCAAATCCTACCCTAACAAGCCCGTAAAGACAGGACTTGGGTCTCACATATGGACATGAACTGTGACCCTGCTACCCCATCCCTTCATGGCAAGATAAATGTGATTGTACAGGTAAAAAACCAAATATAAAAAAGAGCCACAAAATACAACTTGGAAATGAGAGAATACGACCCTCAAAGACAACAGACACGAATAAGAGGAAGCATTAAGAAATGACAAACGTGAACTGACCACTCACCCATTTCCCCCAGAAAGGCAAAGAACGACTGCTTTCAGACTCCTTGTGGTGCAACGGAATTCATTCTTGAACTGTTTACTGCATCGTTCAAAGTCCTGGTACAATTCTCTGATGTCTTTGGTTTCCTGGCTGGTGGAGAAGTCAGTAGAATGCAACTTCAAATCTGCCCGAAACGGGTTTTGAGGATTCCATTCGGTGAAACTGAAAGTGAAATATTGAGACTTGATGATGGGCAGATTCACAGCAATGTGGAAGTTGTGTTTAGTTACATAATCTGCAGGAACTGGGACTAACGGTTTTTACAGACAGATATAGAGGGTAGTGCAGAATTCCCAATTCTAATTTCAGACCTCATTTCCCCCATTTTTTTCCAATATTCTCATCGGAAAAAACATTGCATTCTGGTGACTTTGCTTTCTCAGCAGTTGCGTACAAATTGAAGTCTATCGTGGGAAGTCTGGAAAATTTCTGAGAATTGAAAGGAGTTCAATAGTATGGACGCCAGTAATTATTCCCTGCAGTGAATAATTGCCCATCAAAAGCAACTGATGTGAAGTTAGTTACTCGTTCCTCGTCTGACGTTCGACATTCAACGTTGAACAAGTAACTGTTCCATATTAGAACGTTGAATAAGTAACTGTTTGAGTATGGTGCGCCAAAGGGACAAAAAAGAAACGCACCGCGAACGTCCACTTCCATTCACATGTACGCAAATAACATTGTACGTGCCTTTTCACAAAAATGTACGTGTATAAACAAACAACTCTCTCCCTCAAAGGGAACCTTGGGAGTAGGGTTCTTCGGGGCCAATGGGTGACCGGTCAAAGAAGCCTGAGGTGTAGCCGATTGTATGTTTTGTTTTGGCACTGTAAATATTAGAAGAGAAATACAGGTTAATGTTATGTTCTCCCTGTTTTCACCCAACTCAACCCAACTCAAAAGAAATCAGTCAGACGCCCCAGCCATCAACGTTCTTTTTTGGGTGCCTTTCTTTACACTTTAGCGACCCCTTTGCCTGCATTTCAACCGGGCAAAGGCAGTTTTCCACGGTCAAAAGGGCTTTGAAGAAAGTCGTGTCTCTTCACTGGACTTTTTCGCTTGCAAACCAGAGTAGACGGGTGAATGCCTCACACTGCACTGAATTTCTCAAACCAAATTAAAATACCCCAACCCCATGCCCCGCCTGGAGATTACATTGAATACGATGTCATCCGTCTCTTCAATTGGGAGAGACTCCTTCCAACCCGGTGCGTGGGGTTCTTTGGCGTCAAAGAAGCCCTGAAATGAAGGCGCAGGGTTTTTACCCCAGTGGAATTATAAAAGCAAAATTAGAGGGTAATTATAAATAAACTTCCTTTTTTCATCCTACATGTGCTTTCCGAAATCACAAAAATACACATCAATCTCACGTTCAACTGTAAAGTTGTTTTGATGAAAGTGTTTCCCTGGACTTAAGCGACCGTGCTGCCGACATTTCATCTAGGGAAATTGCACATTTCGACTGTGAAAATGGGATGGACAACGTTTTGCCTCATTGGAGGATTTCCTTGTCTGGAAACTAGAGTGGAAAAAATAATGAATTACGCGAAACTTTTCTAAAATCGATATAAAATACCTCATCCCCATGCCCCGCCCAGAGATTACAATGAATGTGATTTCATTGGTCTCTTCAATTGGGAGAGACTCCTTCCAACACGGGGCGTGGGGTTCTTTGGGGTCAAACAAGCCCTGGAATGAAGGCGCAGGGTTGTTTAATACTTCAGTGGACTTATTAGGGCCAAAACAGAGGTCATTAATGCAAACTTCCTGTTTTTGATCAAAGTCTTTCCCTGGACCTTCAGCTACCCCGTTGCCTACATTTCAACCATAGCAATTGCGGATTTTGACAGTGAAAAAGGGTCTGATAAACGTTTTGTTGCGTAGGAGGATTTCTTAGTCTGGAAACCAAAATGGAGAAAAGAATGAAGTACAGCAAACATTTCTAAAATCGATATAAAATAGCTCAACCCCATGCCCCGCCCAGGGATTACATTGAATACGATGTCATCCGTCTCTTCAATTGGGAGAGACTCCTTCCAACCCGGGGTGTGGGGTTCTTCGGCGTCAAACAACCCCTGAAATGAAGGCGCAGTACCCCAGTGGAATTATAAAAGCAAAATTATAGGGTATTTATAAGCAAACTTCCTGTTTTCATCGAATTACTTTCCGAAATCGAAAAAATACACATCAATCTCACGTCCAGCTCTAAACTTCTTTTGATCAAAGTGTTTCCCTGGACTGAAGCGACCCCGTTGCCTACATTTCAACCATGGCAATTGCGGATTTCCACTGTGAAAAAGGCATTGACAAGCGTTTTGTCGCGTAGGAATATTTCTCTGGAAACCAAAATGGAGAAAAGAATGAAGTACAGCAAACATTTCTAAGATCGATATAAAATAGCTCAACCCCATGCCCCGCCCAGGGATTACATTGAATATGATGTCATCCGTCTCTTCAATCGGGAGAGACTCCTTCCAACCTGGGGCATGGGGTTCTTCGATGTCGAACAATCCCTGAAATGAAGGATTTGTCGTTTAATAGATAGAAGTAGAGGTTAATACT
Source organism: Acanthaster planci (assembly GCF_054643075.1). Lineage (NCBI taxonomy): Eukaryota > Metazoa > Echinodermata > Asteroidea > Valvatida > Acanthasteridae > Acanthaster > Acanthaster planci. The sequence goes on along the minus strand of NC_141785.1, from coordinate 14,617,683 downwards.
AAAAACATCCTTTTTTCATGAAACTATTTCACAGAATCGAAAACACACCAATCCCAAGACTGAGTATACTTTTTTACTGTGCTTATCTGCACATTAGTGACCCCGTTGCGTCCATTTCAACCAGGGTAAACCTAAGGCAGACATTCCCATAGTGAAAACAGCTGTGACGGAAGTCTTGTCTCGTCGGTGGACTTCTCCGCTTGGAAACTACAAGTACACAGTCCAGCGGCCAAGACCAAAATAATGGCAGAATATTTCACTTTGTGGAGAAATTGTGAAACTTGGCACACATGCAGGGGACCCCTATAGGATCATTTTTCCATAGGACCCAACTCTAAAATGCCCCCCGGTGGCCGCCATTGTTAATATCGTTATTTGGAACATCTGGTGTTGGCCAGATTGATTTGCAAGATGGCGGCAAGCCTTATATAAAATGCAACATTTCATATTTGTTTATTTTATGATAAATTAATCCACTTATTAATACATGTATCAACTTATATATTTATGAAGTTCCAGTATCTTGTATGAAGGATGAGGCGTCAAGGACAAATTGGATATGTTGGTATTTTTTTGTATATATTAATTAGACTCCCGTAGGTTTCCAGTGCTGCCATCTTAAGCTTGTTCCACATGTTTCAGTTAAGACAAAATAATTTCATTCTTATTTCAATAATGCATAAAGGACAAGTTCAAGACCTACATGCAGACATGTTCAGCTTACATGTAACTAATAATGCATGATATTTGGCAGGTACATGTAAAGTGATGTTAAAAGCCTAAAGAAGTCATTCACATGATAGCTTAATGAATATGGAGCGCAAAGTGCACAGATAGCTAACTCGAGGTGCAGCTCAGACAGACAGATCATAAACTGGTATCAGGCTATTTGGGCTCTTCCACAAGGTGTGGCGTGGTGTAATAGGGCAATATTATGTCTGAGTCCTCTCTTACTGCTTGATATAATATCATCGTGAGCACATAGGTGCTTGTGCGAGCTCTACCTCTCATCACCGCTCTCGAAGCTATGACGGGAGGAAGAGCTCGCAGAGCTCAGGATTGCAAGTTGTTTTTTATATATTTTAGGTGTTGAAACAAACTGATGATGTCCAAGTCTTTCAAGTTAGTCTCTTCTACGTCAACGGACGGTGCATCGGAAGGAGCAGAAAAACCTGACTTCAACTGGAGTATCTGTGTCCTTTGCCAAAGTGAAACACAAAATTCCATTGTCGTGCCAGGGAGGGGAAAGCGGTTTGCCAAAGGAATGAGATATTGTACATTGGCCCGAGAACTAAGTGACGCTAGAGATGCTGGCTTCAACCCACTCAAAATTGATTTTGATAGACTTGATGATGGACTTGGCATTGAACAAACACTTCGTGCACGTGAAGCTTGCTGGCATAAATTGTGTAGAAATGAATACAGTCAGCTGAAGTTCCATAGGTGGAGAAAACGTAGTGCTCCCTGTGACGATACGCCTGAAGCCTCTCCTCGCAAAACTCATCAGAGAATGAGTGCAGGTCAGAGTAAAAACAGGCAAAAATAACATGTGCCTGTTCTGCGATGGTACTGATGGTGACCTCCATAATGCGTCAACGTTTGCAATTGACAATACAGTGCGACAATATGCAATTAAACTAAAGGACACAAATTTGCTCAGAAAACTTGCTGGTGGTGATCTGGTAGCGATAGAAGCAGAGTATCACAAAGCCTGTATGACTAAACTGTTTCACGATGCAAGGAATCTAGAGAAATGCCGTGATGAAACAGACATTTCATCATTTGATGGTATAGCATTGGCAGAACTTATAGCTCACATTAATGAAGCCAGTAGTTTGGAAGACACAGCTCCTGTCTTCCGTCTAGCTGACCTCACTGAGACGTATCGCCAACGTCTGGTTGATCTTGGGATGGCTCCTGAGATTCAAGTCAATCAAAGGCGTTTAAAGGAGAGACTCCTTCTGAACTGTCCACATCTGACTGCAACAAGGCATGGTCGTGAAGTCATATTTGTAGTTGACCGCAACATTGGAGATGCGGTTATTAGAGCCTGCAACACGGATTCGGATTTCATGTGCTTGGCAAAAGCAGCAACAATAGTTCGCAGACAAATTTTTAAAAACTATTACACGTTCAACGCAAAATTAAGTCGGGATGAGCAAATGAAATCTGTGCCCAGCGTGTTGCTTGCCTTCGTTAGTATGCTACTTGAAGGACCTAACATTAAAGACCAAATAGATCGGACAAGGCTCCAGCGAAATGCTGGATTAACACTTGCTCAGTTACTTGTCTTCAACAGTGTTAAGCACGCCGGTCTCAAGAGTTGTACTGTTAGACACAACAGATCACGGGAAAACCCTCTGCCAATTTATGTTGGCCTAAAGATGCATTCAGAGACCAGGAAGCGTGAACTTGTGGATCGGTTGCATACATTGGGGCTCAGCATTTCGTATGACCGCTTGCTGAGGATGTCTTCTGGTGTAGCAAACCGTCTTTGCACACAGTATGAAGAGGACGGTGTGGTCTGCCACCGCAGCTTCGGAAGGGTGTATTCACCACAGGTCAAGCTGATAATATAGATCACAACCCAAGTTCAGTTTCGGCAAAAGATTCCTTTCACGGGACTGCTCATTCGCTTTGTCAGCATCCAGACGGAACTGATTCTGGCCCAAACACGCTCGGATGCGTCTCTGTTTCAGGAAGAATCTAGTCGGACCAAGCATGTTCAACCACTGCCAACACAGTACACTAGCACAAGCTCTTCATAATGATGCGTATGTTCCTGTATACTATGGTCCTGTTAGGCCACCTATAGATGAACCGTAGATACTGAAGGAGGACCGTAAGCTGGAGTATATGTGGCTGGAACACCGGATGAAGCTCTGCCTAAAGGAGACCCTGTGTGACACTGGTAATGCGTCTTGGGCAGCATTCCATACGTCACAGAAAGAGGAACCCCCAGCTACAAAGACGAATGTGTCGTTGCCATAGCGAAGCAGATCCAATGGCGGTTTCCCAACTTGTATGGCGAGGACAAGTATGTCATTATGCTAGGGGGATTGCATACAGAGATCGCTGCTTTCAGGACGATCGGAGATATTCTTGACGGAAGTGGATGGACAGACGCTCTGACTGCAGGCACCTGTGAAGGATTCCTTCACGCATCACGTGACCAAAACCCACAGGGCCCATCAGGTTACAGCTGCAGCTTTGTATCAGTTACAGCAGAAAGCCTACTTGAACTCCAAGGAGATGGAACAGAATGACAGTGGTCAGACCGAAGCAGATAGATTGACACAGTGGTGTGCTGAGAGATCAGAAATGTACCCACAGTTTTATTTTTGGCAGACAGTCTTATATTTTGAACGGACTATTTTCCAGTTTGTGAGGTCCTTGCGAGTGTCCGATTTTGGCTTGTACATTGCATCGCAAGCCGAGTTAGTACCCTGGTTCTTCGCATTGGACCATCCAAATTATGCACGCTGGTTACCGGTTCATGTGAGAGATATGTCAACCTTGGAGGAGAGGTGTCCAGATGTCTTTTGCGAGTTCAAACGCGGGGCATTTACTGCCAAGACAAGCAGACCGTTCTCTGCCATTTCATTGGACCAGGCACACGAACAGATTAATGCCCTGGTTCAGGGTGACGGTGGAGCTGTTGGCCTAACTGAAAACCCTGGAGCACTTCGGAGATGGATAGTGGCTGGGCCCAAAATAGCGAGGCTAGTTGAAGAGTTTGAGGATGACTTGGACGAAGGTTGGACTGTCACGACCCCTGATCGCCACCATGAGCAGACAAAAAACGTCCAAGAGAAATTCGTTCAAGATGTACAGTCACTGGTGACCACAACTGAAGAGATGGGCAATCCATTTATGGAGGAGAGTATGGCTTGCTAAATCTCAATTCCAAAGCCATCATGCCAGAGGAAGTTGTACTTGCCACGAGGAGCGTTCATTCACTGGGGAAGGCAAAATATTACCAATTCATGGAAGAGCGTTTAAATTCCAATTCGAAGTCAATTGGAGACACCATTTCCCGCAACAATCTGGCCATGTTTAGCAAGCCTGGTGTGGAGAAGACCAAAGCAGCGGGGAGACTGATGGAGCTGAAGAATGACAGGGCTCTGTTTTCAAGGTTGTACATTGCCAGTCAAACTAGAGAAGGTAATGTTGATGAATTCTTTAGGCATGAGAACCAATCTACTCCACCGTCATTGGCAACTGGAGGTCAGATGCGCCAGGGTGACAAACATTACCTTTTGGACTGTATCAAAGGAAATGTGACAACCAGTCATGGTACGTCCTTGGTGATTGATGTTAAAGTCCTCGATGGACCTGCTGTAGTTCACTTTCTGGTTCCTGGAACCTGTGGTACCTTCGAGGAGTATGCCCAGGAGGTCTTCCTACCATATGTTGTCAAGAAACTGCATAGTGTCAGACGAATTGATATTGTATGGGATGTGTATCTGTCCGAAAGCTTGAAAAACGCAACAAGAGAGAAGAGGAGCTGTGGCACTAGGCGTCGGGTTTCATCCTCCACAAGAATTCCAGGCAACTGGCCAGGATTTCTTCGGAACAATGAAAACAAGCAGGAGTTGTTTCAGTTTCTTGCACAGAGATGTGTGGAGTATGAAACTGCAGGTGACAAGACAATCTACAGCACGGTGAACAATCAAGTTAATGTTAATGACATGGCCCAGCAAGGACACAAGAAAGTGATGATCCGCACTGTGGACACGGATGTGGTGGTCATAGCAGTTAGTATATTCAAGGAGATTGGCCTGAAGGAGCTTTGGGTCGCTTTCGGGACTGGTAAGAACTACAGACACATTGCAGTACACCAGATAGTCAGTAACATTGGGGCAGAGAAGTCACAGGCACTGGCATTTTTCCATGCATTTACAGGCTGCGACACAGTGTCTTCTTCTCAAACCGTGGGAAGAAATCTGCTTGGCAGGCATGGCAGGTATATCCTGAGGCTACAGAGGCCTTCCAGGCACTGTGTTGGCAGCACCTGACGTACTGAAGACAGTCATCGAAATTCTGGGGCAATTCGTTGTCCTAATGTATGACCGCACCAATGAACTTCATGGTGTAGATGAGGCAAGGCGCTATCTCTTCTCCAAGAAGTCCAGGGAGATCGAAAATATTCCTCCAATGGCAGCAGCTCTATTAGAACACACAAATAGAGCTGCATTCCAAGCAGGCCACATCTGGGGTCAATGCTTAGTTGCCAATCCAGCTGTTCCCTCACCAGGTGACTGGGGTTGGGAGAAGTGTGATGGACAATGGAAAGTTTTACGGACCATGCTTCCTGAGGCCACTAAAGCTTGTTACGAGCTGCTGAGCTGCAAGTGCAAGAAGACCTGCAAGGGGAACTGCAAGTGCTATGGGGCAAACCTCCAGTGCACTTCACTATGCGCTTGTGATGGACAGTGTTATGCGAATTGAGTTAACTGCGAGGTACAACAGTGCACGGCATTATGCCTTACAAACAAAAAAGGTGTGGCTATCTTGGATTTTAATATGGCAGATATCTGACAGCTATTCTTTCACTGGAATCCTTGATGGGGGTAGCCATTGGAATTGAGTTTCTATCTGTCTTAGATTCGAAGTTATAGACAATCAGGTTTACGGCGGCGGCCATCTTGGAATTCAATATGGCCAACACCAATGTTCAAAACAATTATTTTACTGGATTCCTTGACCCTGAAAATGGGGGTATTACCAACTGGAATTGCTTTTCAATATGCCTTAGTTTCGAAGTTATGGGCAACTAAGTTTAATACGGCGGCGATCTTGGAATCCAATATGGCCAACACCGGATGTGCAAAATAATGACTTGAGCGAATTCCTTGATCCTGAAAATGGGGGGTTAGACACTGAAATGGCATTTCTATCTGCCTTTGTTTAGAAGTTATAGGCATAAGTAGGACCAATATGACGTCCCTTTTTGAAATCCAGGGAAAGACTTTGATCAAAAGAAGTTTAGAGCTGGACGTGGGATTGATGTGTATTTCTTCGATTTCGGAAAGTAGTTCAATGAAAACGGGAAGTTTGTATTAATGAAATATACTTTCACTCTCATAGTTCCCCTGGGGTAAATACCCTGCGCCTTCATTTCAGGGGTTGTTTGACCCCGAAGAAACCCCATGCTCAAGGTTGGAAGGAGTCTCTCCCGATTGAGGAGACCAATGACATTTCATTAAATGTAATCCCTGGGCGGGGCATGGGGTTGAGCTATTTTATATCGATTTTAGAAATGTTTGCTGTACTTCATTGGTTTCCAGACTAAGAAATCCTCCTACGCGACAAAACGTTTATCACACCCTTTTTCACAGTCGAAATCTGCAACTGCCATGATTGAAATGTAGGCAACGGGGTCGTTTCAGTCCAGGGAAAGACTTTGATCAAAAAAAGTTTAGAGCTGGATGTGGGATTGATGTGTATTATTTCGATTTAGGGAAGTAGTTAAATGAAAACAGGATGTTTTTTATAATGACCCTCTAATTTCGCTCTCATAATTTCACTGGGGTAAAAACACCGCGCTTTCATTTCAGGGGTTGTTTGACCCCGAAGAACCCCATGCCCCAGGTTTTCAGGGTTCACCCCTCCCCCGATTGAAGAGACCAATGACATCGTATTCAATGTAATCCCTGGCCGGTATAAGGGATTTAGGTATTTTATATCGATTTTTAGAAAAGTTTCGCGTAATTCATTATTTTTTCCACTCTAGTTTCCAGATGAAGAAATCCTCCAACGAGGCAAAACGTTAGTCAATCCCGTTTTCACAGTGGAAATCTGCAATTTCCCTGTGTGAAATGTAGGCAACACTGTGGATTTAGTCCAGGGAAAGACTTTGATCAAAAGAAGTTTAGAGCTGGATGTGGGATTGATGTGTATTTCTTCGATTTCGGAAAGTAGTTCAATGAAAACGGGAAGTTTGTATTAATGAAATATACTTTTCCTCTCATAATTCCACTGGGGTAAAAACCCTGCGCCTTCATTTCAGGTGCTTGAGTCTAGCACCCTCTCCAAAGGACAGCAAGAGTATCCTGACCGAGTCAACACTTACTGGTTCTTTTAATAACCACACATCTTCTAAGAGACTGAGTCCATGCTGTACCCGCAAGCCTATTGTACTGTACATCTCATGACTTCACCATGCAAAGCTTCAAATCAACATGTATTGGAAACAGTTTGTTTTTTGTTCCTGTTGCACTCCATTGCCGTTAAGGCGAGTGCACCCGGAATGTCAAACGGTTACTTATTCGACGTTCGAATATGGAACAGTTACTTGTTCAACATTGAATGTCGAACGTCAAACGAGGAACGAGGAACCAACTTCACACCGCCTTAAAGAGCAAAACATTTTAAGAAATGTTCAATTTTGAAGGGCAAAAACCTAGTCATTTACAAAGAAAACACTGAAATTTTAAGTTTCAGACCAGTCTCATATGGTTTATGCGCAGGGTGTCAGGTGGCTTCCGTCGATTCATCTGATTTCCTGACAGTCGCTGATTCATCTGATTCATGCGATTGCAACATTCTTGCAATGACTGAAATAATGAAAAGGTGGAGGCAGGATGCAAAATATTTTCCTCTATTACATAGTAAACATCCATAAAGCTACTTACCGATTAGCTTGAGCAGATTTACCATCCTGAAACGCGGAAATGTGGGCGGCAAAAGCTTGTCCTTCCTCCATGGTTGAAGCATGTCAGGAGAGAATGTGACGAGTGCTGATCCGTGCGATTCCAAGTATGTAGCAGAAATGCGCGTCTTGGCCCCGCCCCTCGATCAAGTGTTCTGTAAACACCGCTCTCTGAAGATCGCAATAAGTAGGACAGGCTCGTGTACTACAGTACTCACATTGTAGTAGAATGCTGCGCCTCTCTCTATTTACACACAAAAAAATAAAAAATAAAAACACAGGCTCAATTCCCTGCAGTAATATCATCAGAAATAGGCCTACATCCAAATTTAACTTTGATGAACCGTGGCATTGACAGGAGGACTTGAGGAAATAAACAGAAGTACGGGGTAATTAACAGGTAAAACTTCACAGTTGCTGTGGTGGGGTCGCAGGTGACGACTCCTTTGATTTTTAAATCAATGTTTGTAGGTACACCAAATAATGCCAAAATATTATTGTTGGAGTTAAGGCCCCCGATAGCAATTTTTAGAAATTCTCAACATGCTCCCACTCTCTCAGTCTTTGTTTTACCATGTAAGTGATGAAAACAAACCTAGCATCATTACCGGTGATTTTAACCAGAATTTACTCAGCTTAGCCTCATTATTGCCTACGGTACGTTGCGCTCCCCTACATTCCAGTAGCCGGAGTGCAGCGTACCGTAGGCCATATTAATGGGGCTTTACTCTGTAGCAGTCAGATATGTTACCAGTCCCACCAACTTCAATCGTTGCAAGTATGTAGGCCTACATTATAAGAATATACTTGTAAATGTCCTTCAGAATTCCAAATGTCAATATTATTATTTAATTATATATAATTTTAAAGTCTCTGATCATTATTGAATCATTTATTGAATGCTAATCCCAATTCCCTATTCCTCTCTCATGTCACAGAAAATTCAAATATGTTCGTTTGAACGACCAGGTGTGAATTAGAACATATTTATTTCCTTCAAGGTGCATGGATATCTATGGGTATGGTTAGGTGTTATGTAAGGGTGTAGCTGGGTGAATGGTGTGTTCCACGGGTGTGTCATTCATGGTCAGACGCGGCACCAGGACAACATCCTAAAAAATCAGTCTTTAATGAAATATACTTTCACTCTCATAATTCCCCTGGGGTAAAAACCCTGCGCCTTCATTTCAGGGGTTGTTTGACCCCAAACAACCCCATGCTCAAGGTTGGAAGGAGTCTCTCCCGATTGAGGAGACCAATGACATCTCATTAAATGTAATCCCTGGGCGGGGCATGGGGTTGAGCTATTTTATACCGATTTTAGAAAGGTTTGTTGTACTTCATTCTTTTCTCCCTTTTGGTTTCCAGACTAAGAAATATTCCTACGCGACAAAACGTTTGTCAATCCCTTTTTCACAGTCGAAATCTGCCATTGCCATGGTTGAAATGTAGGCAACGGGATCGAAATGGCATTTCTATCTGCCTTTGTTTAGAAGTTATAGGCATAAGTAGGACCAATATGACGTCCATTTTGAAATCCAGGGAAAGACTTTGATCAAAAGAAGTTTAGAGCTGGACGTGAGATTGATGTGTATTATTTCGATTTAGGGAAGTACATGTAGTTAAATGAAAACAGGATTTTTTTTATAATGACCCTCTAATTTCGCTCTCATAATTTCACTGGGGTAAAAACACCGCGCTTTCATTTCAGGGGTTGTTGGACCCTGAAGAACCCCATGCCCCAGGTTTTCAGGGGTTCACCCCCCCCCCCCGATTGAAAAGACCAATGACATCGTATTCAATGTAATCCCTGGCCGGTATAAGGGATTCAGGTATTTTATATTGATTTTAGAAAAGTTTCGCGTAATTCATTATTTTTTCCACTCTAGTTTCCAGATGAAGAAATCCTCCAATGAGGCAAAATGTTAGTCAATCCCGTTTTCACAGTGGAAATCTGCAATTTCCCTGTATGAAATGTAGGCAACATTTGATGTGTATTTCTTTGATTTCGGAAAGTAGTTCAATGAAAACGGGAAGTTTGTATTAATGAAATATACTTTCACTCTCTTAATTCCCCTGGGGTAAAAACCCTGCGCCTTCATTTCAGGGGTTGTTTGACCCCGAAGAAACCCCATGCTCAAGGTTGGAGGGAGTCTCTCCCGATTGAGGAGACCAATGACATCTCATTAAATGTAATCCCTGGCCGGGGCATGGGGTTGAGCTATTTTATATCGATTTTAGAAATGTTTGCTGTACTTCATTGGTTTCCAGACTAAGAAATCCTCCTACGCGACAAATCGTTTATCGCACCCTTTTTCACAGTCGAAATCTGCAACTGCCATGATTGAAATGTAGGCAACGGGGTCGTTTCAGTCCAGGGAAAGACTTTGATCAAAAAAAGTTTAGAGCTGGATGTGGGATTGATGTGTATTATTTCGATTTAGGGAAGTAGTTAAATGAAAACAGGATGTTTTTTATAATGACCCTCTAATTTCGCTCTCATAATTTCACTGGGGTAAAAACCCTGCGCCTTCATTTCAGGGGTTGTTTGACCCCGAAGAAACCCCATGCTCAAGGTTGGAAGGAGTCTCTCCCGATTGAGGAGACCAATGACATCTCATTAAATGTAATCCCTGGCCGGGGCATGGGGTTGAGCTATTTTATATCGATTTTAGGAATGTTTGCTGTACTTCATTGGTTTCCAGACTAAGAAATCCTCCTACGCGACAAAACGTTTATCACACCCTTTTTCACAGTCGAAATCTGCAATTGCCATGATTGAAATGTAGGCAACGGGGTCGTTTCAGTCCAGGGAAAGACTTTGATCAAAAAAAGTTTAGAGCTGGATGTGGGATTGATGTGTATTATTTCGATTTAGGGAAGTAGTTAAATGAAAACAGGATGTTTTTTATAATGACCCTCTAATTTCGCTCTCATAATTTCACTGGGGTAAAAACCCTGCGCCTTCATTTCAGGGGTTGTTTGACCCCGAAGAACCCCATGCCCCAGGTTTTCAGGGTTCACCCCTCCCCCGATTGAAGAGACCAATGACATCGTATTCAATGTAATCCCTGGCCGGTATAAGGGATTTAGGTATTTTATATCGATTTTAGAAAAGTTTTGCGTAATTCATTATTTTTTCCACTCTAGTTTCCAGATGAAGAAATCCTCCAACAAGGCAAAATGTTAGTCAATCCCGTTTTCACAGTGGAAATCTGCAATTTCCCTGTGTGAAATGTAGGCAACACTGTGGATTTAGTCCAGGGAAAGACTTTGATCAAAAGAAGTTTAGAGCTGGACGTGGGATTGATGTGTATTTCTTAGATTTCGGAAAGTAGTTCAATGAAAACGGGAAGTTTGTATTAATGAAATATACTTTCCCTCTCATAATTCCACTGGGGTAAAAATCCCGCGCCTTCATTTCAGGTGCTTGAGTCTAGCACCCTCTCCAAAGGACAGCAAGAGTATCCTGACCGAGTCAACACTTACTGGTTCTTTTAATAACCACACATCTTCTAAGAGACTGAGTCCATGCTGTACCCGCAAGCCTATTGTACTGTACATCTCATGACTTCACCATGCAAAGCTTCAAATCAACATGTATTGGAAACAGTTTGTGTTTTGTTCCTGTTGCACTCCATTGCCGTTAAGGTGAGTGCACCCGGAATGTCAAACGGTTACTTATTCGACGTTCGAATATGGAACAGTTACTTGTTCAACATTGAATGTCGAACGTCAAACGAGGAACCAACTTCACACCGCCTTAAAGAGCAAAACATTTTAAGAAATGTTCAATTTAGAAGGGCAAAAACCTAGTCATTTACAAAGAAAACACTGAAATTTTAAGTTTCAGACCAGTCTCATATGGTTTATGCGCAGGGTGTCAGGTGGCTTCCGTCGATTCATCTGATTTCCTGACAGTCGCTGATTCATCTGATTCATGCGATTGCAACATTCTTGCAATGACTGAAATAATGAAAAGGTGGAGGCAGGATGCAAAATATTTTCCTCTATTACATAGTAAACATCCATAAAGCTACTTACCGATTAGCTTGAGCAGATTTACCATCCTGAAACGCGGAAATGTGGGCGGCAAAAGCTTGTCCTTCCTCCATGGTTGAAGCATGTCAGGAGAGAGCGTGACGAGTGCTGATCCGTGCGATTCCAAGTAGCAGAAATGCGCGTCTTGGCCCCGCCCCTCGATCAAGTGTTCTGTAAACACCGCCCTCTGAAGATCGCAATAAGTAGGACGGGCTCGTGTACTACAGTACTCACATTGTAGTAGAATGCTGCGCCTCTCTCTATTTACACACAAAAAAATAAAAAATAAAAACACAGGCTCAATTCCCTGCAGTAATATCATCAGAAATAGGCCTACATCCAAATTTAACTTTGATGAACCGTGGCATTGACAGGAGGACTTGAGGAAATAAACAGAAGTACGGGGTAATTAACAGGTAAAACTTCACAGTTGCTGTGGTGGGGTCGCAGGTGACGACTCCTTTGATTTTTAAATCAAAGTTTGTAGGTACACCAAATAATGCCAAAATATTATTGTTGGAGTTAAGGCCCCCGATAGCTATTTTTAGAAATTCTCAACATGCTCCCACTCTCTCAGTCTTTGTTTTACCATGTAAGTGATGAAAACAAACCCAGCATCGTTACCGGTGATTTTAACCAGAATTTACTCAGCTTAGCCTCATTATTGCCTACGGTACGTTGCGCTCCCCTACATTCCGGTAGCCGGAGCGCAGCGTACCGTAGGCCATATTAATGGGGCTATACTCTGTAGCAGTCAGCCAAAACCAGGTGACAACAATTTTTAGACACTGTCTATTCTGTTTCTTTCCTGCCGTAAACCCATCAACCAACTAGAGTAAGAAAGACTTCTGCTACACTTATTGAAAACACTTTTTCCAAATTACTACCCCAACCAAAATCTGGTATTACATGTATAATCACTGATATACCAGATCATTTCCCTATATTTCCATCATCATTTCCATTTACACTAAACCGCTCTGATTCACAACATATGGGTATTGTCACTCGTGACTATTCACATAATAATCTTGTCAACCTTAAACACAAACTTTTCTAGTGACTGGACACCTTTTTGACGTGCAATGATGATGCCAATTCTGCCTTTATTAATTTTATGAATATTTTTCAAGCAAGTGTCAATAAACAGATTCCCATTATTCAGAATAAACCTAAGCAAGGAAATCAACCCCTAAATCCCTTTGGGTTACTCCCAGTTTATGTAAATGTATTAATCATAAGAATATGCTTTATCACAGATATGTTACCAGTCCCACCGACTTCAATCGTTGCAAGTATGTAGGCCTACATTATAAGAATATACTTGTAAATGTCCTTCAGAATTCCAAATGTCAATATTATTATTTAATTATATATAATTTTAAAGTCACTGATCATTATTGAATCATTTATTGAATGCTAATCCCAATTCCCTATTCCTCTCTTATGTCACAGAAAATTCATATATATTCGTTTGAACGACCAGGTGTGAATTAGAACATATTTATTTCCTTCACGGTGCATGGATTTCTATGGGTATGGTTAGGTGTTATGTAAGGGTGTAGCTGGGTGAATGGTGTGATCCACGGGTGTGTCATTCATGGTCAGTCGCGGCCGATGATGAGAGTGATGACAACAAGATCACGAGAGCAGAAAACCAGGCCGGGCGGAAAGTCAAGCAGAAGGAGATGGTGGCTTCCAGTCAAGCCAAAAGGTTCAAGGGGGATCAGCTTTTGGCCGGTTACGGCACTGGTGGTAGCAGTCATCTTTTTCGCCGAGCAAGCTCACTTTCACCATTCAACCAAAGTGCCACTCGATCCTACACAGGGAGAGGAGCCTGCTTCATATGCGGCAGTTTTAACCACTGGAAAGCCACTTGCCCAAAGTGCAGAGCTAGTGCAACCTCCGCCTCCAGTGCTTCACAATGAAGTTAAGTTGAATGATGTATGTATGCTTGAAAGTATAGATGGCCAGTTTCTTTACGTAGATAATTTTTGTGAATACGAAGAAAACAGGGAGTACTTCCTATTAAAGTAGCAGGCAGATTGGCAAACTATTTCTGTTTTTGGCCGAGCATTTTGGTACCAGATTTCATTCTCTACACTATAAAAATTGGTTACGTGATCCCATTTATTACGCAGCCGGCCAGAATGTTTTCACAAAATGATAAATCTGCTTTATCTCATGCAGAATTTGTACAGCAAGCCATTACGGAATTACTTCATCTCGGTACTGTAAAAAGATATAAAATCCACCTAAAGTAGTTAATCCACTCACGGTTTCAGAACAAAACAACGGTAAGAAGCACCTTATCTTGGATTTAAGGTTAGCCTTTAACGAACATCTTTGAAAGATTTCGGTTAAGTATGAAGATATGCGCACAGCGATGGTTTTCCTCAAAAAAAGGAGGCTATGTGTACAAGTTTGATCTCAAGTCAGGATATCATCATGTAGATATGTGCCAGGCACATAGAGAATACTTAGGATTTGCGTGGGTGTTCAACGGCTCTTTTGAATTTTTCAGATTCAAGCAGCTTCCATTCGGTCTCTCATCTGCTCCATGTATATTACGAAGTTACATGTAGTTAGGCCTCTTGTGAAGAAATGGAGAAGCGAGGATAAGTTCATTGTAGTTTTCTTGGATGACGGGCTCGGATTTGCTAATGCACATTCAGAGGCGTTAAAGCTTAGCTCCCAAGTAAAGGAAGATATTATAGCTTCGGGTTTTGTACCAAATGTGTAAAAAAGTATAGGGTTACCAGTTTCAAAGATTGAGTGGTTAGGATACGATATCGATCTTTCGGATGGTTATATATCGATCCCAGGGAGGCGGATTTCAGATATAGTTAACACAATAGATAGTATACTGTCCGGAAAACGATCGCCGGTTTGTATCAATGCACGAATGTTGGCCAGTATTGTAGGAAAAGTCATGTCAACCAGCCTATTTACAGGTAACATTGCCAGGGTTATGACCAAAGCTCTCCATGTGTGTATAGAATCCAGAAGTTCCTGGGCAGGGACAGTATCCCTATCTTTTGAAGCCATAGACGAGTTAAAATTCTTGAAGAAAAATGTCGAAGGTTTTGTTGTAGGGCCTTGTGCAGATTGCTCGAGGATTGTATTTTCAGATGCCAGTGGTTCAGGTTTCGGTGGTTATGTAGTTGACATGGCCAAGACAGTGTCTCACGGTTTGTGGAACAAGAATGAAGCTCAGAGTAGTACGTAGAGAGAGCTCAAAGCTGGTGAGTTAGCACTGAAGGCGTTGGCCCCCAAGCTGTCCTGGCGAAGGACTAAATGGTTTACCAATAACCAAGCAGTAGAGAAGATTGCAGTATGTGGTAATATGAAGAGCGAGTTACAAGAGTTGGCTTTGGCCATTTGCAAGACGTGTTTGGAATATAATATTCAGCTTGACATGGAGTGGGTCCCCTGTTCAGAGAATGAAAAGGCAGACAAACTCAGTTGAATTATAGACAATGATGATTGGAGCATTTCTGACGAAGTGTTCAAATATTTCGATGGTTTATGGGGACCTCATTCTATAGACAAAGTTACAGCGTTTGAATTCCAGATTTTGGAACCCGGGTACTGAAGCTATAGATGCTTGTACTCGAGATTGGAGTAACGAGAACAATTGGCTTGTTCCCCCAATATCATTAATTCCTCGAGTGCTACTGCACATGGCAGATACCAAGTCAGTTGGTACCTTGATATGTCCATGCTGGTACTCGGCACCTTTTTGGCCCCTGCTCTTTCCAGATGGTTATAATCCAACTAGAGCAGTGGAGGATATTTATGAAATGGCAACATATCCGGGATTGTTTATCCCAGGTAGAGGCGGTAGTGAAGAATTTATAAGGTTGAATTATTTGGTGTTAAAACACTCTTACGTACTTGATCCTTGCTAATAGCATTCAACTCTGAGCTCAAGCCAGGTTATATTCAGCAAAGGAATCTGGGATCGAAGGCAACCAGGGAGTAGTCTGGAGTTAGGGGAACTAGCGTTACAACTCCCTGCAGTCATGTTAAATGCAAGGGCCAGCTCCATGGTGGGTGCTTATGCCAGAGCGCTTAGGAGATGGGTTGATTGGGCAACTAAGTATAGTAAGCCCTCAGTTCCAGCTAATCCGTTTCATTTTGCTCTTTATTTAGTTCATTTGAGTAAATTTCCGAAATCGCCTGCTCCCATCACCAAGGCAGTGGCAGCTATTTCTTGGGCTCACAAACTAGCTGGAGTAAATGATATTTCATCATCCCTAGTTTTGTTTACTGCCGAGGGTATTAAAAGGTCTCTTGCTAAACCAGTTATAAAAAAGGAGCCCATGTCTATAGACATCCTCAAGCAGATGGTCGACAAATATATCGGGCCTAATGGTCATAATGTGGCTAATTTATTGAATGTAAGAATGGTCACAGTGTGTTTAGTGGCATACGCTGTTTTTTTGCGTTTTAACAAGTTATCTCAAGTGAAGCTGGAGCATGTAGTTTTCACCTCAACTGGCTTGAAATTGTTTCTACTATCTAGGATAACCGACGTACAGAAGTTGTAGATCGGTACTTGTTGGCAACGCATTGTTGGCATTCGCCATATTGTCTGGTAGAAATGCTGAAATCTTATATTGCTGCTGCTGTCGTACAGCAGAGCAAGAGAACTGATTTTGGATGCCATTAAACCTTTTGTGGATGATGTTTCACATTTCGGAGTTCATAGCCTGCGGGCAGGAGGTGCCACTGTTGTGGCCGATGGTGGTATCCCCGATCGCTTATTTAAGCGACATGGTAGATGAAAATCGGAAAGTGCAAAAGACGGGTATGTTTATGATTCTGATAACAATTTGGGGTTATGATTTGTCAGTTATCACGGCTGTTGAAAGGTCGTCATGATTGGCTTAGATGTAAGAAATCTATGGTTTTCAATTAGTTCTTAAGTTACACTTGTCTTGCGGTTATAAGATGGATTTGAATTGATTTGTATCAATAAGATATTTTGTCTTATTCATCCTGGAGTTAACTACTTTGTATTGTATCTTGATCAGTCCTTATTCACTATTTGGCTCATGGAAGTGTGAAATATGAATTAACAAATGGAAGCTTTTTGAATGTTCCCTATTAACCCTAATTCCTTACACTATGTGCGGGTTGGATTATGATCTGGAAGATTGACGGTTGTTAGGATTGAAAGGGGATGCACAAAGCATAGTGGTGTCTGACACTAAGCTATACTGCATAAGTTCAGACCTACGCTTCTCATCCTTTAAAAAAAAAGAGAAGAGGGTGAGTTTTTTCCTAGCTGGCAGTATACCGGTTGCTTTGTTCGGATTTTTTTGCGGTTGGGAGTAGATTTATCGGAGTGGACTTGTAAGTTAGTTGAGATTGTGAGGTCCCACCGGCACCCAAATACACTGACAGAACCCATGAAGTGTGTTCAAGTTGTGATTTTGTATTAGATGTCAGAGTTTTCATAGAAAACTGGTTAGGGAAGAAATGAAGTTCTTGATATTGTCAGTAACTTACCTTACGAAATGAGTGCAGGTTTTGATCTGATTAATAGCTCATTAATCAAACAGGTGAACCATGCAATCTCTGTGCCCATGACATTTGTCATAAATCCTTCTATCTCTACTGGCGTAGTACCTGATGACATGAAGATTGCTAGGGTGACCTCCATTTTGAAACATGGTGATTGAACTATTATCAGTAATTACAGACCAAGACTGCACTTACTTCATTTTCTAAAATTATCGAACGAGTTATTTACAAACATACGATGCAGTTCTTAGATAAGTACAATATATTATCTAATGACCAGTATGGATTTCGTGCAAATCGTTCAACTACACATGCCGGTACTCAACTTATTATTTAAAGTATCTACTGATTTAGATGATTCTTTATCAACAACTGGTATTTTTCTGGACCTCTCCGAGGCCTTTGATACAGTTGATCATGATAAACTTTTGTTTAAAGTAGAATATTACGGAATTTGAGGAGTGGCCTTGTAATGGATCAGAAATTACCTGTCTAACCGTCAGCAATTTTTATCCATTCATGGTACCCAATCTCTTCCTCCTAATCTATACTGTGGAGTACATCAGGGTTATTCGTAACTGGGGACCCACACTCGACAAGCACTGCTTCTTGGGGCCCCCACTCGACAAGCACTGCTTCTTGGGGCCCCCACACGACAAGCACTGCTTCTTGGGGCCCCCACATGACAAGCACTGCTTCTTGGGGCCCCCACATGACAAGCACTGCTTCTTGGGGCCCCCACATGACAAGCACTGCTTCTTGGGGCCCCCACACGACAAGCACTGCTTCTTGGGGCCCCCACATGACAAGCACTGCTTCTTGGGGCCCCCACATGACAAGCACTGCTTCTTGGGGCCCCCACATGACAAGCACTGCTTCTTGGGGCCCCCACACGACAAGCACTGCTTCTTGGGGCCCCCACATGACAAGCACTGCTTCTTGGGGCCCCCACATGACAAGCACTGCTTCTTGGGGCCCCCACACGACAAGCACTGCTTCTTGGGGCCCCCACATGACAAGCACTGCTTCTTGGGGCCCCCACACGACAAGCACTGCTTCTTGGGGCCCCCACATGACAAGCACTGCTTCTTGGGGCCCCCACTCGACAAGCACTGCTTCTTGGGGCCCCCATCCACATGTAGACACTTTGTGAAACTGTTTTGTAGAGTAACATTATGTGGAAAATAAATGAACTGAGCAAAACTAAGAACTAGAGTCTTTTGTCTGGGAAATTCAAATTATGTTCACTTGCAATCAGATTTAACTCCAGATTTTATTCATATTTAACTTGCAAAAGGCTCATTGAAGAGATGTTGGTATTGGTGTCTGATAGACAGTGGCATAACAGGGAGGGGGCCACAGGTTCACATGCCCCCAAGAGAAAGTCCAGGACCTTACCCCACAGGATCTCTCAATTTGAAACTTGAAATGCCATGAATGTAAACCGGTATTTGCTTTCAGTGCATCCTTGAAAAAATGTGTGCGCTCCTCTGGGTACCCCCTGTCTAACCTGTACACTTTTTGCAGAGTTGTTTTGTAGTTTAGAATTCTGTTAAACAATGGCTGATACTCAGACAAGGGTGTCCCCTCATTGCCCTTAGAAATTTTACCTACTTTTAGTAAGTTATGCTGTGACATTTTTTGACATTGTTTCATCTTCTGTCTTATTTTCATCAGTAAGACAACTTGAAGTGGTATTCAAGGAGCTGGCAATATGGCGGACGGATCCGTTTCGACATTACCACCAGAGTGGGACTTCATCATCGTAGGGGCTGGTATTGCTGGCCTGACTGCTGCCTACCGACTCCAGCAACAAAAGCCAGGGTGCAAAGTTCTGGTTGTAGAGGCTAAAGGTTTGTATTAAATCTTTTGTTCAATCTCTTTCTCAGCCACTACTGGGAATGCCTGACATCATACAGAGTAACAGTGCTGCATTTTTATTGGTAGGTTTAATTTAGGCTTACATGCAGGTGTGCTATTAGATTGGGTCCATGTGCACTGAAATGCATGGTGGCCTCAATGTAATGGCAGTATTATTGCTCTTTGGGCTGCTTGCATACATGTAAGTCCTCTTTGCTAGTGGAAAAAAGAAAGGTCACACAGGCAGATAAGTGCCCTGTGCATTGTGTGCATGCAAAGACCGTACAGTTTTGTACACTCTCAGATGAAAATTAGAGTGTGTTAACGTGTGTTAGCTCCAACCCCCAAGAGACACTGCAACAAAGATGGGCCAGCAGACCCTGGTAAGCTTGGCAGTTGAGTGTTTAGACACCTGCATCAGTAAGCAGGAGGTTGTGGGTGGGAGTCTGATCTAAGTCACTTCTTCAATTTTATCACAAGCCCTTGGGTAACACCTTGAGTACGGTTCATAAATGCATGCATCACCAATATAAATTAATATCCACCCAATGTAAAAATTGCTGGATTCACCGATTGACCGAGCTGCTTAAGCACAGAATTTGCTTAAACCCTTGACAACGGGAATTATTTTCCGAAATCCGACTCCAAGAATTCCAGCCTCGCTTGCCACAAAGGCCACCTGCCAAACTGCAAATTCTCAGTTTGTGGCCCTGCGTGCTCTGCATGCTTTGAATTACACAGTGAAAAGGCTCATTGTTGGATGGCATGCGGCTCTACTCACGCTTCCACATTCCCGTTGCCTCGTTTCAAAGTGGGGACTATTGTGAGGCTGGTGATTATGATGCAAATTTGGTCTTTTCATTTCTGGGCTACATACAAAGGCCAATCACCATATATACAAGAGCCAGGGTCTGCCTCCTTTCACCGTGTTTGCTCGAGCATGGGCCGAGAATAATAGCTGAAAAGCAGGTTGGGGATCTCAATTTTTACAGCGGCTCTTACCGTCTACCGGCGCGAAGGGGTTAAGCATAAAAAATCCTTGCTAACCAAAAGACAGGTAAATACATTCCAAAACAATATACATCATAAGAAGTTTTGGCTGGTAACCTGATTTGTCAAGCAAGGTTTTTCATGATTAAAAATGTTTTGCTTAAGCAGCTCTATGAAATTAGCCCCAGCTGAAGCTAACGTATGATTCATCATAGTGCTCTTCTGTTTAATCGGTGCTATTCCAGACCGTGTAGGAGGTTGAACACTCACAACTGAGCTGGAAGGAGCTTATGGGAAGGATGTCTGGGACCTAGGTGGCCAGTGGGTTGGAAGGTAAACATTCACTGATTAATCGTTTATTTCAGAGGGCTAGAATTTTTGGCCACATTTTCATGCTTTTTTTTTACTTATAAAGGAAGAGGTGAATTACAGTAACTATCGTGAAAGTTCATCCATTCTCAGACTTAACACTTCAAATAGACATCTCAGCTTCCTTGTCATACAGTGAGTTGTCAGGAGATTATTCACTTAAAGTACTAGTCAGTAAAGTATTAGTCAGTGTTCTCCACAGCTCTTATCAATGGTGCCTCACCACGTATGATGTCAGTCATGTACTTTATGCATTACATTAGCAGTGCTGGGGGCGTAAAGAATCTGATAGAAGCAGAAGGTGATTCCAACAACAGCTTCAGGATAAAAGTATTGCATGCTTATCTGTCTTTCCCTTAAGGCCCCCCACCTCCTCTGTACCCCTACTTCCCACCCTCCTAGCTCCAATCCTATATTATGCAACACTGCACTCCCTGCCCTACACCCTACCTGGCATCCCCCCTTACAGGCACCACTTGCTGCCCCATCCCCCTATACATATCCACACTGTACTCCCTGCCCTGTCAAATACCTGACCCCGCACTCCTCTACAATGACAGCTAGATGGACTGTCCTCACTTCTCCAGTCCTCATCCCTTTCTGCCCTGCACTGCCTTCCCTGCATACTTCCTCGCACCTCTCCTCCCATTCTTATGTCCACATCACTCCTTGGGGGATATCATCAGTTGCCTACTTCGCAGCCTCCTCCTACTCCCACATATTCCCCACTGTTCTTCAATCTTCACTCCTTCAAGGCAACCCACATTGACTTTTCACTATCCCCCCCGCCCGCTGCAGTCCACCCCCCCCATCTGCAACCATGCCCTGAAATTCAATTCTTGCTTCAGAATTGAATGATTGTATTCTTCTCCTTTAGACATCAAAAACCTCCGTAGTTTTAGTGCTTTGAACAAAGTAAGAAAAATTAATGAAACAGACTTTGAAATATACAAGACAGTTGTCCAATATGTTTCATTTCCTTCGTAAATCTGTGTTCATTATCTTATTATTATTTGCCAATTACTGTATAAAGTATTGTTTCACCCTCCGTAATTTTGTGCAAGGAGTGTCTAGTTCTGACAGATATGGCACGGTATAAATATACATTATTTTCATCATTATTAAATATCTGTAGTATGCCTTTATGGGTGAACATACATTTATGCATGTGATCAAATTATATTTGGAACAGTCAGACATGTTTTTTCTTAATTGAGGGTGGAGCTCAGCAAATTTCCAAGTTACTGGTAGACAAGATAGGCCAGGAGCAAGTGCTACTTGGCCAGCCTGTAGAACACATTGACCAACAGGAGGCTGACAAGGTCACCGTGGTTACTGCTTCAAGCAAAGCATTCAGCTGTCAGTATGTGGTCGTTGCCGCACCCCTTCATTGCTCAAGTAAGTTATGCTAACCTAAACTCTTGAAATTAGAGTTGGTGAGAAAAATGCCTGCTCCAATTTGTTCTTTTTCAAAGCACAAAGTTGTTAAAATCAGGTCACGCTTGGCATGAAGGTGAATATGACTAGCAAAATAATTGTATTTTTTCATCAAAGTTGGAATGGGTTAACGTATTTGCAGAGCAGACGCTGCTCTGAAATGTCAAATTCAGAATTTGCATTTCCTTAAAGGGGAGTATAAACCAGCCTGTACATTTGTAGTTTATTTTGTTCTAGTTGTCATCAACTACACCCCTGCCAAGCCATTCAGCAGGATCAATCTGGCACAGCTGTCTCCGATGGGACATATCATCAAGTTCATTGTCACATATCAAACGGTGAATAAATAAATTATCTCTCTTCCGGGGGAGGGGAGCACATTCAATTACACAATACTTTGCATGCATATGCATATCATAAACAATAAAGTATACAGGGTATGCCAATACATGTACTTGCATACTTATTGTGCCATAGAACGCACCCCTGGTCTTCTGAATCTTTGACAGTAATTAATTTTCAAATATTCTACCATTGAAAGCGATACCATGTTAATTAAGTAACTGTGAGCATGTCATTAAGACATCTTCATTTGTGAACTGTAGTTTAAAGATGACATGTTGATTCGTTGTCTGTTAGAAAGACAGTACCTGTTAGCTTACATCTCGTCTTTCACCTCTGCTTGCTTGTTTTAATATGTACATCGATCTCGGCAACCATAGTAATGTAGCTCAGGTTAGTAATTACTGAGAAAATCCAGGCCATACAGTCTCAGTTTCCTTTGTAGGCTTTTTGGAGGGAGGATGGTTTTTCTGGTGAAATTGTCAGCAATGGGAGTAAACCAACTATTGAAGGTCTCAGCTCAGGCCCTCTCCAACTCACCTACGATTGCACGACATCCAACGGCAACCCTGCCATTGTTGGATTCTATGCCAACAGTAGAGAGTGGAGTCACATTGAAGTAAGTTGCATTTCTTCTTCGTGGAGAAAAAAAAGAGAATTTCTCTTATTTTTGGAAACCATTTGATCAGTGACCCTTAAAGTCCTCTTTACTCCTTGTTTCTGCCAAAGGTAAATGGAAGCATTTTTTTTCTTCCTCAAAAACAGCCCCAACCAGAAAGCAAGCTGTTTTGGACTCCTTAGCCGAGTTCCTTGGGCCAAAGGCAAGAGACCCACTGGACTACTGTGAAAAGGTCAGTATACATTGTGGTTGTTTGCGAGCAATCAGCAATATGATTGCCTCCCCCATGTCTTCCCAACCCCTTGTAGAACCCACATACATGTGCCATATTGCAGGTTTCGCTTGGCTTCCAAGTTGGTGCCTGCACTTTCAGAAACCCGTAGTTTCATTAGTGGAAAAAAAAAAACGCAAGTGAATAAATCCAACTGTTTGATTGTTCTCTTTTTCCAGGACTGGGCACTGGAGTCTGACAATGGTGGCTGCCCTGTCAATATTATGACACCAGGAGCAATGACCTTTCACAGTGGGCTCAGGACTCCATTTTTCAGGTTGCTGACTTAACACTGAACACAGCTCCTATATTTCCCACATGGACTTAGGGTCTTGAAATTGCCCTTTGTATTGTTGTCCGTATGACCCCTGACATAGTAGGGGGTCAACTCAATGTGATACACGAGTAGGCACTTTATTGCTTAACTGGGACTAGACATATCTGACTGTAGGGAAGGCAGTGCTGGTATGGTGCATAGCATAAAATACCGAGTCAGTAGCTAAGCTTACTGTTTTACGGTAGTTCAGTTTGGTGTCCTACAAAGTTCAGCATAAATTTAGACCCGGAAAAGGGTCTAGGGCTTGATGGTAGCTTAGTGTTGCTCTGATTGAAACTGCACCATGATGCAACATATTTATCCCTTGAACTACCAGTTCTGAGGATGAATATCTGAGTCTTCCGAATCCATGTTGCTCCTATAAAAGGCTGTCTTCCCCCGCCCCTTCCTTTTCCAGGGTGCATTGGGCTGGAACAGAAACAGCCACACACCACACGGGTTTCATAAATGGCGCAGTGCAGTCCGGGATGCGGGCAGCGGACGAGGTCCTAAGACGTCTTGAACCTCACCGCCAAGCGGATTGGTTACTGATTTGTTACTGATGTCTCGACAACCAGAGGAAAA
This sequence comes from Acanthaster planci, assembly GCF_054643075.1. Taxonomy (NCBI): domain Eukaryota; kingdom Metazoa; phylum Echinodermata; class Asteroidea; order Valvatida; family Acanthasteridae; genus Acanthaster; species Acanthaster planci. The sequence goes on along the minus strand of NC_141785.1, from coordinate 14,593,667 downwards.
CTCATTGGTACGGTGAAGAGGTTGGAAAATGGAAGCGGCGATTGTTCATTGGGGGCGCCATTGGAGTGGCTGTAGTCACCGCACTTACGGTGAAAAGATGGGGCCTCAAAGGGACTGCTACTTATATTCTGAGTGCATTCCAAGCTTGAAATAGTTACGGGACTTGAGAATTCCAAACACAGTACCACAAATCACCAGGAGCTGCCGAGGTTGCTGATTGGCCTATCTGAGGAGAGTTACATCAGAGTCCACTCTTGACTCCATTTGCATAGAGTGTGTCAAGAACTGCAGTGTACAGTGTGTATGAGGCAAAGGTCTTGCTTCATACAAGCAAGATGGGAAATGGAAAAAAGTAACCCCCAAGAAAAATTCACTTTATTGCGAGGAATACGAGGTAATTACAGAGCCAGTGATGTTTTAAGTTGTGTTCTTTGTCAAACGCCAAACTATGTGTAATTTTGCATTAAATTTCTTGTTCTGCAGTGACTCTCAAAATATCACAAAAATGGCAGGTATCCCAAATTAGACTCTTCTTTTTGTCCAAAAAAAAATCACCTTAGTTGTCCTCATATACATACTTTGTTAATTAATTAGTACTTTTTGTCACAATTACCAAAATCTCATTCTGATTTTGTATCAGTTTGTCATTTTTCCTTTTGTCTGGAAAAAATATCACCATAATTGTCATTATACATGTACGCATATTTTATTAATCAGAACTTTTTGTCACAGTTACCAAAATCTTATTTTTCTATCAGTTTGTCATTTTTCCAAAATGCATTTAGCTCTATAATATCCAGTGCCATTGACAAAATTCACGAATTAACTCAATTACCTCATAAATGCTAGATAATTTGTATTTATAAAATTCTTGGCATTGTGTGATATTATCATAGGAAAATGAAAAATGAATTATTTTTTCGCCGTTATCTTGAAAGTGATTTGATAATTTCATTCAGAGTTCATGAAACTCTGGCATTTGTACCATAAAGCTATAATTTTGTTTATAGCTCTTACCTAACAAACAAAATAGGTGATTTATATCTGTGCAGAGATTCAGATGGTTTCACCAGTCTTTATTTTTGAGCTGCGTTATATTTGTAGTGATTTTTAAGTAAAAGAAACACATTCATTTGGTAACTTGATTGCATCCGGAGATTTTTATTTCAACAAGTTTGTTTATTTACAAAAAAAATCCCAATTTTTATGCCAGTGCATAACAAACCAATTTATACAAATACTATAACCAGTCTGAACATGGTCTCCATGGTAATATACAATAGTTACATGCAAGGTCTGCCCTATCAACATAGCTGTACTCCGACTTGCTCGTTTGCTTTATTTTTCAAACGACCTTACCTTTTTAAAATATCGAACCGACTTATTGAAGAATCTATTAACTGTGTTCAATTATGTCTTCTGTAACTTAACAAGTAGCACATAAATTTACTTTACAAAATTTACTTACTCGTGCAAATTCTGTGTACTGGACCCATATTTCAATAATGAATTTTGCTCTAAAAAGCACCCCAGGAAAATACCATCACTTTCCAACAAATTGCACTTTAATGATGCAAGAGGCATATTGGGAAAAATCTAAAATGACGAGGCGTATATTGAAAATGTGTCCATTATTGCTATGATGGGAAGGGGCCTTGTCTACAGATATGCATTGATAGATAAGGTGGCCATTTTATGAGGGGATGAAAACTTCTGTTTGAAAAAGCTACGGACCCCTCTCTGTTTTTCAGAGTGAACAAAATTCAGAAGCAAGAGTACGATATAAGACTTCAACACAAACACGGAGTTCCAAGACATGAGCAAATAACTCAGAATAATGTACCCAGTTACTAATTGCATGGCACATTTGAGGGACCCAATTTATATCTGGCATATGTATTTTTACTCCTTAGAACGTAAGAACTAACGGCGGGTATATCTTTATGTATGAATGGTAACAGTCTCCAAACCACAGGTCACATTCTGTCTGTTCAACAGTCAATTTTACCAATATCTCCCTCTCCCTGTCGCACTGATGTAAAGGACCAGGAAATGAGATAACCAATCCAAGATCTCTGTCAGCCTAATCCTTCTTCTTGGTCTGTTTGAGTAGGATGACGACCACCTGCAGGGAGGTGGCGTAGGCCTGAGCTAGCAATCCCCGTTGGTGCAGGCCAAGCAGAAGTACAAGGAACACGGCTGGAAAAGTGCCATAAGAAATATCAGTCATTCTTAACGTGGTAAAATTATCACATCTGAACTATTCTGGCTAAAGTAATTCATGGGCTTGAGTATTTTGATCATGAAGAAAATAAAAGCAAATAGCATAATTCCTTGTTTTAATGTTGCAATAATAAATAAACGGTAAATAAACTTCAAATTATTAATTTCAAAAATAATAAATTAGAGATAAAAATGTAAGTTTTCTTGTGCTATACCATGGACCTGCCTCATAAAAAAATGAACTGAGTCAAATCTACAACTGTAAGCTAGGCAATTCACAAAGAAACAAATGTTCATGAAATATGTTATAATGTACTAGTTAAAAATGAAATAATTCTTAAGTTTTTAATCATTTCTCTAATCATTTGTATACATATTAAATGGATCAGTCATTTGAAAAGAAGTGACTTACCTAACAAGTATGCCAAGCAGATATTAGGGATGAGGTTACCAATGAAAGCAATGACTGCCAGCACAGCAATGACCAGAATGAAGTACTGTCAACAAAGCAAAAACAACATACTGAAGGTTTCTGGTAGACATCTTGAACAGCCGTTGATGGAGGCTTTGATTCGGTAATGGTTTCTCCATTATCATATACTTTCATATAAAGGAGTCATGTCTTTCTGAAACCAAAGCGCTTATGTCCTTGAGCAAGGCAATTTACTCCAATGGCTTTTCCAATGTGGGGAGTATTATGGATACCTATAAAGGTGGAACTAATTACACTCGGTGGCATTATAATCAGCTGGATCTAGGAAAATGTATGAGGTCATCTCTAGCAGCCTTCAATCCTCCCATTTGAAAATTGAGGACTGTTAAGATGAACTAACAGGGATGCTGACATGAAAGGTCTCAAGTTCACACATCTCTTAAACAGCTCAACTAGCTCAACTACACTGTATATTACAGCAATACCAACTGATGAACAAGTTGGTCCTACCTGTTTTTCTTCTTTCATTGTTTTCAGGCACTGGTAACTATGCATCAATGCACCCTTGGTTCTGATGAGGCTCATGCACACCTGCTGGTACTGTCGCTGATGCTCAGCTGTCCTACAATTCATACAAATAGAGGTATTGGGGTTATATAGGCTCGTCCACTTTCAACAACAAAATAAACAACTTTGAAATGGCAATTACAGAAAATATATGCTAATTACCGTAACTTGAATTGTTGTAACTACTTTAAATCGATCCCAACATCATAAACTCGTGTACGTGTACAATATTAGGTACAATGAAAAAAACTATTACATCCTGCTTGAATAGGGAAACTCTGTGTGCGCAGAATCTCTTTAATTAATGTAAAACCAACCATACAGACAAACCACTGCATCTGGCCTGTTGCAGTGAAGAAGTGACTGAATGACACTGACCATTCTGCAGGTGGACAGATGTAAGAATGGAAAACGGTGGGTCCAAGATAGCTAAACAGACGACCATGACGAGCAATGAGATGGTTGTCAGTACAGAGCATCCTGATGATGAGAGACCATAAACAAGTAGCTTCCAGTTACAAGCTTGAAAACTGAAGGGTCATTCTAATGCAGCAAGAGTGTGGCATGTACTGGAACCAACCTATGTTCACATAAAGACCCAATTCAACACAGTTGATTGATAGTTCAAAGACTGTAAATGTGGGCAAAATATCATACACGTAGATATAATTCCCCATGACATACTAGCTGACAACATTTGGCAACGTTCTCTAACAATTTGTCTAACTTAATAAATTTTACTTTTTGACAAGATGGTCCCTCAGACTGGACAAAATTCAGCAACCATTTAATCTCTACCTCATTCTGTTTGAAATTGTATTATGTGTTTTTAATGGTGGGTTTATTTTGGCATATTGAAGTAACATGGTGCTGTAACTTTGCAGATGCAACTCGTCTACATTTATGTACTTAAAGAGGTGAAGAAAAGTCTACACGAAAGTAGAAACTTCCAGGAGGAACCATTTTTGTGAATAATATTCAGTCCTCAAGATCATTTCTCACATTTCTCATCTCTCAGCACTGGTCTGACATGAAACTACACACAGTGCAAAACAACTTGGAATAGACATATGCTCTTTTGATATTTCCTCTTTTGCATAGCTTTTCACCGAATTGCCCAACTTGGCGGTCAGTTATTGTCATGAATTAGAAGTTTGGAATCTTTCCCGACTACGCCTGCACTCTGATGTAACCAAAGACCAGGGAGGAGAAAGACTGACAGGAAAAAGGCAGTGACAGCAGCTGCCATGATGACGGGCTGACTGGTCTTCCCATCGAAGCCATCGGTCTACATCGGTCACTGTTCCAATGACGCAATCTCTTCATCCTGGACATTATAACAAGAAAAAAACATTAGTTCCGAGTTACTAATCCAAGTGAAAGACTGCATACAAGGCAAACCACGATTGACCAATAGTATAATTCTGTTGGGCTGAAGCTGGGCTGCCCAACTATTGTTGGCCAGTCTCTGTACAAAATTTCTCAACCTTCTCCAACTTTATGCATTTCACACCTGACATAATTCATCTAAAATATGGCACTTTGTCTATTAAATAGTAAAAACTTGTTTCTACAGGTACAAGTTGATGTAAACAAAGTGATGTTGGCGCCTACTTGCTTACTCTGGACCTCTGTGCTGTAGCTGGGCTAGCTCAACTATAGCACTTTAGTTGGGATGGTCCAACTGTAGTTCGGAGTGATACTGCAGTTAGGGGCATAACAATTCCATTGATAAGAGGTATGATACAATTTCACATAGATAAAAAAGAATGTTAGGCCTCTTTGGGAAGAGTTTCATATACTTCTTTCATGTCTTTTTCTCTACAATGATGTATCAGCCATCAGTAAGCGATAACAGTTTTTAAGAGTTACATTTAGGAGAGACAACATCGAATCGTTCAGGCCTACTTGGAAAATGTTTTGAAAACTATGAGGGTTGAATCAGAGAAATACTGTAATTTTTTTTTTTTACAAAATAGGTTCCAAATTAACATTTGGACAAGTACATGTACAGTACACTGTTTTTGCAATGAATACTGAACATTTTTTTTACAAAGGAAATCAACTCTCCTAGGCCAAAATGTTGGAGTTCGGCCTTTTGTTTCATGACGTGTTCAATTCTATATGGGGCAAAATTTTATCCCACAACTTGGTCCCAAAGTGTCTCCTCAATACAGAGCCAGCCAGGGCAAAGTCATCTGATCATCTATGAAGTTTGGCTTTTTTGCGCTCTAAATAGCGCTTCCTTGCCTCTGCCACAGAGTCCTCGCTATTTCTTTTGCTGATCTGAACCCGCGTCTCTCCTGACTTCTCAGCTGTGTGAGAAAAAAAAGAGTACAGGAGTTTAGTGTTTCAAATTGAAAAGCACATTCTATCATTAATCTATAAACTTTATAATTTTGTAGAAAGGATCTCACAATAGGGCTGTTCAATAGCAGTTCTGTCAGAGAACTCCGCTTCGACAATGTCAGTTTCATCAGAAATCTTGGGTGCAAGACATCCACTCAAGGCGTACACATCAAGTTCGTGTAACCGTGGCAACAGCTCCTTAATCCACTCATACTTTGCCTGATCATTCAATGAAACAGACAAGCACTTAAGAAAGATTCTGCTTGTTGATTTGTCTTGTTGATGTTGGTCACTGCAGTCAGCAAGCAGTTTGCAGCAGGTTTCCATTTCACATTTGAGAAAAAAATTCAAAATTCACAAGAGCCACAAAATGGATCTTTTTTAATATAAGTTTAATTTGTTCATTTTTCCCCCAGTTTTGCGAGTCACCACGCCCGTGCTCCCTGCGAGTCATCACACAGAGACTGATCTTGAGACTTGAGTCAACACAGGAGCCACAGGCTGCTTTGACTCTTCGGGGAAAGCAGATGACTACAACTGACAAGAAAGGAAAAAAATCTTTTGTTAATGCAGGGTCAATACAAAAGCAACCTTTGTTTGATTCAGATGGATAAAATTGGAAATTATCTAGCTCTGCGGAGGGGTGAGAGGGGAAAATATACAGATAACAGATACAGCCTGTCCTAGAGTATATCAAAAGAAAAACATCACGAAGCTATAGAGACAAGCAGCACGTTTTCGCAAAAGGCAATTACAAAAATACACCAGGAACAGCCACTAAAATGCTCAAGGATATTGGCTTGGAGTCCTTGGAAATGAGAAGGAAAATAAGAAACTCAGCCTGATTTACAAGATGGAAAATAACATGGCAGAAATACCACTCAAGGAAAAACACCATAAACAGTTTCGTCAAATCTGATCCTCTACTCAAGCCTTTGGAACTAGTTTTTCCCCCATCATCTGTTAAGGATTGGAAGGCGTTACCTGCAAACATCATTATTTGCACTTCACGAGAGATATTCAAAGATGGGTTAACAATAACATGTTTGGACAATCCACACAATGCGCAGGCTGGTGGGATGTGTCCTAACGGATATTTATTTGCCGACTCAACTGTACAGATACACCCTTTAAACCTCAAACCAACAAACCAGAACGGGAATGAAGTTTTTTATTCAGTCTGCCAAGAATATTGACACTCAAGGTGGTATCAATGAAAAGCAAGAAAGTATGGTACATTTGAACTCTGATAAGAAGAGCATTGTTCGTATAAAGTCTCGTTTATAACAGGTACAAGTTTAGGTCCCAAATCTTTGTTTTTCTTTGATAACAAAGGTACACAGACATGTACTTGTTGTAACAAGAAAAACTGTTTAATTCCCAAGGACCTTGTTAAAGAGGATTTTCAGTCATATTACTTTTGACGGTCAGTGTTCAGTTGACACGGATGTGCGTGGAAACGCTCGCCTTCAAACTCTCTCAACATTCAGAAAATGCCGATGCAAATACACAGATTCAAAAAAGCACAACAACTGATAGGGTACACTTCCTGTAATGCCTTCGCCCGTTATGTTATGTCACGTAAGAAATCTCCATAGTCGTGTTCCAATGTACATTTTTAAGTGTCAGGTATAAGTGTTCAAGTATTCACAGTGTTTAATCAGTATTTGGGACATAACCATGTTGTTACCAGACGTTTCATCTGCCACTCACAGCTTCAAGTCTACTGAAATTTACTCGGGGACTTGGAAAAAGGCTCTATTTACTAGGGGCTTCACTAAAAACTTCACAGTGACAATCTTGCATCATTATTTGGTAGCATTGTACCTTCAGTTGCCTGTTCAAGATGTTTTCCAGCTGTTTGTGGATGCTGGATGCTGTCTTAACTGCTCTCAAGTGTATGTAGTTCCTTTGGCACCATGACGAGGGAGACTCACAGGGAAAGAATCAAATCACATAAACGTCTCAATGTGATGATCTGTGAGGTTAGGGCAGGTTTTCCCTCAATAGAAACATTGACACTGATATTGTCCTGTTCAAGCAATATGAAAGAATAAAGAGGGAAAATGGTTAAAAACTGAAAAAAAGGAACTCAAATTCAGTTGCTGCACTTCTCACAGTTTTAGGAAAGAAAGCAAGAAAAGAGTACAACAGGAAATGATTTTCATATCAATCCTACTTTTGCTCTAAACTGTGTTTAACACAAAGCATTGCTGATTAACAAGCCAACCTCAAGCTTGGGGGCTGATTGCTTGAAACACCCACTTCAGTTAATGACAAGGCACTTGCAAAGACTTAATGGCAGCATGCAACCCACACCAACCTGTCAGCATAACGTCTGTACACGGCAAGGAGTGTGGCAAAGTCATTGTTGCTTCCAGCCATCTTGGCAAGTGTTGCGTGAGCCTCAATTGGCCGCTTCTTTCTGTTTCTCGGCATCTCCTGTCAAAAAAGGTTGAATACAATTATATTCTGTTTTCCCACGAGCCACTCCCACAAACTAACACCGTTACTCCATGTGGCGATTTGGGTCTCCAGGTCAGTTTCCAGGTTATGCCTGAACCTGTACCACTGTTTCATGGCAGCTGACACATCCCTCAGGTCCCCTCTCTTACTACATTTCATTATGCTGCTGTGGAAGTACAGTAAGACCAGTCACACCCCAAACAGCTGTGACCTATCAGCACATGTCTGTAAATAATGAGCTCCAGTTGGGTTTGTAGCTCTATGCTGAGAGTGACCACATGGGCCCTTAGGGGTTACTGATCTTTCAACACTCCTTACTCTGCAGTGGTTGGGGTCTAACCAATGGGAGTCTACAGGCTTGTGGTGTATGCCTGGGGTGAGGACTACATGGAATCTTTGCCAAATTAGCCCGTTGGAAAAAGTTATGACCATATTTGGTGATATGGGTAGACTTTCTTCACCTTACAGTTGCTACTTAATGGTAACTCCACCATTCCCAGGCTTGTGGCAACGCATACGCCCTTTATTGATTAGCAACTGTACGGGCAACCAAGGTTGGTGGAAAGTTCACTCTAGATTGGCAACTGGTTTGCCTGAAACTGCACTCTTAACCCATTTGTAATAAAGAGGGCGGTATTTTCATTTTAGTATTTAGCAGTTTTATTATGTTGTGTTTTGAAAGCTGAGTGAGCTTTTTAAAGACTTTGTGAATTATTCCTTTGCTAACCGTGAGTAGGTAAAAACTACTAAATAGCAAGGGAGAAGTTTCATTCCCATCTATTTACATCTCAGCCCTATAAAGCATACATTAATGTTAACACAACCTTCCATAAATCTTTCAAATCCAACAACTGGGCTATTTTCCAAATTTCAGTTTCAACTCGGGCTCAAAACCCAGCTCCAAATGTCTGTCTCTATTATCATTGTTCAATTGGTTTCTGCACAGTGCTGCATTTTGGCAGATATATGGGTTCATACCTGGTCTTATGAAGATGTTCTCCACGGAGAGCATGGCCGCTATTGGCAGCATCAACTCGTGACACTGGAGGGCACCAGAGTAGATGACGGCCCTGGCTAGGCCGGGTGGCAAGGGGTATTCAACCATCAGACTCCCAAGGGAAGTGATGCGCCCATTCCTGTCGGGTCAACCGGCACCACCACGCCTCAACTGTTTGCATCATTTTACTGTAACCACTAGCAAGAACATCCAATCCAGCATTTAAAGTTTATGATAGATGGCACTCACTTGTTGATTGCACCAAAGTAGTAAAGTTGTCTAAGTGCCTCAGGAAGCATTCTCTCTCCTGGAGAATCAACGTAAGGGAAGCTGTTGATATGTTGAAAGTCTGCCTTGCCCGGTTTTTTCTTTTGTTGGAAACCAAGCTTTACGTAACATCTCCTTTTATTCCAAGCATTTTAAAATCAAATGTCATTGCATTCCACCATAAGGATACATCTGAAAACGATAGCATGCTCAATAGGACCCATAAAACACCTGCAATGCTATTTGACGCCGCGGGAAGATCTCATGGCTCGCCGCGGCGAGATATTATTTCACTGCAGTCAGATAAAAAATCTCACCAAAAAAATTGCAAGTGGCCTTTATGCGCTTCCGTAGGTAGGCAATTGTTCAGAAAAGACTTGCCTGTCTCCCACTCCTAGATGTTTATATGTCTACGATAACGCTTTCAGATAACAGCAATGCTATTTTGTATTTAATAGTGCCCTTCTATGATTCCATTTTATTCAATCGTACCCTTCTATGATTTCATAGTTGTATATATAATATGCAAATCTAGTTTGTCGGTCGAATATGAGCCCCCGCGTTTCCTATGCGACCGATTCCAGTGCGCACCTTGTACATATGGTTTCCCATTCAGCAACTTTCTCTCGAGGCAGGTGAAGTGTAATTGTCCTTATTGTTATAAGCACAAAGATTCTGGGCAAATGTTTGTCATTTGTACATCTGCCTGTTGTCGAATGAGCCGCAGTATTTCCCCCTGCTGTTCTGGATACAGAAAGAGAAAGCTTTCGATTGATATGCAAAGTTTGGTCTTTCTTCGCACGCAGCTCTCGGAAAGTCGCGCTCGGAGTTGGCGAGCATTTTTGCTACTTGGGATAGCACGGAGCAGCACCTCGTCACGTTCTCTCCTGACATGCTTCAACCATGGAGGAAGGACAAGCTTTTGCCGCCAACATTTCCGCGTTTCAGGATGGTAAATCTGCTCAAGCTAATCTGTAAGTAGCTTTATGGATGTTTACTATGTAATAGAGGAAAATATTTTGCATCCTGCCTCCACCTTTTCATTATTTCAGTCATTGCAAGAATGTTGCAATCGCATGAATCAGATGAATCAGCGACTGTCAGGAAATCAGATGAATCGGTGACCGAGAAAAGACATCAAATTTTGTTAGGACATTCATTGGAAAAAAATCCATATACGGAAGCCACCTGACACCCTGTGCATAAACCATATGAGACTGGTCTGAAACTTGAAATTTCAGTGTTTTCTTTGTAAATGACTTGGATTTTGCCCTTCTAAACTGAACATTTCTTAAAATGTTTAGCTTTTGATGGGCAATTGTTCACTGTAGGGAATAATTACTAGCGTCCATAATATTGAAGTCCTCCCAATTCTCAGAAATTTTCCAGACTCCCCATGATAGACTTCAATTTGTACGCAACTACTGAAGAAGCGAAGTCACCAGAATGCAATGTTTTTTCTGATGAGAATATTGGGAAAAAATGGGGGAAATGAGGTCTGAAATTAGAATTGGGAATTCTGCACTTCCCTCTATATCTGTCTGTAAAAACCGTTAGTCCCAGTTCCTGCAGATTATGTAACTAATCACAACTTCCACATTGCTGTGAATCTGCCCATCATCAAGTCTCAATATTTCACTTTCAGTTTCACCGAATGGAATCCTCAAAACCCGTTTCGGGCAGATTTGAAGTTGCATTCTACTGACTTCTCCACCAGCCAGGAAACCAAAGACATCAGAGAATTGTACCAAGACTTTGGACGATGCAGTAAACAGTTCAAGAATGAATTCTGTTGCACCACAAGGAGTCTGAAAGCAGTCGTTCTTTGCCTTTCTGGAGGAAATGGGTGAGTGGTCAGTTCATGTTTGTCATTTCTTAATACTTCCTCTTATTCGTGTCTGTTGTCTTTGAGGGTCGTATTCTGTCATTTCCAAGTTGTTTTTTGTGGCTCTTTTTTCGTATTTGGTTTTTTACCTGTATAATCACATTTATCTTGCCATGAAGGGATGGGGTAGCAGGGTCGCAGTTCATGTCCATATGTGAGACCCAAGTTCTGTCTTTAAGGGCTTGTTAGGGGTAGGATTTGCCTTTCCGGTCTGTCTTGTTCTCTCGGCATCACCCAGTTGTCTTGTGTTGTAGGTATGGGTAGCAGGGTAGCAAGTTCTTTAGTACCCCAGGGGAGTGGTTGTCCCTGCCCATGTGAGACCAATGTCTTGTCCTATGTTGTTTGTCTTTGTCCTGTTTTGTCGTAAGTCTTTTGTTTGTACTGTTATTGTCTTGTCTCCTTGTCCCCTTCGTCCTCGTCTTGTATTCCTGTGTTTTTGTCTTGTTCTGTATGTAGTCTCTTGTTGTATGTAGCTTTCTTTTTTTCTTTCTTTTTTTCGTCCTTTCTTTCTTTCGCCCTTTCTTTCCTTCTTTCTTTCTTACTTTCTTTCTTTCCTTTCTTTCCTTCTTTCGTCCTTTCATTCTTTCGTCGTTTCTTTCTTTCGTCCTTTCTTTCTTTCGTCCTTTCTTTTTTCCTTTCTTTTCTTTCTTTCTTTCGTCCTTTCTTTTTTCCTTTCTTTTCTTTCTTTCTTTCGTCCTTTCTTTCTTTCGTCCTTTCTTTTGTCCTTCTTTCTTTAGTCCTTTCTTTTGTCCTTTCTTTCTTTCCTTTTTTTCTTACTTTATTTCTTTCCTTTCATTCTTTCGTCGTTTCTTTCTTTCGTCCTTTCTTTCCTTTTTCCTTTCTTTTCTTTCTTTCGTCCTTTCTTTCGTGTTTTCTTTCTTTCGTCCTTTCTTTCTTTCGTCCTTTCTTTTGTCCTTCTTTCTTTAGTCCTTTCTTTTGTCCTTTCTTTCTTTCCTTTTTTTCTTACTTTATTTCTTTCCTTCTTTCTTTCGTCCTTTCTTTCTTTCGTCCTTTCTTTTCTTTCTTTCGTCATTTTTCGTCCTTTCTTTCCTCCTTTCTTTCTTTCTTTCTTTCGTCTTTTCTTTCTTTCTTTCGTCCTTTCTTTCTTCCTTATTTCTTCCTTTCTTCCTTTCTTCCTTTCTTTCTTTCTTTCATTCTTTCATCTATCTTCTTCCTTTCTTTCTATCTTAGTCCTTTCTTTCTTTCTTTTGTCCTTTCTTTCGTTTCTTTCTTTCGTCCTTTCTTTTTTTGCCTTTCTTTCTTTCTTCTTTTATTTCTTTCTTTCGTCCTTTCTTTCGTCCTTTCTTTCTTTCGTCCTTTCTTTCTTTCGTCCTTTATTTCTTTCTTTTTCTTCTTTCTTTCTTTTGTCCTTTCTTTCTTTCTTTCTTTTGTCCTTTCTTTTCTTTCTTTCTTTCGTCATTTTTCTTTTTTTCTTTAATCCTTTCTTTCTCTCGTCCTTTCTTTCTTTCATCTTTTTCTTTCTTCTTTTCTTTCTTTCTTTCGTCCTTTCTTTCTGTCTTACTTTCTTGCTTTCTTTTTTTCTTTTCTTTCTTTCCTTTTTTCTTTCGTCGTTTCTTTCTTCCTTTCTTTTCTTTTTTTCGTCCTTTCTTTCTTTCTTTTGTCTGTCCTCTTTTTTGTTTGTATTTTGTCTGTCTGGTATTTTCCAGTGTTTGGTTTTGTTTTCCTTCATGTTGGTCTTTCTTGCGTGTTGTTTTCCTTGTTGTTTCATGTTTGTTATTGTATTTGTTTGTGTTTTTGTGTTTAATGTCTTGTTCCTTTGTAGTTTCTTTGTCTTAGTTGTTTAGTCTTGTAGGGTGGGTAGCAGGGTAGTGCTTTCTTTAATACCCCAGGGGAGTGGTTGTCCCTGCCCGTGCGAGACCCAAGTCCTGTTTTTATGGGCTTGTTATAGGTAAGATTTACCTTTCTTGTCTGTCTTGTTCTCTCTGTATCACCCAGTTGTCTTGTAGGGATGGGTAGCAGGGTAGCAAGTTCTTTAGTACCCCAGGGGAGTGGTCATCCCTGCCCATGTGAGACCAATGTCTTGTCCTATGTTGTTTGTCTTTGTCCTGTTTTGTCGTAAGTCTTTTGTTTGTACTGTTATTGTCTTGTCTCCTTGTCCCCTTCGTCCTCGTCTTGTATTCGTGTGTTTTTGGCTTGTTCTGTATGTAGTCTCTTGTTGTGGACTGTTTCTTTGTCTTATCCTGTTTGTCCTGTCTTGTTCCCTTTATTCCCCTCTTGTCTCATGTTGTCTTGTGTCGTCTCTTGTCATTGTCTCTTTTGTTTATCTTGTCCTGTCCTGTCATACTTTTGTCTTGTGTGAGTCTTGTCATGTCCTAGTTGCTAGCTTTTGGCTTTTTTTGTTTTTCATTTTTTTCTTGTTTGTCTCGTGTGTGTGTGTGTTTTTTGTTTTTTTTTTAGAGTCTGGCTATTGGCTCGGGCTGGTCTGGTTTGAATGTACTTTTTCAGGCTTGTCTTCTTTCTTTTCTGTCTATCCTTTCTTTCTGGTCTCCTTTTCCTCCTCTCTCCCTATCTCAACTAACCCACTAAAGGCACCTTTCCCTATGCACGTCAACACTTGCCCCAAGCATTGCATATCCGTCAGAATTGCTCCCGGGGCAATTTTTGCGGCCATATGCAATGCACAAGTGTGTTTTGTTAATTGAGTAGATTTTTGAGTCTTTGAATTTGAAATGCAAGAATACACTGTGTAAGCAATGCGCCCAAAAATGTACATAGGGAAAGGTGCCTTTACCCTGTTCTAACCCTACTAATCCTAACCCCACTAACCTTATTCTTTATCTTGGCTTCCTCTTCTATCTGCAGCTTTTTCTCTCTGGTTCTTAAGTCGGTCGGTCGTCTTGGCTAGATTTGTATTGGTTTGGTCTTTTGGTAAGGTCGTTTTGTAGCTTTTTAGGCTTTGTGTTTGTCATGCGTCTGTGTTGTTTGTTTGAGTCTTGTCTTGGTTCATATGTCATGTTAGTCTTTGTTTTTCTGTCTGTTCTTTTTTGTGTTTTATTTCTTTGTTTTTTGTCTTGCGTTTGTTTTGTGTTGTTTTTATAATGTTTATTTATGTTTCTGTTTTTTTTTTGTGTTTGTTTGTGTTTTGTTTCTGTTTGTTTAATGTTTTTTGTCAGGGCCCATGTTTTTTTTTTGTGTGTTCTGTTTCTTGTTTCTTTTGTATTTTTTTGTGTTTATTTTTTTTTTTGTGTGTTTATTTTCTTTGTTTGTCTTAGTTGTTTGTTACCTGTCACCTGTGCTATTGTTTGTTTCGTCTGAATTGTTTCGTGTATGTCTGCTTTTTGTTTGTATTTTTCTGTCCGGTATTTTGGAGCGTTTCTTTTTGTTTTCCTTCATGTTGGTCTTTGTTCCTTGTTGTTTGCCTTGTTGCTTCATGTTTGTGTTTGTATTTGTTTTTTTGTTTAATGTCTTGAGCCTTTGTATTTTCATTGTCTCAGTTGTTTGTTACCTGCACCTGTTTTATCCTTCCTTCCTTTCGTCCTTTCTTTTGTCATTTTGTCTTATCTTTCTTTCGTGCTTTCTTTTTTTCGTCCTTTTTTTTCTTTCTTTCTCTTGTCCTTTCTTTCTTTCTTTCGTGCTTTTTTTATTTCTTTCTCTTGTCCTTTCTTTCTTTCGTCCTTTCTTTCTTTATCTTGTCCTTTCTTCCTTCCTTTCTTCCTTTCTTCCTTTGTTCCTTTCTTTCTTTCTTCCTTTCTTCCTTTCTTCCTTTCTTCCTTTCTTTCTTTCTTTCGTCCTTTCTTTCTTTATCTTGTCCTTTCTTCCTTCCTTTCTCCCTTTCTTCCTTTCTTCCTTCCTTTCTTCCTTCCTTTCTTCCTTTCTTTCTTTCTTCCTTTCTTCCTGTCTTCCTTTCTTCCTTTCTTCCTTTCTTCCTTTCTTCCTTTCTTCCTTTCTTCCTTTCTTCCTTTCTTCCTTTTTTCCTGTCTTCCTTTCGTCCTTTTGTCCTTTCTTCCTTTCGTCCTTTCTTCCTTTCTTCCTTTCTTCCTTTCTTCCTTTCTTCCTTTCTTCCTTTCTTTCTTCCTTTCTTTCTTTCTTCCTTTCTTTCTTTCTTCCTTTCTTTCTTTCTTCCTATCTTCCTTTCTTCGTTTTTTTCTTCCTTTCTGTCTTCCTTTTGTCCTTTCTTCCTTTCTTTCTTTCCTCCTTTCTTCCTTTCTCCCTTTCTTTCTTTCTTCCTTTCTTCCTTTCTTCCTTTCTTCCTTTTTCCTTTCTTCCTTTCTTCCTTTCTTCCTTTCTTCCTTTCTTCCTTTCTTCCTTTCTGCCTTTCTGCCTTTCTGCCTTTCTGCCTTTCTGCCTTTCTGCCTTTCTGCCTTTCTGCCTTTCTGCCTTTCTTCCTTTCTTCCTTGTTTCCTTTTTTCCTTTCGTCCTTTCGTCCTTTCCTCCTTTCTTTCTTCCTTCCTTTCTTTCTTCCTTTTTCCTTTCTTCCTTTCTTTCTTTCTTCCTTTCTTCCTTTCTTCCTTTCTTTCTTTCTTCCTTTCTTCCTTTCTTCCTTTCTTCCTTTCTTCCTTTCTTCCTTTCTTTCTTTCGTCCTTTCGTCCTTTCGTCCTTTCTTCCTTTCTTCCTTTCTTCCTTTCTTCCTTTCTTCCTTTCTTCCTTTCTTCCTTTCGTCCTTTCGTCCTTTCGTCCTTTCGTCCTTTCGTCCTTTCGTCCTTTCGTCCCTTCGTCGTTCATCCTTTTTTTCTTTCTTCGTCCTTTCTTTCTATCTTCGTCCTTTCTTTCGTCGTCTCTTTCTTTCGTCGTCTCTTTCTTTCTTCCTTTCCTTTCTTTCCTTCTTTCAACCTTTCTTTCTTTCTTTCTTTCTTTAGTCCTTTCTTTCGTCCTTTCTTTCTTTTGTCCGTCTGTTTTTTGTTTGTATTTTTTCTGTCTGGTGTTTTCCAGTGTTTGTTTTTGTTTTCCTTCATGTTGGTCTTTGTTTCTTGTTGTTTGCCTTGTTGTTTCATGTTTGTTTTTGTATCTGTTTGTGTTTTTTTGTGTTTAATGTCTTTTTCCTTTGTTGTTTCTTTGTCTTAGTTGTTTGTTACCTGTCACCTGTGTTATTGTTTGTTTCTTTTGTCTGAATTGTTTCATGTATGTCTGTTTTTTGTTTGTATTTTTTCTGGAGTTGGAGTGTTTGTTTTTGGTTTCCTTCATGTTGGTCTTTGTTGCTTGTTGTTTGCCTTTTTGTTTCATGTTGTATCTGTTTGTGTTTTTGTGTTTAATGTCTCATTGCTTTTTTTTTTTTTGTTCTTAGTTGTTTAGTCTTGTAGGGTGGGTAGCAGGGTAGTGCTTTCTTTAATACCCCAGGGGAGTGGTTGTCCCTGCCTGTGCGAGACCCAAGTCCTGTTTTTATGGGCTTGTTATAGGTAGGATTTACGTTTCTTGTCTGTCTTGTTCTCTCTGTATCACCCAGTTGTCTTGTAGGGATGGGTAGCAGGGTAGCAAGTTCTTTAGTACCCCAGGGGAGTGGTCATCCCTGCCCATGTGAGACCAATGTCTTGTCCTATGTTGTTTGTCTTTGTCCTGTTTTGTCGTAAGTCTTTTGTTTGTACTGTTATTGTCTTGTCTCCTTGTCCCCTTCGTCCTCGTCTTGTATTCGTGTGTTTTTGGCTTGTTCTGTATGTAGTCTCTTGTTTTGGACTGTTTCTTTGTCTTATCCTGTTTGTCCTGTCTTGTTCCCTTTATTCCCCTCTTGTCTCATGTTGTCTTGTGTCGTCTCTTGTCATTGTCTCTTTTGTTTATCTTGTCCTGTCTTTGTCCTTTTTGTCTCTTAGGTGTTTGTCTGGTCTTTTGTTTATCTTGTCCTGTCCTGTCATACTTTTGTCTTGTGTGAGTCTTGTCATGTCCTAGTTGCTAGCTTTTGGCTTTTTTTGTTTTTCATTTTTTTCTTGTTTGTCTCGTGTGTGTGTGCTTTTTTTGTTTTTTTTTAGAGTCTGGCTATTGGCTCGGGCTGGTCTGGTTTGAATGTACTTTTTCAGGCTTGTCTTCTTTCTTTTCTGTCTATCCTTTCTTTCTGGTCTCCTTTTCCTCCTCTCTCCCTATCTCAACTAACCCACTAAAGGCACCTTTCCCTATGCACGTCAACACTTGCCCCAAGCATTGCATATCCGTCAGAATTGCTCCCGGGGCAATTTTTGCGGCCATATGCAATGCACAAGTGTGTTTTGTTAATTGCGTAGATTTTTGAGTCTTTGAATTTGAAATGCAAGAATACACTGTGTAAGCAATGCGCCCAAAAATGTACATAGGGAAAGGTGCCTTTACCCTGTTCTAACCCTACTAATCCTAACCCCACTAACCTTATTCTTTATCTTGGCTTCCTCTTCTATCTGCAGCTTTTTCTCTCTGGTTCTTAAGTCGGTCGGTCGTCTTGGCTAGATTTGTATTGGTTTGGTCTTTTGGTAAGGTCGTTTTGTAGCTTTTTAGGCTTTGTAATTGTCATGCGTCTGTGTTGTTTGTTTCAGTCTTGTCTTGGTTCATATGTCATGTTAGTCTTTGTTTTTCTGTCTGTTCTTTTTTGTGTTTTTATTTCTTTGTTTTTTGTCTTGCGTTTGTGTTGTCTTGTTTTTATAATGTTTATTCATTTTTCTGTGTCTTTTTTGTATTTGTTTGTGTTTTGTTACTGTTTGTCTAATGTTTATTGACAGGGCCCATGTATTTTTTTTGTATGTCCTGTCTCATGTTTCTTTTGTATCTTTTTGTGTTTAATGTCTTTTTTGTGTGTGTATTTTCTTTGTTTGTCTTAGTTGTTTGTTACCTGTCACCTGTGCTATTGTTTGTTTCGTCTGAATTGTTTCGTGTATGTCTGCTTTTTGTTTGTATTTTTCTGTCCGGTATTTTGGAGCGTTTCTTTTTGTTTTCCTTCATGTTGGTCTTTGTTCCTTGTTGTTTGCCTTGTTGCTTCATGTTTGTGTTTGTATTTGTTTTTTTGTTTGATGTCTTGAGCCTTTGTTTTTTCATTGTCTTAGTTGTTTGTTACCTGCTTCTGTTTTATCCTTCCTTCCTTCCTTTCGTTCTTTGTTTTGTGCTTTTGTCTTATCTTTCTTTCGTGCTTTCTTTTTTTCGTCCTTTTTTTCTTTCTTTCTCTTGTCCTTTCTTTCTTTCTTTCGTGCTTTTTTTATTTCTTTCTCTTGTCCTTTCTTTCTTTCGTCCTTTCTTTCTTTATCTTGTCCTTTCTTCCTTCCTTTCTTCCTTTCTTCCTTTCTTTCTTTCTTCCTTTCTTCCTTTCTTCCTTTCTTCCTTTCTTTCTTTCTTTCGTCCTTTCTTTCTTTATCTTGTCCTTTCTTTCTTTATCTTGTCCTTTCTTCCTTCCTTTCTCCCTTTCTTCCTTTCTTCCTTCCTTCCTTTCTTCCTTTCTTCCTTTCTTCCTTTCTTCCTTTCTTTCTTCCTTTCTTCCTTTCTTCCTTTCTTCCTTTCTTCCTTTCTTCCTTTCTTCGTTTCTTCGTTTCTTCCTTTCTTCCTTTCTTCCTTTCTTCCTTTCTTCCTTTCTTCCTGTCTTCCTTTCGTCCTTTCTTCCTTTCTTCCTTTCTTCCTTTCTTCCTGTCTTCCTGTCTTCCTGTCTTCCTGTCTTCCTGTCTTCCT
This sequence comes from Acanthaster planci, assembly GCF_054643075.1. Lineage (NCBI taxonomy): Eukaryota > Metazoa > Echinodermata > Asteroidea > Valvatida > Acanthasteridae > Acanthaster > Acanthaster planci. The sequence goes on along the minus strand of NC_141785.1, from coordinate 14,574,911 downwards.
GTCTTCCTGTCTTCCTGTCTTCCTGTCTTCCTGTCTTCCTGTCTTCCTGTCTTCCTGTCTTCCTGTCTTCCTGTCTTCCTTTCTTCCTTTCTTCCTTTCTTCCTTTCTTCCTTTCTTCCTTTCTTCCTTTCTTCCTTTCATCCTTTCATCCTTTCATCCTTTCATCCTTTCATCCTTTCTGCCTTTCATCCTTTCTGCCTTTCTTCCTTTTTTCCTTTTTTCCTTTCATCCTTTCGTCCTTTCGTCCTTTCTTTCTTCCTTTCTTCCTTTCTTTCTTCCTTTTTCCTTTCTTCCTTTCTTTCTTTCTTCCTTTCTTCCTTTCTTCCTTTCTTTCTTTCTTCCTTTCTTCCTTTCTTCCTTTCTTCCTTCCTTTCTTCCTTTCTTCCTTTCTTCCTTTCGTCCTTTCGTCCTTTCGTCCTTTCGTCCTTTCGTCCTTTCGTCCTTTCTTCCTTTCTTCCTTTCTTCCTTTCTTCCTTTCTTTCTTTCGTCCTTTCGTCCTTTCGTCCTTTCTTCCTTTCGTCCTTTCGTCCTTTCGTCCTTTCGTCCTTTCGTCCCTTCGTCCCTTCGTCGTTCATCCTTTTTTTCTTTCTTCGTCCTTTCTTTCTATCTTCGTCCTTTCTTTCGTCGTCTCTTTCTTTCTTACTTTCTTTCTTTCTTCCTTTCCTTTCTTTCCTTCTTTCAACCTTTCTTTCTTTCTTTCTTTCTTTAGTCCTTTCTTTCGTCCTTTCTTTCTTTTGTCCGTCTGTTTTTTGTTTGTATTTTTTCTGTCTGGTGTTTTCCAGTGTTTGTTTTTGTTTTCCTTCATGTTGGTCTTTGTTTCTTGTTGTTTGCCTTGTTGTTTCATGTTTGTTTTTGTATCTGTTTGTGTTTTTTTGTGTTTAATGTCTTTTTCCTTTGTAGTTTCTTTGTCTTAGTTGTTTGTTACCTGTCACCTGTGTTATTGTTTGTTTCTTTTGTCTGAATTGTTTCATGTATGTCTGTTTTTTGTTTGTATTTTTTCTGGAGTTGGAGTGTTTGTTTTTGGTTTCCTTCATGTTGGTCTTTGTTGCTTGTTGTTTGCCTTGTTGTTTCATGTTGTATCTGTTTGTGTTTTTGTGTTTAATGTCTCATTGCTTTTTTTTTTTTTGTTCTTAGTTGTTTAGTCTTGTAGGGTGGGTAGCAGGGTAGTGCTTTCTTTAATACCCCAGGGGAGTGGTTGTCCCTGCCCGTGCGAGACCCAAGTCCTGTTTTTATGGGCTTGTTATAGGTAGGATTTACCTTTCTTGTCTGTCTTGTTCTCTCTGTATCACCCAGTTGTCTTGTAGGGATGGGTAGCAGGGTAGCAAGTTCTTTAGTACCCCAGGGGAGTGGTCATCCCTGCCCATGTGAGACCAATGTCTTGTCCTATGTTGTTTGTCTTTGTCCTGTTTTGTCGTAAGTCTTTTGTTTGTACTGTTATTGTCTTGTCTCCTTGTCCCCTTCGTCCTCGTCTTGTATTCGTGTGTTTTTGGCTTGTTCTGTATGTAGTCTCTTGTTTTGGACTGTTTCTTTGTCTTATCCTGTTTGTCCTGTCTTGTTCCCTTTATTCCCCTCTTGTCTCATGTTGTCTTGTGTCGTCTCTTGTCATTGTCTCTTTTGTTTATCTTGTCCTGTCTTTGTCCTTTTTGTCTCTTAGGTGTTTGTCTGGTCTTTTGTTTATCTTGTCCTGTCCTGTCATACTTTTGTCTTGTGTGAGTCTTGTCATGTCCTAGTTGCTAGCTTTTGGCTTTTTTTGTTTTTCATTTTTTTCTTGTTTGTCTCGTGTGTGTGTATTTTTTTTTTTTTTTTAGAGTCTGGCTATTGGCTCGGGCTGGTCTGGTTTGAATGTACTTTTTCAGGCTTGTCTTCTTTCTTTTCTGTCTATCCTTTCTTTCTGGTCTCCTTTTCCTCCTCTCTCCCTATCTCAACTAACCCACTAAAGGCACCTTTCCCTATGCACGTCAACACTTGCCCCAAGCATTGCATATCCGTCAGAATTGCTCCCGGGGCAATTTTTGCGGCCATATGCAATGCACAAGTGTGTTTTGTTAATTGCGTAGATTTTTGAGTCTTTGAATTTGAAATGCAAGAATACACTGTGTAAGCAATGCGCCCAAAAATGTACACAGGGAAAGGTGCCTTTACCCTGTTCTAACCCTACTAATCCTAACCCCACTAACCTTATTCTTTATCTTGGCTTCCTCTTCTATCTGCAGCTTTTTCTCTCTGGTTCTTAAGTCGGTCGGTCGTCTTGGCTAGATTTGTATTGGTTTGGTCTTTTGGTAAGGTCGTTTTGTAGCTTTTTAGGCTTTGTAATTGTCATGCGTCTGTGTTGTTTGTTTGAGTCTTGTCTTGGTTCATATGTCATGTTAGTCTTTGTTTTTCTGTCTGTTCTTTTTTGTGTTTTTATTTCTTTGTTTTTTGTCTTGCGTTTCTGTTGTCTTGTTTTTATAATGTTTATTCATTTTTCTGTGTCTTTTTTGTATTTGTTTGTGTTTTGTTACTGTTTGTCTAATGTTTATTGACAGGGCCCATGTATTTTTTTTGTATGTCCTGTCTCATGTTTCTTTTGTATCTTTTTGTGTTTAATGTCTTTTTTGTGTGTGTATTTTCTTTGTTTGTCTTAGTTGTTTGTTACCTCTCACCTGTGCTATTGTTTGTTTTGTTTGACTTGTTTTGTGTATGTCTGGTTTTTGTTTGTATTTTTCTGTCTGGTATTTTGGAGCGTTTCTTTTTGTTTTCCTTCATGTTGGTCTTTGTTCCTTGTTGTTTGCCTTGTTGCTTCATGTTTGTGTTTGTATTTGTTTTTTTGTTTAATGTCTTGAGCCTTTGTATTTTCATTGTCTCAGTTGTTTGTTACCTGCACCTGTTTTATCCTTCCTTCCTTCCTTTCGTCCTTTCTTTTGTCCTTTTGTCTTATCTTTCTTTCGTGCTTTCTTTTTTTCGTCCTTTTTTTCTTTCTTTCTCTTGTCCTTTCTTTCTTTCTTTCGTGCTTTTTTTATTTCTTTCTCTTGTCCTTTCTTTCTTTCGTCCTTTCTTTCTTTATCTTGTCCTTTCTTCCTTCCTTTCTTCCTTTCTTCCTTTGTTCCTTTCTTTCTTTCTTCCTTTCTTCCTTTCTTCCTTTCTTCCTTTCTTTCTTTCTTTCGTCCTTTCTTTCTTTATCTTGTCCTTTCTTCCTTCCTTTCTCCCTTTCTTCCTTTCTTCCTTCCTTCCTTTCTTCCTTTCTTCCTTTCTTCCTTTCTTCCTTTCTTCCTTTCTTTCTTTCTTTCTTCCTTTCTTCCTTTCTTCCTTTCTTCCTTTCTTCCTTTCTTCCTTTCTTCCTTTCTTCCTGTCTTCCTTTCGTCCTTTTGTCCTTTCGTCCTTTCGTCCTTTCTTCCTTTCTTCCTTTCTTCCTTTCTTCCTTTCTTCCTTTCTTCCTTTCTTCCTTTCTTCCTTTCTTTCTTTCTTTCTTCCTTTCTTTCTTTCTTCCTTTCTTTCTTTCTTCCTTTCTTTCTTTCTTCCTTTCTTTCTCTCTTCCTATCTTCCTTTCTTCGTTTTTTTCTTCCTTTCTGTCTTCCTTTTGTCCTTTCTTCCTTTCTTTCTTTCCTCCTTTCTTCCTTTCTCCCTTTCTTTCTTTCTTCCTTTCTTCCTTTCTTCCTTTCTTCCTTTCTTCCTTTCTTTCTTTCTTTCTTTCTTCCTTTCTTCCTTTCGTCCTTTCATTCTATGTTTCTTTCTTCCTTTCTTCCTTTCTTCCTTTCTTCCTTCCTTTCTTTCTTTCTTTCTTCCTTTCTTCCTTTCTTCCTTCCTTTCTTCCTTTCTTCCTTTCTTCCTTTCTTCCTTTCTTTCTTTCGTCCTTTCGTCCTTTCGTCCTTTCTTCCTTTCTTCCTTTCTTCCTTTCTTCCTTCCTTTTTTTCTTTCTTTCTTCCTTTCTTCCTTTCTTCCTTTCTTCCTTTCTTCCTTTCTTCCTTTCTTCCTTTCTTTCTTTCTTCCTTTCTTCCTGTCTTCCTTTCGTCCTTTCGTCCTTTCGTCCTTTCGTCCTTTCGTCCTTTCGTCCTTTCGTCCCTTTGTCGTTCATCCTTTTTTTCTTTCTTCGTCCTTTCTTTCGTCCTTTCTTTCTTACTTTCTTTCTTTCTTTCCTTTCTTTCCTTCTTTCATCCTTTCTTTCTTTCTTTCGTATTTTCTTTCTTTCTTTGGTCCTTTCTTTCTTTCATCCTTTCTTTCTTTAGTCCTTTCTTTCGTCCTTTCTTTCTTTTGTCCGTCTGTTTTTTGTTTGTATTTTTTCTGTCTGGTGTTTTCCAGTGTTTGTTTTTGTTTTCCTTCTTGTTTGTTTTTTTTTCTTGTTGTTTGCCTTGTTGTTTCATGTTTGTTTTTGTATCTGTTTGTGTTTTTTTGTGTTTAATGTCTTTTTCCTTTGTAGTTTCTTTGTCTTAGTTGTTTGTTACCTGTCACCTGTGTTATTGTTTGTTTCTTTTGTCTTAATTGTTTCATGTATGTCTGTTTTTTGTTTTTTTTTTTTTTGGTGTTGGAGTGTTTGTTTTTGGTTTCCTTCATGTTGGTCTTTGTTGCTTGTTGTTTGCCTTGTTGTTTCATGTTGTATCCGTTTGTGTTTTTGTGTTTAATGTCTCATTGCTTTTTTTTTTTTTTGTTCTTAGTTGTTTAGTCTTGTAGGGTGGGTAGCAGGGTAGTGCTTTCTTTAATACCCCAGGGGAGTGGTTGTCCCTGCCTGTGCGAGACCCAAGTCCTGTTTTTATGGGCTTGTTATAGGTAGGATTTACCTTTCTTGTCTGTCTTGTTCTCTCTGTATCACCCAGTTGTCTTGTAGGGATGGGTAGCAGGGTAGCAAGTTCTTTAGTACCCCAGGGGAGTGGTCATCCCTGCCCATGTGAGACCAATGTCTTGTCCTATGTTGTTTGTCTTTGTCCTGTTTTGTCGTAAGTCTTTTGTTTGTACTGTTATTGTCTTGTCTCCTTGTCCCCTTCGTCCTCGTCTTGTATTCGTGTGTTTTTGTCTTGTTCTGTATGTAGTCTCTTGTTTTGGACTGTTTCTTTGTCTTATCCTGTTTGTCCTGTCTTGTTCCCTTTATTCCCCTCTTGTCTCATGTTGTCTTGTGTCGTCTCTTGTCATTGTCTCTTTTGTTTATCTTGTCCTGTCTTTGTCCTTTTTGTCTCTTAGGTGTTTGTCTGGTCTTTTGTTTATCTTGTCCTGTCCTGTCATACTTTTGTCTTGTGTGAGTCTTGTCATGTCCTAGTTGCTAGCTTTTGGCTTTTTTTGTTTTTCATTTTTTTCTTGTTTGTCTCGTGTGTGTGTATTTTTTTTTTTTTTTTTAGAGTCTGGCTATTGGCTCGGGCTGGTCTGGTGTGAATGTACTTTTTCAGGCTTGTCTTCTTTCTTTTCTGTCTATCCTTTCTTTCTGGTCTCCTTTTCCTCCTCTCTCCCTATCTCAACTAACCCACTAAAGGCACCTTTCCCTATGCACGTCAACACTTGCCCCAAGCATTGCATATCCGTCAGAATTGCTCCCGGGGCAATTTTTGCGGCCATATGCAATGCACAAGTGTGTTTTGTTAATTGAGTAGATTTTTGAGTCTTTGAATTTGAAATGCAAGAATACAGTGTGTAAGCAATGCGCCCAAAAATGTACATAGGGAAAGGTGCCTTTACCCTGTTCTAACCCTACTAATCCTAACCCCACTAACCTTATTCTTTATCTTGGCTTCCTCTTCTATCTGCAGCTTTTTCTCTCTGGTTCTTAAGTCGGTCGGTCGTCTTGGCTAGATTTGTATTGGTTTGGTCTTTTGGTAAGGTCGTTTTGTAGCTTTTTAGGCTTTGTGTTTGTCATGCATCTGTGTTGTTCGTTTCAGTCTTGTCTTGGTTCATATGTCATGTTTGTCTTTGTTTTTCTGTCTGTTCCTTTTTTGTGTTTTTATTTTTTTTTTTTGTCTTGCATTTGTGTCGTCTCGTTTTTATAATGTTTATTCATTTTTCTGTGTCTTTTTTGTATTTGTTTGTGTTTCTGTTTCTGTTTGTCTAATGTTTATTGCCAGGGCCCATGTATTTGTTTTGTATGTTCTGTCTCATGTTTCTTTTTGTATCTTTTTGTGTTTAATGTCTTGTTTCTTTGTGTGGTTTTCTTTATGTTTGTCTTAGTTGTTTGTTTCCTGTCACCTGTGTTATTGTTTGTTTGTTTGTTTCCTCTGAATTGTTTTGTGTATGTCTGTTTTGTGTATGTCTACTTTTTTGTTTGTATTTTTTCTGTCCGGTGTTTTGGAGTGTTTGTTTTTTCCTTCATGTTGGTCTTTGTTGCTAGTTGTTTGCCATGTTGTTTCATGTTTGTTTTTTTATCTGTTTGTGTTTTTTGTGTTACTGTTTGTTTGTTTGTTTGTTTCATCTGATTTCTTTTGTGTATGTCCGTTTTTTGTTTGTTTCGTCTGAATTGTTTTCTGTTTGTCTGTTTTTTTGTTGTATTTCTTTCTGTCCGGTGTTTTGGGGTGTTTGTTAGACCAATGTCTGTGTGCTGGGTGATGTTGGGTGATGCAGAATGAGTTAGGTCTTTTACTTTCTGCAGTCTAGTTTCTCTCCTACTTGCTCATGGTTGTCTTGTTAGTTTTTCTGTTGATTTTATCTCTCTAGTCTGTCAGGCTCTTGGTCTCTTCTCTTTATCTAGCCCCTTACTTTGCCATTTCCTTTTCCATTTCCTTTCACATCCCTTTCCCCACCTTGCTAACCCTAACATCGCTAAACTAATCCTCCCAAAGGGGTCATCCATTTTATCTTACCATTTTCAAGAGTCTTATAGCACTGTCCCCTTCCTAGCACGTGTACAAATAATGAAATTGAAAGCAGTAGTTATTATTCTGCTTGATATTGTCCAAATTTGCAATCCCTCCCAGCGCAAAAGTTTGATGCTCTTGATAATGGTAAAAAAATTGATGACTCTCTTACCCAGCCCCACTAACGACTTCAGTAGGCACAGGACATGTTTCAGTGTTGATTCGATGGTGAAATGATGCTGAAATGACGTCATAGTGTCATTTTGTCATTGAAACAATATTGGAACAATGTCCTGTGCCCGCTGGGCCAACCCTCTTACTCCAAACCCTCCTAATCCTCCGTAAGGGCCCTTCTATTTTTCTCACCATTTCCCTGAGTGTATATGGCTTCCATCCCCTCCTGTAGCGCATACAACGTGAACAGATAAAAGTTTACTTTGCACCAAATACTTTCCAAATTTTTGAAACTTTAAAGGATCGATATGGACATAGATGCAGTGCGCAACCCCTTTAAAAAAAGACATTTTGTTCCACAAATTGGTGAGAAATGTGGATGACGGCTTACCCAGTGGGCACAGGACATTTTTCCAATGTTGATTCAAAACTGAAATGGTTCTGGAATGACGTCACAGTGTCATTTCAGTACTGAAACAATGTTGGAACAACGTCGTGTACTTTCTTCTCTAGTCTGTCTCTCATGTCTTTTTTCCCCTTCTTTTCTTCTTTTCTTTCTCCTTCCCTCAACTCCTTACCCTGCTTATCCCAACACACTAACCTTATCAGAAGGGGCCATTCATTTTCCTTCCTTGGTTTAATTTCTTTATGTGTAAAGCGTCCCTCTCCTATCACTGCACGTACAGCTTGAAAAAGACAAGAAGTTACTCAGATACTTTCAAATCTTTGGAATGTGTGCCTGTACCTAACCCCCAATCAAAGTAAAAGGTGTTTGCAATTTTGATTATGGAGAGGAAACGGATGACTCCTCACCCATACCCCACGACCTCACCTGTGGGCACAGGACATTTTTTCAAAGTTGGACCAATGCTGAAATGATCCTGAAATGACGTCACAGTGTCATTTTGGCATTGAAACAATGTTGGAACAGTGTTGCGTGCCTTCTTAACCAAAGCCCTTCTAACATGTTCTCCTCTTTGCCTCCTCGTAGGGCAAATCTTGCTTATGTCATGTCCTCTTGTCCATCTTTCATGTCTGGCATTTTCTTGGTCATATTTCTTGTTTCATGGGCTATTTTGTGTCTGGTTTGGTCTGGTTTGATAGCATAATGCACGTTGCTGTGTGACATGATTACGCAAAGTGAGTCATTTGTCATGATTGTTTTTTAGATATGCCCAAAATGAATAATCTAACACTAAGTGTCCATCTTTCCAAATGCTTAACCTTGATTTACATACTTGTAAATCACCAATTTCAATAGGATTTAAATCAAATGTAGTTTAATTGATTTCGGCAACATAGAATTTGAAAATGGTAAAGTTACTGGTTTGTGTTGCTGTTTCAACTGATTTATAATTTTGTTCTCTTTGTCAAGGGACAGAAATACACAACTCTTTATTATTAATGCACAAGACAGACAATACATATACATACCATACAAAAACACATTTAAAATAAATATATCTAAATGTACATGTTAAAAAAGGTTTAATCATTCCAGTACATAAAGAACTAAAACAAATAATAAAATGAAGTAGCAGAAATAAAATGAATAAAGTAAAACCATCAAGACTAATGAAATTAGATAAAAATGAAACAGGATGAAATAATTATTTATAGGCTAAGATCAGAATAGAAAAAATAGGGAATTCTGAAGGAAAAATTAAGAAAAGAATTAGGTAAAATTAAAAGTGGGTTTTAAAAGGCATTAAGGCTGCAATAAAGCTTTTTAGAATCAATCGATATTACAATATAGGACTCTGCCAAGTCCTTAAATTTAAATATGAGTGCAAGTGTGTATGTAACAAGCAATTTAGGTTGACAGCTTTTTTGTTAAATTTCTAACACTTGTATTGCCTTGATTTTGTCTTTGGATTAAGTGTAGGAATTAAATGATTTTCACTTGTGATTTCATTTCACTTTGAAGTGTTTAATTCGGAAAGTAAAAAAGCCTTGGTTAAATCAACTTTTTTCTCCATTTTATGTTCCTGAGAAATGTTAGTCATTAGATGCAGTGAACCAAAACCAGTAGTGAAATATTCTTTGAATTAATAATCTATTTATCACTAGGAGCTTGATCTTGAGCAAGCCCAATACATGTTGCAGGTAATTAAAACTTGGGTCTTGTTAAATATATGTACATGTATAGACCTGTTGAGGGTAAATAACCATAAGCATGCTTTATTAGTTGTTTATCTCGCGTCAACTTCTCCCGACCAAATTTTACTGATGAGACAGCTTCGTAAAAAGAGAGCCTTGTTAAATACCAAATCCTGTGTTAGTAGAAAATCATTTTCTATTAGTTAAAGCAGTGCCATGAAAACGTCTACCTCATTGACAGAATTTAGACCATAGCTAAGAACCTGGTATTTTACCCTGGACTGTAACTAGGTTACAGGTACTAGAAGGTATTTAAGTACTAGCTTATTTACTCGTAAGTAATCTGTGTTAGTCATTGTGAAAAGCTGGATGGTTATTAAAACAAGCGTTTCACAATAGTGCGCCTCCAATAATTTGCAAGGCATTGGCGAATCACAGTGCACAAAATCTGGCAACCCAATGCACATTTGGAAAGGGTCAACAGATTTCGTGCATTGTGGTGGCCAACGCGTTGCTAACTCTTGGAGGTGCGCTATTGTGAATTACCCGCATGGCTTGTGTGTGATTTCAATTAAATTACTGAATTTTAATTTCTCAATTTAAATCAAATGTATTTAATTGTGTAACAAATGAAAGAAAAACTTCAGCTTATTTACACATACAGCTAAATTGGCTTACTTTGGAACGGATAATCAGGCCAAGTTAATGAAAACAAATTACAAGAAATATTTCCCGATCTTGACCAGGTCATAGGAACTAGGGCTTTTAAATTGAAGTTGACTCTGCATACTTTTCAAATGTTTAAAAAGTTTAATAAATTGAGCAGTGTCAACAAGGAACTCATTTTGCTTGATCATGTCACACATGTCTTGTTTTCTTGTCTTTGTCAGATTCATACCAGATCGGCATGGAGAGAATCTCTTGACAGCTGTGTGAAAATTGGCAACATAGCATCACTTAATGTTGAGGTCTCCAGAAAGCAGAACGACACATGGTGGCTGGTGTACCGTTCACCTGGGGACACTACACATGCCCCTACAGCATATCTGTGATGAAGAGCATCCCAAGAACTCCATAACCTGACGCTCACATAAAGGGACAAAGGATACAAGATATCCAAGTCAAGACTAAAGACCCTAGACCCACAACCAGACCAGAGGGTCTCCTATACCCAAGGTCAGATTAGGGCCACTAGTTCTATCACCCTCCCTTAGGCAGTACCTCACATGATATTCAGCAAGCCCAGAAGCACTAAAATTACAACATCAACTAACACCTGGTTATGTTCATCACTAGTATCCAACACTGGTTCCTTGATCACTATGAAGCCATCAAGATCTCCAAGCACGGAGGGGCCAAGACATCTGTTTCACTGTCAGCAGCATCTGGCCCCTCCCGGACCCTCTCAAGACAGTCCAAAGGGTCACCTATACCCAAGGACAACTTCCCTAGCCTGCCCAAGTTGCCTCTCTAGCTTATAGCCTATGGGTCACCTTTACCCTTGGCAACCTACCTACCTCACCAGCATTGCCACCCTATCTGCATCTTTGCCTGCAGACTACGTCCTTCAAGCCTCCACAGCGGCAATCTTCAGGATCAAGCAGTAGTCCTGCCGAGCTACGACAGACAGTGCTGCTCAAAATATAATCAGGTTCTCTCCAGAACCTCACAAATTCACAAACGAGATTTGTATCTGCATGTACTGTTACTGCAAACATCAGATATTGCATCCGCCATTCTGTTATTATGTCTTCAAATCCCCTAGACCTGAAGCCTAGATTTTTCATAAATTGTCAAGTTTGTTTACACAGACATCATTTCCTATGAATTTCTTTCATTTTTGTACATTTCTGCCTTTGTGTTCATCAGCAATCGAGATATCATATTGATCAAGTGGGTAACATGTCACTCTTGAGCAAACTCAACTCACTGTTTTCATTCAAGTGTTCCAATTTTATTATTGAGACAATTTGAAAGAAATCAATCGGTCAAAAATTGCATGCTGTGGCAAGTTCCGACACATTTTCTTTGATTGGGTTGGCAACGTGATGCTGTCTTAAGAGAAACCAAGATTTCTTGATTTGTTTGCTCCGAGATATCTCATACTGCAGTTTGGCCCACTCTTACTTTCCCAAAACATGCTCTCAGCAACTTAGGTTTGGTTTTGTTTGCTTATATCTAAAGTAAGTGGATTTAACCTGTTTGGAAGTGTAATTAAAAAAAGAAAATCTGTCCACACAAAGTGAAGACAAAGTTTCGTATCAAAATTTAATATGCCTAATAACCTCGAGCCTAAGTTGATGTTTTCATTCAATTTGGTACTGCAAACCATGGTTGAGACTGCTGATGTCCTAATGTTGTTGCTGGTGAAAAAAGTGGCATTCTTATGAGCCGGAAGGTTCCTTGGAAATAACTTCTTTTTTTTTCTTTCTAGAAATTTTCACAGCCTCGAGCTGAAGTCCATGAACTCCGATGACCCACGAAGGTGAACATTAGATAGGCCTACTGATGGCTGTTTTACACTGAATACTTGTTTGCAGTTTGTAAAGTACCAGTTGCTACATGGCATTTTGTCACTTTTCATGAGACAAATTTCACTTTACAGCACCAAACTAAAACTTCCAAAAAATCACTCCTTCAACTGGTCACTTTTAAAACAAAGATTTCATCGGAGTTGTTTACATGTACTGAAGTACATTTTGCAAAAGCATCTATCCTCTAGCATTCTAGAGACAAGCATTTGGTTGGTCTGCCTGCTTTAGGCTGCATCCAAATCTGTTGTCCAGGGCTACATCTAGGTCTTCACTCTATTGGAAATGGTGGAAACGCGTAGACAATAGACCTAGCCGTAACTCTGGAAGCCTGTTTCGGACATGACCTTAGATACCTTGAGGACGTTAAAGCTGCCAAATAAGCTCTCGGTGGTTTTCATTCAGCAGAATGTACTGTCAGCTTCAGTCCGTGCCGTACACCGAAACAGCCAACGACACTGTAACGTATGAATAACACCAGGCAGTTTCTACCAATGCTAATTAGAAAGCAACTCTATGGTAAGGGTTTGCACAATTCTCAAGGTGAAGTAAATCTTTGAACCTCAGAATACTCTTTCATGAAATCAATGCATTACCAGGAACCCCTGGTCAATAGTTTTGGAAGAAATACCCTTATCTTCAGTTATGATAATTTTGATCATGATCAGGCATAAATTGGTGAGAATTTAACCTTCCTGTGTAAAAGCTGGGCATGGGGATGTCAACTATCACTGATGAAAAGTGGAATGCTCAATTGCCCAGTATAAAGTGGTGATTAACTTTATCTTGCAAACCTGTACAAGGAAATATTCAGGCATGTAACTTTGTGGAGATCAGCCTCATTCCTTGTTTTTCATTGTACATTCATGTCAATGACAATTGAAAGACACTGCACAAAGTCTTGTAGAGATTGCATTGTTTTTTGTCAAAGTTCAAGTTGCATTTCCAAATGTTAAAACTCTCATTTCTACCCCCAACAAATAATGGTTATCCACAAAAAGTCATTTTGATGTCAGAGAATTTCTCTACCATCCTAATCTGTATAAAGACGGACAATGTTGGCCCACAAGATTAAGTTCTTATTTCTAAGAGTACTTTAACTCCAAATGTTTTTGACACTATTGTATTTAGAATAATCATGAACTTGACAGCTTCAGGACGAGTCCAAATTCCAGAAGGGGTTTTCTAAATGACTGCTGAGTGAGCATTTCATCGTTGGTCCTCAACTACAACATGGACTCTAGGATTTAACAAGTGGCAACATGATGGAAAAGAACTTGAATTTGTTACATCCCAACAAGGTATCTGTCCCATCTGTAGTTGGGATGGTCCAGACGGACACTTCTAGTATGTTACTGTTAACACTCCTGAGCCTGAAGTTTCTGCATAAAACAGTAACAGCTTTTACCTCATAGAAATTTCTGGGGACAATGAATGAGATTGATCCTCTCACTTATTCCACTAAAAACATGGCCCTCCACTTTTGGCAAGTCCTATGGTAGGATTGGTCTTAATGAATCAGGCTATGAATGGCTAATGAGTCTTTTAAAACAAAACTCAAATGCTTTCTTTTTCAGCAAGCATTTGGTGACGTGTAATGTAGTGTGGTTTTTAAAGATCTGTTTAGTTTATTGTAACTGTCTTCTGTATAGATGATATTCCCCTTGTTTGCCGGGTTTTATTGCTTGTGTTGCCTGGCAGTGTGCGCCCTTCCTGTTTCATGAGTACTGGTGATAGTCTGGGTCTTGCAAGGGCCATGCTATGTGAAATGTATGTTACTAGTAATTATTATTTTTATTCAATATCTCAATGAATTTTTTGTTGGTTTGCTGCTGTTTTTTAGGTGCTATATTAATTTTACTAATGCAAACTTGTCTGGATTTTAAAAATTTGTTTGTAATTTGCTTTTGAACAGGTTGATTCTAGAGGGAACGCAATATAAATCCAATAAATTATTATTATTGTTTTAGTATTTTGGCCCCCCCCCTTTGTGGACTGAGGCTTGCCCCCTCCTCCGCACTTTTTGCAGGTCCTATGATTGGATAGGGCTCAGTGGATCAAGCTATTAATGACTGATGGCAGATGGTCTAACAACTGCCCCCCCCCTTTGAAAATCATTCCATCGCAGTGCCAAATTAAAACATCTGCCCTAGTACTATCGAAAAGAGATCCATATCTTCCCACATGGGATTCTAAACTTTTTTAATTGGGCACTGAATCCACAGCTATTTTGAATGTTCCAAAAGCATGTCAGGTGATCCATCTTTATTGTGATGTGGGGGGGTTCAATTTCTTTTGTAACACAAAGTAAATTTGTAATTTATTACATAGACAGCATTTTGAACGGATTGATGCAACATAATTTTGAGTATCACTTCCAATTCACTTTTAGGTTTTCTTTCCTGCAATAAATCACTATCTTCCATAATTAGCCTGTACTTTCAATTCGTCCTGAAAATTTCACTCCCCTACCCCATTTTTTTCTTCAAATAAGTTTTAGTAAGATCAACATTTTCCTGTTTGTAGTACAAATCTGGAATATCCTTTCTAGTATTGCTAAAAAGTTTAATGTACATCTCAATTCAGAAACACTGACCCCAGTTGAATGGAATGGTCAATAAAATTGCTTATAAAGTTAAGAACTTTTCTTATCAAACATTATGTATTGTTTATGTTTGTCTGGTTGAGTTTGTTGTGGTAAAACTTCTATATACAAGGGGTGCAGCCAATTTCAAATGGGGAAACTTAAATCGTGAAAATAAACAAAACGTAGTGCACAGTGCTAAAAGTGGAAAAGCTCTGATGGCCTGAAAATGTTTGATGTGAAAGGTTGAACTGAGAGAAACTTCTCCTCAATCAAACAGATAATCTACAAAAGACAAGTGCAAAGGGATTTAACACTAATACAAACAATGAAAACAATTTTTGGGAAGTTGACTGAACAGTGACATTGCTTCGCTGTAAACATTTTGTTCCGACGCGTCTTTGCCCCGCCCCCTCGATCAAGTGTCCTGTAAACACCGCCCTCTGGATGGAGATCGCAATAAGTAGGACGGGCTCCTGTGCTGCAGTACTCACATTGTAGTAGAATGCAGCGCCTCTCTCTATTTAAAAAAACCCCAAAAAACAGGCTCAATTCCCTGCAGTAATATCATCAGAAATAGGCCTACATCCAAATTTAGCTTTGATGAACCGTGGCATTGACAGGAGGACTTGAGGAAAAAACAGAAGTACGGGGTAAACAGGTAAAACTTCACAGTTGCTGTGGTGGGGTCGCAGGTGACGACTCCTTTGATTTTTAAAAAGGCATTGGTGCATAATTAATAATGTTCACTTTCGTGAGTGTAGTCATCCTCTTTTTTACAATTGCAATACCCTAAAATCACTGACATCTATTCTTTCCAGTTGGGCTCTTTCATGTATCAACTTAATAACTTCCAGCTACCACAATCAATTTGCTCAATGTTTTGAAGAAACGAAGATTTTCATTACCACTTTACAAGGCAAAGTGATGCATTTCATCGCTCGTTCGCAAGTACTAAGCTCACTAAATATACTGTGAAACGTAGGTCCCAAGTTATGGAGTTCCATCGATTTTTCCTTAAAATGTGCATCTAGTCTCTCAGCATTCATACACAAATACAAAATTAAATTACTACATGTAATTAACTATTTGAGTAATGATTAATTTCTTCCTCACAGGGCTGCAGCAGGCAAAGGCCTCATGATCATGTACATGTGCCGTATTTAATATTTGTTGTGTTATTTGCAAAGTGTTCCTGTGTTATTGTCTTTGTGGAACTTTGTTTATTCGTAATTGGGGCCCCCCACTTGACAAGCACTGCTTCTTGGGCCCCCACTTGACAAGCACTGTTTCTTGGCCCCCCCCCACACGACAAGCACTGCTTCTTGGGGCCCCCCACACGACAAGCACTGTTTCTTGGGGCCCCCCACTCGACAAGCACTGCTTCTTGGGGCCCCCACATGACAAGCACTGCTTCTTGGGGCCCCCCACACAACAAGCACTGTTTCTTGGGGCCCCCCACATGACAAGCACTGCTTCTTGGGCCCCCCCACTTGACAAGCACTGCTTCTTGGGCCCCCCACTCGACAAGTACTGTTTCTTGGGGCCCCCACACGACAAGCACTGCTTCTTGGGGCCCCCACACGACAAGCACTGCTTCTTGGGGCCCCCACTCGACAAGCACTGCTTCTTGGGGCCCCCACATGACAAGCACTGCTTCTTGGGGCCCCCACATGACAAGCACTGCTTCTTGGGCCCCCCACTCGACAAGCACTGCTTCTTGGGGCCCCCACTCGACAAGCACTGCTTCTTGGGGCCCCCACATGACAAGCACTGCTTCTTGGGGCCCCCACACGACAAGCACTGCTTCTTGGGGCCCCCATCCACATGTAGACACTTTGTGAAACTGTTTTGTAGAGTAACATTATGTGGAAAATAAATGAACTGAGCAAAACTAAGAACTAGAGTCTTTTGTCTGGGAAATTCAAATTATGTTCACTTGCAATCAGATTTAACTCCAGATTTTATTCATATTTAACTCGCAAAAGGCTCATTGAAGAGATGTTGGTATTGGTGTCTGATAGACAGTGGCATAACAGGGAGGGGGCCACAGGTTCACATGCCCCCAAGAGAAAGTCCACGACCTTACCCTACAGGATCTCCCAATTTGAAACTTTGAAATGCCATGAATGTAAACCGGTATTTGCTTTCAGTGCATCCTTGAAAAAATGTGTGCGCTCCTCTGGGTACCCCCTGTCTAACCTGTACACTTTTTGCAGAGTTGTTTTGTAGTTTAGAATTCTGTTAAACAATGGCTGATACTCAGACAAGGGTGTCCCCTCATTGCCCTTAGAAATTTTACCTACTTTTAGTAAGTTATGCTGTGACATCTTTTGACATTGTTTCATCTTCTGTCTTATTTTCATCAGTAAGACAACTTGAAGTGGTATTCAAGGAACTGGCAATATGGCGGACGGATCCGTCTCGACATTACCACCAGGGTTGGACGTCATCATCGTAGGGGCTGGTATTGCTGGCCTGACTGCTGCCTACCGACTCCAGCAACAAAAGCCAGGGTGCAAAGTTCTGGTTGTAGAGGCTAAAGGTTTGTATTAAATCTTTTGTTCAATCTCTTTCTCAGCCACTACTGGGAATGCCTGACATCATACAGAGTAACAGTGCTGCATTTTTATTGGTAGGTTTAATTTAGGCTTACATGCAGGTGTGCTATTAGATTGGGTCCATGTCCACTGAAATGCATGGTGGCCTCAATGTAATGGCAGTATTATTGCTCTTTGGGCTGCTTGCATACATGTAAGTCCTCCTTGCTA
Organism: Acanthaster planci; assembly: GCF_054643075.1. Lineage (NCBI taxonomy): Eukaryota > Metazoa > Echinodermata > Asteroidea > Valvatida > Acanthasteridae > Acanthaster > Acanthaster planci. Next base: position 14,558,005 of record NC_141785.1, on the reverse strand, counting down.
GTGAAAAAAAGAAAGGTCACTCAGGCAGATAAGTGCCCTGTGCATTGTGTGCATGCAAAGACCGTACAGTTTTGTACACTCTCAGATGAAAATTAGAGTGTGTTAACGTGTGTTAGCTCCAACTCCCAAGAGACACTGCAACAAAGATGGGCCAGCAGACCCTGGTAAGCTTGGCAGTTGAGTGTTTAGACACCTGCATCAGTAAGCAGGAGGTTGTGGGTGGGAGTCTGATCTGAGTCACTTCTTCAATTTTATCACAAGCCCTTGGGTAACACCTTGAGTACGGTTCATAAATGCATGCATCACCAATATAAATTAATATCCACCCAATGTAAAAATTGCTGGATTCACCGATTGACCGAGCTGCTTAAGCACAGAATTTGCTTAAACCCTTGACAACGGGAATTATTTTCCGAAATCCGACTCTAAGAATTCCAGCCTCGCTTGCCACAAAGGCCACCTGCCAAACTGCAAATTCTCAGTTTGTGGCCCTGCGTGCTCTGCATGCTTTGAATTACACAGTGAAAAGGCTCATTGTTGGGTGGCATGCGGCTCTACTCACGCTTCCACATTCCCGTTGCCTCTTTTCAAAGTGGGGACTATTGTGAGGCTGGTGATTATGATGCAAATTCGGTCTTTTCATTTCTGGGCTACATACAAAGGCCAATCACCATATATACAAGAGCCAGGGTCTGCCTCCTTTCACCGTGTTTGCTCGAGCATGGGCCGAGAAAAATAGCTGAAAAGCAGGTTGGGGATCTCAATTTTTACAGCGGCTCTTACTGTCTACCGGCGCGAAGGGGTTAAGCATAAAAAATCCTTGCTAACCAAAAGACAGGTAAATACATTCCATAACAATGTACATCATTAGAAGTTTTGGCTGGTAACCTGATTTGTCAAGCAACGTTTTTCATGATTAAAAAATGTTTTGCTTAAGCAGCTCTATGAAATTAGCCCCAGCTGAAGCTAACGTATGATTCATCATAGTGCTCTTCTGTTTAATCGGTGCTATTCCAGACCGTGTAGGAGGTTGAACACTCACAACTGAGCTGGAAGGAGCTTATGGGAAGGATGTCTGGGACCTAGGTGGCCAGTGGGTTGGAAGGTAAACATTCACTGATTAATCGTTTATTTCAGAGGGCTAGAATTTTTGGCCACATTTTCATGCTTTTTTTTTACTTATAAAGGAAGAGGTGAATTACAGTAACTGTCGTGAAAGTTCATCCATTCTCAGACTTAAAACTTCAAATAGACATCTCAGCTTCCTTGTCATACAGTGAGTTGTCAGGAGATTATTCACTTAAAGTACTAGTCAGTAAAGTATTAGTCAGTGTTCTCCACAGCTCTTATCAATGGTGCCTCACCACGTATGATGTCAGTCATGTACTTTATGCATTACGTTAGCAGTGCTGGGGGCTTATCTGTCTTTCCCTTAAGGCCCCCCACCTCCTCTGTACCCCTACTTCCCACCCTCCTAGCTCCAATCCTATATTATGCAACACTGCACTCCCTGCCCTGTCAAATACCTGACCCCGCACTCCTCTACAATGACAGCTAGATGGACTGTCCTCACTTCTCCAGTCCTCATCCCTTTCTGCCCTGCACTGCCTTCCCTGCATACTTCCTCGCACCTCTCCTCCCATTCTTATGTCCACATCACTCCTTGGGGGATATCATCAGTTGCCTACTTCGCAGCCTCCTCCTACTCCCACATATTCCCCACTGTTCTTCAATCTTCACTCCTTCAAGGCAACCCACATTGACTCTTCACTATCCCCCTGCCCGCTGCAGTCCACCACCCCCCATCTGCAACCATGCCCTGAAATTCAATTCTTGCTTCAGAATTGAATGATTGTATTCTTCTCCTTTAGACATCAAAAACCTCCGTAGTTTTAGTGCTTTGAACAAAGTAAGAAAAATTAATGAAACAGACTTTGAAATATACAAGACAGTTGTCCAATATGTTTCATTTCCTTCGTAAATCTGTGTTCATTATCTTATTATTATTTGCCAATTACTGTATAAAGTATTGTTTCACCCTCCGTAATTTTGTGCAAGGAGTGTCTAGTTCTGACAGATATGGCACGGTATAAATATACATTATTTTCATCATTATTAAATATCTGTAGTATGCCTTTATGGGTGAACATACATTTATGCATGTGATCAAATTATATTTGGAACAGTCAGACATGTTTTTTCTTAATTGAGGGTGGAGCTCAGCAAATTTCCAAGTTACTGGTAGACAAGATAGGCCAGGAGCAAGTGCTACTTGGCCAGCCTGTAGAACACATTGACCAACAGGAGGCTGACAAGGTCACCGTGGTTACTGCTTCAAGCAAAGCATTCAGCTGTCAGTATGTGGTCGTTGCCGCACCCCTTCATTGCTCAAGTAAGTTATGCTAACCTAAACTCTTGAAATTAGAGTTGGTGAGAAAAATGCCTGCTCCAATTTGTTCTTTTTCAAAGCACAAAGTTGTTAAAATCAGGTCACGCTTGGCATGAAGGTGAATATGACTAGCAAAATAATTGTATTTTTTCATCAAAGTTGGAATGGGTTAACGTATTTGCAGAGCAGACGCTGCTCTGAAATGTCAAATTCAGAATTTGCATTTCCTTAAAGGGGAGTATAAACCAGCCTGTACATTTGTAGTTTATTTTGTTCTAGTTGTCATCAACTACACCCCTGCCAAGCCATTCAGCAGGATCAATCTGGCACAGCTGTCTCCGATGGGACATATCATCAAGTTCATTGTCACATATCAAACGGTGAATAAATAAATTATCTCTCTTCCGGGGGAGGGAGCACATTCAATTACACAATACTTTGCATGCATATGCATATCATAAACAATAAAGTATACAGGGTATGCCAATACATGTACTTGCATACTTATTGTGCCATAGAACGCACCCCTGGTCTTCTGAATCTTTGACAGTAATTAATTTTCAAATATTCTACCATTGAAAGCGATACCATGTTAATTAAGTAACTGTGAGCATGTCATTCCATTAAGACATCTTCATTTGTGAACTGTAGTTTAAAGATGACATGTTGATTCGTTGTCTGTTAGAAAGACAGTACCTGTTAGCTTACATCTTGTCTTTCACCTCTGCTTGCTTGTTTTAATATGTACATCGATCTCGGCAACCATAGTAATGTAGCTCAGGTTAGTAATTACTGAGAAAGTCCAGGCCATACAGTCTCAGTTTCCTTTGTAGGCTTTTTGGAGGGAGGATGGTTTTTCTGGTGAAATTGTCAGCAATGGGAGTAAACCAACTATTGAAGGTCTCAGCTCAGGCCCTCTCCAACTCACCTACGATTGCACGACATCCAACGGCAACCCTGCCATTGTTGGATTCTATGCCAACAGTAGAGAGTGGAGTCACATTGAAGTAAGTTGCATTTCTTCTTCGTGGAGAAAAAAAAGAGAATTTCTCTTATTTTTGGAAACCATTTGATCAGTGACCCTTAAAGTCCTCTTTACTCCTTGTTTCTGCCAAAGGTAAATGGAAGCATTTTTTTTCTTCCTCAAAAACAGCCCCAACCAGAAAGCAAGCTGTTTTGGACTCCAATGTGATACACGAGTAGGCACTTTATTGCTTAACTGGGACTAGACATATCTGACTGTAGGGAAGGCAGTGCTGGTATGGTGCATAGCATAAAATACCGAGTCAGTAGCTAAGCTTACTGTTTTACGGTAGTTCAGTTTGGTGTCCTACAAAGTTCAGCATAAATTTAGACCCGGAAAAGGGTCTAGGGCTTGATGGTAGCTTAGTGTTGCTCTGATTGAAACTGCACCATGATGCAACATATTTATCCCTTGAACTACCAGTTCTGAGGATGAATATCTGAGTCTTCCGAATCCATGTTGCTCCTATAAAAGGCTGTCTTCCCCCGCCCCTTCCTTTTCCAGGGTGCATTGGGCTGGAACAGAAACAGCCACACACCACACGGGTTTCATAAATGGCGCAGTGCAGTCCGGGATGCGGGCAGCGGACGAGGTCCTAAGACGTCTTGAACCTCACCGCCAAGCGGATTGGTTACTGATTTGTTACTGATGTCTCGACAACCAGAGGAAAACTCATTGGTACGGTGAAGAGGTTGGAAAATGGAAGCGGCGATTGTTCATTGGGGGCGCCATTGGAGTGGCTGTAGTCACCGCACTTACGGTGAAAAGATGGGGCCTCAAAGGGACTGCTACTTATATTCTGAGTGCATTCCAAGCTTGAAATAGTTACGGGACTTGAGAATTCCAAACACAGTACCACAAATCACCAGGAGCTGCCGAGGTTGCTGATTGGCCTATCTGAGGAGAGTTACATCAGAGTCCACTCTTGACTCCATTTGCACAGAGTGTGTCAAGAACTGCAGTGTACAGTATGTATGAGGCAAAGGTCTTGCTTCATACAAGCAAGATGGGAAATGGAAATAAGTAACCCCCAAGAAAAATTCACTTTATTGTGAGGAATACGAGGTAATTACAGAGCCAGTGATGTTTTAAGTTGTGTTCTTTGTCAAACGCCAAACTATGTGTAATTTTGCATTAAATTTCTTGTTCTGCAGTGACTCTCAAAATATCACAAAAATGGCAGGTATCCCAAATTAGACTCTTCTTTTTGTCCAAAAAAAAATCACCTTAGTTGTCCTCATATACATACTTTGTTAATTAATTAGTACTTTTTGTCACAATTACCAAAATCTCATTCTGATTTTGTATCAGTTTGTCATTTTTCCTTTTGTCTGGAAAAAATATCACCATAATTGTCATTATACATGTACGCATATTTTATTAATCAGAACTTTTTGTCACAGTTACCAAAATCTTATTTTTCTCTCAGTTTGTCATTTTTCCAAAATGCATTTAGCTCTATAATATCCAGTGCCATTGACAAAATTCACGAATTAACTCAATTACCTCATAAATGCTAGATAATTTGTATTTATAAAATTCTTGGCATTGTGTGATATTATCATAGGAAAATGAAAAATGAATTATTTTTTCGCCGTTATCTTGAAAGTGATTTGATAATTTCATTCAGAGTTCATGAAACTCTGGCATTTGTACCATAAAGCTATAATTTTGTTTATAGCTCTTACCTAACAAACAAAATAGGTGATTTATATCTGTGCAGAGATTCAGATGGTTTCACCAGTCTTTATTTTTGAGCTGCGTTATATTTGTAGTGATTTTTAAGTAAAAGAAACACATTCATTTGGTAACTTGATTGCATCCGGAGATTTTTATTTCAACAAGTTTGTTTATTTACAAAAAAAATCCCAATTTTTATGCCAGTGCATAACAAACCAATTTATACAAATACTATAACCAGTCTGAACATGGTCTCCATGGTAATATACAATAGTTACATGCAAGGTCTGCCCTATCAACATAGCTGTACTCCGACTTGCTCGTTTGCTTTATTTTTCAAACGACCTTACCTTTTTAAAATATCGAACCGACTTATTGAAGAATCTATTAACTGTGTTCAATTATGTCTTCTGTAACTTAACAAGTAGCACATAAATTTACTTTACAAAATTTACTTACTCGTGCAAATTCTGTGTACTGGACCCATATTTCAATAATGAATTTTGCTCTAAAAAGCACCCCAGGAAAATACCATCACTTTCCAACAAATTGCACTTTAATGATGCAAGAGGCATATTGGGAAAAATCTAAAATGACGAGGCGTATATTGAAAATGTGTCCATTATTGCTATGATGGGAAGGGGCCTTGTCTACAGATATGCATTGATAGATAAGGTGGCCATTTTATGAGGGGATGAAAACTTCTGTTTGAAAAAGCTACGGACCCCTCTTTGTTTTTCAGAGTGAACAAAATTCAGAAGCAAGAGTACGATATAAGACTTCAACACAAACACGGAGTTCCAAGACATGAGCAAATAACTCAGAATAATGTACCCAGTTACTAATTGCATGGCACATTTGAGGGACCCAATTTATATCTGGCATATGTATTTTTACTCCTTAGAACGTAAGAACTAACGGCGGGTATATCTTTATGTATGAATGGTAACAGTCTCCAAACCACAGGTCACATTCTGTCTGTTCAACAGTCAATTTTACCAATATCTCCCTCTCCCTGTCGCACTGATGTAAAGGACCAGGAAATGAGATAACCAATCCAAGATCTCTGTCAGCCTAATCCTTCTTCTTGGTCTGTTTGAGTAGGATGACGACCACCTGCAGGGAGGTGGCGTAGGCCTGAGCTAGCAATCCCCGTTGGTGCAGGCCAAGCAGAAGTACAAGGAACACGGCTGGAAAAGTGCCATAAGAAATATCAGTCATTCTTAACGTGGTAAAATTATCACATCTGAACTATTCTGGCTAAAGTAATTCATGGGCTTGAGTATTTTGATCATGAAGAAAATAAAAGCAAATAGCATAATTCCTTGTTTTAATGTTGCAATAATAAATAAACGGTAAATAAACTTCAAATTATTAATTTCAAAAATAATAAATTAGAGATAAAAATGTAAGTTTTCTTGTGCTATACCATGGACCTGCCTCATAAAAAATGAACTGAGTCAAATCTACAACTGTAAGCTAGGCAATTCACAAAGAAACAAATGTTCATGAAATATGTTATAATGTACCAGTTAAAAATGAAATAATTCTTAAGTTTTTAATCATTTCTCTAATCATTTGTATACATATTAAATGGATCAGTCATTTGAAAAGAAGTGACTTACCTAACAAGTATGCCAAGCAGATATTAGGGATGAGGTTACCAATGAAAGCAATGACTGCCAGCACAGCAATGACCAGAATGAAGTACTGTCAACAAAGCAAAAACAACATACTGAAGGTTTCTGGTAGACATCTTGAACAGCCGTTGATGGAGGCTTTGATTCGGTAATGGTTTCTCCATTATCATATACTTTCATATGAAGGAGTCATGTCTTTCTGAAACCAAAGCGCTTATGTCCTTGAGCAAGGCAATTTACTCCAATGGCTTTTCCAATGTGGGGAGTATTATGGATAACTAAAAGGTGGAACTAATTACACTCGGTGGCATTATAATCAGCTGGATCTAGGAAAATGTATGAGGTCATCTCTAGCAGCCTTCAATCCTCCCATTTGAAAATTGAGGACTGTTAAGATGAACTAACAGGGATGCTGACATAAAGGTCTCAAGTTCACACATCTCTTAAACAGCTCAACTAGCTCAACTACACTGTATATTACAGCAATACCAACTGATGAACAAGTTGGTCCTACCTGTTTTTCTTCTTTCATTGTTTTCAGGCACTGGTAACTACGCATCAATGCACCCTTGGTTCTGATGAGGCTCATGCACACCTGCTGGTACTGTCGCTGATGCTCAGCTGTCCTACAATTCATACAAATAGAGGTATTGGGGTTATATAGGTTCGTCCACTTTCAACAACAAAATAAACAACTTTGAAATGGCAATTACAGAAAATACATGCTACTTATCGTAACTTGAATTGTTGTAACTACTTTAAATCGATCCCAACATCATAAACTCATGTACGTGTACAATATTAGGTACAATGAAAAAAACTATTACATCCTGCTTGAATAGGGAAACTGTGTGCGCAGAATCTCTTTAATTAATGTAAAACCAACCATACAGACAAACCACTGCATCTGGCCTGTTGCAGTGAAGAAGTGACTGAATGACACTGACCATTCTGCAGGTGGACAGATGTAAGAATGGAAAACGGTGGGTCCAAGATAGCTAAACAGACGACCATGACGAGCAATGAGATGGTTGTCAGTACAGAGCATCCTGATGATGAGAGACCATAAACAAGTAGCTTCCAGTTACAAGCTTGAAAACTGAAGGGTCATTCTAATGCAGCAAGAGTGTGGCATGTACTGGAACCAACCTATGTTCACATAAAGACCCAATTCAACACAGTTGATTGATACTTCAAATACTGTAAATGTGGGCAAAATATCATACACGTAGATATTATTCCCCATGACATACTAGCTGACAACATTTGGCAACGTTCTCTAACAATTTGTCTAACTTAATAAATTTTACTTTTTGACAAGATGGTCCCTCAGACTGGACAAAATTCAGCAACCATTTAATCTCTACCTCATTCTGTTTGAAATTGTATTATGTGTTTTTAATGGTGGGTTTATTTTGGCATATTGAAGTAACATGGTGCTGTAACTTTGCAGATGCAACTCGTCTACATTTATGTACTTAAAGAGGTGAAAAAAAGTCTACACGAAAGTAGAAACTTCCAGGAGGAACCATTTTTGTGAATAATATTCAGTCCTCAAGATCATTTCTCACATTTCTCATCTCTCAGCACTGGTCTGACATGAAACTACACACAGTGCAAAACAACTTGGAATAGACATATGCTCTTTTGATATTTCCTCTTTTGCATAGCTTTTCACCGAATTGCCCAACTTGGCGGTCAGTTATTGTCATGAATTAGAAGTTTGGAATCTTTCCCGACTACGCCTGCACTCTGATGTAACCAAAGACCAGGGAGGAGAAAGACTGACAGGAAAAAGGCAGTGACAGCAGCTGCCATGATGACGGGCTGACTGGTCTTCCCATCGAAGCCATCGGTCTACATCGGTCACTGTTCCAATGACGCAATCTCTTCATCCTGGACATTATAACAAGAAAAAAACATTAGTTCCGAGTTACTAATCCAAGTGAAAGACTGCATACAAGGCAAACCACGATTGACCAATAGTATAATTCTGTTGGGCTGAAGCTGGGCTGCCCAACTATTGTTGGCCAGTCTCTGTACAAAATTTCTCAACCTTCTCCAACTTTATGCATTTCACACCTGACATAATTCATCTAAAATATGGCACTTTGTCTATTAAATAGTAAAAACTTGTTTCCACAGGCACAAGTTGATGTAAACAAAGTGATGTTGGCGCCTACTTGCTTACTCTGGACCTCTGTGCTGTAGCTGGGCTAGCTCAACTATAGCACTTTAGTTGGGATGGTCCAACTGTAGTTCAGAGTGATACTGCAGTTAGGGGCATAACAATTCCATTGATAAGAGGTATGATACAATTTCAAATAGATAAAAAAGAATGTTAGGCCTCTTTGGGAAGAGTTTCATGTACTTCTTTCATGTCTTTTTCTCTACAATGATGTATCAGCCATCAGTAAGCGATAACAGTTTTTAAGAGTTACATTTAGGAGAGACAACATCGAATCGTTCAGGCCTACTTGGAAAATGTTTTGAAAACTATGAGGGTTGAATCAGAGAAATACTGTAATTTTTTTTTTACAAAATAGGTTCCAAATTAACATTTGGACAAGTACATGTACAGTACACTGTTTTTGCAATGAATACTGAACATTTTTTTTTAAAAAGGAAATCAACTCTCCTCGGCCAAAATGTTGGAGTTCGGCCTTTCGTTTCATGACGTGTTGAATTCTATATGGGGCAAAATTTTATCCCACAACTCGGTCCCAAAGTGTCTCCTCAATACAGAGCCAGCCAGGGCAAAGTCATCTGATCATCTATGAAGTTTGGCTTTTTTGCGCTCTAAATAGCACTTCCTTGCCTCTGCCACAGAGTCCTCGCTATTTCTTTTGCTGATCTGAACCCGCGTCTCTCCTGACTTCTCAGCTGTGTGAGAAAAAAAAGAGTACAGGAGTTTAGTGTTTCAAATTGAAAAGCACATTCTATCATTAATCTATAAACTTTATAATTTTGTAGAAAGGATCTCACATTTGGGCTGTTCAATAGCAGTTCTGTCAGAGAACTCCGCTTCGACAATGTCAGTTTCATCAGAAATCTTGGGTGCAAGACATCCACTCAAGGCGTACACATCAAGTTCGTGTAACCGTGGCAACAGCTCCTTAATCCACTCATACTTTGCCTGATCATTCAATGAAACAGAAAAACACTTAAGAAAGATTCTGCTTGTTGATTTGTCTTGTTGATGTTGGTCACTGCAGTCAGCAAGCAGTTTGCAGCAGGTTTCCATTTCACATTTGAGAAAAAAATTCAAAATTCACAAGAGCCACAAAATGGATCTTTTTTAATATAAGTTTAATTTGTTCATTTTTCCCCCAGTTTTGCGAGTCACCACGCCCGTGCTCCCTGCGAGTCATCACACAGACACTGATCTTGAGACTTGAGTCAACACAGGAGCCACAGGCTGGTTTGACTCTTCGGGGAAAGCAGATGACTACAACTGACAAGAAAGGAAAAAAATCTTTTGTTAATGCAGGGTCAATACAAAAGCAACCTTTGTTTGATTCAGATGGATAAAATTGGAAATTATCTAGCTCTGCGAAGGGGTGAGAGGGGAAAATATACAGATAAGAGATACAGCCTGTCCTAGAGTATATCAAAAGAAAAACATCACGAAGCTATACAGAGACAAGCAGCACGTTTTCGCAAAAGGCAATTACAAAAATACACCAGGAACAGCCACTAAAATGCTCAAGGATATTGGCTTGTAGTCCTTGGAAATGAGAAGGAAAATAAGAAACTCAGCCTGATTTACAAGATGGAAAATAACATGGCAGAAATACCACTCAAGGAAAAACACCATAAACAGTTTCGTCAAATCCGATCCTCTACTCAAGCCTTTGGAACTAGTTTTTCCCCCATCATCTGTTAAGGATTGGAAGGCGTTACCTGCAAACATCATTATTTGCACTTCACGAGAGATATTCAAAGATGGGTTAACAATGACATGTTTGGACAATCCACACAATGCGCAGGCTGGTGGGATGTGTCCTAACGGATATTTATTTGCCGACTCAACTGTACAGATACACCCTTTAAACCTCAAACCAACAAACCAGAACGGGAATAATGTTTTTTATTCAGTCTGCCAAGAATATTGACACTCAAGGTGGTATCAATGAAAAGCAAGAAAGTATGGTACATTTGAACTCTGATAAGAAGAGCATTGTTCGTATAAAGTCTCGTTTATAACAGGTACAAGTTTAGGTCCCAAATCTTTGTTTTTCTTTGTTTTGCCTTATTGATAACAAAGGTACACAGACATGTACTTGTTGTAACAAGAAAAACTGTTTAATTCCCAAGGACCTTGTTAAAGAGGATTTTCAGTCACATTACTTTTGACGGTCAGTGTTCAGTTGACACGGATGTGCGTGGAAACGCTCGCCTTCAAACTCTCTCAACATTCAGAAAATGCCGATGCAAATACACAGATTCAAAAAAGTACAACAACAGATAGGGTACACTTCCTGTAATGCCTTTGCCCGTTATGTTATGTCACGTAAGAAATCTCCATAGTCGTGTTCCAATGTACATTTTTAAGTGTCAGGTATAAGTGTTCAAGTATTCACAGTGTTTAATCAGTATTTGGGACATAACCATGTTGTTACCAGACGTTTCACCTGCCACTCACAGCTTCAAGTCTACTGAAATTTACTCGGGGACTTGGAAAAAGGCTCTATTTACTAGGGGCTTCACTAAAAACTTCACAGTGACAATCTTGCATCATTATTTGGTAGCATTGTACCTTCAGTTGCCTGTTCAAGATGTTTTCCAGCTGTTTGTGGATGCTGGATGCTGTCTTAACTGCTCTCAAGTGTATGTAGTTCCTTCGGCACCATGACGAGGGAGACTCACAGGGAAAGAATCAAATCACATAAACGTCTCAATGTGATGATCTGTGAGGTTAGGGCAGGTTTTCCCTCAATAGAAACATTGACACTGATATTGTCCTGTTCAAGCAATATGAAAGAATAAAGAGGGAAAATGGTTAAAAACTGAAAAAAAGGAACTCAAATTCAGTTGCTGCACTTCTCACAGTTTTAGGAAAGAAAGCAAGAAAAGAGTACAACAGGAAATGATTTTCATATCAATCCTACTTTTGCTCTAAACTGTGTTTAACACAAAGCATTGCTGATTAACAAGCCAACCTCAAGCTTGGGGGCTGATTGCTTGAAACACCCACTTCAGTTAATGGCAAGGCACTTGCAAAGACTTAATGGCAGCATGCAACCCACACCAACCTGTCAGCATAACGTCTGTACACGGCAAGGAGTGTGGCAAAGTCATTGTTGCTTCCAGCCATCTTGGCAAGTGTTGCGTGAGCCTCAATTGGCCGCTTCTTTCTGTTTCTCGGCATCTCCTGTCAAAAAAGGTTGAATACAATTATATTCTGTTTTCCCACGAGCCACTCCCACAAACTAACACCGTTACTCCATGTGGCGATTTGGGTCTCCAGGTCAGTTTCCGGGTTATGCCTGAACCTGTACCACTGTTTCATGGCAGCTGACACATCGCTCAGGTCCCCTCTCTTACTACATTTCATTATGCTGCTGTGGAAGTACAGTAAGACCAGTCACACCCCAAACAGCTGTGACCTATCAGCACATGTCTGTAAATAATGAGCTCCAGTTGGGTTTGTAGCTCTATGCTGAGAGTGACCACATGGGCCCTTAGGGGTTACTGATCTTTCAACACTCCTTACTCTGCAGTGGTTGGGGTCTAACCAATGGGAGTCTACAGGCTTGTGGTGTATGCCTGGGGTGAGGACTACATGGAATCTTTGCCAAATTAGCCCGTTGGAAAAAGTTATGACCATATTTGGTGATATGGGTAGACTTTCTTCACCTTACAGTTGCTACTTAATGGTAACTCCACCATTCCCAGGCTTGTGGCAACGCATACGCCCTTTATTGATTAGCAACTGTACGGGCAACCAAGGTTGGTGGAAAGTTCACTCTAGATTGGCAACTGGTTTGCCTGAAACTGCACTCTTAACCCATTTGTAATAAAGAGGGCGGTATTTTCATTTTAGTATTTAGCAGTTTTATTATGTTGTGTTTTGAAAGCTGAGTGAGCTTTTTAAAGACTTTGTGAATTATTCCTTTGCTAACCGTGAGTAGGTAAAAACTACTAAATAGCAAGGGAGAAGTTTCATTCCCATCTATTTACATCTCAGCCCTATAAAGTATACATTAATGTTAACACAACCTTCCATAAATCTTTCAAATCCAACAACTGGGCTATTTTCCAAATTTCAGTTTCAACTCGGGCTCAAAACCCAGCTCCAAATGTCTGTCTCTATTATCATTGTTCAATTGGTTTCTGCACAGTGCTGCATTTTGGCAGATATATGGGTTCATACCTGGTCTTATGAAGATGTTCTCCACGGAGAGCATGGCCGCTATTTGCAGCATCAACTCGTGACACTGGAGGGCACCAGAGTAGATGACGGCCCTGGCTAGGCCGGGTGGCAAGGGGTATTCAACCATCAGACTCCCAAGGGAAGTGATGCGCCCATTCCTGTCGGGTCAAATTTAAAGTTTGAATTAGTGAACTCAGAAGACAATAACTACTGTAACTCAACACAGTGGGATAAATTTCAGGGAGCTAGGTAACTGTCAAAATCATGATCACCATCATACCTGCATCACCAACTTCGTTATCATTTTCACCACCATCATTTCTATCGCAACCGGCACCACCACGCCTCAACTGTTTGCATCATTTTACTGTAACCACTAGCAAGAACATCCAATCCAGCATTTAAAGTTTATGATAGATGGCACTCACTTGTTGATTGCACCAAAGTAGTAAAGTTGTCTAAGTGCCTCAGGAAGCATTCTCTCTCCTGGAGAATCAACGTAAGGGAAGCTGTTGATATGTTGAAAGTCTGCCTTGCCCGGTTTTTTCTTTTGTTGGAAACCAAGCTTTACGTAACATCTCCTTTTATTCCAAGCATTTTAAAATCAAATGTCATTGCATTCCACCATAAGGATACATCTGAAAACGATAGCATGCTCAATAGGACCCATAAAACACCTGCAATGCTATTTGACGCCGCGGGAAGATCTCATGGCTCGCCGCGCCGCGGCGAGATATTATTTCACTGCAGTCAGATAAAAAATCTCACCAAAAAAATTGCAAGTGGCCTTTATGCGCTTCCGTAGGTAGGCAATTGTTCAGAAAAGACTTGCCTGTCTCCCACTCCTAGATGTTTATATGTCTACGATAACGCTTTCAGATAACAGCAATGCTATTTTGTATTTAATAGTGCCCTTCTATGATCCCATTTTATTCAATCGTACCCTTCTATGATTTCATAGTTGTATATATAATATGCAAAATCTAGTTTGTCGGTCGAATATGAGCCCCCGCGTTTCCTGTGCGACCGATTCCAGTGCGCACCTTGTACATATGGTTTCCCATGCAGCAACTTTCTCTCGAGGCAGGTGAAGTGTTATTGTCCTTATTGTTATAAGCACAAAGATTCTGGGCAAATGTTTGTCATTTGTACATCTGCCTGTTGTCGAATGAGCCGCAGTATTTCCCCCTGCTGTTCTGGATACAGAAAGAGAAAGCTTTCGATTGATATGCAAAGTTTGGTCTTTCTTCGCACGCAGCTCTCGGAAAGTCGCGCTCGGAGTTGGCGAGCATTTTTGCTACTTGGGATAGCACGGAGCAGCACCTCGTCACGTTCTCTCCTGACATGCTTCAACCATGGAGGAAGGACAAGCTTTTGCCGCCCACATTTTCGCGTTTCAGGATGGTAAATCTGCTCAAGCTAATCTGTAAGTAGCTTTATGGATGTTTACTATGTAATAGAGGAAAATATTTTGCATCCTGCCTCCACCTTTTCATTATTTCAGTCATTGCAAGAATGTTGCAATCGCATGAATCAGATGAATCAGCGACTGTCAGGAAATCAGATGAATCGGGGACCGAGAAAAGACATCAAATTTTGTTAGGACATTCATTGGAAAAAAATCCATATACGGAAGCCACCTGACACCCTGTGCATCAACCATATGAGACTGGTCTGAAACTTGAAATTTCAGTGTTTTCTTTGTAAATGACTTGGATTTTGCCCTTCTAAACTGAACATTTCTTAAAATGTTTAGCTTTTGATGGGCAATTGTTCACTGTAGGGAATAATTACTAGCGTCCATAATATTGAAGTCCTCCCAATTCTCAGAAATTTTCCAGACTCCCCATGATAGACTTCAATTTGTACGCAACTACTGAAGAAGCGAAGTCACCAGAATGCAATGTTTTTTCTGATGAGAATATTGGGAAAAAATGGGGGAAATGAGGTCTGAAATTAGAATTGGGAATTCTGCACTTCCCTCTATATCTGTCTGTAAAAACCGTTAGTCCCAGTTCCTGCAGATTATGTAACTTATCACAACTTCCACATTGCTGTGAATCTGCCCATCATCAAGTCTCAATATTTCACTTTCAGTTTCACCGAATGGAATCCTCAAAACCCGTTTCGGGCAGATTTGAAGTTGCATTCTACTGACTTCTCCACCAGCCAGGAAACCAAAGACATCAGAGAATTGTACCAGGACTTTGGACGATGCAGTAAACAGTTCAAGAATGAATTCTGTTGCACCACAAGGAGTCTGAAAGCAGTCGTTCTTTGCCTTTCTGGAGGAAATGGGTGAGTGGTCAGTTCATGTTTGTCATTTCTTAATACTTCCTCTTATTCGTGTCTGTTGTCTTTGAGGGTCGTATTCTGTCATTTCCAAGTTGTTTTTTGTGGCTCTTTTTTCGTATTTGGTTTTTTACCTGTATAATCACATTTATCTTGCCATGAAGGGATGGGGTAGCAGGGTCGCAGTTCATGTCCATATGTGAGACCCAAGTTCTGTCTTTAAGGGCTTGTTAGGGGTAGGATTTGCCTCTCCGGTCTGTCTTGTTCTCTCGGCATCACCCAGTTGTCTTGTGTTGTAGGTATGGGTAGCAGGGTAGCAAGTTCTTTAGTACCCCAGGGGAGTGGTTGTCCCTGCCCATGTGAGACCAATGTCTTGTCCTGTGTTGTTTGTCTACAGTCTCCTCTTGTCTTAAGTCTTTTGTTTGTACTGTTATTGTCTTGTCTCCTTGTCCCCTTCGTCCTCGTCTTGTATTCCTGTGTTTTTGTCTTGTTCTGTATGTAGTCTCTTGTTGTATGTAGCTTTCTTTTTTTCTTTCTTTTTTTCGTCCTTTCTTTCTTTCGCCCTTTCTTTCCTTCTTTCTTTCTTACTTTCATTCTTTTGTTTCAATCCTTCTTTCGTCCTTTCATTCTTTCGTCGTTTCTTTCTTTCGTCCTTTCTTTCTTTCGTCCTTTCTTTCTTTTTTCCTTTCTTTTCTTTCTTTCGTCCTTTCTTTCGTCTTTTCTTTCTTTCTTTCGTCCTTTCTTTCGCCCTTTCTTTCCTTCTTTCTTTCTTACTTTCTTTCTTTCTTTCCTTTCTTTCCTTCTTTCGTCCTTTCATTCTTTCGTCGTTTCTTTCTTTCGTCCTTTCTTTCTTTCGTCCTTTCTTTCTTTTTTCCTTTCTTTTCTTTCTTTCTTTCGTCCTTTCTTTCGTGTTTTCTTTCTTTCTTTCGTCCTTTCTTTCTTTCGTCCTTTCTTTTGTCCTTCTTTCTTTAGTCCTTTCTTTTGTCCTTTCTTTCTTTCCTTTTTTTCTTACTTTATTTCTTTCCTTCTTTCATTCTTTCGTCGTTTCTTTCTTTCGTCCTTTCTTTCGTGTTTTCTTTCTTTCTTTCGTCCTTTCTTTCGTGTTTTCTTTCTTTCTTTTGTCCTTTCTTTCGTCCTTTCTTTTGTCCTTCTTTCTTTAGTCCTTTCTTTTGTCCTTTCTTTCTTTCCTTTTTTTCTTACTTTATTTCTTTCCTGCTTTCTTTCTTTCGTCCTTTCTTTCTTTCGTCCTTTCTTTTCTTTCTTTCGTCATTTTTCGTCCTTTCTTTCCTCCTTTCTTTCTTTCTTTCGTCTTTTCTTTCTTTCTTTCGTCCTTTCTTTCTTTCTTCCTTCTTTCTTCCTTTCTTCCTTTCTTTCTTTCTTTCATTCTTTCATCTATCTTCTTCCTTTCTTTCTATCTTAGTCCTTTCTTTCTTTCTTTTGTCCTTTCTTTCGTTTCTTTCTTTCGTCCTTTCTTTTTTGCCTTTCTTTCTTTCTTCTTTTATTTCTTTCTTTCGTCCTTTCTTTCGTCCTTTCTTTCTTTCGTCCTTTCTTTCTTTCGTCCTTTCTTTCTTTCGTCCTTTCTTTCTTTCTTTCCTTCTTTCTTTCTTTTGTCCTTTCTTTCTTTCTTTCTTTTGTCCTTTCTTTTCTTTCTTTCTTTCGTCATTTTTCTTTTTTTCTTTAATCCTTTCTTTCTCTCGTCCTTTCTTTCTTTCATCTTTTTCTTTCTTCTTTTCTTTCTTTCTTTCGTCCTTTCTCTCTGTCTTACTTTCTTGCTTTCTTTTTTTCTTTTCTTTCTTTCCTTTTTTCTTTCGTCGTTTCTTTCTTCCTTTCTTTTCTTTTTTTCGTCCTTTCTTTCTTTCTTTTGTCTGTCCTCTTTTTTGTTTGTATTTTTTCTGTCTGGTATTTTCCAGTGTTTGTTTTTGTTTTCCTTCATGTTGGTCTTTGTTGCGTGTTGTTTTCCTTGTTGTTTCATGTTTGTTATTGTATTTGTTTGTGTTTTTGTGTTTAATGTCTTGTTCCTTTGTAGTTTCTTTGTCTTAGTTGTTTAGTCTTGTAGGGTGGGTAGCAGGGTAGTGCTTTCTTTAATACCCCAGGGGAGTGGTTGTCCCTGCCCGTGCGAGACCCAAGTCCTGTTTTTATGGGCTTGTTATAGGTAGGATTTACCTTTCTTGTCTGTCTTGTTCTCTCTGTATCACCCAGTTGTCTTGTAGGGATGGGTAGCAGGGTAGCAAGTTCTTTAGTACCCCAGGGGAGTGGTCATCCCTGCCCATGTGAGACCAATGTCTTGTCCTATGTTGTTTGTCTTTGTCCTGTTTTGTCGTAAGTCTTTTGTTTGTACTGTTATTGTCTTGTCTCCTTGTCCCCTTCGTCCTCTTCTTGTATTCGTGTGTTTTTGTCTTGTTCTGTATGTAGTCTCTTGTTTTGGACTGTTTCTTTGTCTTATCCTGTTTGTCCTGTCTTGTTCCCTTTATTCCCCTCTTGTCTCATGTTGTCTTGTGTCGTCTCTTGTCATTGTCTCTTTTGTTTATCTTGTCCTGTCTTTGTCCTTTTTGTCTCTTAGGTGTTTGTCTGGTCTTTTGTTTATCTTGTCCTGTCCTGTCATACTTTTGTCTTGTGTGAGTCTTGTCATGTCCTAGTTGCTAGCTTTTGGCTTTTTTTGTTTTTCATTTTTTTCTTGTTTGTCTCGTGTGTGTGTGTTTTTTTGTTTTTTTTGTTTTTTTTTTTTGAGTCTGGCTATTGGCTCGGGCTGGTCTGGTGTGAATGTACTTTTTCAGGCTTGTCTTCTTTCTTTTCTGTCTATCCTTTCTTTCTGGTCTCCTTTTCCTCCTCTCTCCCTATCTCAACTAACCCACTAAAGGCACCTTTCCCTATGCACGTCAACACTTGCCCCAAGCATTGCATATCCGTCAGAATTGCTCCCGGGGCAATTTTTGCGGCCATATGCAATGCACAAGTGTGTTTTGTTAATTGAGTAGATTTTTGAGTCTTTGAATTTGAAATGCAAGAATACACTGTGTAAGCAATGCGCCCAAAAATGTACATAGGGAAAGGTGCCTTTACCCTGTTCTAACCCTACTAATCCTAACCCCACTAACCTTATTCTTTATCTTGGCTTCCTCTTCTATCTGCAGCTTTTTCTCTCTGGTTCTTAAGTCGGTCGGTCGTCTTGGCTAGATTTGTATTGGTTTGGTCTTTTGGTAAGGTCGTTTTGTAGCTTTTTAGGCTTTGTGTTTGTCATGCGTCTGTGTTGTTTGTTTCAGTCTTGTCTTGGTTCATATGTCATGTTAGTCTTTGTTTTTCTGTCTGTTCTTTTTTGTGTTTTATTTCTTTGTTTTTTGTCTTGCGTTTGTGTTGTCTTGTTTTTATAATGTTTATTCATTTTTCTTTGTTTTTTTTGTTTTTGTTTGTGTTTTGTTTCTGTTTGTCTAATGTTTATTGACAGGGCCCATGTTTTTGTTTTGTATGTCCTGTCTCATGTTTCTTTTGTATCTTTTTGTGTTTAATGTCTTTTTGTGTGTATATTTTCTTTGTTTGTCTTAGTTATTTGTTACCTGTCACCTGTGCTATTGTTTGTTTCGTCTGAATTGTTTCCTGTATGTCTGCTTTTTGTTTGTATTTTTCTGTCCGGTATTTTGGAGCGTTTCTTTTTGTTTTCCTTCATGTTGGTCTTTGTTCCTTGTTGTTTGCCTTGTTGCTTCATGTTTGTGTTTGTATTTGTTTTTTTGTTTAATGTCTTGATCCTTTGTGTTTTCATTGTCTCAGTTGTTTGTTCCCTGCACCTGTTTTATCCTCCCTTCCTTCCTTTCGTCCTTTCTTTTGTCCTTTTGTCTTATCTTTCTTTTGCTTTCTTTTTTTCGTCCTTTTTTTCTTTCTTTCTCTTGTCCTTTCTCTCTTTCTTTCGTGCTTTTTTTCTTTCTTTCTCTTGTCCTTTCTTTCTTTCTTTCTTTCGTCCTTTCTTTCTTTATCTTGTCCTTTCTTCCTTCCTTTGTTCCTTTCTTCCTTTGTTCCTTTCTTTCTTTCTTCCTTTCTTCCTTTCTTCCTTTCGTCCTTTCTTCCTTTCTTCCTTTCTTTCTTCCTTTTTTTCCTTTCTTCCTTTCTTCCTTTCTTCCTTTCTTCCTTTCTTCCTTTCTTCCTTTCTTCCTTTCTTCCTTTCTTCCTTTCTTCCTTCCTTTTTTTCCTTTCTTCCTTTCTTCCTTTCTTCCTTCCTTTCTTCCTTTCTTCCTTCCTTTCTTCCTTTCTTCCTTTCTTCCTTTCTTCCTTTCTTCCTTTCTTCCTTTCTTCCTTTCTTCCTTTCTTCCTTTCTTCCTTTCTTCCTTTCTTCCTTTCTTCCTTTCTTCCTTCCTTTTTTTCCTTTCTTCCTTCCTTTTTTTCCTTTCTTCCTTTCTTCCTTTCGTCCTTTCTTCCTTTCTTCCTTTCTTCCTTTCTTCCTTTCGTCCTTTCTTCCTTCCTTTCTTCCTTTCTTCCTTTCTTCCTTTCTTCCTTTCTTCCTTTCTTCCTTTCTTCCTTTCTTCCTTTCTTCCTTTCTTCCTTCCTTTTTTTCCTTTCTTCCTTTCTTCCTTCCTTTTTTTCCTTTCTTCCTTTCTTCCTTCCTTTTTTTCCTTTCTTCCTTTCTTCCTTTCTTCCTTTCTTCCTTTCTTCCTTTTTTCCTTTCTTCCTTTCTTCCTTTCTTCCTTTCTTCCTTCCTTTTTTTCCTTTCTTCCTTTCTTCCTTTCTTCCTTTCTTCCTTTCTTCCTTTCTTCCTTTCTTCCTTCCTGTTTTTTTCTTTCTTCCTTTCTTCCTTTCTTCCTTTCTTCCTTTCTTCCTTTCTTCCTTTCTTCCTTTCTTCCTTTCTTCCTTTCTTCCTTTCTTCCTTTCTTCCTTTCTTCCTTTCTTCCTTTCTTCCTTTCTTCCTTTCTTCCTTTCTTCCTTTCTTTCTTTCTTTCTTCCTTTCTTTCTTCCTTTCTTTCTTTCTTCCTATCTTCCTTTCTTCGTTTTTTTCTTCCTTTCTGTCTTCCTTTTGTCCTTTCTTCCTTTCTTTCTTTCCTCCTTTCTTCCTTTCTCCCTTTCTTTCTTTCTTCCTTTCTTCCTTTCTACCTTTCTTCCTTTCTTCCTTTCTTCCTTTCTTCCTTTCTTCCTTTCTTCCTTTCTTCCTTTCTTCCTTTCTTCCTTTCTTCCTTTCTTTCTTTCTTTCTTTCTTTCTTTCTTTTTTTCTTCCTTTCTTCCTTTTGTCCTTTCTTTCTATCTTTCTTTCTTCCTTTCTTCCTTTTTTCCTTTCTTCCTTTCTTCCTTTCTTCCTTTCTTCCTTTCTTTCTTTCTTCCTTTCTTCCTTTCTCCCTTTCTTCCTTTCTTCCTTTCTTCCTTTCTTCCTTTCTTTCTTTCGTCCTTTCGTCCTTTCTTCCTTTCTTCCTTTCTTCCTTTCGTCCTTTCGTCCTTTCGTCCTTTCGTCCTTTCGTCCGTTCGTCCGTTCGTCCCTTCGTCGTTCATCCTTTTTTTCTTTCTTCGTCCTTTCTTTCTATCTTCGTCCTTTCTTTCGTCCTCTCTTTCTTTCTTACTTTATTTCTTTCTCCCTTTCCTTTCTTTCCTTCTTTCAACCTTTCTTTCTTTCTTTCATCCTTTCTGTCTTTAGTCCTTTCTTTCGTCCTTTCTTTCTTTCTTTTGTTCGTCTGTTTTTTGTTTGTATTTTTTCTGTCTGGTGTTTTCCAGTGTTTGTTTTTGTTTTCCTTCATGTTGGTCTTTGTTTCTTGTTGTTTGCCTTGTTGTTTCATGTTTGTTTTTGTATCTGTTTGTGTTTTTTTGTGTTTAATGTCTTTTTCCTTTGTAGATTCTTTGTCTTAGTTGTTTGTTACCTGTCACCTGTGTTGTTGTTTGTTTCTTTTGTCTGAAATGTTTCATGTATGTCTGTTTTTTGTTTGTATTTTTTCTGGAGTTGGAGTGTTTGTTTTTGGTTTCCTTCATGTTGGTCTTTGTTGCTTGTTGTTTGCCTTGTTGTTTCATGTTGTATCTGTTTGTGTTTTTGTGTTTAATGTCTCATTGCTTTTTTTTTTTTTTTGTTCTTAGTTGTTTAGTCTTGTAGGGTGGGTAGCAGGGTAGTGCTTTCTTTAATACCCCAGGGGAGTGGTTGTCCCTGCCCGTGCGAGACCCAAGTCCTGTTTTTATGGGCTTGTTATAGGTAGGATTTACCTTTCTTGTCTGTCTTGTTCTCTCTGTATCACCCAGTTGTCTTGTAGGGATGGGTAGCAGGGTAGCAAGTTCTTTAGTACCCCAGGGGAGTGGTCATCCCTGCCCATGTGAGACCAATGTCTTGTCCTATGTTGTTTGTCTTTGTCCTGTTTTGTCGTAAGTCTTTTGTTTGTACTGTTATTGTCTTGTCTCCTTGTCCCCTTCGTCCTCTTCTTGTATTCGTGTGTTTTTGTCTTGTTCTGTATGTAGTCTCTTGTTTTGGACTGTTTCTTTGTCTTATCCTGTTTGTCCTGTCTTGTTCCCTTTATTCCCCTCTTGTCTCATGTTGTCTTGTGTCGTCTCTTGTCATTGTCTCTTTTGTTTATCTTGTCCTGTCTTTGTCCTTTTTGTCTCTTAGGTGTTTGTCTGGTCTTTTGTTTATCTTGTCCTGTCCTGTCATACTTTTGTCTTGTGTGAGTCTTGTCATGTCCTAGTTGCTAGCTTTTGGCTTTTTTTGTTTTTCATTTTTTTCTTGTTTGTCTCGTGTGTGTGTGTTTTTTTGTTTTTTTTTTTTTTTTTTTTTAGAGTCTGGCTATTGGCTCGGGCTGGTCTGGTTTGAATGTACTTTTTCAGGCTTGTCTTCTTTCTTTTCTGTCTATCCTTTCTTTCTGGTCTCCTTTTCCTCCTCTCTCCCTATCTCAACTAACCCACTAAAGGCACCTTTCCCTATGCACGTCAACACTTGCCCCAAGCATTGCATATCCGTCAGAATTGCTCCCGGGGCAATTTTTGCGGCCATATGCAATGCACAAGTGTGTTTTGTTAATTGAGTAGATTTTTGAGTCTTTGAATTTGAAATGCAAGAATACACTGTGTAAGCAATGCGCCCAAAAATGTACATAGGGAAAGGTGCCTTTACCCTGTTCTAACCCTACTAATCCTAACCCCACTAACCTTATTCTTTATCTTGGCTTCCTCTTCTATCTGCAGCTTTTTCTCTCTGGTTCTTAAGTCGGTCGGTCGTCTTGGCTAGATTTGTATTGGTTTGGTCTTTTGGTAAGGTCGTTTTGTAGCTTTTTAGGCTTTGTGTTTGTCATGCGTCTGTGTTGTTTGTGTCTGTTCTTTTTGTGTTTTATTTCTTTGTTTTTTGTCTTGCGTTGTGTGTTGTCTTGTTTTTATAATGTTTATTTATTTTTTTGTGTTTTTTTTGTATTTGTTTGTGTTTTGTTACTGTTTGTCTATGTTTATTGACAGGGCCCATGTATTTGTTTTGTATGTCCTGTCTCATGTTTCTTTTGTATCTTTTTGTGTTTAATGGTCTTTTTTGTGTGTATATTTTCTTTGTTTGTCTTAGTTATTTGTTACCTGTCACCTGTGCTATTGTTTGTTTCGTCTGAATTGTTTCGTGTATGTCTGCTTTTTGTTTGTATTTTTCTGTCCGGTTCCTTTCTTCCTTTCTTCCTTTCTTCCTTTCTTCCTTTCTTCCATTCTTCCATTCTTCCATTCTTCCATTCTTCCATTCTTCCATTCTTCGATTCTTCCATTCTTCCATTCTTCCATTCTTCCATTCTTCCTTTCTTCCTTTCTTCCTTTCTTCCTTTCTCCTTTCCTTTCTCCTTCTCCTGTCTTCCTGTCTTCCTGTCTTCCTGTCTCTTCCTGTCTTCCTTCTTCCTTTCTTCCTTTCTTCCTTTCTTCCTTTCTTCCTTTCTTCCCTTTCTTCCTTTCTTCCTTTCTTCCTTCTTCC
The DNA here is from genome assembly GCF_054643075.1 of Acanthaster planci. Classification (NCBI taxonomy): domain Eukaryota; kingdom Metazoa; phylum Echinodermata; class Asteroidea; order Valvatida; family Acanthasteridae; genus Acanthaster; species Acanthaster planci. Next base: position 14,534,722 of record NC_141785.1, on the reverse strand, counting down.
TTTCTTCCTTTCTTCCTTTTCTTCCTTTCTTCCTTTCTTCCTTTCTTCCTTTCTTTCCTTTCTTCCTTTCTTCCTTCTTCTTCTTCCTTTCTTCCTTCTCCTTTCTTCCTTTCTTCCTTTCTTCCTTTCTTCCTTTCTTCCTTTCTTCCTTTCCTTTCTTCCTTTCTTCCTTTCTTCCTTTCTTCCTTTCTTCCTTTCTTCCTTTCTTCCTTTCTTCCTTTCTTCCTTTCTTCCTTTCTTCCTTCCTTCCTTCCTTCTTCCTTCCTTCCTTCCTTCCTTCCTTCCTTCCTTCTTCCTTCCTTCCTTCCTTCCTTCCTTCCTTCCTTCCTTCCTTCCTTCCTTCCTTCCTTCCTTCCTTCCTTCCTTCCTTCCTTCCTTCCTTCCTTCCTTCCTTCCTTCTCCCTTCCTTCCTTTCCTTCCTTCCTTTCTTCCTTCCTTCCTTTCTTCCTTTCTTTCTTCCTTTCTTTCTTCCTTTCTTTCTTCCTTTCTTTCTTCCTTTCTTTCTTTCCTTTCTTTCTTCCTTTCTTCCTTTGCTTTCTTCCTTTCTTCCTTTCGTCCTTCCTTTCTTCCTTTCGTCCTTCCTTTTTTTTCCTCTTTCTTCCTTTCTTCCTTCCTTCCTTTCGTCCTTTCCGTCCTTTCGTCCCCTTCGTCGTTCATCCTTTTTTTCTTTCTTTCGTCCTTTCTTTCTTATCTTCGTCCTTTCTTTCGTCCTCTCTTTCTTTCTTACTTTCTTTCTTTTCTCCCTTTCCTTTCTTTCCTTCTTTCAACCTTTCTTTCTTTCTTTCATTCCTTTCTTTCTTTAGTCCTTTCTTCTCGTCCTTTCTTTCTTTTGTCCGTCTGTGTTTTTTGTTTGTATTTTTTCTGTCTGGTGTTTTCCAGTGTTTGTTTTTGTTTTCCTTCATGTTGGTCTTTGTTTTTCTTGTTGTTTGCCTTGTTGTTTCATGTTTGTTTTTGTATCTGTTTGTGTTTTTTTTTGTGTTTTAATGTCTTTTTCCTTTGTAGTTTCCTTTGTCTTAGTTGTTTGTTACCTGTCACCTGTGTTGTTGTTTGTTTCTTTTGTCTGAAATGTTTCATGTATGTCTGTTTTTTGTTTGTATTTTTTCTGGAGTTGGAGTGTTTTGGTTTTTTGGGTTTCCTTCATGTTGGTCTTTGTTGCTTGTTGTTTGCCTTGTTGTTTCATGTTGTATCTGTTTGTGTTTTTGTGTTTTAATGTCTCATTGCTTTTTTTTTTTTTGTTGTTCTTAGTTGTTTAGTCCTTGTAGGGTGGGGTAGCAGGGGTAGTGCTTTCTTTAATACCCCAGGGGAGTGGGTGTCCCTGCCCGTGCGAGACCCAAGGCCTGTTTTTATGGTCTTGTTATAGGTAGGATTTACCTTTCTTGTCTGTCTTGTTCTCTCTGTATCACCCAGTTGTCTTGTAGGGATGGGTAGCAGGGTAGCAAGTTCTTTAGTACCCCAGGGGAGTGGTCATCCCTGGCCCATGTGAGACCAAGTCTTGTCCTATGTTGTTTGTCTTTGTCCTGTTTTGTCGTAAGTCTTTTGGTTTGTACTGTTATTGTCTTGTCTCCTTGTCCCCTTCGTCCTCTTCTTGTATTCGTGTGTTTTTGTCTTGTTCTGATGTAGTCTCTTGTTTTGGACTGTTTCTTTGTCTTATCCTGTTTGTCCTGTCTTGTTCCCTTTATTCCCCCTCTTGTCTCATGTTGTCTTGTGTCGTCTCTTGTCCATTGTCCTCTTTTGTTTATCTTGTCCTGTCCTGTCATACTTTTGTCTTGGTGTGAGTCTTGTCATGTCCCTAGGTTGCTAGCTTTTGGCTTTTTTTGTTTTTCATTTTTTTCTTGTTTGTTTCGTGTGTGTGTGTTTTTTTGTTTTTTTTTGTTTTTTTTTAGAGTCTGGCTATTGGCTCGGGCTGGTCTGGTTTGAATGTACTTTTTCAGGCTTGTCTTCTTTCTTTTCTGTCTATCCTTTCTTTCTGGTCTCCTTTTCCTCCTCTCTCCCTATCTCAACTAACCCACTAAAGGCACCTTTCCCTATGCACGTCAACACTTGCCCCAAGCATTGCATATCCGTCAGAATTGCTCCCGGGGCAATTTTTGCGGCCATATGCAATGCACAAGTGTGTTTTGTTAATTGAGTAGATTTTTTGAGTCTTTGAATTTGAAATGCAAGAATACACTGTGTAAGCAATGCGCCCAAAAATGTTACATAGGGAAAGGTGCCTTTACCCTGTTCTAACCCTACTAATCCTAACCCCACTAACCTTATTCTTTATCTTGGCTTCCTCTTCTATCTGCAGCTTTTTCTCTCTGGTTCTTAAGTCGGTCGGTCGTCTTGGCTAGATTTGTATTGGTTTGGTCTTTTGGTAAGGTCGTTTTGTAGCTTTTTAGGCTTTGTGTTTGTCATGCGTCTGTGTTGTTTGTTTCAGTCTTGTCTTGGTTCATATGTCATGTTAGTCTTTGTTTTTCTGTCTGTTCTTTTTTGTGTTTTTATTTCTTTGTTTTTTGTCTTGCGTTTGTGTTGTCATGTTTTTATAATGTTTATTCATTTTTCTGTGTCTTTTTTGTATTTGTTTGTGTTTTGTTACTGGTTTGTCTAATGTTTATTGACAGGGCCCATGTATTTGTTTTGTATGTCCTGTCTCATGTTTCTTTTGTATCTTTTTGTGTTTAATGTCTTTTTTTTTTTGTGTATTTTCTTTGTTTGTCTTAGTTATTTGTTACCTGTCACCTGTGCTATTGTTTGTTTCGTCTGAATTGTTTCGTGTATGTCTGCTTTTTGTTTGTATTTTTCTGTCCGGTTCCTTTCTTCCTTTCTTCCTTTCTTCCCTTTCTTCCTTTCTTCCTTTCTTCCATTCTTCCATTCTTCCATTCATCCATTCTTCATCTCATTCTTCCATTCTTCCAATTACCTTCTTCATTCTATCCATTCTTCCTTTCTTCCTTTCTTCCATTTCTTCCTTTCTTTCCTTTCTTCCCTTTCTTCTCTTTCTTCCTTTCTTCCTTTCTTCCTTTCTTCCTTTCTTCCTTTCATCCTTTCTTCCTTCTTCCTTTCTTCCTTTCTTCCTTTCTTCCTTTCTTCCTTTCTTCCTTTCCTTTTTTTTCCTTTTTTTCCTTTCTTCCTTTCTTCCTTTCTTCCCTTCCTTCCTTTCTTCCTTTCTTCCTTCTTTCTTTCTTTCCTTTCTTTCTTCCTTTCTTTCTTCCTTTCTTTCTTCCTTTTTTTCTTCCTTTCTTTCTTCCTTTCTTTCTTCCTTTCTTCCTTTCTTTCTTCCTTTCTTCCTTTCGTCCTTCCTTTCTTCCTTTCGTCCTTCCTTTTTTTCCTTTCTTCCTTTCTTCCTTCCTTTCTTTCGTCCTTTCTTTCTTTCTTCCTTTCTTTCCTTCTTCTTTTCTTCCTTTCTTCCTTCTTCCTTTCTTCCTTTCTTCCTTTCTTCCTTTCTTCCTTTCTTTTCTTTTCTTCCTTTCTTCCTTTCTTCCTTTCTTCCTTCCTTCCTTTCTTCCTTTTCTCCTTTCTTTCTTTCTTCCTTTCTTTCTTCTTCTTTCTTCTTTTTTTTTCTTCCTTTCTTTCTTCCTTTCTTTCTTCCTTTCTTCCTTTCTTTCTTCCTTTCTTCCTTTCGTCCTTCCCTTTCTTCCTTTCGTCCTTCCTTTTTTCCTTTCTTCCTTTCTTCCTTCCTTTCTTTCGTCCTTTCTTTCTTTCTTCCTTTCTTTTCCTTCTTCTTTTCTTCCTTTCTTCCTTTCTTCCTTTCTTCCTTTCTTCCTTTCTTCCTTTCTTCCTTTCTTCCTTTCTTCCTTTCTTCCTTTCATCCTTTCATCCCTTTCTTCCTTTCTGCCTTTCTGCCTTTCTTCCTTTCTTCCTTTCTTCCTTTCTTCCTTTCTTCCTTTCTTCCTTTCTTCCTTTCATCCTTTCATCCTTTCTTCCTTTCTGCCTTTCTGCCTTTCTGCCTTCCTTCCTTTCTTCCTTTCTTTCTTCCTTTCTTTCTTCTTTCTTTCTTCCTTTCTTTCTTCCTTTCTTCCTTTCTTTCTTCCTTCTCTTCCTTTCGTCCTTCCTTTCTTCCTTTCGTCCTTCCTTTTTTTCCTTTCTTCCTTTCTTCCTTCCTTCCTTTCGTCCTTTCGTCCTTTCGTCCCTTCGTCGTTCATCCTTTTTTTCTTTCTTCGTCCTTTCTTTCTATCTTCGTCCTTTCTTTCGTCCTCTCTTTCTTTCTTACTTTCTTTCTTTCTCCCTTTCCTTTCTTTCCTTCTTTCAACCTTTCTTTCTTTCTTTCATCCTTTCTTTCTTTAGTCCTTTCTTTCGTCCTTTCTTTCTTTTGTCCGTCTGTTTTTTGTTTGTATTTTTTCTGTCTGGTGTTTTTCCAGTGTTTTTTTTTGTTTTCCTTCATGTTGGTCTTTGTTTCTTGTTGTTTGCCTTGTTGTTTCATGTTTGTTTTTGTATCTGTTTGTGTTTTTTTGTGTTTAATGTCTTTTTCCTTTGTAGTTTCTTTGTCTTAGTTGTTTGTTACCTGTCACCTGTGTTGTTGTTTGTTTCTTTTGTCTGAAATGTTTCATGTATGTCTGTTTTTTGTTTGTATTTTTTCTGGAGTTGGAAGTGTTTGTTTTTGGTTTCCTTCATGTTGGTCTTTGTTGCTTGTTGTTTGCCTTGTTGTTTCATGTTGTATCTGTTTGTGTTTTTGTGTTTAATGTCTCATTGCTTTTTTTTTTTTGTTGTTCTTAGTTGTTTAGTCTTGTAGGGTGGGTAGCAGGGTAGTGCTTTTCTTTAATACCCCAGGGGAGTGGTTGTCCCTGCCCGTGCGAGACCCAAGTCCCTGTTTTTATGGCTTGTTATAGGTAGGATTTTACCTTTCTTGTCTGTCTTGTTCTCTCTGTATCACCAGTGTCTTGTCCTTGTCAGGGATGGGTAGCAGGGGTAGCAAGTTCTTTAGTACCCCAGGGGGAGTGGTCATCCCTGCCCCATGTGAGACCAATGTCTTGTCCTATGTTGTTTGTCTTTGTCCTGTTTTGTCGTAAGTCTTTTGTTTGTACTGTTATTGTCTTGTCTCCTTGTCCCCTTCGTCCTCTTCTTGTATTCGTGGTGTTTTTTGTCTTGTTCTGTATGTAGTCTCTTGTTTTGGACTGTTTCTTTGTCTTATCCTGTTTGTCCTGTCCTTGTTCCCTTTATTCCCCTCTTGTCTCATGTTGTCTTGTGTCGTCCTCTTGTCATTGTCTCTTTTGTTTATCTTGTCCTGTCCCTGTCATACTTTTGTCTTGTGTGAGTCTTGTCATGTCCTAGTTGCTAGCTTTTGGCTTTTTTTGTTTTTCATTTTTTTCTTGTTTGTTTCGTGGTGTGTGTGTGTTTTTTTGTTTTTTTTGGTTTTTTTTTTTAGAGTCTGGCTATTGGCTCGGGCTGGTCTGGGTTTGAATGTACTTTTTCAGGCTTGTCTTCTTTCTTTTCTGTCTATCCTTTCTTTCTGGTCTCCTTTTCCTCCTCTCTCCCTATCTCAACTAACCCACTAAAGGCACCTTTCCCTATGCACGTCAACACTTGCCCCAAGCATTGCATATCCGTCAGAATTGCTCCCCGGGGCAATTTTTGCGGCCATATGCAATGCACAAGTGTGTTTTGTTAATTGAGTAGATTTTTGAGTCTTTGAATTTGAAATGCAAGAATACACTGTGTAAGCAATGCGCCCAAAAATGTACATAGGGAAAGGTGCCTTTACCCTGTTCTAACCCTACTAATCCTAACCCCACTAACCTTATTCTTTATCTTGGCTTCCTCTTCTATCTGCAGCTTTTTCTCTCTGGTTCTTAAGTCGGGTCGTTTGTCTTGCCTAGATTTGTATTGGTTTGGTCTTTTGGTAAGGTCGTTTTGTAGCTTTTTAGGCTTTGTGTTTGTCATGCGTCTGTGTTGTTTGTTTCAGTCTTGTCTTGGTTCATATGTCATGTTAGTTTTTGTTTTTCTGTCTGTTCCTTTTTTGTGTTTTTATTTTTTTTTTTTGTCTTGCATTTGTGTTGTCTCGTTTTTATTTATGTTTATTCATTTTTCTGTGTCTTTTTTGTATTTGTTTGTGTTTCTGTTTCTGTTTGTATAATGTTTATTGCCAGGGCCCATGTATTTGTTTTGTATGTTCTGTCTCATGTTTCTTTTTGTATCTTTTTGTGTTTAATGTCTTGTTTCTTTGTGTGGTTTTCTTTATGTTTGTCTTAGTTGTTTGTTTCCTGTCACCTGTGTTATTGTTTGTTTGTTTGTTTCCTCTGAATTGTTTTGTGTATGTCTGTTTTGTGTATGTCTACTTTTTTGTTTGTATTTTTTCTGTCCGGTGTTTTGGAGTGTTTGTTTTTTCCTTCATGTTGGTCTTTGTTGCTAGTTGTTTGCCATGTTGTTTCATGTTTGTTTTTTTATCTGTTGTGTTTTTGTGTGTTACTGTTTGTTTGTTTGTTTCATCTGATTTCTTTTGTGTATTCCGTTTTTTTGTTTGTTTTGTCTGAATTGTTTTCTGTATGTCTGTTTTTTTGTTTGTATTTCTTTCTGTCCGGTGTTTTGGGGTGTTTGTTAGACCAATGTCCGTGTGCTGGGTGATGTTGGGTGATGCAGAATGAGTTAGGTCTTTTACTTTCTGCAGTCTAGTTTCTCTCCTACTTGCTCATGGTTGTCTTGTTAGTTTTTCTGTTGATTTTATCTCTCTAGTCTGTCAGGCTCTTGGTCTCTTCTCTTTATCTAGCCCCTGCTTTGCCATTTCCTTTTCCATTTCCTTTCACATCCCTTTCCCCACCTTGCTAACCCTAACATCGCTAAACTAATCCTCCCAAAGGGGTCATCCATTTTATCTTACCATTTTCAAGAGTCTTATAGCACTGTCCCCTTCCTAGCACGTGTACAAATAATGAAATTGAAAGCAGTAGTTATTATTCTGCTTGATATTGTCCAAATTTGCAATCCCTCCCAGCGCAAAAGTTTGATGCTCTTGATAATGGTAAAAAAATTGATGACTCTCTTACCCAGCCCCACTAACGACTTCAGTAGGCACAGGACATGTTTTCAGTGTTGATTCGATGGTGAAATGATGCTGAAATGACGTCATAGTGTCATTTTGTCATTGAAACAATATTGGAACAATGTCCTGTGCCCGCTGGGCCAACCCTCTTACTCCAAACCCTCCTAATCCTAACGTCACTAACCTAATCCTCCGTAAGGGCCCTTCTATTTTTCTCACCATTTCCCTGAGTGTATATGGCTTCCATCCCCTCCTGTAGCGCATACAACGTGAACAGATAAAAGTTTACTTTGCACCAAATACTTTCCAAATTTTTGAAACTTTAAAGGATCGATATGGACATAGATGCAGTGCGCAACCCCTTTAAAAAAAGATATTTTGTTCCACAAATTGGTGAGAAATGTGGATGACGGCTTACCCAGTGGGCACAGGACATTTTCCAATGCTGATTCAAAACTGAAATGGTTCTGGAATGACGTCACAGTGTCATTTCAGTACTGAAACAATGTTGGAACAACGTCGTGTACTTTCTTCTCTAGTCTGTCTCTCATGTCTTTTTTCCCCTTCTTTTCTTCTTTTCTTTCTCCTTCCCTCAACTCCTTACCCTGCTATCCCAACACACTAACCTTATCAGAAGGGGCCATTCATTTTCCTTCCTTGGTTTAATTTCTTATGTGTAAAGCGTCCCTCTCCTATCACTGCACGTACAGCTTGAAAAAGACAAGAAGTTACTCAGATACTTTCAAATCTTTGGAATGTGTGCCTGTACCTAGTACCCAATCAAAGTAAAAGGTGTTTGCAATTTGATTATGGAGAGGAAAAGGATGACTCCTCACCCATACCCCACTACCTCACCTGTGGGCACAGGACATTTTTTCAAAGTTGGACCAATGCTGAAATGATCCTGAAATGACGTCACAGTGTCATTTTGGCATTGAAACAATGTTGGAACAGTGTTGCGTGCCTTCTTAACCAAAGCCCTTCTAACATGTTCTCCTCTTTGCCTCCTCGTAGGGCAAATCTTGCTTATGTCATGTCCTCTTGTCCATCTTTCATGTCTGGCATTTTCTTGGTCATATTTCCTGTTTCATGGGCTATTTTGTGTCTGGTTTGGTCTGGTTTGATTGCATAATGCATGTTGCTGTGTGACATGATTACGCAAAGTGAGTCATTTGTCATGATTGTTTTTTAGATATGCCCAAAATGAATAATCTAACACTAAGTGTCCATCTTTCCAAATGCTCAACCTTGATTACATACTTGTAAATCACCATTTCAATAGGATTTAAATCAAATGTAGTTTAATTGATTTCGGGCAACATAGAATTTGAAAATGGTAAAGTTACTGGTTTGTGTTGCTGTTTCAACTGATTTATAATTTTGTTCTCTTTGTCACGGGACAGAATACACAACTCTTTATTTTTAATGCACAAGACAGACAATACATATACATGTAAGATATACACAAGGCCAGCAGCAAATGCCAGGAGATGACAAAGTTGACTTAATAACTGACCTAAGAGCCTCGGTTTCCAATGCTACTGACCATACAAAAACACATTTAAAATAAATATATCTAATGTACATGTAAAAAAGGTTTAATCATTCCAGTACATAAAGAACTAAAACAAATAATAAAATGAAGTAGCAGAAATAAAATGAATAAAGTAAAACCATCAAGACTAATGAAATTAGATAAAAATGAAACAGGATGAATAATTATTTATAGGCTAAGATCAGAATAGAAAAAATAGGGAATTCTGAAGGAAGAATTAAGAAAAGAATTAGGTAAAATTAAAAGTGGGTTTTAAAAGGCATTAAGGCTGCAATAAAGCTTTTTGGAATCAATCAATATTACAATATAGGACTCTGCCAAGTCCTTAAATTTAAATATGAGTGCAAGTGTGTATGTAACAAGCAATTTAGGTTGACAGCTTTTTTGTTAAATTTCTAACACTTGTATTGCCTTGATTTTGTCTTTGGATTAAGTGTAGGAATTAAATGATTTCCACTTGTGATTTCATTTCACTTTGAAGTGTTTAATTCGGAAAGTAAAAAAGCCTTGGTTAAATCAACTTTTTTCTCCATTTTATGTTCCTGAGAAATGTTAGTCATTAGATGCAGTGAACCAAAACCAGTAGTGAAATATTCTTTGAATTAATAATCTATTTATCACTAGGAGCTTGATCTTGAGCAAGCCTAATACATGTTGCAGGTCATTAAAACTTGGGTCTTGTTAAATATATGTACGTGTATAGACCTGTTGAGGGTAAATAACCATAAGCATGCTTTATTAGTTGTTTATCTCGCGTCAACTTCTCCCGACCAAATTTTACTGATGAGACAGCTTCGTAAAAAGAGAGCCTTGTTAAATACCAAATCCTGTGTTAGTAGAAAATCATTTTCTATTAATTAAAGCAGTGCCATGAAAACGTCTACCTCATTGACAGAATTTAGACCATAGCTAAGAACCTGGTATTTTACCCTGGACTGTAACTAGGTTACAGGTATTTAAAGTACTAGCTTAGGTATTTAAAGTACTTTAAGGTATTTAAGTACTAGCTTATTTACTCGTAAGTGTATGTGGGCTTTAGTCATTGTGAAAAGCTGGATGGTTATTAAAACAAGCGTTTCACAATAGTGCGCCTCCAATAATTTGCAAGGCATTGGCGAATCACAGTGCACAAAATCTGGCAACCCAATGCACATTTGGAAAGGGTCAACAGATTTCGTGCATTGTGGTGGCCAACGCGTTGCAAACTCTTGGAGGTGCGCTATTGTGAATCACCCGCATGGCTTGTGTGTGATTTCAATTACATTACTGAATTTTAATTTCTCAATTTAAATCAAATGTATTTAATTGTGTAACAAATGAAAGAAAAACTTCAGCTTATTTACACATACAGCTAAATTAGCTTACTTTGGAACGGATAATCAGGCCAAGTTAATGAAAACAAATTACAAGAAATATTTCCCGATCTTGACCAGGTCATAGTAACTAGGGCTTTTAAATTGAAGTTGACACTGCATACTTTTCAAATGTTTAAAAAGTTTAATAAATTGAGCAGTGTCAACAAGGAACTCATTTTGCTTGATCATGTCACACATGTCTTGTTTTCTTGTCTTTGTCAGATTCATACCAGATCGGCATGGAGAGAATCTCTTGACAGCTGTGTGAAAATTGGCAACATAGCATCACTTAATGTTGAGGTCTCCAGAAAGCAGAACGACACATGGTGGCTGGTGTACCGTTCACCTGGGGACACTACACATGCCCCTACAGCATATCTGTGATGAAGAGCATCCCAAGAACTCCATAACCTGACGCTCACATAAAGGGACAAAGGATACAAGATATCCAAGTCAAGACTAAAGACCCTAGACCCACAACCAGACCAGAGGGTCTCCTATACCCAAGGTCAGATTAGGGCCACTAGTTCTATCACCCTCCCTTAGGCAGTACCTCACATGATATTCAGCAAGCCCAGAAGCACTAAAATTACAAGATCAACTAACACCTGGTTATGTTCATCACTAGTATCCAACACTGGTTCCTTGATCACTATGAAGCCATCAAGATCTCCAAGCACGGAGGGACCAAGACATCTGTTTCACTATCAGCAGCATCTGGCCCCTCCCGGACCCTCTCCAGACAGTCCAAAGGGTCACCTATACCCAAGGACAACTTCCCTAGCCTGCCCAAGTTGCCTCTCTAGCTTATAGCCTATGGGTCACCTTTACCCTTGGCAACCTACCTACCTCACCAGCATTGCCACCCTATCTGCATCTTTGCCTGCAGACTACGTCCTTCAAGCCTCCACAGCGGCAATCTTCAGGATCAAGCAGTAGTCCTGCCGAGCTACGACAGACAGTGCTGCTCAAAATATAATCAGGTTCTCTCCAGAACCTCACAAATTCACAAACGAGATTTGTATCTGCATGTACTGTTACTGCAAACATCAGATATTGCATCCGCCATTCTGTTATTATGTCTTCAAATCCCCTAGACCTGAAGCCTAGATTTTTCATAAATTGTCAAGTTTGTTTACACAGACATCATTTCCTATGAATTTCTTTCATTTTTGTACATTTCTGCCTTTGTGTTCATCAGCAATCGAGATATCATATTGATCAAGTGGGTAACATGTCACTCTTGAGCAAACTCAACTCACTGTTTTCATTCAAGTGTTCCAATTTTATTATTGAGACAATTTGAAAGAAATCAATCGGTCAAAAATTGCATGCTGTGGCAAGTTCCGACACATTTTCTTTGATTGGGTTGGCAACGTGATGCTGTCTTAAGAGAAACCAAGATTTCTTGATTTGTTTGCTCCGAGATATCTCATACTGCAGTTTGGCCCACTCTTACTTTCCCAAAACATGCTCTCAGCAACTTAGGTTTGGTTTTGTTTGCTTATATCTAAAGTAAGTGGATTTAACCTGTTTGGAAGTGTAATTAAAAAAAGAAAATCTGTCCAAACACAAAGTGAAGACAAAGTTTCGTATCAAAATTTAATATGCCTAATAACCTCGAGCCTAAGTTGATGTTTTCATTCAATTTGTTACTGCAAACCATGGTTGAGACTGCTGATGTCCTAATGTTGTTGCTGGTGAAAAAAGTGGCATTCTTATGAGCCGGAAGGTTCCTTGGAAATAACTTCTTTTTTTTCTTTCTAGAAATTTTCACAGCCTCGAGCTGAAGTCCATGAACTCCGATGACCCACGAAGGTGAACATTAGATAGGCCTACTGATGGCTGTTTTACACTGAATACTTGTTTGCAGTTTGTAAAGTACCAGTTGCTACATGGCATTTTGTCACTTTTCATGAGACAAATTTCACTTTACAGCACCAAACTAAAACTTCCAAAAAATCACTCCTTCAACTGGTCACTTTTAAAACAAAGATTTCATCGGAGTTGTTTACATGTACTGAAGTACATTTTGCAAAAGCATCTATCCTCTAGCATTCTAGAGACAAGTATTTGGTTGGTCTGCCTGCTTTAGGCTGCATCCAAATCTGTTGTCCAGGGCTACATCTAGGTCTTCACTCTATTGGAAATGGTGGAAACGCGTAGACAATAGACCTAGCCGTAACTCTGGAAGCCTGTTTCGGACATGACCTTAGATACCTTGAGGACGTTAAAGCTGCCAAATAAGCTCTCGGTGGTTTTCATTCAGCAGAATGTACTGTCAGCTTCAGTCCGTGCCGTACACCAAAACAGCCAACGACACTGTAACGTATGAATAACACCAGGCAGTTTCTACCAATGCTAATTAGAAAGCAACTCTATGGTAAGGGTTTGCACAATTCTCAAGGTGAAGTAAATCTTTGAACCTCAGAATACTCTTTCATGAAATCAATGCATTACCAGGAACCCCTGGTCAATAGTTTTGGAAGAAATACCCTTATCTTCAGTTATGATAATTTTGATCATGGTCAGGCATAAATTGGTGAGAATTTAACCTTCCTGTGTAAAAGCTGGGCATGGGGATGTCAACTATCACTGATGAAAAGTGGAATGCTCAATTGCCCAGTATAAAGTGGTGATTAATTTTATCTTGCAAACCTGTACAAGGAAATATTCAGGCATGTAACTTTGTGGAGATCAGCCTCATTCCTTGTTTTTCATTGTACATTCATGTCAATGACAATTGAAAAACACTGCACAAAGTCTTGTAGAGATTGCATTGTTTTTTGTCAAAGTTCAAGTTGCATTTCCAAATGTTAAAACTCTCATTTCTACCCCCACCAAATAATGGTTATCCACAAAAAGTCATTTTGATGTCAGAGAATTTCTCTACCATCCTAATCTGTATAAAGACGGACAATGTTGGCCCACAAGATTAAGTTCTTATTTCTAAGAGTACTTTAACTCCAAATGTTTTTGACACTATTGTATTTAGAATAATCATGAACTTGACAGCTTCAGGACGAGTCCAAATTCCAGAAGGGGTTTTCTAAATGACTGCTGAGTGAGCGTTTCATCGTTGGTCCTCAACTACAACATGGACTCTAGGATTTAACAAGTGGCAACATGATGGAAAAGAACTTGAATTTGTTACATCCCAACAAGGTATCTGTCCCATCTGTAGTTGGGATGGTCCAGACGGACACTTCTAGTATGTTACTGTTAACACTCCTGAGCCTGAAGTTTCTGCATAAAACAGTAACAGCTTTTACCTCATAGAAATTTCTGGGGACAATGAATGAGATTGATCCTCTCACTTATTCCACTAAAAACATGGCCCTCCACTTTTGGCAAGTCCTATGGTAGGATTGGTCTTAATGAATCAGGCTATGAATGGCTAATGAGTCTTTTAAAACAAAACTCAAATGCTTTCTTTTTCAGCAAGCATTTGGTGACGTGTAATGTAGTGTGGTTTTTAAAGATCTGTTTAGTTTATTGTAACTGTCTTCTGTATAGATGATATTCCCCTTGTTTGCCGGGTTTTATTGCTTGTGTTGCCTGGCAGTGTGCGCCCTTCCTGTTTCATGAGTACTGGTGATAGTCTGGGTCTTGCAAGGGGCATGCTATGTGAAATGTATGTTACGAGTAATTATTATTTTTATTCAATATCTCAATGAATTTTTTGTTGGTTTGCTGCTGTTTTTTAGGTGCTATATTAATTTTACTAATGCAAACTTGTCTGGATTTTAAAAATTTGTTTGTAATTTGCTTTTGAACAGGTTGATTCTGGAGGGAACGCAATATAAATCCAATAAATTATTATTATTGTTTTAGTATTTTGGCCCCCCCCCCTTTGTGGACTGAGGCTTGCCCCCTCCTCCGCACTTTTTGCAGGTCCTATGATTGGATAGGGCTCAGTGGATCAAGCTATTAATGACTGATGGCAGATGGTCTAACAACTGCCCCCCCCACTTTGAAAATCATTCCATCGCAGTGCCAAATTAAAACATCTGCCCTAGTACTATCGAAAAGAGATCCATATCTTCCCACATGGGATTCTAAACTTTTTTAATTGGGCACTGAATCCACGGCTATTTTGATTGTTCCAAAAGCATGTCAGGTGATCCATCTTTATTGTGATGTGGGGGGGTTCAATTTCTTTTGTAACACAAAGTAAATTTGTAATTTATTACATAGACAGCATTTTGAACAGATTGATGCAACATAATTTTGAGTATCACTTCCAAATCACTTTTAGGTTTTCTTTCCTGCAATAAATCACTATCTTCCATAATTAGCCTGTACTTTCAATTCGTCCTGAAAATTTCACTCCCCTACCCCATTTTTTTCTTCAAATAAGTTTTAGTAAGATCAACATTTTCCTGTTTGTAGTACAAATCTGGAATATCCTTTCTAGTATTGCTAAAAAGTTTAATGTACATCTCAATTCAGAAACACTGACCCCAGTTGAATGGAATGGTCAATAAAATTGCTTATAAAGTTAAGAACTTTTCTTATCAAACATTATGTATTGTTTATGTTTGTCTGGTTGAGTTTGTTGTGGTAAAACTTCTATATACAAGGGGTGCAGCCAATTTCAAATGGGGAAACTTAAATCGTGAAAATAAACAAAACGTAGTGCACAGTGCTAAAAGTGGAAAAGCTCTGATGGCCTGAAAATGTTTGATGTGAAAGGTTGAACTGAGAGAAACTTCTCCTCAATCAAACAGATAATCTACAAAAGACAAGTGCAAAGGGATTTAACACTAATACAAACAATGAAAACAATTTTTGGGAAGTTGACTGAACAGTGACATTGCTTCGCTGTAAACATTTTGTTCCGACGCATCTTTGCCCCGCCCCCTCGATCAAGTGTCCTGTAAACACCGCCCTCTGGATGGAGATCGCAATAAGTAGGACGGGCTCCTGTGCTGCAGTACTCACATTGTAGTAGAATGCAGCGCCTCTCTCTATTTAAAAAAAACCCCAAAAAACAGGCTCACTTCCCTGCAGTTATATCATCAGAAATAGGCCTACATCCAAATTTAGCTTTGATGAACCGTGGCATTGACAGGAGGACTTGAGGAAGAAACAGAAGTACGGGGTAAACAGGTAAAACTTCACAGTTGCTGTGGTGGGGTCGCAGGTGACGACTCCTTTGATTTTTAAAAAGGCATTGGTGCATAATTAATAATGTTCACTTTCGTGAGTGTAGTCATCCTCTTTTTTACAACTGTAATACCCTAAAATCACTGACATCTATTCTTTCCAGTTGGGCTCTTTCATGTATCAACTTAATAACTTCCAGCTACCGCAATCAATTTGCTCAATGTTTTGAAGAAACGAAGATTTTCATTACCACTTTACAAGGCAAAGTGATGCATTTCATCGCTCGTTTGCAAGTACTAAGCTCGCTACATCTACTGTGAAACATAGGTCCCAAGTTATGGAGTTCCATCGATTTTTCCCTAAAATGTGCATCTAGTCTCTCAGCATTCATACACAAATACAAAATTAAATTACTACATGTAATTAACTATTTGAGTAATGATTAATTTCTTCCTCACAGGGCTGCAGCAGGCAAAGGCCTCATGATCATGTACATGTGCCGTATTTAATATTTGTTGTGTTATTTGCAAAGTGTTCCTGTGTTATTGTCTTTGTGGAACTATGTTTATTTGTAATTGGGGCCCCCACACGACAAGCACTGCTTCTTGGGGCCCCCACACGACAAACACTGCTTCTTGGGGCCCCCATCCACATGTAGACACTTTGTGAAACTGTTTTGTAGAGTAACATTATGTGGAAAATAAATGAACTGAGCAAAACTAAGAACTAGAGTCTTTTGTCTGGGAAATTCAAATTATGTTCACTTGCAATCAGATTTAACTCCAGATTTTATTCATATTTAACTCGCAAAAGGCTCATTGAAGAGATGTTGGTATTGGTGTCTGATAGACAGTGGCATAACAGGGAGGGGGCCACAGGTTCACATGCCCCCAAGAGAAAGTCCACGACCTTACCCTACAGGATCTCCCAATTTGAAAACTTTGAAATGCCATGAATGTAAACCGGTATTTGCTTTCAGTGCATCCTTGAAAAAATGTGTGCACTCCTCTGGGTACCCCCTGTCTAACCTGTACACTTTTTGCAGAGTTGTTTTGTAGTTTAGAATTCTGTTAAACAATGGCTGATACTCAGACAAGGGTGTCCCCTCATTGCCCTTAGAAATTTTACCTACTTTTAGTAAGTTATGCTGTGACATCTTTTGACATTGTTTCATCTTCTGTCTTATTTTCATCAGTAAGACAACTTGAAGTGGTATTCAAGGAACTGGCAATATGGCGGACGGATCCGTCTTGACATTACCACCAGAGTCACATCTTTTGACATTGTTTCATCTTCTGTCTTATTTTCATCAGTAAGACAACTTGAAGTGGTATTCAAGGAACTGGCAATATGGCGGACGGATCCGTCTCGACATCACCACCAGAGTCACATCTTTTGACATTGTTTCATCTTCCGTCTTATTTTCATCAGTAAGACAACTTGAAGTGGTATTCAAGGAACTGGCAATATGGCGGACGGATCCGTCTCGACATCACCACCAGAGTCACATCTTTTGACATTGTTTCATCTTCTGTCTTATTTTCATCAGTAAGACAACTTGAAGTGGTATTCAAGGAACTGGCAATATGGCGGACGGATCCGTCTCGACATCACCACCAGAGTCACATCTTTTGACATTGTTTCATCTTCTGTCTTATTTTCATCAGTAAGACAACTTGAAGTGGTATTCAAGGAACTGGCAATATGGCGGACGGATCCGTCTCGACATCACCACCAGAGTCACATCTTTTGACATTGTTTCATCTTCTGTCTTATTTTCATCAGTAAGACAACTTGAAGTGGTATTCAAGGAACTGGCAATATGGCGGACGGATCCGTCTCGACATCACCACCAGAGTCACATTTTTTGACATTGTTTCATCTTCTGTCTTATTTTCATCAGTAAGACAACTTGAAGTGGTATTCAAGGAACTGGCAATATCGCGGACGGATCCGTCTCGACATCACCACCAGAGTGGGACGTCATCATCGTAGGGGCTGGTAGTGCTGGCCTGACTGCTGCCTACCGACTCCAGCAACAAAAGCCAGGGTGCAAAGTTCTGGTTGTAGAGGCTAAAGGTTTGTATTGAATCTTTTGTTCAATCTCTTTCTCAGCCACTACTGGGAATGCCTGACATCATACAGAGTAATAGTGCTGCATTTTTATTGGTAGGTTTAATTTAGGCTTACATGCAGGTGTGCTATGAGATTGGGTCCATGTCCACTGAAATGCATGGTGGCCTCAATGTAATGGCTACATATGCAGCAAGGTATGAGACGGAGAGAAGCCCCCCCCTGCTTTGTGCTGGTCACTGTCTCGCAGGACATCTTGGGGGGATGTGTTAAGTAACAATAGTCTGGAATGTGTATAGGGATTGGACATGTTGGGGGTACCCCTCGGTCTCATTTCTTGCTGGGTATAAATGGCAGTATTATTGCTCTTTGGGCTGCTTGCATACATGTAAGTCCTTGCTAGTGAAAAAAAGAAAGGTCACACAGGCAGATAAGTGCCATTGCTGCCCTGTGCATTGTGTGCATGCAAAGACCGTACAGTTTTGTACACTCTCAGATGAAAATTAGAGTGTGTTAACGTGTGTTAGCTCCAACTCCCAAGAGACACTGCAACAAAGATGGGCCAGCAGACCCTGGTAAGCTTGGCAGCTGAGTGTTTAGACACCTGCATCAGTAAGCAGGAGGTTGTGGGTGGGAGTCTGATCTAAGTCACCTCTTCAATTTTATCACAAGCACATGCGTGCATCACCAATATAAATTAATATCTACCCAATGTAAAAATTGCTGGATTCACCAATTGACCTGAGCTCGGGCCAATTTCATGGAGCTGTTATTAATGTTAAAGCACAGAATTAGCTTAAAGCCTGGACAACAGGAATTTTTTTTCCGAAAGCCGACTCCAAGAATTCCAGCCTCGCTTGGCCACAAAGATTATTCACTTCAAGCATTAGTCAGTGTTCTCCACAGCCGAAAATTTTGGCAGGGCGGTAGACAAAATTGCGAGTGCGAAGCCCTTACGGCGTGGGGTCTGGGCTTAAGCTTAAGAGCCCCAGAAAATTTTGGATTCTAGACGCTCTGTGATGCATTCTGGGGCAATTTCCAGTCCACTTTCGTCTGTAATTTGGCCCCAAATCTGATTGCATTTACAGCGTGAAATATTGGCTAGGATATTCTTCAGGAGGAATTTCTTCATCGAAAGATTTGATGACGAAATTATTTTAGTTTCCGGAGCATTTTTAGCAGAACCTCATGTTAGTGACTTGAGACATGCTTGAGATGAGCCGAGCATGATCAGTTGACTTTGAAAAGGCAGAGTAAAAACAAGCGTCAAAATGCGCCCTTGAATAAAAAAGGACAAAAGAAATATGTTCAGGCAAAGATAAGTTTACAATTTCCAGCTCGCGTCATAAAAATGAAGCAACCCCTCCATTGGAGCAGAGCATGGGGGCCGCTCAGGCGTGGCACAGTCCTTCCACTGGCACCCACGCACACTCCGCAAAACAATGTTGCGCCGCAGGTACCAGTCACATGCACTGCGTGTACATGTACACGCTTGTGCAATGCAATGTACGTGTACATGTACATGTACATGTACAAAACATATGCGATGGTTTTTCGGGACACGAGGCTGACTATGCATAACGGTAGGCAGCCAACGATCACCATTGTCAGTACATCATAAGCGTCGTCGGTAAACTCAAACTCTATCCACAAACTGCGGTAAACCTCTTTGCACAAACCGGGTCCGAAATATATAGATTGATCACTTTTTCCTTATCTCCACTCACTGACAACAAAGCCACAAAAAAAAGAAACTTTCAGGAACTGGTAGTAATCTGTACAACAAGAAAGTAAAAAAGAAATGTATTATTATTTACAATTCCACAAAATCCTTGATAGAGCTTGTGAGTTTTTCAAGAGTTTACCCCAAACTAAAAATACATTTATCACATCATTACAAATTCATTATATTACTACCCCCCCTCACGGGTACTCATGCATGTCCTCCAGTGTGTCGTCGCTCCACCAGCTGAATGCTCTGGGGATCTCCGCCGATTTGACGAGGTAATGTGGTTGCAAGTCCCCCTTTCTAGGTCCTCTGTTCCCTCCTGGTTCTCTTCAGGGTAACGGGGCAGCCTCTCCCCCAAAGAGGAAGATTCTATGACTGAAACTCCACTAAAGGGAGTCCTGTGGAATTTGTAACTACAACGTATAAGGCTAATACCGTATTTACAATAAAACTCCAAAATATGCAGAGATAATACCCAAAATCGATGATTTTTTCTACACAACACCGTGTCGCGTTAAATCTACAAAGGTTGGGCTATGCATGTGTACACAATAGTCACTATGAATAATGCAAGCCGCATGGGCGTTGCCGTTGTGCAAACATGAATTCAAGCAGTGTGCACGGGATTTCCACACAAACACGGACTATTTCTTATAAAAGGTAATCTTGACATTTCGAATTTATCTTGCATACAATGATTAAAGCAAAATGACTGAAAATTATACAAAATAGCTTTCTACAACAAAATACTCAACTTACAGTTTTAAGACGAGCGAACAGTCTTATAGTCTGACTCCCTGGCTTGAAACAACGATCGGTTTCCGTTGATTCTCTTCTCAGCCCTGGATTTAGCTTTCCAAGAAGTGGATTTCTTTTCTTAAGCACTTAAGTTAAGCTAACGCTTTCCAATGACGAAAATATATGGTTTTGGCTATCACCACAAACTATCTCTGTTTCTCAAAAGACTCTATTTTATTGAAGTTCTCGATTTCTCCAATCTGTGACTAATAAGAAAGTTGATGACCTTTTGTACAGACTGACAAAATTGCTGCCAGCATTCCTGAGGGCAATCCAATGAATGGACCAGATGCCGATGTCTTAGACAGTATGACGCTAGACACTATTGTACGGCAAACAATGTGGACATCGGGTAAGTTATAGGAATCCTGAAGGTTTGCAATCCTGATGTGTTTGAGCTGAAGTGAAAGGCTGATGGCAAATTAAGGTTATATTTAACTTTATTTCTGAAAACTGTTCGCAGTTCTACAGAAGACATGTAAGCCCTGATTAAGTTTCGTTGGCAGTTAAATCGACTGGGAATACTTATGAACACATGTGGTTCGCAATTAGAATATGAAAATGTGGTTTGAGTGAGCATTGTTTGGGATTTCGTAGTGTTGTTTTGTTTGTCCATGAACCAGATTGGTAATGAACTGCAGCAGGAAATTTATCGACCTTTTGGCCATGCTTTGTCCTCACAGATAGGATGCATTTGTTGATTTGGCGGGAAGGGATTTCAATCATCCAAATTGCTTGAATACATCATGAAGGCCAAACCGGACAAAAAAAAAGTGCAAATAGGAGAAAAGTATCAGGAGACATTTGAACAGTTCCAAATGACATTGTTTCTTCTTTCCTTTTCTTTAACACTGTAGAGGCTCGTGATGCTATTGACATAGCAGTCAACCAAATACTTGGCGCCCCACCTCGCACATTGTCCGCTTTGTTCTTCTTTCATTATGTCGGTTCTGCTGGCAATATGAGAACGTTAAATGGGGGACACAAGGAGATGCTCAGGAATTCAAAATAAAGGTAACCTGTGACCTTTGTCCTTTGACCTTTGCCAATGCATTTTTGAGCAAAAGCTGATTACTAGGGCTACTGTGGATCTGCATTCATATTGTTTTGTATGATTTTGATCGTTTTATATCAATTAAGTCCAGTTCTGAAAAAAAAATTGGTTACTGCTGTCTTTAGAACTTCACATGAAATATGTGAGTTGTGTATTCTTATACATCAATGTAAATGCAATATTCGCCTTTACAACAATTCATAAATACCTCAGACAGTCTCCCTATTCAACAACGTACAACTTGACCATGTATTAACATTTGATAATGCTTGCTGAGAGGTGATAATGCCCACTGCGGCTAGGACATTAGTAGCATTAGGATTAGGAGTCTAATCTAATCTAGTCTAAATGTAATTTATGCTGACAATTATCTTCACAACATTGTGGTTAATGGCGTTCACAGTGATGAGACCTGAGGAGAGCAAATGTAGAAGGATCCTTGAAGTTACATGTAGGTTTCCTGAACAGAAAGGGAAAATTGTAGTCAGAAGTAGTGTTGTGTTTAACCAAAAAAGATATTTTCACCCTACAAGAGTGGGGGGAGAGAATCTGCTCTCCTTGACATTCCTACAGTTCTGCTGCAGTGCACTTTTTCATGCGCTGAGACTTGAAGAGCTTTTTTCAGTGACATCCTTCGTTCCTTTTTACATCATTTTTATTGAAAATCAGATATGCTGTTCTCTTGCAATGCACATTTTTATGAGACAGGTCCACAATAATCCAAATTGTATCCACTGATGCGCTCAGTGCAGACGGGTACAAAGGCACGAGGCCAGGAATTTCACAGCAGCATAACATCGAAACCCTATTGAATGGAAACTTTACAGTTTACTGAAAATGTGTGTCTTTTTATGCATGCTAAGTTTCATAGCAATCGAGCATGTTACTGCCAAGTTCTGGGGGGGGGAATTGCTGTGAGATGGATTAATAGTATTTTGGGATGAGTTTGTACAGGTACGTTTTCATTACTCCTGCCTCAGTGTTGCTTCAAAGATGATCAAAATGCTCCACTGTGTAGGGCAGGAACTTCAGGGAGGCATTGGAGGCAACCGCCTTGATACCTCTGGTCTTTGCCTCCATGCCCATTGAAATGTCCCCATAGACAAGTTGATTTTCTAATACAAGTGCCCTTTGCAAATGAGATCTTGCCTTGCCCTTTCAAGAACAAATTTCTGCCCTGACAGTGTTGTGTCCGTATTGGATGATCATCGGCAAAGCATTGAACTTGAGAACAGATGACTGATTTGTCATTTCCCTTTGTGTTTCTAGGGTGGTGCACAGCAAATGTCCACCATTTTAGCCGAACGAATAGGCCAGGAGATTGTGTTATTAGGCCAGCCTGTAGATCACATCGACCAGCAGAGGCTGGAGGCTGACAAGGTCACTGTAATAACTGCAGCCGGGAAACAGTTCACCTCTCGCTATGTTATTGTCGCAACTCCCCTGCATTGTTCCAGTAAGTTGATTTGAGTAATCAGATTTTGCTTATGCGTGCCTCTCCTTTTTTTTTAAAGTGACCGACTATGATCTGTAATCAGCTTTTAACTCAAA
Source organism: Acanthaster planci (assembly GCF_054643075.1). Lineage (NCBI taxonomy): Eukaryota > Metazoa > Echinodermata > Asteroidea > Valvatida > Acanthasteridae > Acanthaster > Acanthaster planci. Next base: position 14,512,543 of record NC_141785.1, on the reverse strand, counting down.
ATGAATTTTCTGAGGTCTTAGTGTGGGCAAGGAGAGGGGGCATTATTCATGAACTTGAATGATTTAATCCATCACAAGTGTTCTCCACAGCCTTGAATTATTGTGAGTGGTCGTTGAGTTTGCAATATTATGCATGCACTTGATGCATGATCCAAAACTAGAAAAAAATGTGTGCAGTTTTTGGCCAATTGGAAATCTGGCAAAAAAAATCCTTTTCTTGAACTTTCCTGAAAACAACTGAACTTGTCAGAGAATGTAGAACTAAACAACAACACAAAAGAGGTAGGGTTTTATAAGCGACCCAGAACTAGGAAAAATCTGGAACTAGGAAATTGGCTGTATTTTCCGAGAAAAACACCCTCAAGGTTAATTGGTTCTTGTTGTGACAAAATGAAAATGCTATGACTAGGCAGATTGGAACCAGCCGAGAATTTTTAGCTCACGTACTGCATCTGGATTTAATAAAAACCGCTGCCAAATGCAATGCCGTTGTGATGAATATTGATGTTGGAAAAGTCATCATGTTTGTTCTACAAAGTGTAGTAAACTCCTTTACACTTACATGCAGAGAAACTGTAAAGACAGTGGAGAAGGCATTCGAATGGGGAAAATCCAGTAGAAAAAAAGCTGGGCGGTGAGAATTTTGGTGGGGCGGCAAAACTGTTGGGGGTAAGCTAAACTTTTGGCAGGGGGCTTGTCCTGCTAAAACCCCTCGTGAAGAACACTGCATCACTGTCGAATTTAAAGATGAAGAATGTGTAAAAGGTTATGTTCCTCGATAATTGAAAAGGCTTGAATACTGAGACACAATAAGATTTTGTTCTAAACACTTGTTTACAGCCGACATTGGATACACCCCTGTTCTCCCCCTTGAGAGGATTAGCATAGCCAGCCACTCGCCCATGGCTCATCTTTCTTTTCAAGTTCCTTGTCACCTATAAAACAGTAAGTTGGTTTTGGTTTCTTGGCCCTAAATTCTTTTGCCTGGTCTTTGTTAATGGTCTTCGACTCCCACGTCTCCCCCATTTTCTTCGTGGGCTCATTATTTCCTGTGTCCAAAACAGTTGATGACACTTGTGATATCAATAAAGTATTACGAATCAGCACGTACAGAATTGCATTTGACAGAGCTTGAAATTAATAACGACCAGTTTTTGCCTTGCCATCTACCTCGGTCATCGTATTTTTTTTGCAGTATCATCCATATGCCCATTAATTAAAGCCACTACCGTACTTAAGTTCAGTTGACTTAGTGCACATGCAAGCCCAGTTGGTTGCCCTAAAATCTCACTAAATCATTACTCATGCACAGTCTATATGTACAGTACATGTACATGGCTACATGCACTGTACATACGTCTGGAGTGTGCTGATACTTCAAGCAGTAACACTCTTGCTTCAGAAATAGATTATATAGATGTCTGTATTCTCCACAATATGACGTCACACTTGGGTACTCTATAAGTCTTAGTGTTTGCTTTCGCAATGACAGATCACACCTTGTTTCCGTTTGTAGGCATTTTGGAGGGAGGATGGTTTATCAGGAGAGATTGTCAGCAATGGGGGTAAGCCGACTATTGAAGGTCTCAGCTCAGGTTCTCTCCAGTTGACGTTTGACGCTACGTCGCCCAAAGGCAGTCCAGCCCTTGTGGGATTTTATGCCAACGGCAGAGAGTGGAGCAACATCGAGGTAAGTTTTAATAGCAAGATTAAGTAAGAAATTAAGATTAAGTAAAAAAGCAAGATTTGAGCGAGCAGGCTGAGAAATAATGCAGGTGCTTTGAAAAGTGTGATGGTTCCATTTTGTTGGCAGTGTTGAAGTTTGGAAATTCAGGTTTTCCGGTTGTTTTTTTTTCCCTGATTTGTATGCCTTGATCTTCAGAGTTGAAATGTGAAAGAATTTGAATGGGCTTCTTTGAAAAAAGATTGCATGTCATTTTTCTGTGTATCAGCCAGAGGTCAGAAAAGCTGCCATACTAGATGCCTTAGCTGAGTTCTTGGGACCCAAAGCCAAGGAGCCACTAGACTACAAGGAAAAGGTGAGCTTCACTGGCAGTTCATGAAGGCTGATGGATTCCAATCTGGCCCATTCTATTAATACTTGGTTACCTATGCTAAGGTGCATCTTAATGTTCTGGCTGTACTTAGAGAAGCCTGAGACTAGCAGCTACAGCCATTTCTGATAGAGGTATGATATACTGTCAGCCACAGCCATAACTTTTGTACACAGCCTCAAATCGCCTACATAGAACAGACTTGTTTTCTCAACAATGTTCTGCCAGTTTTTGTAACCAACTCCTTAATGTTTGTAGGTCTTGGTGCAGCAGTTTTGGTTCTTGTTAATATTAAAATCAGGCATGTGCCATTTTACTCTTTACATCTGAGACGCATAAACACATGTAACTTAATTTGCCAATATCTGCAATTCCATAGTACTACATCCCTGAATTTCCTTTGATCAACATACATGCTTTTGGATTTCATATTTTAAGATGTTGTTGTCCCAGTGAACAGCCCAATATCTCCAAATTTAACAATTCCTTTTCTTTCTGAATTCCCTTTGTAAGGACTGGGCTCTAGAACCTTTCAATGGCGGCTGTCCTGTCAATATCATGACACCAGGAGCAATGACTTACTTCCATGGAGGCCTCCGAATGCCATTTGACAGGTAAAATATCTCATCAAGTATGTAATCACTTTATCTGCTTCGGGCAGAAGCACCCCTCATCAGTTCAAAGAGCCTCATTGGTTGGGAGCATTCTTTTTGTTGATAGCGATGCGACTGGAATGCTTACGTTTCCTAGTCATTCATGAACCAGTATTGCACTCTTAGTACTAAAGGAGCCTCTGTTGCTTAGGAAATAGCACCCTCTTTTGGTCCAGCTTGAAGCCTATAGGGGCAAGCTTAAATATAAACATTTGTTTCACAACTGATCAGCTTCTTATCAATGTGCAAGCTTGCTAGAAAAACCCGTAGTAACTACTGCTGTGAAGCCCCATCATCACTTCATTTTGCTATTGTTGCATCGCACCACGTTTATGGACTGTGCCACGCTGCACAAATAATTTTATGTCATTGGTTCCCTCAGTACTGAATTACAAAACAAGGCTATTAGTAATCGGTGATGCAGCGGTGATGCAGCGGTGGGACAGGTGTTGCCATCCACACCTGTAGATCTAAAGGGAGTGCATTGCCTAAGGCCAACCAACAGGCAACACTTCTGGAAAATTGTGGTAGATAAAGTAAGGCTGCCTCTAAATTTCTTAGCTACTCCAGTTGGTTGTGGGTTATGGAGTTAGTTGGCAGTCAACAGCTACCCTTAGGCATGCCTTGCTTCTGGCCATAGCCAAATTTATTTGATTGAGGCCTAATAGCTGCTTCATACAAAAAAGAACACAAATACGAAATTGTGACCTCGAGTCAAATATTTGTGTTGGGAATTTGCAAAATCGAATACATTTCAACTCAAAGGAATTTCTTGGGAAATTTTTCATGATGTCGAATTCATGTTGCTTCCACGTTTGCTTGAAAAATGAACCAGCTCATTCTCCAATATCTTGTCCCCTTCCCAGGGTGCACTGGGCCGGCACCAAGTCAGCCACCCATCACTGTGGCTACCTGAGCGGAGCGGTGCAGTCCGGAATGTGTGCCGCCAACGAGGTACTGCGCCGTTTGGACCCTCAACACATCCGGGACGAAATCCTGGCTGCGCTGGATGGCTGGCGGCACTACAAGGAGGAAGAGGTCAAGGAGACGTGGGGGTGGGCATCACTCGGGGGCATGATAGGGGTGGCTGCCTTGGCAGCATTGGTGGTCAGAAGACTTTGGTATGACTGATGCTGCAATGGGACGATTCATATGCTTTCCTTGGACTAGGAGTGTAACAGCTTCCGGCATCAAGATGGAAGGACCACATGGATTTTGGTGATTGTTATCCAGCATTTCATTAAATGATCATCTGTTCCAATTGCCATTGCATACCATGCAGTAGAATATCCATCAGGGGAGGTCATTTGTTCCTCCCCCTCCCCCCTCCCCTGGACATCTTGCCCATTTTTTTCCTAGGAATTGAAATTGCCAACACTTCAGAAACAGAACTAGCACCTCCATTTTGAGAGGGAGGGATCTTACTTAGATAGGGAAAAAATTGGGCAATTGTTCCCAAGTTTTCATGCCACATTCCCAGGACTAAAAAGTGGATATGCCACTGATACCCATGCTTCACTCTAATACGATTACTGTTGGTGCAGTGCATAGATAGATTAGAGATTTTGAGGTGGCCATTTGCTCTGGGAAAGTATTTCAAAGTTCTTATAACTAATAATTGTTTCTTGGACAAAAGACAGGACAAAGGGATTGAAACTGTTTATGAGATAAGATTTTTGTCAAAACAACAGCTGGAAAAATCGATGTGGGTGTGAGGGCCTGGGGGTAAGGTCAGGTGCATGTGTCCAGAGGTGAGGTTAGGTAAAAACACAATGTGAGTTCATTATTTTTACATACGACACAACGGCGCGAGCGGGAGATCGGCCGGTAGGTACGCTGCATGCTGGGCCTGTTGGGTCCAGCAAACTAGTGCTCGCGCCGTGCATTTCACTTGGGCGGTACCGAATCCAAGGTCCAAGTTAGGCTAGTTGAAGCCAAGCTGGCTCTGAATTTCTTCCGATTTCATTTCCCTAGAAGTTGAAGCGGAAGTTCGACGTGTTAAGGTGAGATTTGCCTGTGGTGGGAAACACTGGAATGATTTTAGGCCCAGACCTACATATACTTGTGTGTGTGGCCCAGCAGTTCAGGCATGTTTAGATGAGTTGGATCGATAGCGTTAAGCTTTGGTTATCAGGTGTCCTTGCCATATACATGTAGCAGCTGCTGTGGTATTGCCGACTGCCAGGCACCGATTTAATACTTTGAATATTTGAAATCTGAACATAATTTTTTTACGAAAGCCTGTTATCAAAATCATTATCGAAACAAAATCAAAACTCAAATAACGTTTGGCAATATTGTAGTTTCAAAATCTGCCAAAACGAACTTGTACATTACAGGGAGTTTTCGCTGGAGTTTGCCTGCTTGCCATAGCAACATCTACATGTATCTGATTGTGATCATACACGTCATACTTACTAGTTTAAAACCCCAAATGTGAGTTCTTTACATTTCCTCATTCTATTCAAGTCACTCACCGGTTATCAATTTTATCAGATTTTGAATCCGTAATAAATAATTGCGAAATTGTAATAATGGTTTTCGAATCAGTACTATCAGTATGAATTGCCAACATGTACTAATGGATTGGAATTATACTAGTTACAGATTGTGAATTCATTATTAATGCGTTTTGAATCCTTAATAACAGATTGCTAATCCATAATAATGGATTTACGCTGGTGAATCAAAAATAAGGGATGGGAAATCCATAGTAACGGATTGGCAATCTGTAAGAATGGATTTTGAATCCATTATATATAATGAAATCTGAATCCTTGAACAGTGGATTGTGAATAAAATCCATAATACAGATTGCCCAGCTTTTAATATTTATTTTAGGGGTCGGTGCTAATGGGCTTTTGTATTTGTTGGCATAGTAACATTAGTTTTTAGACTTTGATGCAAGACCTAGACCTAACCCAAGAACAAATTCAGATACAGCCATCATAGTATGGCAGTGAAGAAATGTGTGAATTTGCTGTGCCATCCTAAAAGCAGGGTTTCTTTCACTTTATAGAACAGGGTCAAATGTAGGTTTCGAAGATGGAGGCCAGCTTTTCACTCAATCCGAGCTCCAAGTCATCAGCAGACTGGGATGTGCTCGTGATAGGAGCTGGGGTAGCTGGATTGACCACTGCCTACAGACTTCTGCAAGAGAAACCAGACTGCAGAGTGCTTGTTCTTGAAGCCAAAGGTAGAAACATTTTCAGGCATGATATTATACAGTCATAGGCTAGAATTCCTTGTCAGACCGTCACAAGTTTCAAATAAATACACACAAGATTTCTCAAGCTTGTTTCCCCATACATACAGAGCCCCACATCTCTAAAATCTCCCTTAGCCCAAGAGATTCCCCCTTATAAACCTGGTGATGTTTGTGCGACGCAAAACTTGTAATGGTTAAATATGGAAGTTTTCCTCATTCAAGATTAAACTTACATTAGCTGCATCAAAATTAGGTTGGCAGTTTGAGCTGCTGGCCCATATCGACCCATACAGTCTGAAGCTGTGTGTAAGGATGCAAGCCAGGTACAGTTGGTCTAGAGATTTACTTTTTTTACCCTCCCACAGTTTTCATTCAAAATCAATTCAACTCAAGGGAGAATCTGGGGCAGCAGTGGAGGCAATGGGGGCTTTCTTTCCCCCCCAGAAATGACCCCCCCTTAAAAATTTTTTATTGGCAAAATGATGCGAGAAAGGCTAAATTTTCTGTCTGCTTCTTTTTCTTTCCTTCAAAAAGCATCTAAAAAATCCCTAAAGTATAGCCTCCATCAGAAAGGCCAGAAATGTTACAACTTACATGAACAACTTTCCAAAGTTGGCCCCTAAGAAAACAAAGAACTGGCACCCCAAAGAAGTTGGGGTTGGTCTCTTAGGCTTGAAATCCTTTACTGTACAGAAAGCCAATGGCACATTCCTTGCATTATAACAGTGGCCGCAAGGGGGTTGCCTCAATCCTGTTAGATCTTCAAAAGCCCGTTAGTGGACTTTAAAGAGGGGTATAACCGGATTCAGGAGCTGATTTTCAGGTATTTATATTGTAATTCTTTGTTCTAGACAAAGTTGGAGGTTGGATGTTGTCGACCAAATTGCAAGGGGCTCATGGGAAAGATGTATGGGACTTGGGAGGTCAGTGGGTTGGGAAGTAAGTACCTGCAAGGAGTGTAATTTTATGGCATTGTTTTCAGCATGTCTAAATTTATGCGTTTGTACAAACTGGCATGGTAGTGCTATGCCAGTGATATTCAGTGCAGGTAGTTCATGTACAGTCGTCCATTTCATGCAAGTCTACAGTGATGCGTCTGATAGGCAATAATTGCAAAGTGTATTTAGTTTAGCGTATTCAGCTTGTTCAGATTTAATCTTAGCCTTTTACTCTTCCATGATGATTTGTGGCATTGGTTGGTCAAATATCTTTGGATATCAATATCGGTTTTTATTTGATTTAGCACTCAGCATCACCTCCTCTGGCTCATGGAAGAACTTGGTCTGGAAAAATACCCACAATACACCACAAGCAAGAAGCTGTTGTTGCTAGGCAACAAGGACATTCGGTCCTACAAATCCAGTATCCCTTCCATGTCTCTGTTTGGACTTATCAATCTGCATGACTTTGGTGAGTACTGCACAAAAATGTGTTGGTATGCAGTCGTTTTTTGGAGAAATCTTGGCTCAAATTGTAGGTAATTTGCATACATCCTGCGCTTAAAGGGCCTCATGCAGCTTTTTAAATGCAGTTCTTTCTTGTAAATGCTCCTTTGTGTCCCATTGACCCAATTTCCAACGTTTGTCATGATATTTAAGGGCAGTTTGGCACTTGTTCACTTTTGTGATAAGCAACAGTGTGAAATCATCCGGGCAGGGACTCTCAGTTCTGCAGCTTTTTCTGTACCCAAAATATTCCAGAATATTGGCTATTTTCCTATTCCTTGTTTTAGTTCATGACATTAAACCAATTCGCAGCAACTTAATTATCACTCGTCTGTGAAGTTTTGACTTGTGTTCAACCAGCTATTCACTTATCATCATGGCATAGTAAATAAAAACGGAAACTTGCGCATATATAGGAGTGAATAAAAGAAAATACCATATTTAGGCCTACATGAGAACGTAAAAATCTATTATGGTCTCGGTGAATCATCCGACACATTTTAACAACTCTATCTTTCGTTGTTGCAATATGCCCTGCAGAAACGCGCGCAATTTGTGAGAGCCACTTCAAAAGTAACGAAAGAAATTTGCACCCCTGTCATGCCTGTATTTCCCGCCCTCGCATTTGAGTGTAAACATAGGCACTAGACTTCACCTGTTCCTGAGCTGAACGTGAAGGTAGCGTTGTTTACTTTGCAAGAGTCTACAATGCAAAGTGCGCTGTCGGTGGTTGAGAGACCCAACATCTTCTGAACCGTAAGCATGTTTTCATAACAGCGCCCTCTCTAGGATTTATCTATTTTATTCTACTTTCCTTTTCCTCGCTGCCCGCCAATTTTAAAATGGTAATAGTAATGGGGAAGGCGGTACAGCTGTGTGGATGGTAGAAAATTAAATAAAATGCCTAAAGAAGACAAGGGAGCATGAACCTGTCTGGCTGTTCAGAGGGTCGTTACATTTTGATACTTTTCGAAATGAAATACACCAGAAATTGCCTTTCCCTCTTTTTCCAAAATGTTTAATTCCTTCCGGGGAAAAAATTCAAGAAAACTGGGGATTTGAAAAATTCTTAACAGTACAGTATATGTAATTTGGTACATATGCAAGCATGACAGTGTTCAGAGAGTTGAGTGTACATGTATAAATCTAAGCTTAGTTGTAAGCAACTTGGGCTTACAACTACATGTAATACATGTCAATACTTTCTAGGCCATAGCAGCCATACTTTTCAAGTACATGTATCAAAGCACACAATTATATGTATTTCAATATCACCGTTTCCATAATATAAATTAATTATAAAAATGCAATGAGCCAACCAGTATACAAAACCAGCATTTACAAAAATAACGCTTTCATAATACTCTGTATATGTAAATGAATACATCTCCCAAACTGATCATTAAGCCTTTCCCCAAAACTATGAGGGTCGAATCAGAGAAATACTGTAATTGTTTTTTTAACGAAATAGGTTCCAAATCAACATTTGGACAAGTACATGTACAGTGCACTGTTTTTGCAATGAATACTGAACACATTTTTTACAAAGGAAATCAACTCTCCTAGGCCTTTCGTTTCATGATGTGTTCAATTCCATGTGGGGCAAAATTTTATCCCACAAGTTGGTCTCAAAGTGTCTCCTCAATACAGAGCCAGCCAGGGCAAAGTCATCTGATCATCTATGAAGTTTGGCTTTTTTGCACTCTAAATAGCGCTTCCTTGCCTCTGCCACAGAGTCCTCGCTATTTCTTATGCTGATCTGAACCCGCGTCTCTCCTGACTTCTCAGCTGTGTGAGAAAAAAAAGAGTACAGGAGTTTAGTGTTTCAAATTGAAAAGCACATTCTATCATTAATCTATAAACTTTATAATTTTGTAGAAAGGATCTCACATTTGGGCTGTTCAATAGCAGTTCTGTCAGAGAACTCCGCTTCGACAATGTCAGTTTCATCAGAAATCTTGGGTGCAAGACATCCACTCAAGGCGTACACATCAAGTTGGTGTAACCGTGGCAACAGCTCCTTAATCCACTCATACTTTGCCTGATCATTCAATGAAACAGACAAGCACTTAAGAAAGATTCTGCTTGTTGATTTGTCTTGTTGATGTTGGTCACTGCAGTCAGCAAGCAGTTTGCAGCAGGTTTCCATTTCACATTTGAGAAAAAAGTTCAAAATTCACAAGAGCCACAAAATGGATCTTTTTTAATATAAGTTTAGTTTGTTCATTTTCCCCCAGTTTTGCGAGTCACCACGCCCGTGTTCCCTGGGAGTCATCACACAGAGACTGATCTTGAGACTTGAGTTAACACAGGAGCCACAGGCTGGTTTGACAAGGGGAGGGAGGTAGTGGGAATACATTGTACACCTTTCTCAGGCAATGACTACTCACTTACATACATTAGAACACTGTTACAAGGTCCTTTTTCCTAAGAGTCTCCAATCCTCCGATTTCCATATAACTCTACATATACCCTCGGGGGTTAGGGTTAAGACTAAGACTTATCAGAACCCGAACACAAAGAAAAACAAAGACTTGGAACCTACGATACTCCTTGTTATAAATATGTGTTCGACTATGCTTCCTTACAAAAAAAGGTTTTGGTAGTATGCATATGGACAAAAACTGGATTTGACAGAGAACAATAAAACCTAACTATCCAAAGGTCCTACTAAACCTAATTGCCTGGTCATTTACTCAAACAGCCACACACTCAAAGGGAATCACGTAATAATGCAAGGAAATAAATGTGCAGAAGCATTTGGTTAGTCCAAGAAGGGGGTTTGCCCCAAATTTTGTAAAGGATGTTGTACATACCGAGCAGACAGTTCTCATGTAGACTTTGGACGTCCAGACAACCTCATGGTGTATGATCCAGTCTAGGTCCTCTCGGCCAAATAACTAGGAAATCAGACGAACGCCATGACAGTGGGAAACTTGAGTCATTAACTTTGTCTAAAACAAGTTTTGAAATTAGCTTATGGTTTTGCTGGGTGTGTATCACCAATGGCAGTATTTGAAAACACTGACATGATGGGTTTTCTCAATAAATGCACAGTTCCTGGCGGTCTATTATTAAACTGGCAACTGTGACAGAAAATGAACATTCAACAAGAAAATATATAGAAACTTTTGTTCACAAAGTTAATCTGTATTGGTTGCATTGAATTAGGTATATTACTTGTGATGACGGATGGATAAAAAGTGTTGTGCCGTGTCCTTCCATGGTTCAGAAGCCTTGTCCTGATGGTGCCTTCCTGGCAACATTACAGAAGAACCCTGCACATAGGGACCGACTCAACAAATCACCGTGGGTGGAGCTCGATGACACCTTCTCTTCGGGGAAAGCAGACGACTACAACTGACAAAAAAGGAAAAAAATCTTGTGTTAATGCAGGGTCAATACAAAAGCAGCCTTTGTTTGATTCAGATGGATAAGATTGGAAATTATCTAGCTCTGCGGAGGGGCGAGAGGGGAAAATATACAGATAACAGATACAGCCTGTCCTAGAGTATATCAAAAGAAAAACATCACGAAGCTATACAGAGACAAGCAGCACGTTTTCGCAAAAGGCAATTACAAAAATACACCAGGAACAGCCACTAAAACGCTCAAGATTATTGGCTGGGAGTCCTTGGAAACGAGAGGGAAAATAAGAAACTCAGCCTGATTTACAAGATGGAAAATAACATGGCAGAAATACCACTCAAGGAAACACCATAAACAGTTTCGTCAAATCTGATCCTCTACTCAAGCCTTTGGAAGTAGTTTTCCCCCCATCATCTGTTAAGGATTGGAAGGCGTTACCTGCAAACATCATTATTTGCACTTCACGAGAGATATTCAAAGATGGGTTAACAATGACATGTTTGGACAATCCACACAATGCGCAGGCTGGTGGGATGTGTCCTAATGGATATTTATTTGCCGACTCAACTGTACAGATACACCCTTTAAACCTCAAACCAACAAACCAGAACGGGAATGAAGTTTTTTATTCAGTCTGCCAAGAATATTGACACTCAAGGTGGTATTAATGAAAAGCAAGAAAGTATGGTACATTTGAACTCTGATAAGAAGAGCATTGTTCGTATAAAGTCTTGTTTATAACAGGGACAAGTTTAAGGTCCCCAATCTTTGTTTTGCCTTATTGATAACAAAGGTACACAGACATGTACTTGTTGTAACAAGAAAAACTGTTTAATTCCCAAGGACCTTGTTAAAGAGGATTTTCAGTCACATTACTTTTGACGGTCAGTGTTCAGTTGACACGGATGTGCGTGGAAACGCTCGCCTTCAAACTCTCTCAACATTCTGAAACTGCCGATGCAAATACACAGATTAAAAAAACCACAACAACACATAGGGTACACTTCCTGTAATGCCTTCGCCCTTTATGTTATGTCACGTAAGAAATTTCCATAGTCGTGTTCCGATGTACGTGTTTAAGTGTCAGGTATAAGTGTTCAAGTATTCACAGTGTTTAATCAGTATTTGGGACATAACCATATTGTTACTAGACGTTTCATCAGCCACTCACAGCTTCAAGTCTACTGAAATTTACTCGGGTACTTGGAAAAAGGCTCTATTTACTAGGGGCTTCACTAAAAACTTCACAGTGACAATCTTGCATCATTATTTGGTAGCATTGTACCTTCAGTTGCCCGTTCAAGATGTTTTCCAGCTGTTTGTGGATGCTGGATGCTGTCTTGACTGCTCTCAAGTGTATGTAGTTCCTTCGGCACCATGACGAGGGAGACTCACTGGGAAAGAATAAAATCACATAAATGTCTCAATGTGATGATCTGTGAGGTTAGGGCAGGTTTTCCCTGAATAGAAACATTGACACTGATGTTGTCCTGTTCAAGCAATATGAAAGAATAAAGAGGGAAAATGGTTAAAAACTGAAAAAAAGGAACTCAAATTCAGTTGCTGCACTTCTCACTGTTTTAGGAAAGAAAGCAAGAAAAGAGTACAACAGGAAATGATTTTCATATCAATCCTACTTTTGCTCTAAACTGTGTTTAACACAAAGCATTGCTGATTAACAAGCCAACCTCAAGGTTGGGGGCTGATTGCTTGAAACACCCACTTCAGTTAACGGCAAGGCACTTGCAAAGACTTAATGGCAGCATGCAACCCACACCAACCTGTCAGCATAACGTCTGTACACGGCAAGGAGTGTGGCAAAGTCATTGTTGCTTCCAGCCATCTTGGCAAGTGTTGCGTGAGCCTTAATTGGCCGCTTCTTTCTGTTTCTCGGCATCTCCTGTCAAAAAAGGTTGAATACAATTATATTCTGTTTTCCCACGAGCCACTCCCACAAACTAACACCGTTACTCCATGTGGCGATTTGGGTCTCCAGGTCAGTTTCCGGGTTATGCCTGAACCTGTACCACTGTTTCATGGCAGCTGACACATCCCTCAGGTCCCCTCTCTTACTACATTTCATTATGCTGCTGTGGAAGTACAGTAAGACCAGTCACACCCCAAACAGCTGTGACCTATCAGCACATGTCTGTAAATAATGAGCTCCAGTTGGGTTTGTAGCTCTATGCTGAGAGTGACCACATGGGCCCTTAGGGGTTACTGATCTTTCAACACTCCTTACTCTGCAGTGGTTGGGGTCTAACCAATGGGAGTCTACAGGCTTGTGGTGTATGCCTGGGGTGAGGACTACATGGAATCTTTGCCAAATTGGCCCGTTGGAAAAAGTTATAACCATATTTGGTGATATGGGGAGACTTTCATCACCTTGCAGTCGCCACTTAATCATAACTCCATGATTCCCAGGCTTGTGGAAAAGCACACACTCTTTGTTGATTAGCAACTGTACGGGCAACCAAGGTTGGTGGAAAGTTCACTCTAGATTGGCAACTGGTTTGCTTGAAACTGTACTCATAACCCATTTGTAATAAAGAGGGCGGTATTTTCATTTTAGTATTTAGCAGTTTTTATTATGTTGTGTTTTGAAAGCTGAGTGAGATTTTTGTAAGACTTAGTGAATTATTCTTTTGCTAACCATGAGTAGGTAAAAACTACTAACTAGCAAGGGAGAAGTTTATTCCCAGCTGATTTGCCAGGATAAAGCAGGCTTTGAGATGGAGGCGCACAGCAACAACTCTTACTTGGTGTATATTCTGTAGCACTTCCCCGGCGCTGTTCTACCAGCTCTCCCCGATCTTTATACAGCTTCGGATCTGGATACAAACACAGCACAGAGCATTTTGTTTGACGTCACTTTAAACTAGATTTTTTTTCTAATCGAGCCTTTCTCACGAAGCAGCGACTTTTCTCCCCCCACTCAGTAACAATAGTATCAAGATCACCTTGAGATAGGGACTATCTGCAGTGCATCCAGTCCTGTCTGAGGGTTGAAAGATAACTGCTTAACAAAGCCACTGTCCACAACATATCTGTCAAAATTCAAACAGACATAAAATAGTAATTTGTAACACAATTATAAACAAGAAAAAAACCCAAGGCTTCATTCCACAACCGGCCAATCAACATTCAACAGACTTGGACTGATTTCCAAATTTTGTCTGTCTGAGTGTTGCAGTTGAGATCACCACAAGAACAGACAAAAGACCAGTCACAAGACCAGTCACGAGTAACAAATGTGAACAATGACAAAGGAATGCCTTAGTTGCAGTTCATTTGAATAGCTTATGACTTGAATTCAAACTGGCATATGAAGCAAGATATGAAACGGAGAGGACCCGCCCCCCACCACTTTGTGTCGGTCATTGTTTCACTGGATTCTAAGGAATTCTTTTCAGACTCTTAGGGGGGATGCGTTAGGTAACAATATTCTAGAGTGTGTATAGTGATTGAACATGTTGGGGGTGCCCCTTGATCTCATTTCTTATACAGACTGGAGGTCTTGTGTCGATCTTGTGCTGGTCTTGTGTGGTCTTTTGAAAGTCTTAAGTGGTCTTGACTACAATGCCGGTCTGTCTCCCTCTTCATCTTTGGTTTTACAAAGTAAAGTTTGCACAGTCAAGGCCCTTATGCCCAATGCAGCTACATTTTCTGAAACAGACACATCAAACTACATGTATCTGATGTGAGGCTTAAGTTTTGTGCTTTTCCAACATTAACATTTGAAACTGATTGCAAGGCTCGAAAGGAATCTAAAAAAAATGAGACAAAGTGGAGCTTGGAAAAAGCAGCAAAGTAGCAGCGAGACATCATGTTCAATATTAGACTCCAGTCGTTCAATAAAATGAATGAAGTTTTTCTTACTTTATGCCGTCTATTGTCAATGACGTCCCTGCAATGTTGGTAGCAACCACGCACTTCCTAACGCCATCTCTGCTGGGTGAAATATCCGTCTTTGAGCATCTAGAAAGGTGAAATAAGACAATACTCCACCAAGTGACTAGGTGACTAGCGTAAGGCGTTTTCAATTTGACATTGAAGTGGAGTGGTCTGTGCGAACCGGATGTTTCCATGTTCTCATGCAGTTTCAGAGAGAGCATTATAACAACATGGCAAGGGATAAAACTATTCTGTGGATGGCCATCAAAAACAGCATATTTATAAGTCTGTGGAAAAATATACGAGTTGGCAGTTTCAGCAGAAACGTTCAATGAATTGAAAATGAAATAGCGTTTTTCCCTTTAGCCTTGGCTTAGGGAGGGGTGGACTTGACTGGGGCTGGAGGTGTTCTAAATAAAGAGGCCTGGGAAGCAGAGAAGTTGGTTACAATGGTTACAGGTCCTAGAATAAAACCATTCCCATCAAATTTTCCTAGAGCAAATTTTCAAACACCTGGTACAACCCAATATAATTTCTTGTTTATTTACTAATTTTGCACAAGGCCAGCAATTGAAACCATCACAAATATGTGTCAACACTCACCAGTTGCCATGGATCCATAGCCTGGTAAGACCATGAGGGCTTCTACTGTCGGGTCTCTGATATCGTGCCGGTAATCAATCCGCTCTGACTTCTTAAAGATAATGTCACAGGCTTTTTCAATCTCTGGCTGACCAGTCAGAAATACCAGGATATCTCCTTGCTTTTGCTCCAAGTGAATATCAAGAACGGTGTCCACAACCTAAACAGATTAACAAAGTTTGCCTAATCAAATATCAGGACACTGCCAACACCAACAGTTTCGAGTGATCACTTTTGAATATTCAAGTTATAAAAACAACAAAGAGATCAAGTTTAAGATGGGAACTGAGTTTTCTTCACTGAATGTCAAACTGGGAAGTATGCAACCATGGTCGGTTCGAGTAATCATTTTTTAAATGCAGAGAAGAGATTAAAATTACCAGAAAATAAAATAAATTTTGATATCTTTGTCAATCTAAAGTTTCTGTTGAATACATTCCAAATCTCCAAACTTTGGAATTACCGACTGAAGCACAAGGCTTGTAATCATTGATTCCTTATTATTATTTATGCAAAACACGGATGTTTATATGAATATGAATATTACATTTTGCTCCAACCAGGAGTTATTGCAAGTCACCAGAGACGAAGTATCACTGAATGGGAAAGTACCATCATCTTTTCACACTTCATTGACCTACTCCTTGCCCCTTTAGAGGCTATTGTGGGTCGATGGTCACACAAAGTGCCCGAGAATACCGTCTTGTTTAGCAAGCAAGGTATCTTCAGGTTACTTCCCTCTCTGTTAACTGTTCGCCGAGTACGACCACAGACTTGAACCATCGATCTCGGCTGCAAACACGAACACATTCGCACCCCAAGATCTTTAGAATTCCACCCTATTTCTGCATTCGGAAAATATAATCGCCCACACTAACCGACCACATTTTGGGTACACATAACTAAACCAGCAATCGGGTAACCTACAATAAGCAAACTCCTCACACCGGATATAAATATGAAACTAACAAACCACTGGGAAACGCCAACATTTCAGCGAAAAACTACCATAATCCGCAAATCGGCTACGATTTGAGCATGATTTTCACCAAAAAACCAACAAACCAAACTAAAACAACAGTTTCCCTTATCCACAACTTCCGGTCACATCTTACCCAAACCCAACCCTCAAAAAAGCAATTTGTTACCCAAAAAGAAACACACACACCAGCCGAAAACACTGGGATTCCACTTACTTAGCACATCAGCGCACCTTTTGGACAATGCACTGACCAATCACAACGCACAGTTCTTTTGTTACACTTCAGCCCATCCTCTGCCACATTACACAACCAACAATCTATAAACACCTATCTGGCCACTTCACAACCATTCAGACAACATGTCTAAGCTGAACAAATCTTCGGGCAAGAACAAGATCAAGGCCAACTGCCGAGTTCCACCTTCAGCTCCGACTTGGACATCCCCTGGGGACAACAACAGGCCCCAGATACATCCAGTGAGGACGATTCACTTCTCCTATCACTGGACATACAGTCTCCTGATCCACCGTCAACCAGCAAAGAACAAGTCTCACAACAATCACACCACTTAACTGACACACAATTTAAACGGGTGAAGGCCATTGAAGCAAAAAAAACACCAAGCTACATTGACGTCAGGGTGCGCCCACCTCGGCCTCACCACACATTGAAGTTCCAGGATTCCTTATTCAAACGCTGGGAGAAGCTACAGAACTGCACGGCGCTACTCTTCACCAAGATCACTGCTGAAGAATACCAACAGCAGCTGGTCAAGATGGAGGAACAACTCACCGTTGCCAGACGAGAGGCCTCCAAACCATCGGTGAAGAACTCCACGGCCAAGATCACACCACAGCCTGTAACCTGTTTGAGTACTTCACTCGGCCAAAACCCAACCAAAAGGAGTGAAGAGGAAACACCAAAAATAAGAAAAATCTCTTCTAGCCAACCGGTCTTTTTCAAGACCACCACTTCTATAAAAGAGAATTTTTTCAGCCAATGCTGTCATATATAACCACCATCTGAATAAAGGAATTATAATCTGAACCCACAAGTATTCCCTTTACTTTCACTTCACACATAGTGAACTGAGGAATACAACCATATACTTTAAACGAGATTCCTTGAGTTAACCAAGTCAATCAAAGCAATGGCCAAAAGAAAACTAAACAGAGAAAAGAAGAGAACACTCAGTCAAATCAAAAAGAACTGTTTCTCCACTACTTACCGAGCCAAAGCCAAAATCACCAAATCCAACCGCATAAATCGATTAGCGGAACAATTTGAAACGTTCAGAACCAACCTATCCAAAGCAACATTAACACACACGGAAAAGATCGCTTTAGGAAAAGGTCTCAACTTCGTTCCCACCCCCGCTAAACCAAACTGCACCACGCTTATAAAAGACATAAATGCCTTCAACTGAAAACTCAGAATTGCACAACAAACGATCCATCAACCATCCTTTCAAACTTCAATCAACTTGGCATCCAAAATCCACACCTAGTGCAACACGAGAACAATACTTGGAAGCCACCAAATTCAAACTTGCCCACATCAGACTACGATATCGACAAAACAACATTTCCAAATCTGAACTCGCCGCTCTAAGAAGGCTTAAAAACAACCCGGACATCGTAATTAAACCCTATGACTAGGGCAGAGGTAAATGCATTATGGATATCCAGGATTACCTTGAAGTGGGTTACCACCATCTTGAGTGCCACCTTTACACTGAATTGGACCAAGACATAAACCCGCAAACCACAACCCTGGTTCACAACAAGCTCATTGAAATGAGAAACAACAACCAAATCGACAATGCCACTCTGAGATATTTAGATCCACTTCCACAGAAATGCCAATGTCCAATCATGTATTTTCTCCCTAAAATACATAAAACCCCGCCACTGGGAGAACCCTTTGTTGGACGCCCAATCATAAGCAGATGCGCAAGCCCAACATCAAAAATCTCAGAATACATACATGTAGACTACTTTCTCCTTCCCATAGTAACCGTGCAACCAACATACATGTATGTCCGCGACACAGCCGATTTATTGCGCAAATTGGAAGGAACATCCTTTCCACAAAACGTCCTAATAACCAGCATTGATGTTGTTTCAATGTACACAAATGTCCGTCAAGCAGAAGCAATCCAATGCGTATGTGATGCTCTGGACAAATCCAACTATAATTACACTATCACAAACCCAACTCAACATATGTCCAATTACTTCTGGAACTCATCCTGGGCCTTAAGTGTTTCCGCTTCGGAAACAAATTCTTTCTCCAGAAAATTGGATGTGCCATGGGCTCTACAGCCAGCCCAGAAATTTGTGATATTACCCTTCATAAATTTGAGAACGAAATACTCCTCGAAGCACGCAACATCCTCACATGGAAGCGATATAGAGACGACATACTAGTCATCTACAACGGAAATGTAAACCAATTTCAAAAATTCGTTGCTCACATGAACGAACTTCACCCAACTCTGAAGTTCACATACGAGGCCTCCGAAACAACAATAAACTACCTTGACCTCACTACTTTCTAAGGAAAATGCTTCCGTAAAACGGGTATTCTAGACACAAAGGTCTACACAAAATCCACGGAAACATTCCAGAATCTCCATAAAACTTCCCCCCACCCACCCCACACATTCCGGGCATTCACATATGGCGAAACCCTCCGTTACACCAGGAACACTACCAACGAGGAGGATTTCAAACTCAAGGTCAAATCTTTTTCGGACAAACTACTCAACAGAGGATACACCCCGACAGAAATCGAAGCAACATCCAAAGTCTCACATGCCGAACGACCAAGGCTAATAAACAATACAAAGGATGTAACAAAGCACAAGAACCAAAACAAACAAGTCTTCGTTACCACCTACAACCCAGCCATTAACCACCGTGATCTTCACCGAGCTATAAACAAACACTGGCACCTCATTCAAAGCAATGGACTACTCTCGGAAATCTTTCCGGAACCCCCATTCATTGCTTTCAAAAAAGCTCAAAACATCAGAGAAAAACTAGTGAGAGCTAAACTACCGTCTAATATAACGTAGCCCAATCCAATCCCAACTGACTCGGGCTTTTACCAACAACCAGAAGAAGACGAAACACTAAATATACTGCTCTCCCTATTTGCCGAACAAACCAAAATGCAATAAAATGGCTGCTCTAATTCTCTACTACTACACAAGTAGTTACCCATTCTTGGCCTATCAACCATAAATTACATGCGAGTTTGTACGATTCCGCTCCCGGAATCACCCACATTGCAACTGATGAGTCCCATACGAAAGGACGAAAGCATGCTCTTGGTATCAAGAGGACTTAAAAAACAGTCCTCTACTCGCACCACCAGTCAATTGACAAAAAAACCCAATGATTGGTCTCGTTCTTACAGTACATGTATGTCCGTCCATAATCCATAATATTGGACATAAAAAGGCACGAGTTTACATACTCCAACCAGGAGTTATTACAAGTGACAAGAGACAAAGTGTCACTGAATGGGAAAGTACCATCATCTTTTCACGAAACTGAAATAGCTTATGTACTTCGTTTAATGATAGAATTTGACTTGTACTGTATACGTATTAACCCATTTATTTCATTTGTGGGTACCAGTTCCCGATCTTATACAAACATTTGCTTGTACGCTGGAACTCTCATATAATTTCCATTATTCTGATATATGTTCACATGCATCTTCTGAATGATATGAAAATAAACTATACCATACAATTTGCCTTTACTGTATCATCTTAATTCCAACAAATATCAAGTATGATAATGGTTACCTTGGTTACGTAATTGACTGTTAAGTCCCTCTGCATGTCGCTCTCCTCAATCAGATTGCAGTAGATATTCTTGACCGCATGCAATCTACCAGGGATTTCAAAGACCGGGCAACCCCCGAGGAAGTCTGAGAATTTGCCCTGGTCAAGGGTCGCTGACATGACAATGACCTTTAAGGAGCCTCGCCTTCTTTGGGTGGACGGGGATTGAGAATTTAGGAAGAGTTGCTTGACCAAGCCAAATAGGATGTCCTGTGGACAGACCATGATAAAAATCTTTTCATTGTTAATTAATTTGGGATTTTTGCCCTTGCCCAACGTGTATTAAAACATTGTATACTCAGTGTTTGCCCCCGAAGGCTTGTGAAAAAAACCACAAGCGTACTCGAATGGGACTTGAACCCATGACTTCCTGCTAACTAATGCAGATGTCTTAGTTAACATCCTCCCGGCGCAATCCATCCTTGGAAATACTTTCATTGTTCTTTTTTGTTTGAATGTTTGTAGGTTTCTAACTCTTTATCTTTTGAATACACAAAATAGAATCAGCAACCTTCTTTGATATGATCTTCATGAGTTTAGACAGATTATAAAACTTGAATGATACAAAAGCAAGGTGTAGAAAAACTTGGTTTCATACCGTGTCCAAGCTGCGTTCACGAGCCTCGTCCAGAACGATGACACTGTATCGACTTAGCTCCTTGTCTTCAAGAAATTCCCTGAGCAGGCAGCCATCGGTCATGTACTTGATAGCCGTGTCTGGAAATTAATATGATCACCGTAAAAAATCCGTCAGATCAAACTGATATCACAATATGTCTACTCGGCAAATACACAAGTGTTAACTGTTCCAATAGAAATATGACAAACGTGTCCAAGGTGACAAGATTCTGTATGATCATGCTTGATTAAAGTTGACTTTAAAATGAAGAAAGCAGTGAAGCAACAACACTTGCTTCCAGTGGTAAGGGGATTTAAAAACCTTCCAACTGTCAGACATGAGTCATGGTGGTATTGGGAGTAGGTTTTTTTCTTCTATTTCCTGTTCAATCAGAAATCACTGACACCTGAAAAAAAAAAATTCCACCGAAATAGCAGTAACACTAACAAATTTTTCACACATTTTGACTTAAAAGGCCAGAGACATAATGTAGACTGTACATTTTAAGACGGAAAGGTTTCAAGCAAAACAATACAACTTAATATAAATTTGTGCGAGAGTAAAGATTGCGCTTAACAACCATGTACATGTATGTGCATAGCATGTATTGTGTTTGGGGGACTTAATTGTGACAAATCATTATCCTCTTCCTAACTTAGGAAAAAAAGAGGGATGCATTATTGGCATATGCTTTGAATGGTACCGATGCAATGCCAGCTGTATAAAAATGGGTGAGGCTGGTTCACAGCGAAAGACACTTTGCTAAAAAAAAGCTGAACAGGGGATCAAGTTACATCTAATCATGGCTAATGCTGATTTAATATTTGTATTCAGAAATAAGGCAATTAGCTAGCCCATGTAGCCAAATGACATACTGTACACAGGTACAGGGTCATGCAGTTTAGCATCAAATGTATCTATTCATGTTACTGCTCATTTACACTGTCTTCAACTCTTTACTTCTGTTTTGAATGTTCAGTGACTGTCGCATTTTTTCTTGTCTGTTTTCAGTGTTTTTGTCCTTAGTCCAATTGTCTGTCTACAGGCTGTTCTCTACAAGCCCTTGCTTATATCAACAGATACTTCTGCCACACTTTTTGATAAGTTTTAACAAATGTTTTACCCTCAGCAAAATCAGGTATAATAATAAGTGATATATCTGATCACCTACCTGTATTTACACTAACGCAATGTGGTATATCCAACGCTTTTTCTCATGTTCAACATACTTGTACTGCAACTCGGAATGTTACTCCTGATAATCTCCATAGGTTCCACAAGGAGCTTTTTCTTTAAACCACTTGATGAGCTGGAGGTTCTTAACATAATAAGAAAACTAAACGACAAAAAAGTGTTGGGCATGACCTAGTTAGTGCATCGTTAATCAAATATTCCTCCTCAGCAATTGGTAAACCCTTGGCCAGTATCATTAATCTTTCTTTCACAACTTCATGTAGTATCGTTCCTAAACAATTAAAGATTGCAAAATTAATTCCTGTATATAAAAATAGTGATCCTAATAGCATCAACAATACCGACCCATTTCAATATTATCCTATTTTTCTAAAATATTCAAAAAATGCGTATATATTCGTATTCTTAAGTTTTTAAATAAATTTAGTCTGGTAACTGACTGTCCATTTGGTTTCCGTACCAATCATACTACTACTCATGCAATCTTTGACTTTCTGGACAAGGTTTCTTGTGCTATTGATGATTCCAAACACACTCTGGGGATATTTCTTGATACAATTGATCATGACATTCTATTGTATAAATTGAATTATTATGGCGTGCAAGGAGTAGTGGTTTAGAAGTTATCTCTTGGACCGAAGACAGTATTTTTAACTATTGGACAGTCAAATTCAGATACATGTATACAAAGATTAAGCTGTGGAGTTCCACAAGGCTCAATCCTTGGTCCCTTGCTGTTTTTAATTTATATTAATGATTTTGTTAAATCGTCAGATGTCTTTTCATTTATTTTATTTGCGGATGACTCAAACCTGTTTCTCTCACAAAATGACTTAAATACACTTACTGAAAATGTTAATTTAGAGCTGAAATCTATTGCTAATTGGTTTAAGGCTAACAAATTATCACTAAATATCACTTAGACTTATTATATGCTGTTTAACAACTCTGCCCATGAATTTGCTGGGGATATTATAATTAATGATACTTCAATTTTAGAAAGCTGTCTTAAATTTCTTGGAGTTTATATAGATGCTGGTTTAACTTGGAAGGATCATATTAATTACTTGTGTAACATAATACCCACAAACATTGGGGTCATTTGTATACATTGATTTTATCATACCTGAATTATAGTACACTTATCTGGGGACAATCCTCATCAAATAGTCTTAACAGACTATTACTTCTACAGAAAAGGGCTCTTCGCATAATTTGCTCATGCAGACCCTCTATTTGCTCAGTGTAGGACTCTTAACATTAAGGATATATATTACCACTAACTTTGGTCTCTCATGTACCAGTTTACTACAAATACCTTACCTTCTCTTGTTCAGGCAATGTTCATTCGTAATCTTGACCTACACACTTATTTCACTCATCTAGCCTTTCATTTTCACCCCCTACAAACCTGTACTATCCTTGCCCAAAGAACTGTTAAATATGAGGGACCTAAGTTATGGAATTCATTATCAGATTCACTTAGAAATTTAAATACTCTGTCAGCTTTTAAAAAGAATATACAAGATCTCTTCGTTAAATATATATTCGTAATTCGCACATACACACATTTCTGCGTTTTTGCAATTAATACTGATATCTTAATTTAACATACCATACTGGTTTCAGGCTACACAAACTTGCAACTACATGTTTACTTGTTTTGTCTGTCTTTGTGTGGTTTTGTGTGTGTGTGTTTGTAATTTAATAAGTAATGTTACAAACGGGGCCCAAATCTACAAGCATTGCTTTCATTGGGTACCCCTCTACAGCATCCTTTCTAAAGTGTATTGTAGTATCATTCAATCATATTTATGTATTTATTAAAAGTTTTATTATTATGTGTGATTATTATGCTGTAATGAAATAAATCTTGAAATGCTTCAACATTTTCACTGCTAAAATTGACTTTTTAGGATGTATGTTATCACCTTGAGATGGCTAATCATGCTAATGTTATAAACTACCGCAAGGGAAAAGGAGTGATGTCCGTGTATGGAACTCTTGCCTTACTTATGCTATCACTCCCTCGCTGGAACTGTACTGCCAGCCTACAGGCTTACCTTGCCGGCGGCACAGGCCTTACCATGCTTACTGATACTGATAGGTTAAGCCTAGTACTAGTAGTAGGCCTAATACTGCTAGTACTAGTACCGTACTACTAGGAAAAAACATCAAAAATGAGAACAAGAACAACAAACCTGCTTCATAAAGGAACTGCGGAAGTTGTGTTGACTTTTCACTCCCGGTTTCGCCAACAATAACAAGGGACTGTGAATCCTTAACAGCCTGAAGAATGTCTTTTTTGTGT
The DNA here is from genome assembly GCF_054643075.1 of Acanthaster planci. Lineage (NCBI taxonomy): Eukaryota > Metazoa > Echinodermata > Asteroidea > Valvatida > Acanthasteridae > Acanthaster > Acanthaster planci. The sequence goes on along the minus strand of NC_141785.1, from coordinate 14,488,312 downwards.
TTTTGAATTGGAAGCGAAACAGAACCGGAACTGTCAGTCATGGAGGCTGCCATCTTGAATGATCGGTTACGTAGCGAAGGTAGAGGCGCCAGACTATTATTACACATAAAGCTATCAATTTAACAGTTGAATCCTGGACTTCTTTCCACCACAACTCATGTACATACAGTATCCAACGGTAAACATCTTTTCATTATGTTGTGCAATAAGTTTGTCGATGTTTGGTGCAATTTTGTCTTCCGAAGCTAGAGGCTGTATAAACATGATAAAAGAAGATCAGAAATCATGTTGTCACTCATCAGAACACAAAACACGGGTTGCTTGCCCAAGTCGTCAGGTTTTCTGTGCAGGAGTGTGATCAGATTCAGTGGTACGGTGACGTGAACAGGAAAGGGTGGGTTCAGAGCAATGGGTACCGACCACTGTCGGCTGAGCATGGCATTATTACTCTTAGGAGTGATGAGGGGGCAGGGCGCGTTTAACTTTGTATAATTTCAGGTAGTTTCACCCTCTTGTCAAGTCTTTTAGATCAAAGGACATGAAAGAATAAATGAAACGCATGAAATCAAGTTTTTAAATGTACATGTGGTGTCTTTTGACACTTGATTTCGCTTTGAACTCATTCTACATGTAAGTTAAAGTACATGCTCTGTCTGTGATACTTCGATGGGATTCTTTTGACACTCTCTTAACATCATCTTTGACATCACTTCTTAACATTTGGACATGGGCAGCGATAGCAGCAAACATGATAATAATTTTTTTTTTTTGAGAGTGGGAATTTTGGTCCAGTCAGTTTAATGCACTGAGTCTGAGCATTGCACATGTATGTACATGTATTGAACTATATTCACAAGCTAAGATTTCTAAAGCTAGCTTTCCAACAGATGCAGTACATGTATGTGAGCTATTTTACAGAGAAATGAAATGCTGAATTAATTGAAAACTTTGGTTTGAATTTTCAGCTATTAATTCCTGAACATCTGTGTGATGACATGTTAATAAATATTAATTTTCTTTTATTATGAAAATACAATATGCAGCTTCTGACTAGTGCTGGCAAGTAATGACATTAAAATTGTCAAGAAACAAGGCAAGGCAGCTCACAGATGGTACATGTGGAACACTCTTGGATGACATTCCAGCATACACCCATGATTTCTAGTATTTATTAACAAATTCAAGTATTAATACAGTGTCATTTTTACAGCATATGTCTTCATTCCTTGCAATTAATCCCAGATCATGGCTCTGGACCCTTATTCTCATTTCTCAGAGGATCTGTCTAGTGAACTGGAGGCCCTCCGTGCAATATTTGTGGGTGAGGGAGAATTTAAAGTTGAGGAGTTACCAAAAGATGGAGACTATTGCTGTGTGGTGCAAGTGCAACCAGAAGGTCTGGCTCAACTACAGCACTGCCCAGAAATCAATTCTGGACACTGTGGAGATGTTCAAAAAAGAGAACCAGAACACTGAGGAGAAGGAGGCATGTGATGCAGTGGAGAATGAGGAGCGAATGGAAGTAACAGAAGAATCACAGCAAGAACATGCTACACTACAAACAGAGAGGAAGCAGCGACCTTCACGCAGCCCCAATTACTTCTTTGCTATCCGCATCACCGATCCCGTCATCCGTAGGTGTGTCTAACGCATCCAGAATGCAGTCTGTGATGAGGAGCCACGTCTGGAGAACTGGCGCACTGACACTGCCCGTCTCCACCTCACACTGTGCACAACGGGCCTGGACGGCCAGGAGGATATGTCCAAGGCCATCCAAGTCCTCAAGGTGCTCCAGGGAGACATCTCCAGCCTCCTCTCCCTTGTCACCATGCTCAGGTTTCAAGGGTTGGACCAATTTCACGGCCGCATCCTGTACTCTGCTCCAGAGGATTCCCCGGCTCTGGCTAAACTCTCCCAGATGCTACAGGTGGGGTTGGCTGAGGCAGGAATCAATTTAGCGGGCAATCGTCCCAAATTCAGCCCCCATATAACTCTCCTAAAGGTGGATTGGAGGGCAACTGATGCGTTTGACAACACACCCATACGCCTTGATCATTACCAACAATTCTCACAAGCATTTATTGGTGTACAACCCATAGATACCATCCACCTGTGCTCCGTGATGGACCCTCCCCGGCCAGATGGGTTTTACTATTGCCTTGGTAGTATGGACATTCAGTCTGAACACTCAATCTAGCCTTGAAATGAAAGAACCGCTTTACTCACAACAATATTAAACTATATATTTTAAGTTTACCCTTGTCCTGTACTTTAATGAACAGGAATATTTAATTTCAAAGATGAGATTGCACCGGGGAGATGTAAATGAATTTTGGATTTTTTCCCTGCCCAAGGAGTATTTTTAGATGTAACTACCTCTGATAGGTCTCTTGCATAAATCATTCAAAAGCTATTCTAGCACACCAACAGTTTGATTTGTCAGCCTTAAGCTACTATAGTTGGATTTAGGGACCCGGAAAGGGTCACACAACATATAGTTGTCCTTCGAAACGTGCCATGGAGATTCTTGAGTCAAACCTTTGCAAATACAAACTTAAAGCAGTGTACTCAACAGCAAGGACACATTTACCAACTTGTCAGGAGTTGGCAAGCCATTGTTTGTCTAGTTGTTTCCATTTATAAGTATGGTCTACTGAAGATGGTGTGACTACACCTACATGTAGACACGTTTTTTGAGAGGGAGGCATAATGACTCAGATCAACATTTCTCAATGATATATTTTACGGCAACAACAAGTCATCTAGCTGAGTGTGCATTGATTGTTAAATGCCACCAGATCTGCAAATATGCCCTGATGTATTCAGATTAAACCTCCATTTAAGTAATAATAAATCTGCATTTGTGTAGAGCTCAGCCTTTAGATCTCCCCACAGAATTCATTGCATATGTAGTGCCCTACATACATAAATGAGTAAAAATAGAAGATCATCTTTGTCTTCTTGTTTTGTTATTGATACCTATAGTTTCTTTTGGCTGTTGTCAATGATTTCACTTCTAGCAAGATCATTACAGATAACTAATACACTGTGTGTTAATCTAGAACATGCAAGATTATCCTTGGCTTGGAATATGATTCCTGTGATAATGCCCTCCAAACACTTGGGTAAGACATGTTACAGATATAAAGGCAAAAGCTGTGCGAGTCACTTGCAAAGTCTATACCTACTTCTGAAGTGAATAAATGTCTCATCTCTGCTGTCTTGACTACATATCAACTACTAAAGCAGTACAATTTTCTGTACCGTCCTGTGGAACAGAACTTTTTAAGAAAAGTGTGACGTCCTATCTTATCCAGTTGCTGGACGACAAGTCATTGGCAATGTTTTGCCTGTTTTTTTAACTCGATTCCATACTTTTGTTATGGTTTGTTTTTTTATTGCATCCTCTTTGTATTTTATTTCTTACTTAATCTTTCGTTTCAAATGTATGCATGTAAAGATCTCTGCAATTCAGCCTTTGGCTGCTATTGAGATTTTAATAATAAATCATGAATGAATAACTTATGGACTTGTCCCAAGTTCAACAGACAAACACAATTATATTTAGAAATACAGTCCATCATAAAAAGTGACTGATTGATTAATACTCCTTTTGAATTTTTTTTTTCTGGCAAGTGATCGTTTTGAAGATAGCAGTGAAAGAAGGCCATTTCTAATGACACCTCTAAAGATGCATTTTTTAAAAATTCTCATTGGCAGTTTGCCTTAGGTACCTGTCTTCACAATTTGAGCATAATGCACATATGATAGAGTACCTTTAATGAATTGTCATCGATGTCTGGGTATAAAAGTGCAAGTGCACCGTGCGGGGCAAGTTCCTGGTAGACCTGTTGCCAGCGAGTGGTGCCACGCCCGCATGGGCCGTAGTTGAATAGCCAGTGGCAGTACTTGTGAGTAAAGCAACTTACCAAGAAAATAAGTTGATGTAATTACTTGGGATATGTTTATGAGAAGGGACTCCATCCACAGGTTGTTAAACTTGTTGTCATACCCCACTCGGATAAGTTTTAACGCCTCCCAGGCGCGGACATTAAAGGCTTTCAAAAGAGCAGAAGTACGAGCTGTGACAGACTATGGAATGGATCTAATATGGAAGAATAATCAATAAGCTATTAAACTTATAAGGAGGGAGATTAATTGAAAATGTTTCTACAAAACCTAAACAACGTAAAAAAACAATGAGTAAAACGAAGGAAAAGCAATCAAATTGTTCTCAGAGATTTGATATATTTGGCATAATATTAATACACATATTTTCACTGGTATTTTTAATGCATAAATATAGGTGAAATACTGTAGTGAAAGTACGATGAAGTTTAGTTTAAAAGATTAGTCAATTTAGGGGAGTCCCCCAGTGAGTCATGTGGACAGCGCGTGCAGCGTTGTGATTGGCTGCATGCTGTCCACATCCTCGCTAACTTCTGAGAAGTGCACAGCGTGTAGAATGACTAGACCAAATCATTTTAACGGTGCTGCTTTAGCTTGGATTTGAATACATCCTGTGAAGAACTATTTACAACAGGTAGATTGTTCCAGTCTTTTATAGGGGAAACAAAAAATGAGTCCTGGAATGCTTTAGACTTATGACGAATTTGTAGAAATTTTTGATCATTCCCCCTAGTTCTCCTGGTGTTAGGCTGGATAAACTAGGTTAACATCAACCAATCCGTATTTCATCTAGTCGAGCACACAAAGTCTCTGGTTTCTCCTTCTTGACCGGAAAGTTTCCCAACCCAGCTTATTTAGGGTACTGGTTACGGAGCTCTCGACCCTACTGTTGTTGTTGGTACAAAATCTGGCAGCCTGCTGTTGGATTCTTTCCAATGATGGTATACTGGTTTTAGCTCTACTAAAACCAGAATCCCACGCAGCCGTTGCATACTCAAGCACATGTCTCTATGGAGTTCCATATCTGCCGTCGCCTGTCGTCTGCCTTTTGCTTTTTGTTGTGTCCCAATTCTGCCATTTACCAGTTCCAAACATGCTATTTTCTGTCACCCGCCGTGCGTTGCCTGTCGTGCATTAGCCCCACTAGTGTGGCAAGGACTCTCACTCCCGATCCAATCCTTATGGGGCTAGTCGTGCATCGCAAACAGGACCTGCAAAAGCCGGGGTTTAACAAACGACAATGTGATGATTCCATTCGCTTCTAAGGATCTTTTCCCAATAAGGCAAGTACAAATCCCACCTGCAATACTAGTCCCATAATTAATGCTAATAATGCTAGACTACCCCTGCCCCTTGACAAGAAAATGTCACCTGTCTGAGAATTCAACCAAGTGTTTTTTTGGGGAAAAGCATTTTCAGCATAGCAAAAATGTTCAGGCCAACTTATCCACAGTCTAATTCTAATTTGCATACTTTACAAATGTGCCAACTTGTTTTCATCAAATCCTAGAAAGAAATCTGCCAAGCGATACAGATGTTCCATTTTGTCCTCTCAATTTCACTTTGAAATACAGAAATACTAGACAGTGCTGTGGATAACAAACTGTTTATTACATGTATTGTTAGGGGGAAATTACCACTTGGTTTAAGTTTCAGAAAGTGTGACGTGTTGGTTTTTGTGGGTGTGGTTGCCACGGTGGACAGACTGATGAGAACAGGTTGTCCAGCATATCAGCAGTATTTATGGGGCTAACAAGTAACGTTACTGTTTAAAAGACTTCTGTGAGTCTACCTGCAACTCAAGTCATGTCTAATTTCGGGTATACAGCAGATTTCATCATAGGTATACCCGCCCTCAAAAAAATATTGAGTCAGTTCGTCTCTTATGAAAACTATTAAGGAATCAAACATTGTAATTAATTTGTTATCTACATTCCGTTCTGTGGGATATCGTGCATGGACAGACAGAAATATTACATAGGCTATAGACCTAAAGTCAGGCCGTTAATGAGTAAAGCTAAGTCTAGAGTAACTAAGTTATCGAGAAAAACAATCTACCCTAACAAAAGTTTATTTTGTTAATTCATTTATGTAACAAAAAATGGTATTTCATATAAACGTCACTTGATCGATGTCAGGATATTATTTCTTCTTGCGTTTGGATAGCCGCTCATTCTTGCGTAAGGTTAAATAAATATATTTGTGGGGTTAGGCCAAGTCAATCCTATCTCCGATCAGGCCAGTCTGCTGGTCCGCCTCAAAAAGGTGTCAGTGGTCCCGCCACACTATATGGCAGTTGACGTGTTCACATGGAAAACCCTGTCTTTGGGGTAATTTGTAGGGAACAGAAAAGATTCAAAGTGAACAGAGATCACACACATTATTACATTTTACAGCTCATTGCTTACTTTCCATGAAAACTATTTCAAAATGAATATTAACAGGATAAACATGCTGCGTCAGACGGACAACTGATCATGTACAAATGTGGAAACTCCAATTTGAATGTGACCCACCAGTGAACTCTCCATTCCATTTCATTTTTACCTTGTGGCCTTTGAGGTCTCATAAATGGAAAAGTACATTTAGGTACATGTGTAAATTGTTTTGTGACCGTAACATGCCCAAGTGGAATGTTTTCCCTGTCTGCTAGGCTCAGTGGGACTTAAAGGAATGATCATTCCCAAATTCCCTTTTACTTTTGTCAGTGCATCTAAACCTAAAAACCCCTACGGATGAAATGGTTCAATTCCCATTTGCAACAATTGAATTGAAATTATTGGGTTTTTGAGGCAAGGCAAAGTAAATTTGACTTGTTCCACACTCGGGCAAGGTTTTAAAACTTAGGCAAGTCCCAACACTCTGTTGGTTGAAGAGTTATTAAATGCAACCACTCACATCCATGAACAGATTCATTTAGACATTAATATATTCTTTTTTTTTTGTTTCCACTCTTATTTTCATTCTAATATATATTTTTTTATTTACTAAATAAATCATATAATATGCCCTTTTCCCTGCATTTTTTAAAAATAATTTCCATTTTTTTAACGTGTATATCATTTTGCATGCATAAGCTGCTCAAAATTTCACGTATTTTTAATGTCTTAAACCATTTATTGTAAATACAAAACTAAGTTTTACTGACTGTTTGTAATTTAATATTCTACAACCTGATGTGGGGCTGCAGATCTATGGATGTCGATGATTATTTGCTTTTGATGCTCCTGGTAATGGCTTCTCATTCTAGTCACTGAATTGATCAATGTGGATACTTCTCTATCGCCAGCATTAAGTAAGTTCTTGACCAGGTAAATTGTAAAGTAGGCCCCATGTATAATTATGAGTGCTGTTGTCATTAAAAGATCTCAGATCTCTATCATTTATTCTTACCGTAGGGAGGGAGTCATGATTCCCAAATCCTAGCAATCCATATACGACGAAAGACATGTGCATATTCAATCTGTTTTCAGAATGTAGGTAAACGTACACGTACCTTTTAAGTGCTTGACCAAACACTAGAGACTGCCAGGAATAGGCTTACATTAGGAATCTTGAGTCTTCATTTCCTTCATCTACATCACAACTCAGGTGATGCAGTACGTTCATCTGATGATGTCGGCTGATGTCAACTGCATCGTTTCTACAGAAAAATAAAGAATTGAAGAACTTACACCAACTACTAACTTTCACATTAAACCAAACTGTTATGCTTGCGAACTTGAAACTGCCACCTTAAATTTCACTGAACGATCACTGCAACTACTTTGTACCCATCGTTACTTTGAGATCATGTCTCCCAGGAGCAGGAAATGGTTTCTTCACCTTCATAGATGATTCTGTGATGATTCCTACCACTTTCTTTGATTTGGAGAAATTCCCTGTTAGATTTAGCAATACCCATAACATCACTGATAAAAATAATTTTCATGGAGTTCATTGTCAGACACCGACTGTCCATTGTTTGTCTAGATTTGCTCAAACCATTGAGGAAAATGGAACATCAATACAGGTCGAGTTGTGCTGTTTTGCTTTCCTTCCATGCTCCAATTATCTTGAAATTAAGGATATTTGGGGGATGTAATTTGTGTGATCTTATTAAAAGTGAAAGTGGCCCTCAAGGTATGTTGTTCCCAATGCTTACACATCAAATTTGCTGGAACTTTAACTTTTCATATTTCTGTGTAAATTCATCGCGGAAAATTTAGGATAGAATACTTCTGTGAAATGTCATTAATTAACTCTTCAAGTCAACCTGTATCTTTGTTTTACAAAGTGACCAACACTCGGGCAAAAGCAATGAGTTGAGTGCGTTCTGTAGTTTGCACACTGCAACAAATGACATGTTTCCCACACAATCAATATATATATATAAAGAAAGGAGTATAAGATATCAAATGCAAAAAAAAAAGATTTATGGGAATGATTTCCACATAAACAATCTGCTGACCACATATGAGAAATTTAAGCTTCAGGCCCACTCTTAGGGGATTTGAATTGTTAATTACGGTCAGGGCCAGGCAATATCTAATGTTTGCAGTAACAGCACTGCAGATACATATCTCTTTTGTGAATTTGTGAGGTTCTGGAGAGAACCTGATTATGTTTTGGGCAGCACAGCCTGTCGTAGCTCTGGAGGACTTTTGCTTGATCCTGACTGTGATGCAGTGTGGAGGCTTGAAGGATGTCACTCTGCAGGCAAAGTGCAGATTGGGTGGCAATGCTGGTGAGGTAGGTAGGTTGCCAAGGGTAAAGGTGACCCATAGGCTATATAGGGGTGCAGTGTCCCAATTCAAGGAAAATTCTCCGCCAGGCCGAGCCGCACAAAAAGTACCCCCAGAGATTGTTTCGAAAAGAGGGGTCTGTTTGGGCCAAGAAGTGGTGAAATTGTGTCAGTATGGTCCAGGATCATCTCTGTAGATTCAGGGGCACCCATCTGGGGGCAAAGCAGACAAAAATGGGATTGAAAATTAGTCAGAAGAGCCCCAGGAAGGTGAGGGATGTCATTTGAAAAATGGCCGTTGGGAGGGCTTGGCAACATTCACGTTTTGGGGGGGGAGTTTGTTTTGGGCTAATAATTAAAAAATTCATTGGTTAATCTACTAAAAATTGAAAATCAAATGAAATCTGAAGGACCAAGCAACACATTGTTTTTTGTTTGAGAGGCCTCAGGGACTTCAGTTGCCTGCCATGGGGCTCCAATTTTGGTTGATTTTACACTATTTTCGATGGAGCTTGAATTGGTTCAGTGCACCCATAGGGCAGGGTGATAGAACTAGTGGCCCTAATCTGACCTTGGGTATAGGAGACCCTCTGGTCTGGTTGTGGGTCTAGGATGTTTAGTCAACTTGGCTAATCTTGTATCCTTTGTCCCTCGATGTGAGGATCAGGTTATGGAGTTCTTGGGATGCTCTTCATCACAGATGCTGTAGGGGCAGCGTATAATGTCCCCCAGGTGAATGGTACACCAGCCACAATGTGTCATTCTGCTTTCTGGAGACACTGACATCAATTGATGCTATGTTGCTCTCTTGCTCCATGGTGAAGGGGATTCAGACAAGGCCGATTTTCACACAGTAAATGCAGCAAAGCTGTTAAAATTAGGATTCTCTCCATGCCGATCTAATATGAATCTGACAAAAACAAAAAAATAAGAAACGTGTGACACGATCAATCAAAATGAGTTCCTTGTTGACACTGCTCAATTTATTGACTTTTTTATACATTTGAAAACTATGCAGCGTCAACTTCAATTTAAAAGCTGTAGTTACTATGACCTGGTGAAGATCAGGATATACTTTTGGTGATTTTTTTTCCATTTACAAGTAAGTTGGCCTGATTATCGATTACAAAGTAAGCCAATTTAGCTGTATGTGTGCATGACCTTAAGCTTTTCTTTCATTTGTTACCAAATTCAATACATTTGATTTCAATTGAGAAGATTAAATTCAGTTATGTAATTGGAATCACACACAAGCAATAGGGGTGATTCACAATAGTGTGCCGCCCAGTTTGCAACGCATTGGCCACCACAATGCACAAAATCTGTTGACCCTTTCCAAATGCTCGTATTAATAGCCATGATCTTAAGCTTTTCACGATGACTAAGCCCACATACATTTACCATTTAAGCTAGTACTTTAATAGCTTTTAGTACCTGTAGCCTAGTTACAGCCCAGGGTAAAATACCACGTTCATAGTTATGGTCTAAATTCTGTCAATGAGGTACGTTTTCTTGGCGCTGCTTTAATTAATAGAAAATGATTTTCTACTAACACAGGATTTGGTATTTAACAAGGCTCTCTTTATACGAAGCTGTCTCATCAGTAAAATTTGGTCTAGAGAAGTTAACCCGAGATAAACAACTAATAAAGCATGCTTATGGTTATTTACCCTCAACGGGTCTATACATGTACATATATTTAACCAGACCCAAGTTTTAAAATCTGCAACATGTATTGGGTTTGCTGAAGATCAAGCTCCTAGTGATAAATAGATTATTAATTCAAAGAATATTTCATACTGGTTTTGGTTCACTGCATATAACGACTGACATTTCTCAGGAACATAAAATGGAGAAAAAAGTTGATTTAACCAAGGCTTTTTACTTTCCGAATTAAACACTTCGAAGTGACATGAAATCACGAGTGAAAATCATTTAATTCCTACACTTAATCCAAAGACAAAATCAAGGCAATGCAAGTGTCAGAAATTTAACAAAAAAGCTGTCAACCTAAATTGCTTGTTACATACACACTTGCACTCATATTTAAATTTAAGGACTCGGCAGAGTCCTATATCATAATATCGATTGATTCCAAAAAGCTTTATTGCAGCCTTAATGCCTTTTATAACCCACCTAATTCTTTTCTTAATTCTTCCTTCAGAATTCTCCACTTTTTTCTATTCTGATCTTAGCCTATAAATAATTATTTCATCCTGTTTCATTTTTATCTAATTTCATTAGTCTTGATGGTTTTACTTTATTCATTTTATTTCTGCTACTTCATTTTATTATTTGTTTTATTTCTTTATGTACTGGAATGATTAAACCTTTTTTAACATGTACATTTAGATATATTTATTTTAAATGTGTTTTTGTATGGTCAGTAGCATAGGAAATCGAGGCTCTTAGGTCAGTTATTAAGTCAACTTTTCATCTCCCGGCATTTGCTGCTGGCCTTGTGTATATCTTACATGTATATGTATTGTCTGTCTTGTGCATTAATAATAAAGAGTTGTGTATTTCTGTCCCTTGACAAAGAGAACAAAATTATAAATCAGTTGAAACAGCAATACATACCAGTAACTTTACCATTTTCAAATTCTATGTCGCTGAAATCAATCAAACTACATTTGATTTAAATCCTATTGAAATTGGTGATTTACAAGTATGTAAATCAAGGTTGAGCATTTGGAAAGATGGACACTTAGTGTTAGATTATTCATTTTGGGCATATCTAAAAAACAATCATGACAAATGACTCATTTTGCGTAATCGTGTCACACAGCAACGTACATTATGCTATCAAACCAGACCAAATCCAGACACAAAATACTCCATGAAACAGGAAATATGACCAAGAAAAAGCCAGACATGAAAGATGGACAAGAGGACATGACATAAGCAAGAGTTGCCCTACGAGGAGGCAAAGAGGAGAACATGTTAGAAGGGCTTTGGTTAAGAAGGCATGCAACACTGTTCCAACATTGTTTCAATGCCAAAATGACACTGTGACGTCATTTCAGGATCATTTCAGCATTGGTCCAACTTTGAAAAAATGTCCTGTGCCCACAGGTGAGGTAGTGGGGTATGGGTGAGGAGTCATCCTTTTCCTCTCCATAATCAAAATTGCAAACACCTTTTACTTTGATTGGGGGCTAGGTACAGGCACACATTCCAAAGATTTGAAAGTATCTGAGTAACTTCTTGTCTTTTTCAAGCTGTACGTGCAGTGATAGGAGAGGGACGCTTTACACATAAAGAAATTAAACCAAGGAAGGAAAATGAATGGCCCCTTCTGATAAGTGTGTTGGGATAAGCAGGGTAAGGAGTTGAGGGAAAGAAAAGAAGAAAAGAAGGGAAAAAAAGACGTAAGAGACAGACTAGAGAAGAAGGTACACGACGTTGTTCCAACATTGTTTCAGTACTGAAATGACACTGTGACGTCATTCCAGAACCATTTCAGTTTTGAATCAACATTGGAAAAATGTCCTGTGCCCACTGGGTAAGCAGTCGTTCATATACAGTATCTCACCAATTTGTGGAACAAAAATATCTTTTTTTAAAAGGGTTGCGCACTGCACCTACATGTATGTCCATATCGATCCTTTGAAGTTTCAAAAATTTGGAAAGTATTTGGTGCAAAGTAAATTTTTATCTGTTCACACTGTATGCGCTGCAGGAGGGAATGGAAGCCATATACACTCAGGGAAATGGTGAGAAAAATAGAAGGGCCCTTAGGGAGGATTAGGTTAGGTATGTTAGGATTAGGAGGGTTTCAAGTAAGAGGGGTTGGCCCAGCGGGCACAGGACATTGTCCCAATATTGTTTAAATGACAAAATGACACTGTGATGTCATTTCAGCATCATTTCACCATGGAATCAACACTGAAAACATGTCCTGTGCCTACTGAAGTCGTAAGTGGGGCTGGGTAAAAGAGTCATCAATTTTTTTACCATTATCAAGAGCATCAAACTTTTGCGCTGGGAGGGATTGCAAATTTGGGCAATATCAAGCAGAAAAATAACCATTGCTTTCAATTTCATTATTTGTACACATGCTAGGAAGGGGACAGAGCTATACGAGACTCTTGAAAATGGTAAGATAAATGAATGACCCCTTTGGGAGGATTAGTTTAGCGATGTTAGGGTTAGCAAGGTGGGGAAAGGGATGTGAAAGGAAATGGAAAAGGAAATGGCAAAGCAGGGGCTAGATAAAGAGAAGAGACCAAGAGCCTGACAGACTAGAGGGATAAAATCAACAGAAAAACTAACAAGACAACCATGAGCAAGTAGGAGAGAAACTAGACTGCAGAAAGTAAAAGACCTAACTCATTCTGCATCACCCAACATCACCCAGCACACGGACATTGGTCTAACAAACACCCCAAAACACCGGACAGAAAGAAATACAAACAAAAAAACAGACATACAGAAAACAATTCAGACGAAACAAACAAAAAAACGGACATACACAAAAGAAATCAGATGAAACAAACAAACAAACAGTAACACAAAAAACACAAACAGATAAAAAAACAAACATGACACAACATGGCAAACAACTAGCAACAAAGACCAACATGAAGGAAAAAACAAACACTCCAAAACACCGGACAGAAAAAATACAAACAAAAAAGTAGACATACACAAAACAGACATACACAAAACAATTCAGAGGAAACAAACAAACAAACAATAACACAGGTGAGAGGAAACAAACAACTAAGACAAACAGAAAGAAAACCACACAAAGAAACAAGACATTAAACACAAAAAGATACAAAAAGAAACATGAGACAGCACATACAAAACAAATACATGGGCCCTGGCAATAAACATTAGACAAACAGTAACAAAACACAAACAAATACAAAAAAGACACAGAAAAATGAATAAACATTATAAAAACAAAACAACACAAACGCAAGACAAAAAACAAAGAAATAAAACACAAAAAAGAACAGACAGAAAAACAAAGACTAACATGACATATGAACCAAGACAAGACTGAAACGAACAACACAGATGCATGACAAACACAAAGCCTAAAAAGCTACAAAACGACCTTACCAAAAGACCAAACCAATACAAATCTAGCCAAGACGACCGACCGACTTAAGAACCAGAGAGAAAAAGCTGCAGATAGAAGAGGAAGCCAAGATAAAGAATAAGGTTAGTGGGGTTAGGATTAGTAGGGTTAGAACAGGGTAAAGGCACCTTTCCCTATGTACATTTTTGGGCGCATTGCTTACACAGTGTATTCTTGCATTTCAAATTCAAAGACTCAAAAATCTACTCAATTAACAAAACACACTTGTGCATTGCATATGGCCGCAAAAATTGCCCCGGGAGCAATTCTGACGGATATGCAATGCTTGGGGCAAGTGTTGACGTGCATAGGGAAAGGTGCCTTTAGTGGGTTAGTTGAGACAGGGAGAGAGGAGGAAAAGGAGACCAGAAAGAAAGGATAGACAGAAAAGAAAGAAGACAAGCCTGAAAAAGTACATTCAAACCAGACCAGCCCGAGCCAATAGCCAGACTCTAAAAAAAAAAAAAAAAAAAAAATACACACACACGAGACAAACAAGAAAAAAATGAAAAATAAAAAAAGCCAAAAGCTAGCAACTAGGACATGACAAGACTCACACAAGACAAAAGTATGACAGGACAGGACAAGATAAACAAAAGACCAGACAAACACCTAAGAGACAAAAAGGACAAAGACAGGACAAGATAAACAAAAGAGACAATGACAAGAGACGACACAAGACAACATGAGACAAGAGGGGAATAAAGGGAACAAGACAGGACAAACAGGATAAGACAAAGAAACAGTCCAAAACAAGAGACTACATACAGAACAAGACAAAAACACACGAATACAAGATGAGGACGAAGGGGACAAGGAGACAAGACAATAACAGTACAAACAAAAGACTTACGACAAAACAGGACAAAGACAAACAACATAGGACAAGACATTGGTCTCACATGGGCAGGGATGACCACTCCCCTGGGGTACTAAAGAACTTGCTACCCTGCTACCCATCCCTACAAGACAACTGGGTGATACAGAGAGAACAAGACAGACAAGAAAGGTAAATCCTACCTATAACAAGCCCATAAAAACAGGACTTGGGTCTCGCACGGGCAGGGACAACCACTCCCCTGGGGTATTAAAGAAAGCACTACCCTGCTACCCACCCTACAAGACTAAACAACTAAGAACAAAAAAAAAAAAAAAGCAATGAGACATTAAACACAAAAACACAAACAGATACAACATGAAACAACAAGGCAAACAACAAGCAACAAAGACCAACATGAAGGAAACCAAAAACAAACACTCCAACTCCAGAAAAAATACAAACAAAAAACAGACATACATGAAACAATTCAGACAAAAGAAACAAACAATAACACAGGTGACAGGTAACAAACAACTAAGACAAAGAAACTACAAAGGAAAAAGACATCAAACACAAAAAACACAAACAGATACAAAAACAAACATGAAACAACAAGGCAAACAACAAGAAACAAAGACCAACATGAAGGAAAACAAAAACAAACACTGGAAAACACCAGACAGAAAAAATACAAACAAAAAACAGACGGACAAAACAAAGAAAGGACGAAAGAAAGGACTAAAAAAAGAAAGAATGAAAGGAAGAAAGAAAGAGAGAAAGAAAATATGAAAGAAAGAAAGAAAGGATGAAAGAAAGGAAAGAAAGGAAAGAAAGAAAGAAAGAAAGAAAGAAAGGAGGAAAGAAAGGACGAAGAAAGAAAAAAAGGATGAACGACGAAGGGACGAAAGGACGAAAGGACGAAAGGACGAAAGGACGAAAGGACGAAAGGACGAAAGGACGAAAGGACGAAAGGACGAAAGGACGAAAGGACGAAAGGACGAAAGGACGAAAGGACGAAAGGACGAAAGGAAAAAAGGAAGGAAGGAAGAAAGGAAGAAAGGAAGAAAGGAAGAAAGGAAGAAAGGAAGAAAGAAAGAAAGGAAGAAAGGAAGAAAGGAAGAAAGGAAGAAAGAAAGGAAAAGAGAAAGAAAGAAAAAAAGCACGAAAGAAAGAAAGAAAGGACAAGAGAAAGAAAGAAAAAAAGGACGAAAAAAGAAAGCACGAAAGAAAGATAAGACAAAAGGACAAAAGAAAGGACGAAAGGAAGGATAAAACAGGTGCAGGTAACAAACAACTGAGACAATGAAAATACAAAGGATCAAGACATTAAACAAAAAAACAAATACAAACACAAACATGAAGCAACAAGGCAAACAACAAGGAACAAAGACCAACATGAAGGAAAACAAAAAGAAACACTCCAAAATACCGGACAGAAAAATACAAACAAAAAGCAGACATACACGAAACAATTCAGACGAAACAAACAATAGCACAGGTGACAGGTAACAAACAACTAAGACAAACAAAGAAAAAACACACACAAAAAAAAAAAAAAACACAAAAAGAAACAAAAGAACCATGAGACAGGACATCCAAAAAAAAATACATGGGCCCTGTCAATAAACATTAGACAAACAGTAACAAAACACAAACAAATACAAAAAAGACACAGAAAAATGAATAAACATTATAAAAACAAGACAACACAAACGCAAGACAAAAAACAAAGAAATAAACACACAAAAAAGAACAGACAGAAAAACAAAGACTAACATGACATATGAACCAAGACAAGACTCAAACAAACAACACAGACGCATGACAATTACAAAGCCTAAAAAGCTACAAAACGACCTTACCAAAAGACCAAACCAATACAAATCTAGCCAAGACGACCGACCGACTTAAGAACCAGAGAGAAAAAGCTGCAGATAGAAGAGGAAGCCAAGATAAAGAATAAGGTTAGTGGGGTTAGGATTAGTAGGGTTAGAACAGGGTAAAGGCACCTTTCCCTATGTACATTTTTGGGCGCATTGCTTACACAGTGTATTCTTGCATTTCAAATTCAAAGACTCAAAAATCTACTCAATTAACAAAACACACTTGTGCATTGCATATGGCCGCAAAAATTGCCCCGGGAGCAATTCTGACGGATATGCAATGCTTGGGGCAAGTGTTGACGTGCATAGGGAAAGGTGCCTTTAGTGGGTTAGTTGAGACAGGGAGAGAGGAGGAAAAGGAGACCAGAAAGAAAGGATAGACAGAAAAGAAAGAAGACAAGCCTGAAAAAGTACATTCAAACCAGACCAGCCCGAGCCAATAGCCAGACTCTAAAAAAAAAAAAAAAAAAATACACACACACGAGACAAACAAGAAAAAAATGAAAAACAAAAAAAGCCAAAAGCTAGCAACTAGGACATGACAAGACTCACACAAGACAAAAGTATGACAGGACAGGACAAGATAAACAAAAGACCAGACAAACACCTAAGAGACAAAAAGGACAAAGGCAGGACAAAATAAACAAAAGAGACAATGACAAGAGACGACACAAGACAACATGAGACAAGAGGGGAATAAAGGGAACAAGACAGGACAAACAGGATAAGACAAAGAAACAGTCCAAAACAAGAGACTACATACAGAACAAGACAAAAACACACGAATACAAGACGAGGACGAAGGGGACAAGGAGACAAGACAATAACAGTACAAACAAAAGACTTACGACAAAACAGGACAAAGACAAACAACATAGGACAAGACATTGGTCTCACATGGGCAGGGATGACCACTCCCCTGGGGTACTAAAGAACTTGCTACCCTGCTACCCATTCCTACAAGACAACTGGGTGATACAGAGAGAACAAGACAGACAAGAAAGGTAAATCCTACCTATAACAAGCCCATAAAAACAGGACTTGGGTCTCGCACGGGCAGGGACAACCACTCCCCTGGGGTATTAAAGAAAGCACTACCCTGCTACCCACCCTACAAGACTAAACAACTAAGAACAAAAAAAGAAAAAAGCAATGAGACATTAAACACAAAAACACAAACAGATACAACATGAAACAACAAGGCAAACAACAAGCAACAAAGACCAACATGAAGGAAACCAAAAACAAAAACTCCAACTCCAGAAAAAATACAAACAAAAAACAGACATACATGAAACAATTCAGACAAAAGAAACAAACAATAACACAGGTGACAGGTAACAAACAACTAAGACAAAGAAACTACAAAGGAAAAAGACATTAAACACAAAAAAACACAAACAGATACAAAAACAAACATGAAACAACAAGGCAAACAACAAGAAACAAAGACCAACATGAAGGAAAACAAAAACAAACACTGGAAAACACCAGACAGAAAAAATACAAACAAAAAACAGACGGACAAAAGAAAGAAAGGACGAAAGAAAGGACTAAAGAAAGAAAGAATGAAAGAAAGAAAGAAAGAAAGGTTGAAAGAAGGAAAGAAAGGAAAGGAAGAAAGAAAGAAAGTAATAAAGAAAGAGAGGACGAAAGAAAGGACGAAGATAGAAAGAAAGGACGAAGAAAGAAAAAAGGATGAACGACGAAGGGACGAAAGGACGAAAGGACGAAAGGACGAAAGGACGAAAGGACGAAAGGACGAAAGGACGAAAAGAAGAAAGGACGAAAGGACGAAAGGACGAAAGGACGAAAGAAAGAAAGGAAGAAAGGAAGAAAGGAAGAAAGGAAAAAGGAAGAAAGAAAGAAAGGAAGAAAGGAAGAAAGGAAGAAAGGAAGGAAGAAAGGAAGAAAGGAAGAAAGGAAGAAAGAAAGAAAGGAAGAAAGGAAGAAAGGAAAAAGGAAGAAAGAAAGAAAGGAAGAAAGGAAGAAAGAAAGGACGAAAGGCAGAAAGGCAGAAAGGCAGAAAGGCAGAAAGGCAGAAAGGCAGAAAGGAAGAAAGGAAGAAAGGAAGAAAGGAAGAAAGGAAGAAAGGAAGAAAGGAAGAAAGGAAGAAAGGAAGAAAGGGAGAAAGGGAGAAAGGGAGAAAGGAAGAAAGGAAGAAAGGAAGAAAGGAAGAAAGGGAGAAAGGAAGAAAGGGAGAAAGGGAGAAAGGGAGAAAGGGAGAAAGGGAGAAAGGAAGAAAGGAAGAAAGGAAGAAAGGAAGAAAGGAAGAAAGGAAGAAAGGAAGAAAGGAAGAAAGGAAGAAAGGAAGAAAGGAAGAAAGAAAGAAAGGAAGAAAGGAAGAAAGGAAGAAAGGAAGAAAGGAAGAAAGGAAGAAAGGGAGAAAGGAAGAAAGGAGGAAAGAAAGAAAGGAAGAAAGGACAAAAGGAAGACAGAAAGGAAGAAAAAAACGAAGAAAGGAAGATAGGAAGAAAGAAAGAAAGCAAGAAAGAAAGAAAGGAAGAAAGAAAGAAAGAAAGAAAGGAAGAAAGGAAGAAAGGAAGAAAGGAAGAAAGGACGAAAGGACAAAAGGACGAAAGGAAGAAAGGAAGAAAGGAAGAAAGGAAGAAAGAAAGAAAGAAAGGAAGAAAGGAAGATAGGAAGAAAGGAAGAAAGGAAGAAAGAAAGAAAGGAACAAAGGAAGAAAGGAAGAAAGGAAGGAAGAAAGGACAAGATAAAGAAAGAAAGGACGAAAGAAAGAAAGGACAAGAGAAAGAAAGAAAAAAAGCACGAAAGAAAGAAAGAAAGGACAAGAGAAAGAAAGAAAAAAAGGACGAAAAAAAGAAAGCACGAAAGAAAGATAAGACAAAAGGACAAAAGAAAGGACGAAAGGAAGGAAGGAAGGATAAAACAGGTGCAGGTAACAAACAACTGAGACAATGAAAATACAAAGGATCAAGACATTAAACAAAAAAACAAATACAAACACAAACATGAAGCAACAAGGCAAACAACAAGGAACAAAGACCAACATGAAGGAAAACAAAAAGAAACGCTCCAAAATACCGGACAGAAAAATACAAACAAAAAGCAGACATACACGAAACAATTCAGACGAAACAAACAATAGCACAGGTGACAGGTAACAAACAACTAAGACAAACAAAGAAAATACACACACAAAAAAGACATTAAACACAAAAAGATACAAAAGAAACATGAGACAGGACATACAAAACAAATACATGGGCCCTGTCAATAAACATTAGACAAACAGTAACAAAACACAAACAAATACAAAAAAGACACAGAAAAATGAATAAACATTATAAAAACAAGACAACACAAACGCAAGACAAAAAACAAAGAAATAAAACACAAAAAAGAACAGACAGAAAAACAAAGACTAACATGACATATGAACCAAGACAAGACTGAAACGAACAACACAGATGCATGACAAACACAAAGCCTAAAAAGCTACAAAACGACCTTACCAAAAGACCAAACCAATACAAATCTAGCCAAGACGACCGACCGACTTAAGAACCAGAGAGAAAAAGCTGCAGATAGAAGAGGAAGCCAAGATAAAGAATAAGGTTAGTGGGGTTAGGATTAGTAGGGTTAGAACAGGGTAAAGGCACCTTTCCCTATGTACATTTTTGGGCGCATTGCTTACACAGTGTATTCTTGCATTTCAAATTCAAAGACTCAAAAATCTACTCAATTAACAAAACACACTTGTGCATTGCATATGGCCGCAAAAATTGCCCCGGGAGCAATTCTGACGGATATGCAATGCTTGGGGCAAGTGTTGACGTGCATAGGGAAAGGTGCCTTTAGTGGGTTAGTTGAGATAGGGAGAGAGGAGGAAAAGGAGACCAGAAAGAAAGGATAGACAGAAAAGAAAGAAGACAAGCCTGAAAAAGTACATTCAAACCAGACCAGCCCGAGCCAATAGCCAGACTCTAAAAAAAAAACAAAAAAAACAAAAAAACACACACACACGAGACAAACAAGAAAAAAATGAAAAACAAAAAAAGCCAAAAGCTAGCAACTAGGACATGACAAGACTCACACAAGACAAAAGTATGACAGGACAGGACAAGATAAACAAAAGAGACAATGACAAGAGACGACACAAGACAACATGAGACAAGAGGGGAATAAAGGGAACAAGACAGGACAAACAGGATAAGACAAAGAAACAGTCCAAAACAAGAGACTACATACAGAACAAGACAAAAACACACGAATACAAGACGAGGACGAAGGGGACAAGGAGACAAGACAATAACAGTACAAACAAAAGACTTACGACAAAACAGGACAAAGACAAACAACATAGGACAAGACATTGGTCTCACATGGGCAGGGCTGACCACTCCCCTGGGGTACTAAAGAACTTGCTACCCTGCTACCCATCCCCACAAGACAACTGGGTGATACAGAGAGAACAAGACAGACAAGAAAGGTAAATCCTACCTATAACAAGCCCATAAAAACAGGACTTGGGTCTCGCACGGGCAGGGACAACCACTCCCCTGGGGTATTAAAGAAAGCACTACCCTGCTACCCACCCTACAAGACTAAACAACTAAGAACAAAAAAAAAAAAAGCAATGAGACATTAAACACAAAAACACAAACGGATACAACATGAAACAACAAGGCAAACAACAAGCAACAAAGACCAACATGAAGGAAACCAAAAACAAACACTCCAACTCCAGAAAAAATACAAACAAAAAACAGACATACATGAAACAATTCAGACAAAAAAAACAAACAACAACACAGGTGACAGGTAACAAACAACTAAGACAAAGAAACTACAAAGGAAAAAGACATTAAACACAAAAAAACACAAACAGATACAAAAACAAACATGAAACAACAAGGCAAACAACAAGAAACAAAGACCAACATGAAGGAAAACAAAAACAAACACTGGAAAACACCAGACAGAAAAAATACAAACAAAAAACAGACGGACAAAAGAAAGAAAGGACGAAAGAAAGGACTAAAGAAAGAAAGGATGAAAGAAAGAAAGGTTGAAAGAAGGAAAGAAAGGAAAGGAAGAAAGAAAGAAAGTAAGAAAGAAAGAGACGACGAAAGAAAGGACGAAGATAGAAAGAAAGGACGAAGAAAGAAAAAAAGGATGAACGACGAAGGGACGAAAGGACGAAAGGACGAAAGGACGAAAGGACGAGAGGACGAGAGGACGAGAGGAAGAGAGGAAGAAAGGAAGAGAGGAAGAGAGGAAGAAAGGAAGAAAGGACGAAAGGACGAAAGGACGAAAGGACGAAAGGACGAAAGGACGAAAGGAAGAAAGGAAGAAAGGAAGAAAGGAAGAAAGAAAGGAAGAAAGGAAGGAAGAAAGGAAGAAAGAAAGAAAGGGAGAAAGGAAGAAAGGAGGAAAGAAAGAAAGGAAGAAAGGACAAAAGGAAGACAGAAAGGAAGAAAAAAACGAAGAAAGGAAGATAGGAAGAAAGAAAGAAAGGAAGAAAGAAAAAAAAGGAAGAAAGAAAGAAAGAAAGGGAGAAAGGAAGAAAGGAAGAAAGGAAGAAAGGAAGAAAGGAAGAAAGGAAGAAAGGAAGAAAGGACAAAAGGACGAAAGAAAGACAGGAAGAAAGGAAAAAAGGAAGAAAGGAAGAAAGAAAGAAAGAAAGGAAGAAAGGAAAAAAGGAAGAAAGGAAGAAAGAAAGAAAGAAAGGAAGAAAGGAAGAAAGGAAGAAAGAAAGAAAGGAACAAAGGAAGAAAGGAAGGAAGAAAGGACAAGATAAAGAAAGAAAGGACGAAAGAAAGAAAGAAAGAAAGGACAAGAGAAAGAAAGAAAAAAAGCACGAAAGAAAGAAAGAAAGGACAAGAGAAAGAAAGAAAAAAAGGACGAAAAAAAGAAAGCAAAAGAAAGATAAGACAAAAGGACAAAAGAAAGGACGAAAGGAAGGATTGAAGGATAAAACAGGTGCAGGTAACAAACAACTGAGACAACGAAAATACAAAGGATCAAGACATTAAACAAAAAAACAAATACAAACACAAACATGAAGCAACAAGGCAAACAACAAGGAACAAAGACCAACATGAATGAAAACAAAAAGAAACACTCCAAAATACCGGACAGAAAAATACAAACAAAAAGCAGACATACAGGAAACAATTCAGATGAAACAAACAATAGCACAGGTGACAGGTAACAAACAACTAAGACAAACAAAGAAAATATACACACAAAAAAGACATTAAACACAAAAAGATACAAAAGAAACATGAGACAGGACATACAAAACAAATACATGGGCCCTGTCAATAAACATTAGACAAACAGTAACAAAACACAAACAAATACAAAAAAGACACAGAAAAATGAATAAACATTATAAAAACAAGACAACACAAACGCAAGACAAAAAACAAAGAAATAAAACACAAAAAAGAACAGACAGAAAAACAAAGACTAACATGACATATGAACCAAGACAAGACTGAAACAAACAACACAGACGCATGACAAACACAAAGCCTAAAAAGCTACAAAACGACCTTACCAAAAGACCAAACCAATACAAATCTAGCCAAGACGACCGACCGACTTAAGAACCAGAGAGAAAAAGCTGCAGATAGAAGAGGAAGCCAAGATAAAGAATAAGGTTAGTGGGGTTAGGATTAGTAGGGTTAGAACAGGGTAAAGGCACCTTTCCCTATGTACATTTTTGGGCGCAATGCTTACACAGTGTATTCTTGCATTTCAAATTCAAAGACTCAAAAATCTACTCAATTAACAAAACACACTTGTGCATTGCATATGGCCGCAAAAATTGCCCCGGGAGCAATTCTGACGGATATGCAATGCTTGGGGCAAGTGTTGACGTGCATAGGGAAAGGTGCCTTTAGTGGGTTAGTTGAGATAGGGAGAGAGGAGGAAAAGGAGACCAGAAAGAAAGGATAGACAGAAAAGAAAGAAGACAAGCCTGAAAAAGTACATTCAAACCAGACCAGCCCGAGCCAATAGCCAGACTCTAAAAAAAAACACAAAAAAAACAAAAAAACACACACCCACGAGACAAACAAGAAAAAAATGAAAAACAAAAAAAGCCAAAAGCTAGCAACTAGGACATGACAAGACTCACACAAGACAAAAGTATGACAGGACAGGACAAGATAAACAAAAGAGACAATGACAAGAGACAACACAAGACAACATGAGACAAGAGGGGAATAAAGGGAACAAGACAGGACAAACAGGATAAGACAGAGAAACAGTCCAAAACAAGAGACTACATACAGAACAAGCCAAAAACACACGAATACAAGAAGAGGACGAAGGGGACAAGGAGACAAGACAATAACAGTACAAACAAAAGACTTACAACAAAACAGGACAAAGACAAACAACATAGGACAAGACATTGGTCTCACATGGGCAGGGATGACCACTCCCCTGGGGTACTAAAGAACTTGCTACCCTGCTACCCATCCCTACAAGACAACTGGGTGATACAGAGAGAACAAGACACACAAGAAAGGTAAATCCTACCTATAACAAGCCCATAAAAACAGGACTTGGGTCTCGCACGGGCAGGGACAACCACTCCCCTGGGGTATTAAAGAAAGCACTACCCTGCTACCCACCCTACAAGACTAAACAACTAAGACAAAGAAACTACAAAGGAACAAGACATTAAACACAAAAACACAAACAAATACAATAACAAACATGAAACAACAAGGAAAACAACACGCAACAAAGACCAACATGAAGGAAAACAAAAACAAACACTGGAAAATACCAGACAGAAAAAATACAAACAAAAAAGAGGACAGACAAAAGAAAGAAAGAAAGGACAAAAAAAAGAAAAGAAAGGAAGAAAGAAACGACGAAAGAAAAAAGGAAAGAAAGAAAAGAAAAAAAGAAAGCAAGAAAGTAAGACAGAAAGAAAGGACGAAAGAAAGAAAGAAAAGAAGAAAGAAAAAGATGAAAGAAAGAAAGGACGAGAGAAAGAAAGGATTAAAGAAAGAAAGAAAAATGACAAAAGAAAGAAAGAAAAGAAAGGACAAAAGAAAGAAAGAAAGAAAGAAAGAAAGGACAAAAGAAAGAAAGAAAGGACGAAAGAAAGAAAGGACGAAAGAAAGAAAGGACTAAAGAAAGAAAGGACGAAAGAAAGAAAGGACGAAAGAAAGGACGAAAGAAAGAAATAAAAGAAAGAAAGAAAGGCAAAAAAAGAAAGGACGAAAGAAAGAAACGAAAGAAAGGACAAAAGAAAGAAAGGAGGAAGATAGAAAGAAAGGAAGAAGATAGATGAAAGAATGAAAGAAAGGAAGAAAGGAAGAAAGGAAGAAAGAAGGAAGAAAGGAAGAAAGAAAGAAAGAAAGGAAGAAAGGAAGAAAGAAGGAAGAAAGAAAGAAAGGACGAAAGAAAGAAAGAAAAGACGAAAGAAAGAAAGAAAGAAAGGAGGAAAGAAAGGACGAAAAATGACGAAAGAAAGAAAAGAAAGGACGAAAGAAAGAAAAGAAGAAAGAAAAAAAGAAAGAAAAAAATAAAGAAAAAGGAAGGAAAGAAAGGACAAAAGAAAGGACTAAAGAAAGAAGGACAAAAGAAAGGACGAAAGAAAGGACAAAAGAAAGAAAGAAAACACGAAAGAAAGGACGAAAGAAAGAAAGAAAAGAAAGGAAAAAAGAAAGAAAGGACGAAGGAAAGAAATGACGAAAGAATGAAAGAAGGAAAGAAATAAAGTAAGAAAAAAAGGAAAGAAAGAAAGGACAAAAGAAAGGACTAAAGAAAGACAAAAGAAAGGACGAAAGAAAGAAAGGACGAAAGAAAGAAAGAAAACACGAAAGAAAGGACGAAAGAAAAGAAAGGAAAAAAGAAAGAAAGGACGAAAGAAAGAAAGGACGAAAGAAAGAAACGACGAAAGAATGAAAGGACGAAAGAAGGAAAGAAAGGAAAGAAAGAAAGAAAGAAAGAAAGAAGAAAAGAAAGGGCGAAAGAAAGAAAGGACGAAAGAAAGAAAGAAAGAAAGAAAAGACGAAAGAAAGGACGAAAGAAAGAAAAGAAAGGAAAAAAGAAAGGACGAAAGAAAGAAAGGACGAAAGAAAGAAACGACGAAAGAATGAAAGGACGAAAGAAGGAAAGAAAGGAAAGAAAGAAAGAAAGTAAGAAAGAAAGAAGGAAAGAAAGGGCGAAAGAAAGAAAGGACGAAAAAAAGAAAGGACGAAAAGAAAGCTACATACAACAAGAGACTACATACAGAACAAGACAAAAACACAGGAATACAAGACGAGGACGAAGGGGACAAGGAGACAAGACAATAACAGTACAAACAAAAGACTTAAGACAAGAGGAGACTGTAGACAAACAACACAGGACAAGACATTGGTCTCACATGGGCAGGGACAACCACTCCCCTGGGGTACTAAAGAACTTGCTACCCTGCTACCCATACCTACAACACAAGACAACTGGGTGATGCCGAGAGAACAAGACAGACCGGAAAGGCAAATCCTACCCCTAACAAGCCCTTAAAGACAGAACTTGGGTCTCACATATGGACATGAACTGCGACCCTGCTACCCCATCCCTTCATGGCAAGATAAATGTGATTATACAGGTAAAAAACCAAATACGAAAAAAGAGCCACAAAAAACAACTTGGAAATGACAGAATACGACCCTCAAAGACAACAGACACGAATAAGAGGAAGTATTAAGAAATGACAAACATGAACTGACCACTCACCCATTTCCTCCAGAAAGGCAAAGAACGACTGCTTTCAGACTCCTTGTGGTGCAACAGAATTCATTCTTGAACTGTTTACTGCATCGTCCAAAGTCCTGGTACAATTCTCTGATGTCTTTGGTTTCCTGGCTGGTGGAGAAGTCAGTAGAATGCAACTTCAAATCTGCCCGAAACGGGTTTTGAGGATTCCATTCGGTGAAACTGAAAGTGAAATATTGAGACTTGATGATGGGCAGATTCACAGCAATGTGGAAGTTGTGATTAGTTACATAATCTGCAGGAACTGGGACTAACGGTTTTTACAGACAGATATAGAGGGAAGTGCAGAATTCCCAATTCTAATTTCAGACCTCATTTCCCCCATTTTTTCCCAATATTCTCATCAGAAAAAACATTGCATTCTGGTGACTTCGCTTCTTCAGTAGTTGCGTACAAATTGAAGTCTATCATGGGGAGTCTGGAAAATTTCTGAGAATTGGGAGGACTTCAATATTATGGACGCTAGTAATTATTCCCTACAGTGAACAATTGCCCATCAAAAGCTAAACATTTTAAGAAATGTTCAGTTTAGAAGGGCAAAATCCAAGTCATTTACAAAGAAAACACTGAAATTTCAAGTTTCAGACCAGTCTCATATGGTTTATGCACAGGGTGTCAGGTGGCTTCCGTATATGGATTTTTTTCCAATGAATGTCCTAACAAAATTTGATGTCTTTTCTCGGTCCCCGATTCATCTGATTTCCTGACAGTCGCTGATTCATCTGATTCATGCGATTGCAACATTCTTGCAATGACTGAAATAATGAAAAGGTGGAGGCAGGATGCAAAATATTTTCCTCTATTACATAGTAAACATCCATAAAGCTACTTACAGATTAGCTTGAGCAGATTTACCATCCTGAAACGCGGAAATGTGGGCGGCAAAAGCTTGTCCTTCCTCCATGGTTGAAGCATGTCAGGAGAGAACGTGACGAGGTGCTGCTCCGTGCTATCCCAAGTAGCAAAAATGCTCGCCAACTCCGAGCGCGACTTTCCGAGAGCTGCGTGCGAAGAAAGACCAAACTTTGCATATCAATCGAAAGCTTTCTCTTTCTGTATCCAGAACAGCAGGGGGAAATACTGCGGCTCATTCGACAACAGGCAGATGTACAAATGACAAACATTTGCCCAGAATCTTTGTGCTTATAACAATAAGGACAATTACACTTCACCTGCCTCGAGAGAAAGTTGCTGCATGGGAAACCATATGTACAAGGTGCGCACTGGAATCGGTCGCATAGGAAACGCGGGGGCTCATATTCGACCGACAAACTAGATTTTGCATATTATATATACAACTATGAAATCATAGAAGGGTACGATTGAATAAAATGGAATCATAGAAGGGCACTATTAAATACAAAATAGCATTGCTGTTATCTGAAAGCGTTATCGTAGACATATAAACATCTAGGAGTGGGAGACAGGCAAGTCTTTTCTGAACAATTGCCTACCTACGGAAGCGCATAAAGGCCACTTGCAATTTTTTTGGTGAGATTTTTTATCTGACTGCAGTGAAATAATATCTCGCCGCGGCGCGGCGAGCCATGAGATCTTCCCGCGGCGTCAAATAGCATTGCAGGTGTTTTATGGGTCCTATTGAGCATGCTATCGTTTTCAGATGTATCCTTATGGTGGAATGCAATGACATTTGATTTTAAAATGCTTGGAATAAAAGGAGATGTTACGTAAAGCTTGGTTTCCAACAAAAGAAAAAACCGGGCAAGGCAGACTTTCAACATATCAACAGCTTCCCTTACGTTGATTCTCCAGGAGAGAGAATGCTTCCTGAGGCACTTAGACAACTTTACTACTTTGGTGCAATCAACAAGTGAGTGCCATCTATCATAAACTTTAAATGCTGGATTGGATGTTCTTGCTAGTGGTTACAGTAAAATGATGCAAACAGTTGAGGCGTGGTGGTGCTGGTTGCGATAGAAATGATTGTGGTGAAAATAATAACGAAGTTGGTGATGCAGGTATGATGGTGATCATGATTTTGACAGTTACCTAGCTCCCTGAAATTTATCCCACTGTGTTGAGTTACAGTAGTTATTGTCTTCTGAGTTCACTAATTCAAACTTTAAATTTGACCCGACAGGAATGGGCGCATCACTTCCCTTGGGAGTCTGATGGTTGAATACCCCTTGCCACCCGGCCTAGCCAGGGCCGTCATCTACTCTGGTGCCCTCCAGTGTCACGAGTTGATGCTGCCAATAGCGGCCATGCTCTCCGTGGAGAACATCTTCATAAGACCAGGTATGAACCCATATATCTGCCAAAATGCAGCACTGTGCAGAAACCAATTGAACAATGATAATAGAGACAGACATTTGGAGCTGGGTTTTGAGCCCGAGTTGAAACTGAAATTTGGAAAATAGCCCAGTTGTTGGATTTGAAAGATTTATGGAAGGTTGTGTTAACATTAATGTATACTTTATAGGGCTGAGATGTAAATAGATGGGAATGAAACTTCTCCCTTGCTATTTAGTAGTTTTTACCTACTCACGGTTAGCAAAGGAATAATTCACAAAGTCTTTAAAAAGCTCACTCAGCTTTCAAAACACAACATAATAAAACTGCTAAATACTAAAATGAAAATACCGCCCTCTTTATTACAAATGGGTTAAGAGTGCAGTTTCAGGCAAACCAGTTGCCAATCTAGAGTGAACTTTCCACCAACCTTCAATAATAAAGGGCGTATGCGTTGCCACAAGCCTGGGAATGGTGGAGTTACCATTAAGTAGCAACTGTAAGGTGAAGAAAGTCTACCCATATCACCAAATATGGTCATAACTTTTTCCAACGGGCTAATTTGGCAAAGATTCCATGTAGTCCTCACCCCAGGCATACACCACAAGCCTGTAGACTCCCATTGGTTAGACCCCAACCACTGCAGAGTAAGGAGTGTTGAAAGATCAGTAACCCCTAAGGGCCCATGTGGTCACTCTCAGCATAGAGCTACAAACCCAACTGGAGCTCATTATTTACAGACATGTGCTGATAGGTCACAGCTGTTTGGGGTGTGACTGGTCTTACTGTACTTCCACAGCAGCATAATGAAATGTAGTAAGAGAGGGGACCTGAGGGATGTGTCAGCTGCCATGAAACAGTGGTACAGGTTCAGGCATAACCCGGAAACTGACCTGGAGACCCAAATCGCCACATGGAGTAACGGTGTTAGTTTGTGGGAGTGGCTCGTGGGAAAACAGAATATAATTGTATTCAACCTTTTTTGACAGGAGATGCCGAGAAACAGAAAGAAGCGGCCAATTGAGGCTCACGCAACACTTGCCAAGATGGCTGGAAGCAACAATGACTTTGCCACACTCCTTGCCGTGTACAGACGTTATGCTGACAGGTTGGTGTGGGTTGCATGCTGCCATTAAGTCTTTGCAAGTGCCTTGTCATTAACTGAAGTGGGTGTTTCAAGCAATCAGCCCCCAAGCTTGAGGTTGGCTTGTTAATCAGCAATGCTTTGTGTTAAACACAGTTTAGAGCAAAAGTAGGATTGATATGAAAATCATTTCCTGTTGTACTCTTTTCTTGCTTTCTTTCCTAAAACTGTGAGAAGTGCAGCAACTGAATTTGAGTTCCTTTTTTTCAGTTTTTAACCATTTTCCCTCTTTATTCTTTCATATTGCTTGAACAGGACAATATCAGTGTCAATGTTTCTATTGAGGGAAAACCTGCCCTAACCTCACAGATCATCACATTGAGACGTTTATGTGATTTGATTCTTTCCCTGTGAGTCTCCCTCGTCATGGTGCCAAAGGAACTACATACACTTGAGAGCAGTTAAGACAGCATCCAGCATCCACAAACAGCTGGAAAACATCTTGAACAGGCAACTGAAGGTACGATGCTACCAAATAATGATGCAAGATTGTCACTGTGAAGTTTTTAGTGAAGCCCCTAGTAAATAGAGCCTTTTTCCAAGTCCCCGAGTAAATTTCAGTAGACTTGAAGCTGTGAGTGGCAGGTGAAACGTCTGGTAACAACATGGTTATGTCCCAAATACTGATTAAACACTGTGAATACTTGAACACTTATACCTGACACTTAAAAATGTACATTGGAACACGACTATGGAGATTTCTTACGTGACATAACATAACGGGCGAAGGCATTACAGGAAGTGTACCCTATCTGTTGTTGTACTTTTTTGAATCTGTGTATTTGCATCGGCATTTTCTGAATGTTGAGAGAGTTTGAAGGCGAGCGTTTCCACGCACATCCGTGTCAACTGAACACTGACCGTCAAAAGTAATGTGACTGAAAATCCTCTTTAACAAGGTCCTTGGGAATTAAACAGTTTTTCTTGTTAC
Organism: Acanthaster planci; assembly: GCF_054643075.1. Taxonomy (NCBI): domain Eukaryota; kingdom Metazoa; phylum Echinodermata; class Asteroidea; order Valvatida; family Acanthasteridae; genus Acanthaster; species Acanthaster planci. The sequence goes on along the minus strand of NC_141785.1, from coordinate 14,457,798 downwards.
AACAAGTACATGTCTGTGTACCTTTGTTATCAATAAGGCAAAACAAAGAAAAACAAAGATTTGGGACCTAAACTTGTACCTGTTATAAACGAGACTTTATACGAACAATGCTCTTCTTATCAGAGTTCAAATGTACCATACTTTCTTGCTTTTCATTGATACCACCTTGAGTGTCAATATTCTTGGCAGACTGAATAAAAAACTTCATTCCCGTTCTGGTTTGTTGGTTTGAGGTTTAAAGGGTGTATCTGTACAGTTGAGTCGGCAAATAAATATCCGTTAGGACACATCCCACCAGCCTGCGCATTGTGTGGATTGTCCAAACATGTCATTGTTAACCCATCTTTGAATATCTCTCGTGAAGTGCAAATAATGATGTTTGCAGGTAACGCCTTCCAATCCTTAACAGATGATGGGGGAAAAACTAGTTCCAAAGGCTTGAGTAGAGGATCGGATTTGACGAAACTGTTTATGGTGTTTTTCCTTGAGTGGTATTTCTGCCATGTTATTTTCCATCTTGTAAATCAGGCTGAGTTTCTTATTTTCCTTCTCATTTCCAAGGACTCCAAGCCAATATCCTTGAGCATTTTAGTGGCTGTTCCTGGTGAATTTTTGTAATTGCCTTTTGCGAAAACGTGCTGCTTGTCTCTGTATAGCTTCGTGATGTTTTTCTTTTGATATACTCTAGGACAGGCTGTATCTCTTATCTGTATATTTTCCCCTCTCACCCCTCCGCAGAGCTAGATAATTTCCAATTTTATCCATCTGAATCAAACAAAGGTTGCTTTTGTATTGACCCTGCATTAACAAAAGATTTTTTTCCTTTCTTGTCAGTTGTAGTCATCTGCTTTCCCCGAAGAGTCAAACCAGCCTGTGGCTCCTGTGTTGACTCAAGTCTCAAGATCAGTCTCTGTGTGATGACTCGCAGGGAGCACGGGCGTGGTGACTCGCAAAACTGGGGGAAAAATGAACAAATTAAACTTATATTAAAAAAGATCCATTTTGTGGCTCTTGTGAATTTTGAATTTTTTTCTCAAATGTGAAATGGAAACCTGCTGCAAACTGCTTGCTGACTGCAGTGACCAACATCAACAAGACAAATCAACAAGCAGAATCTTTCTTAAGTGTTTTTCTGTTTCATTGAATGATCAGGCAAAGTATGAGTGGATTAAGGAGCTGTTGCCACGGTTACACCAACTTGATGTGTACGCCTTGAGTGGATGTCTTGCACCCAAGATTTCTGATGAAACTGACATTGTCGAAGCGGAGTTCTCTGACAGAACTGCTATTGAACAGCCCAAATGTGAGATCCTTTCTACAAAATTATAAAGTTTATAGATTAATGATAGAATGTGCTTTTCAATTTGAAACACTAAACTCCTGTACTCTTTTTTTTCTCACACAGCTGAGAAGTCAGGAGAGACGCGGGTTCAGATCAGCAAAAGAAATAGCGAGGACTCTGTGGCAGAGGCAAGGAAGTGCTATTTAGAGCGCAAAAAAGCCAAACTTCATAGATGATCAGATGACTTTGCCCTGGCTGGCTCTGTATTGAGGAGACACATTGGGACCGAGTTGTGGGATAAAATTTTGCCCCATATAGAATTCAACACGTCATGAAACGAAAGGCCGAACTCCAACATTTTGGCCGAGGAGAGTTGATTTCCTTTGTAAAAAAAAATGTTCAGTATTCATTGCAAAAACAGTGTACTGTACATGTACTTGTCCAAATGTTAATTTGGAACCTATTTTGTAAAAAAAAAAATTACAGTATTTCTCTGATTCAACCCTCATAGTTTTCAAAACATTTTCCAAGTAGGCCTGAACGATTCGATGTTGTCTCTCCTAAATGTAACTCTTAAAAACTGTTATCGCTTACTGATGGCTGATACATCATTGTAGAGAAAAAGACATGAAAGAAGTATATGAAACTCTTCCCAAAGAGGCCTAACATTCTTTTTTATCTATGTGAAATTGTATCATACCTCTTATCAATGGAATTGTTATGCCCCTAACTGCAGTATCACTCTGAACTACAGTTGGACCATCCCAACTAAAGTGCTATAGTTGAGCTAGCCCAGCTACAGCACAGAGGTCCAGAGTAAGCAAGTAGGCGCCAACATCACTTTGTTTACATCAACTTGTGCCTGTAGAAACAAGTTTTTACTATTTAATAGACAAAGTGCCATATTTTAGATGAATTATGTCAGGTGTGAAATGCATAAAGTTGGAGAAGGTTGAGAAATTTTGTACAGAGACTGGCCAACAATAGTTGGGCAGCCCAGCTTCAGCCCAACAGAATTATACTATTGGTCAATCGTGGTTTGCCTTGTATGCAGTCTTTCACTTGGATTAGTAACTCGGAACTAATGTTTTTTCTTGTTATAATGTCCAGGATGAAGAGATTGCGTCATTGGAACAGTGACCGATGTAGACCGATGGCTTCGATGGGAAGACCAGTCAGCCCGTCATCATGGCAGCTGCTGTCACTGCCTTTTTCCTGTCAGTCTTTCTCCTCCCTGGTCTTTGGTTACATCAGAGTGCAGGCGTAGTCGGGAAAGATTCCAAACTTCTAATTCATGACAATAACTGACCGCCAAGTTGGGCAATTCGGTGAAAAGCTATGCAAAAGAGGAAATATCAAAAGAGCATATGTCTATTCCAAGTTGTTTTGCACTGTGTGTAGTTTCATGTCAGACCAGTGCTGAGAGATGAGAAATGTGAGAAATGATCTTGAGGACTGAATATTATTCACAAAAATGGTTCCTCCTGGAAGTTTCTACTTTCGTGTAGACTTTTTTTCACCTCTTTAAGTACATAAATGTAGACGAGTTGCATCTGCAAAGTTACAGCACCATGTTACTTCAATATGCCAAAATAAACCCACCATTAAAAACACATAATACAATTTCAAACAGAATGAGGTAGAGATTAAATGGTTGCTGAATTTTGTCCAGTCTGAGGGACCATCTTGTCAAAAAGTAAAATTTATTAAGTTAGACAAATTGTTAGAGAACGTTGCCAAATGTTGTCAGCTAGTATGTCATGGGGAATAATATCTACGTGTATGATATTTTGCCCACATTTACAGTATTTGAAGTATCAATCAACTGTGTTGAATTGGGTCTTTATGTGAACATAGGTTGGTTCCAGTACATGCCACACTCTTGCTGCATTAGAATGACCCTTCAGTTTTCAAGCTTGTAACTGGAAGCTACTTGTTTATGGTCTCTCATCATCAGGATGCTCTGTACTGACAACCATCTCATTGCTCGTCATGGTCGTCTGTTTAGCTATCTTGGACCCACCGTTTTCCATTCTTACATCTGTCCACCTGCAGAATGGTCAGTGTCATTCAGTCACTTCTTCACTGCAACAGGCCAGATGCAGTGGTTTGTCTGTATGGTTGGTTTTACATTAATTAAAGAGATTCTGCGCACACAGTTTCCCTATTCAAGCAGGATGTAATAGTTTTTTTCATTGTACCTAATATTGTACACGTACATGAGTTTATGATGTTGGGATCGATTTAAAGTAGTTACAACAATTCAAGTTACGATAAGTAGCATGTATTTTCTGTAATTGCCATTTCAAAGTTGTTTATTTTGTTGTTGAAAGTGGACGAGCCTATATAACCCCAATACCTCTATTTGTATGAATTGTAGGACAGCTGAGCATCAGCGACAGTACCAGCAGGTGTGCATGAGCCTCATCAGAACCAAGGGTGCATTGATGCATAGTTACCAGTGCCTGAAAACAATGAAAGAAGAAAAACAGGTAGGACCAACTTGTTCATCAGTTGGTATTGCTGTAATATACAGTGTAGTTGAGCTAGTTGAGCTGTTTAAGAGATGTGTGAACTTGAGACCTTTCATGTCAGCATCCCTGTTAGTTCATCTTAACAGTCCTCAATTTTCAAATGGGAGGATTGAAGCCTGCTAGAGATGACCTCATACATTTTCCTAGATCCAGCTGATTATAATGCCACCGAGTGTAATTAGTTCCACCTTTTAGTTATCCATAATACTCCCCACATTGGAAAAGCCATTGGAGTAAATTGCCTTGCTCAAGGACATAAGCGCTTTGGTTTCAGAAAGACATGACTCCTTCATATGAAAGTATATGATAATGGAGAAACCATTACCGAATCAAAGCCTCCATCAACGGCTGTTCAAGATGTCTACCAGAAACCTTCAGTATGTTGTTTTTGCTTTGTTGACAGTACTTCATTCTGGTCATTGCTGTGCTGGCAGTCATTGCTTTCATTGGTAACCTCATCCCTAATATCTGCTTGGCATACTTGTTAGGTAAGTCACTTCTTTTCAAATGACTGATCCATTTAATATGTATACAAATGATTAGAGAAATGATTAAAAACTTAAGAATTATTTCATTTTTAACTGGTACATTATAACATATTTCATGAACATTTGTTTCTTTGTGAATTGCCTAGCTTACAGTTGTAGATTTGACTCAGTTCATTTTTTTATGAGGCAGGTCCATGGTATAGCACAAGAAAACTTACATTTTTATCTCTAATTTATTATTTTTTAAATTAATAATTTGAAGTTTATTTACCGTTTATTTATTATTGCAACATTAAAACAAGGAATTATGCTATTTGCTTTTATTTTCTTCATGATCAAAATACTCAAGCCCATGAATTACTTTAGCCAGAAAAGTTCAGATGTGATAATTTTACCACGTTAAGAATGACTGATATTTCTTATGGCACTTTTCCAGCCGTGTTCCTTGTACTTCTGCTTGGCCTGCACCAACGGGGATTGCTAGCTCAGGCCTACGCCACCTCCCTGCAGGTGGTCGTCATCCTACTCAAACAGACCAAGAAGAAGGATTAGGCTGACAGAGATCTTGGATTGGTTATCTCATTTCCTGGTCCTTTACATCAGTGCGACAGGGAGAGGGAGATATTGGTAAAATTGACTGTTGAACAGACAGAATGTGACCTGTGGTTTGGAGACTGTTACCATTCATACATAAAGATATACCCGCCGCTAGTTCTTACGTTCTAAGGAGTAAAAATACATATGCCAGATATAAATTGGGTCCCTCAAATGTGCCATGAAATTAGTAACTGGGTACATTATTCTGAGTTATTTGCTCATGTCTTGGAACTCCGTGTTTGTGTTGAAGTCTTATATCGTACTCTTGCTTCTGAATTTTGTTCACTCTGAAAAACAGAGAGGGGTCCGTAGCTTTTTCAAACAGAAGTTTTCATCCCCTCATAAAATGGCCACCTTATCTATCAATGCATATCTGTAGACAAGGCCCCTTCCCATCATAGCAATAATGGACACATTTTCAATATACGCCTCGTCATTTTAGATTTTTCCCAATATGCCTCTTGCATCATTAAAGTGCAATTTGTTGGAAAGTGATGGTATTTTCCTGGGGTGCTTTTTAGAGCAAAATTCATTATTGAAATATGGGTCCAGTACACAGAATTTGCACGAGTAAGTAAATTTTGTAAAGTAAATTTATGTGCTACTTGTTACGTTACAGAAGACATAATTGAACACAGTTAATAGATTCTTCAATAAGTCGGTTCGATATTTTAAAAAGGTAAGGTCGTTTGAAAAATAAAGCAAACGAGCAAGTCGGAGTACAGCTATGTTGATAGGGCAGACCTTGCATGTAACTATTGTATATTACCATGGAGACCATGTTCAGACTGGTTATAGTATTTGTATAAATTGGTTTGTTATGCACTGGCATAAAAATTGGGATTTTTTTTGTAAATAAACAAACTTGTTGAAATAAAAATCTCCGGATGCAATCAAGTTACCAAATGAATGTGTTTCTTTTACTTAAAAATCACTACAAATATAACGCAGCTCAAAATAAAGACTGGTGAAACCATCTGAATCTCTGCACAGATATAAATTACCTATTTTGTTTGTTAGGTAAGAGCTATAAACAAAATTATAGCTTTATGGTACAAATGCCAGAGTTTCATGAACTCTGAATGAAATTATCAAATCACTTTCAAGATAACGGCGAAAAAATAATTCATTTTTCATTTTCCTATGATAATATCACACAATGCCAAGAATTTTATAAATACAAATTATCTAGCATTTATGAGGTAATTGAGTTAATTCGTGAATTTTTTCAATGGCACTGGATATTATAGAGCTAAATGCATTTTGGAAAAATGACAAACTGATAGAAAAATAAGATTTTGGTAACTGTGACAAAAAGTTCTGATTAATAAAATATGCGTACATGTATAATGACAATTATGGTGATATTTTTTCCAGACAAAAGGAAAAATGACAAACTGATACAAAATCAGAATGAGATTTTGGTAATTGTGACAAAAAGTACTAATTAATTAACAAAGTATGTATATGAGGACAACTAAGGTGATTTTTTTTTGGACAAAAAGAAGAGTCTAATTTGGGATACCTGCCATTTTTGTGATATTTTGAGAGTCACTGCAGAACAAGAAATTTAATGCAAAATTACACATAGTTTGGCGTTTGACAAAGAACACAACTTAAAACATCACTGGCTCTGTAATTACCTCGTATTCCTCGCAATAAAGTGAATTTTTCTTGGGGGTTACTTATTTCCATTTCCCATCTTGCTTGTATGAAGCAAGACCTTTGCCTCATACATACTGTACACTGCAGTTCTTGACACACTCTGTGCAAATGGAGTCAAGAGTGGACTCTGATGTAACTCTCCTCAGATAGGCCAATCAGCAACCTCGGCAGCTCCTGGTGATTTGTGGTACTGTGTTTGGAATTCTCAAGTCCCGTAACTATTTCAAGCTTGGAATGCACTCAGAATATAAGTAGCAGTCCCTTTGAGGCCCCATCTTTTCACCGTAAGTGCGGTGACTACAGCCACTCCAATGGCGCCCCCAATGAACAATCGCCGCTTCCATTTTCCAACCTCTTCACCGTACCAATGAGTTTTCCTCTGGTTGTCGAGACATCAGTAACAAATCAGTAACCAATCCGCTCGGCGGTGAGGTTCAAGACGTCTTAGGACCTCGTCCGCTGCCCGCATCCCGGACTGCACTGCGCCATTTATGAAACCCGTGTGGTGTGTGGCTGTTTCTGTTCCAGCCCAATGCACCCTGGAAAAGGAAGGGGCGGGGGAAGACAGCCTTTTATAGGAGCAACATGGATTCGGAAGACTCAGATATTCATCCTCAGAACTGGTAGTTCAAGGGATAAATATGTTGCATCATGGTGCAGTTTCAATCAGAGCAACTAAGCTACCATCAAGCCCTAGACCCTTTTCCGGGTCTAAATTTATGCTGAACTTTGTAGGACACCAAACTGAACTACCGTAAAACAGTAAGCTTAGCTACTGACTCGGTATTTTATGCTATGCACCATACCAGCACTGCCTTCCCTACAGTCAGATATGTCTAGTCCCAGTTAAGCAATAAAGTGCCTACTCGTGTATCACATTGAGTTGACCCCCTACTGTGTCAGGGGTCATACGGACAACAATACAAAGGGCAATTTCAAGACCCTAAGTCCATGTGGGAAATATAGGAGCTGTGTTCAGTGTTAAGTCAGCAACCTGAAAAATGGAGTCCTGAGCCCACTGTGAAAGGTCATTGCTCCTGGTGTCATAATATTGACAGGGCAACCACCATTGTCAGACTCCAGTGCCCAGTCCTGGAAAAAGAGAACAATCAAACAGTTGGATTTATTCACTTGCGTTTTTTTTTCCACTAATGAAACTACAGGTTTCTGAAAGTGCAGGCACCAACTTGGAAGCCAAGCGAAACCTGCAATATGGCACATGTATGTGGGTTCTACAAGGGGTTGGGAAGACATGGGGGAGGCAATCATATTGCTGATTGCTCGCAAACAACCACAATGTATACTGACCTTTTCACAGTAGTCCAGTGGGTCTCTTGCCTTTGGCCCAAGGAACTCGGCTAAGGAGTCCAAAACAGCTTGCTTTCTGGTTGGGGCTGTTTTTGAGGAAGAAAAAAAATGCTTCCATTTACCTTTGGCAGAAACAAGGAGTAAAGAGGACTTTAAGGGTCACTGATCAAATGGTTTCCAAAAATAAGAGAAATTCTCTTTTTTTTCTCCACGAAGAAGAAATGCAACTTACTTCAATGTGACTCCACTCTCTACTGTTGGCATAGAATCCAACAATGGCAGGGTTGCCGTTGGATGTCATGCAATCGTAGGTGAGTTGGAGAGGGCCTGAGCTGAGACCTTCAATAGTTGGTTTACTCCCATTGCTGACAATTTCACCAGAAAAACCATCCTCCCTCCAAAAAGCCTACAAAGGAAACTGAGACTGTATGGCCTGGACTTTCTCAGTAATTACTAACCTGAGCTACATTACTATGGTTGCCGATATCGATGTACATATTAAAACAAGCAAGCAGAGGTGAAAGACAAGATGTAAGCTAACAGGTACTGTCTTTCTAACAGACAACGAATCAACATGTCATCTTTAAACTACAGTCCACAAATGAAGATGTCTTAATGGAATGACATGCTCACAGTTACTTAATTAACATGGTATCGCTTTCAATGGTAGAATATTTGAAAATTAATTACTGTCAAAGATTCAGAAGACCAGGGGTGCGTTCTATGGCACAATAAGTATGCAAGTACATGTATTGGCATACCCTGTATACTTTATTGTTTCTGATATGCATATGCATGCAAAGTATTGTGTAATTGAATGTGCTCCCCTCCCCCGGAAGAGAGATAATTTATTTATTCACCGTTTGATATGTGACAATGAACTTGATGATATGTCCCATCGGAGACAGCTGTGCCAGATTGATCCTGCTGAATGGCTTGGCAGGGGTGTAGTTGATGACAACTAGAACAAAATAAACTACAAATGTACAGGCTGGTTTATACTCCCCTTTAAGGAAATGCAAATTCTGAATTTGACATTTCAGAGCAGTGTCTGCTCTGCAAATACGTTAACTCATTCCAACTTTGATGAAAAAATACAATTATTTTGCTAGTCATATTCACCTTCATGCCAAGCGTGACCTGATTTTAACAACTTTGTGCTTTGAAAAAGAACAAATTGGAGCAGGCATTTTTCTCACCAACTCTAATTTCAAGAGTTTAGGTTAACATAACTTACTTGAGCAATGAAGGGGTGCGGCAACGACCACATACTGACAGCTGAATGCTTTGCTTGAAGCAGTAACCACGGTGACCTTGTCAGCCTCCTGTTGGTCAATGTGTTCTACAGGCTGGCCAAGTAGCACTTGCTCCTGGCCTATCTTGTCTACCAGTAACTTGGAAATTTGCTGAGCTCCACCCTCAATTAAGAAAAAACATGTCTGACTGTTCCAAATATAATTTGATCACATGCATAAATGTATGTTCACCCATAAAGGCATACTACAGATATTTAATAATGATGAAAATAATGTATATTTATACCGTGCCATATCTGTCAGAACTAGACACTCCTTGCACAAAATTACGGAGGGTGAAACAATACTTTATACAGTAATTGGCAAATAATAATAAGATAATGAACACAGATTTACGAAGGAAATGAAACATATTGGACAACTGTCTTGTATATTTCAAAGTCTGTTTCATTAATTTTTCTTACTTTGTTCAAAGCACTAAAACTACGGAGGTTTTTGATGTCTAAAGGAGAAGAATACAATCATTCAATTCTGAAGCAAGAATTGAATTTCAGGGCATGGTTGCAGATGGGGGGTGGTGGACTGCAGCGGGCAGGGAGATAGTGAAGAGTCAATGTGGGTTGCCTTGAAGGAGTGAAGATTGAAGAACAGTGGGGAATATGTGGGAGTAGGAGGAGGCTGCGAAGTAGGCAACTGATGATATCCCCCAAGGAGTGATGTGGACATAAGAATGGGAGGAGAGGTGCGAGGAAGTATGCAGGGAAGGCAGTGCAGGGCAGAAAGGGATGAGGACTGGAGAAGTGAGGACAGTCCATCTAGCTGTCATTGTAGAGGAGTGCGGGGTCAGGTATTTGACAGGGCAGGGAGTGCAGTGTTGCATAATATAGGATTGGAGCTAGGAGGGTGGGAAGTAGGGGTACAGAGGAGGTGGGGGGCCTTAAGGGAAAGACAGATAAGCATGCAATACTTTTATCCTGAAGCTGTTGTTGGAATCACCTTCTGCTTCTATCAGATTCTTTACGCCCCCAGCACTGCTAATGTAATGCATAAAGTACATGACTGACATCATACGTGGTGAGGCACCATTGATAAGAGCTGTGGAGAACACTGACTAATACTTTACTGACTAGTACTTTAAGTGAATAATCTCCTGACAACTCACTGTATGACAAGGAAGCTGAGATGTCTATTTGAAGTGTTAAGTCTGAGAATGGATGAACTTTCACGATAGTTACTGTAATTCACCTCTTCCTTTATAAGTAAAAAAAAAGCATGAAAATGTGGCCAAAAATTCTAGCCCTCTGAAATAAACGATTAATCAGTGAATGTTTACCTTCTAACCCACTGGCCACCTAGGTCCCAGACATCCTTCCCATAAGCTCCTTCCAGCTCAGTTGTGAGTGTTCAACCTCCTACACGGTCTGGAATAGCACCGATTAAACAGAAGAGCACTATGATGAATCATACGTTAGCTTCAGCTGGGGCTAATTTCATAGAGCTGCTTAAGCAAAACATTTTTAATCATGAAAAACCTTGCTTGACAAATCAGGTTACCAGCCAAAACTTCTTATGATGTATATTGTTTTGGAATGTATTTACCTGTCTTTTGGTTAGCAAGGATTTTTTATGCTTAACCCCTTCGCGCCGGTAGACGGTAAGAGCCGCTGTAAAAATTGAGATCCCCAACCTGCTTTTCAGCTATTATTCTCGGCCCATGCTCGAGCAAACACGGTGAAAGGAGGCAGACCCTGGCTCTTGTATATATGGTGATTGGCCTTTGTATGTAGCCCAGAAATGAAAAGACCAAATTTGCATCATAATCACCAGCCTCACAATAGTCCCCACTTTGAAACGAGGCAACGGGAATGTGGAAGCGTGAGTAGAGCCGCATGCCATCCAACAATGAGCCTTTTCACTGTGTAATTCAAAGCATGCAGAGCACGCAGGGCCACAAACTGAGAATTTGCAGTTTGGCAGGTGGCCTTTGTGGCAAGCGAGGCTGGAATTCTTGGAGTCGGATTTCGGAAAATAATTCCCGTTGTCAAGGGTTTAAGCAAATTCTGTGCTTAAGCAGCTCGGTCAATCGGTGAATCCAGCAATTTTTACATTGGGTGGATATTAATTTATATTGGTGATGCATGCATTTATGAACCGTACTCAAGGTGTTACCCAAGGGCTTGTGATAAAATTGAAGAAGTGACTCAGATCAGACTCCCACCCACAACCTCCTGCTTACTGATGCAGGTGTCTAAACACTCAACTGCCAAGCTTACCAGGGTCTGCTGGCCCATCTTTGTTGCAGTGTCTCTTGGGGGTTGGAGCTAACACACGTTAACACACTCTAATTTTCATCTGAGAGTGTACAAAACTGTACGGTCTTTGCATGCACACAATGCACAGGGCACTTATCTGCCTGTGTGACCTTTCTTTTTTCCACTAGCAAAGAGGACTTACATGTATGCAAGCAGCCCAAAGAGCAATAATACTGCCATTACATTGAGGCCACCATGCATTTCAGTGCACATGGACCCAATCTAATAGCACACCTGCATGTAAGCCTAAATTAAACCTACCAATAAAAATGCAGCACTGTTACTCTGTATGATGTCAGGCATTCCCAGTAGTGGCTGAGAAAGAGATTGAACAAAAGATTTAATACAAACTTTTAGCCTCTACAACCAGAACTTTGCACCCTGGCTTTTGTTGCTGGAGTCGGTAGGCAGCAGTCAGGCCAGCAATACCAGCCCCTACGATGATGAAGTCCCACTCTGGTGGTAATGTCGAAACGGATCCGTCCGCCATATTGCCAGCTCCTTGAATACCACTTCAAGTTGTCTTACTGATGAAAATAAGACAGAAGATGAAACAATGTCAAAAAATGTCACAGCATAACTTACTAAAAGTAGGTAAAATTTCTAAGGGCAATGAGGGGACACCCTTGTCTGAGTATCAGCCATTGTTTAACAGAATTCTAAACTACAAAACAACTCTGCAAAAAGTGTACAGGTTAGACAGGGGGTACCCAGAGGAGCGCACACATTTTTTCAAGGATGCACTGAAAGCAAATACCGGTTTACATTCATGGCATTTCAAGTTTCAAATTGAGAGATCCTGTGGGGTAAGGTCCTGGACTTTCTCTTGGGGGCATGTGAACCTGTGGCCCCCTCCCTGTTATGCCACTGTCTATCAGACACCAATACCAACATCTCTTCAATGAGCCTTTTGCAAGTTAAATATGAATAAAATCTGGAGTTAAATCTGATTGCAAGTGAACATAATTTGAATTTCCCAGACAAAAGACTCTAGTTCTTAGTTTTGCTCAGTTCATTTATTTTCCACATAATGTTACTCTACAAAACAGTTTCACAAAGTGTCTACATGTGGATGGGGGCCCCAAGAAGCAGTGCTTGTCGAGTGGGGGCCCCAAGAAGCAGTGCTTGTCATGTGGGGGCCCCAAGAAGCAGTGCTTGTCGTGTGGGGGCCCCAAGAAGCAGTGCTTGTCATGTGGGGGCCCCAAGAAGCAGTGCTTGTCGTGTGGGGGCCCCAAGAAGCAGTGCTTGTCATGTGGGGGCCCCAAGAAGCAGTGCTTGTCATGTGGGGGCCCCAAGAAGCAGTGCTTGTCGTGTGGGGGCCCCAAGAAGCAGTGCTTGTCATGTGGGGGCCCCAAGAAGCAGTGCTTGTCATGTGGGGGCCCCAAGAAGCAGTGCTTGTCATGTGGGGGCCCCAAGAAGCAGTGCTTGTCGTGTGGGGGCCCCAAGAAGCAGTGCTTGTCGAGTGGGGGCCCCAAGAAGCAGTGCTTGTCGAGTGTGGGTCCCCAGTTACGAATAACCCTGATGTACTCCACAGTATAGATTAGGAGGAAGAGATTGGGTACCATGAATGGATAAAAATTGCTGACGGTTAGACAGGTAATTTCTGATCCATTACAAGGCCACTCCTCAAATTCCGTAATATTCTACTTTAAACAAAAGTTTATCATGATCAACTGTATCAAAGGCCTCGGAGAGGTCCAGAAAAATACCAGTTGTTGATAAAGAATCATCTAAATCAGTAGATACTTTAAATAATAAGTTGAGTACCGGCATGTGTAGTTGAACGATTTGCACGAAATCCATACTGGTCATTAGATAATATATTGTACTTATCTAAGAACTGCATCGTATGTTTGTAAATAACTCGTTCGATAATTTTAGAAAATGAAGTAAGTGCAGTCTTGGTCTGTAATTACTGATAATAGTTCAATCACCATGTTTCAAAATGGAGGTCACCCTAGCAATCTTCATGTCATCAGGTACTACGCCAGTAGAGATAGAAGGATTTATGACAAATGTCATGGGCACAGAGATTGCATGGTTCACCTGTTTGATTAATGAGCTATTAATCAGATCAAAACCTGCACTCATTTCGTAAGGTAAGTTACTGACAATATCAAGAACTTCATTTCTTCCCTAACCAGTTTTCTATGAAAACTCTGACATCTAATACAAAATCACAACTTGAACACACTTCATGGGTTCTGTCAGTGTATTTGGGTGCCGGTGGGACCTCACAATCTCAACTAACTTACAAGTCCACTCCGATAAATCTACTCCCAACCGCAAAAAAATCCGAACAAAGCAACCGGTATACTGCCAGCTAGGAAAAAACTCACCCTCTTCTCTTTTTTTTTAAAGGATGAGAAGCGTAGGTCTGAACTTATGCAGTATAGCTTAGTGTCAGACACCACTATGCTTTGTGCATCCCCTTTCAATCCTAACAACCGTCAATCTTCCAGATCATAATCCAACCCGCACATAGTGTAAGGAATTAGGGTTAATAGGGAACATTCAAAAAGCTTCCATTTGTTAATTCATATTTCACACTTCCATGAGCCAAATAGTGAATAAGGACTGATCAAGATACAATACAAAGTAGTTAACTCCAGGATGAACAAGACAAAATATCTTATTGATACAAATCAATTCAAATCCATCTTATAACCGCAAGACAAGTGTAACTTAAGAACTAATTGAAAACCATAGATTTCTTACATCTAAGCCAATCATGACGACCTTTCAACAGCCGTGATAACTGACAAATCATAACCCCAAATTGTTATCAGAATCATAAACATACCCGTCTTTTGCACTTTCCGATTTTCATCTACCATGTCGCTTAAATAAGCGATCGGGGATACCACCATCGGCCACAACAGTGGCACCTCCTGCCCGCAGGCTATGAACTCCGAAATGTGAAACATCATCCGCAAAAGGTTTAATGGCATCCAAAATCAGTTCTCTTGCTCTGCTGTACGACAGCAGCAGCAATATAAGATTTCAGCATTTCTACCAGACAATATGGCGAATGCCAACAATGCGTTGCCAACAAGTACCGATCTACAACTTCTGTACGTCGGTTATCCTAGATAGTAGAAACAATTTCAAGCCAGTTGAGGTGAAAACTACATGCTCCAGCTTCACTTGAGATAACTTGTTAAAACGCAAAAAAACAGCGTATGCCACTAAACACACTGTGACCATTCTTACATTCAATAAATTAGCCACATTATGACCATTAGGCCCGATATATTTGTCGACCATCTGCTTGAGGATGTCTATAGACATGGGCTCCTTTTTTATAACTGGTTTAGCAAGAGACCTTTTAATACCCTCGGCAGTAAACAAAACTAGGGAAGATGAAATATCATTTACTCCAGCTAGTTTGTGAGCCCAAGAAATAGCTGCCACTGCCTTGGTGATGGGAGCAGGCGATTTCGGAAATTTACTCAAATGAACTAAATAAAGAGCAAAATGAAACGGATTAGCTGGAACTGAGGGCTTACTATACTTAGTTGCCCAATCAACCCATCTCCTAAGCGCTCTGGCATAAGCACCCACCATGGAGCTGGCGCTTGCATTTAACATGACTGCAGGGAGTTGTAACGCTAGTTCCCCTAACTCCAGACTACTCCCTGGTTGCCTTCGATCCCAGATTCCTTTGCTGAATATAACCTGGCTTGAGCTCAGAGTTGAATGCTATTAGCAAGGATCAAGTACGTAAGAGTGTTTTAACACCAAATAATTCAACCTTATAAATTCTTCACTACCGCCTCTACCTGGGATAAACAATCCCGGATATGTTGCCATTTCATAAATATCCTCCACTGCTCTAGTTGGATTATAACCATCTGGAAAGAGCAGGGGCCAAAAAGGTGCCGAGTACCAGCATGGACATATCAAGGTACCAACTGACTTGGTATCTGCCATGTGCAGTAGCACTCGAGGAATTAATGATATTGGGGGAACAAGCCAATTGTTCTCGTTACTCCAATCTCGAGTACAAGCATCTATAGCTTCAGTACCCGGGTTCCAAAATCTGGAATTCAAACGCTGTAACTTTGTCTATAGAATGAGGTCCCCATAAACCATCGAAATATTTGAACACTTCGTCAGAAATGCTCCAATCATCATTGTCTATAATTCAACTGAGTTTGTCTGCCTTTTCATTCTCTGAACAGGGGACCCACTCCATGTCAAGCTGAATATTATATTCCAAACACGTCTTGCAAATGGCCAAAGCCAACTCTTGTAACTCGCTCTTCATATTACCACATACTGCAATCTTCTCTACTGCTTGGTTATTGGTAAACCATTTAGTCCTTCGCCAGGACAGCTTGGGGGCCAACGCCTTCAGTGCTAACTCACCAGCTTTGAGCTCTCTCTACGTACTACTCTGAGCTTCATTCTTGTTCCACAAACCGTGAGACACTGTCTTGGCCATGTCAACTACATAACCACCGAAACCTGAACCACTGGCATCTGAAAATACAATCCTCGAGCAATCTGCACAAGGCCCTACAACAAAACCTTCGACATTTTTCTTCAAGAATTTTAACTCGTCTATGGCTTCAAAAGATAGGGATACTGTCCCTGCCCAGGAACTTCTGGATTCTATACACACATGGAGAGCTTTGGTCATAACCCTGGCAATGTTACCTGTAAATAGGCTGGTTGACATGACTTTTCCTACAATACTGGCCAACATTCGTGCATTGATACAAACCGGCGATCGTTTTCCGGACAGTATACTATCTATTGTGTTAACTATATCTGAAATCCGCCTCCCTGGGATCGATATATAACCATCCGAAAGATCGATATCGTATCCTAACCACTCAATCTTTGAAACTGGTAACCCTATACTTTTTTACACATTTGGTACAAAACCCGAAGCTATAATATCTTCCTTTACTTGGGAGCTAAGCTTTAACGCCTCTGAATGTGCATTAGCAAATCCGAGCCCGTCATCCAAGAAAACTACAATGAACTTATCCTCGCTTCTCCATTTCTTCACAAGAGGCCTAACTACATGTAACTTCGTAATATACATGGAGCAGATGAGAGACCGAATGGAAGCTGCTTGAATCTGAAAAATTCAAAAGAGCCGTTGAACACCCACGCAAATCCTAAGTATTCTCTATGTGCCTGGCACATATCTACATGATGATATCCTGACTTGAGATCAAACTGGTACACATAGCCTCCTTTTTTTGAGGAAAACCATCGCTGTGCGCATATCTTCATACTTAACCGAAATCTTTCAAAGATGTTCGTTAAAGGCTAACCTTAAATCCAAGATAAGGTGCTTCTTACCGTTGTTTTGTTCTGAAACCGTGAGTGGATTAACTACTTTAGGTGGATTTTATATCTTTTTACAGTACCGAGATGAAGTAATTCCGTAATGGCTTGCTGTACAAATTCTGCATGAGATAAAGCAGATTTATCATTTTGTGAAAACATTCTGGCCGGCTGCGTAATAAATGGGATCACGTAACCAATTTTTATAGTGTAGAGAATGAAATCTGGTACCAAAATGCTCGGCCAAAAACAGAAATAGTTTGCCAATCTGCCTGCTACTTTAATAGGAAGTACTCCCTGTTTTCTTCGTATTCACAAAAATTATCTACGTAAAGAAACTGGCCATCTATACTTTCAAGCATACATACATCATTCAACTTAACTTCATTGTGAAGCACTGGAGGCGGAGGTTGCACTAGCTCTGCACTTTGGGCAAGTGGCTTTCCAGTGGTTAAAACTGCCGCATATGAAGCAGGCTCCTCTCCCTGTGTAGGATCGAGTGGCACTTTGGTTGAATGGTGAAAGTGAGCTTGCTCGGCGAAAAAGATGACTGCTACCACCAGTGCCGTAACCGGCCAAAAGCTGATCCCCCTTGAACCTTTTGGCTTGACTGGAAGCCACCATCTCCTTCTGCTTGACTTTCCGCCCGGCCTGGTTTTCTGCTCTCGTGATCTTGTTGTCATCACTCTCATCATCGGCCGCGACTGACCATGAATGACACACCCGTGGATCACACCATTCACCCAGCTACACCCTTACATAACACCTAACCATACCCATAGAAATCCATGCACCGTGAAGGAAATAAATATGTTCTAATTCACACCTGGTCGTTCAAACGAATATATATGAATTTTCTGTGACATAAGAGAGGAATAGGGAATTGGGATTAGCATTCAATAAATGATTCAATAATGATCAGTGACTTTAAAATTATATATAATTAAATAATAATATTGACATTTGGAATTCTGAAGGACATTTACAAGTATATTCTTATAATGTAGGCCTACATACTTGCAACGATTGAAGTCGGTGGGACTGGTAACATATCTGTGATAAAGCATATTCTTATGATTAATACATTTACATAAACTGGGAGTAACCCAAAGGGATTTAGGGGTTGATTTCCTTGCTTAGGTTTATTCTGAATAATGGGAATCTGTTTATTGACACTTGCTTGAAAAATATTCATAAAATTAATAAAGGCAGAATTGGCATCATCATTGCACGTCAAAAAGGTGTCCAGTCACTAGAAAAGTTTGTGTTTAAGGTTGACAAGATTATTATGTGAATAGTCACGAGTGACAATACCCATATGTTGTGAATCAGAGCGGTTTAGTGTAAATGGAAATGATGATGGAAATATAGGGAAATGATCTGGTATATCAGTGATTATACATGTAATACCAGATTTTGGTTGGGGTAGTAATTTGGAAAAAGTGTTTTCAATAAGTGTAGCAGAAGTCTTTCTTACTCTAGTTGGTTGATGGGTTTACGGCAGGAAAGAAACAGAATAGACAGTGTCTAAAAATTGTTGTCACCTGGTTTTGGCTGACTGCTACAGAGTATAGCCCCATTAATATGGCCTACGGTACGCTGCGCTCCGGCTACCGGAATGTAGGGGAGCGCAACGTACCGTAGGCAATAATGAGGCTAAGCTGAGTAAATTCTGGTTAAAATCACCGGTAACGATACTGGGTTTGTTTTCATCACTTACATGGTAAAACAAAGACTGAGAGAGTGGGAGCATGTTGAGAATTTCTAAAAATAGCTATCGGGGGCCTTAACTCCAACAATAATATTTTGGCATTATTTGGTGTACCTACAAACTTTGATTTAAAAATCAAAGGAGTCGTCACCTGCGACCCCACCACAGCAACTGTGAAGTTTTACCTGTTAATTACCCCGTACTTCTGTTTATTTCCTCAAGTCCTCCTGTCAATGCCACGGTTCATCAAAGTTAAATTTGGATGTAGGCCTATTTCTGATGATATTACTGCAGGGAATTGAGCCTGTGTTTTTATAAAGTATTTTATTTTTTTGTGTGTAAATAGAGAGAGGCGCTGCATTCTACTACAATGTGAGTACTGTAGTACACGAGCCCGTCCTACTTATTGCGATCTTCAGAGGGCGGTGTTTACAGAACACTTGATCGAGGGGCGGGGCCAAGACGCGCATTTCTGCTACTTGGAATCGCACGGATCAGCACTCGTCACGCTCTCTCCTGACATGCTTCAACCATGGAGGAAGGACAAGCTTTTGCCGCCCACATTTCCGCGTTTCAGGATGGTAAATCTGCTCAAGCTAATCGGTAAGTAGCTTTATGGATGTTTACTATGTAATAGAGGAAAATATTTTGCATCCTGCCTCCACCTTTTCATTATTTCAGTCATTGCAAGAATGTTGCAATCGCATGAATCAGATGAATCAGCGACTGTCAGGAAATCAGATGAATCGACGGAAGCCACCTGACACCCTGCGCATAAACCATATGAGACTGGTCTGAAACTTAAAATTTCAGTGTTTTCTTTGTAAATGACTAGGTTTTTGCCCTTCTAAATTGAACATTTCTTAAAATGTTTTGCTCTTTAAGGCGGTGTGAAGTTGGTTCCTCGTTTGACGTTCGACATTCAATGTTGAACAAGTAACTGTTCCATATTCGAACGTCGAATAAGTAACCGTTTGACATTCCGGGTGAACTCACCTTAACGGCAATGGAGTGCAACAGGAACAAAACACAAACTGTTTCCAATACATGTTGATTTGAAGCTTTGCATGGTGAAGTCATGAGATGTACAGTACAATAGGCTTGCGGGTACAGCATGGACTCAGTCTCTTAGAAGATGTGTGGTTATTAAAAGAACCAGTAATTGTTGACTCGGTCAGGATACTCTTGCTGTCCTTTGGAGAGGGTGCTAGACTCAAGCACCTGAAATGAAGGCGCGGGATTTTTACCCCAGTGGAATTATGAGAGGGAAAGTATATTTCATTAATACAAACTTCCCGTTTTCATTGAACTACTTTCCGAAATCGAAGAAATACACATCAATCCCACGTCCAGCTCTAAACTTCTTTTGATCAAAGTCTTTCCCTGGACTAAAGCCACAGTGTTGCCTACATTTCACACAGGGAAAATGCAGATTTCCACTGTGAAAACGGGATTGACTAACATTTTGCCTTGTTGGAGGATTTCTTCATCTGGAAACTAGAGTGGAAAAAATAATGAATTACGCAAAACTTTTCTAAAATCGATATAAAATACCTAAATCCCTTATACCGGCCAGGGATTACATTGAATACGATGTCATTGGTCTCTTCAATCGGGGGAGGGGTGAACCCTGAAAACCTGGGGCATGGGGTTCTTCGGGGTCAAACAACCCCTGAAATGAAGGCGCAGGGTTTTTACCCCAGTGAAATTATGAGAGCGAAATTAGAGGGTCATTATAAAAAACATCCTGTTTTCATTTAACTACTTCCCTAAATCGAAATAATACACATCAATCCCACATCCAGCTCTAAACTTTTTTTGATCAAAGTCTTTCCCTGGACTGAAACGACCCCGTTGCCTACATTTCAATCATGGCAATTGCAGATTTCAACTGTGAAAAAGGGTGCGATAAACGATTTGTCGCGTAGGAGGATTTCTTAGTCTGGAAACCAATGAAGTACAGCAAACATTTCTAAAATCGATATAAAATAGCTCAACCCCATGCCCCGGCCAGGGATTACATTTAATGAGATGTCATTGGTCTCCTCAATCGGGAGAGACTCCCTCCAACCTTGAGCATGGGGTTTCTTCGGGGTCAAACAACCCCTGAAATGAAGGCGCAGGGTTTTTACCCCAGGGGAATTAAGAGAGTGAAAGTATATTTCATTAATACAAACTTCCCGTTTTCATTGAACTACTTTCCGAAATCAAAGAAATACACATCAACCCCACGTCCAGCTCTAAACTTCTTTTGATCAAAGTCTTTCCCTGGACTAAGGCCATGGTGTTGCCTACATTTCATACAGGGAAAATGCAGATTTCCACTGTGAAAACGGGATTTACTAACATTTTGCCTCATTGGAGGATTTCTTCATCTGGAAACTAGAGTGGAAAAAATAATGAATTACGCGAAACTTTTCTAAAATCAATATAAAATACCTGAATCCCTTATACCGGCCAGGGATTACATTGAATACGATGTCATTGGTCTTTTCAATCGGGGGGGGGGTGAACCCCTGAAAACCTGGGGCATGGGGTTCTTCAGGGTCCAACAACCCCTGAAATGAAAGCGCGGTGTTTTTACCCCAGTGAAATTATGAGAGCGAAATTAGAGGGTCATTATAAAAAAAACCCTGTTTTCATTTAACTACATGTACTTCCCTAAATCAAAATAATACACATCAATCTCACGTCCAGCTCTAAACTTCTTTTGATCAAAGTCTTTCCCTGGATTTCAAAATGGACGTCATATTGGTCCTACTTATGCCTATAACTTCTAAACAAAGGCAGATAGAAATGCCATTTCGATCCCGTTGCCTACATTTCAACCATGGCAATGGCAGATTTCGACTGTGAAAAAGGGATTGACAAACGTTTTGTCGCGTAGGAATATTTCTTAGTCTGGAAACCAAAAGGGAGAAAAGAATGAAGTACAACAAACCTTTCTAAAATCGGTATAAAATAGCTCAACCCCATGCCCCGCCCAGGGATTACATTTAATGAGATGTCATTGGTCTCCTCAATCGGGAGAGACTCCTTCCAACCTTGAGCATGGGGTTGTTTGGGGTCAAACAACCCCTGAAATGAAGGCGCAGGGTTTTTACCCCAGGGGAATTATGAGAGTGAAAGTATATTTCATTAAAGACTGATTTTTTAGGATGTTGTCCTGGTGCCGCGTCTGACCATGAATGACACACCCGTGGAACACACCATTCACCCAGCTACACCCTTACATAACACCTAACCATACCCATAGATATCCATGCACCTTGAAGGAAATAAATATGTTCTAATTCACACCTGGTCGTTCAAACGAACATATTTGAATTTTCTGTGACATGAGAGAGGAATAGGGAATTGGGATTAGCATTCAATAAATGATTCAATAATGATCAGAGACTTTAAAATTATATATAATTAAATAATAATATTGACATTTGGAATTCTGAAGGACATTTACAAGTATATTCTTATAATGTAGGCCTACATACTTGCAACGATTGAAGTTGGTGGGACTGGTAACATATCTGACTGCTACAGAGTAAAGCCCCATTAATATGGCCTACGGTACGCTGCACTCCGGCTACTGGAATGTAGGGGAGCGCAACGTACCATAGGCAATAATGAGGCTAAGCTGAGTAAATTCTGGTTAAAATCACCGGTAATGATGCTAGGTTTGTTTTCATCACTTACATGGTAAAACAAAGACTGAGAGAGTGGGAGCATGTTGAGAATTTCTAAAAATTGCTATCGGGGGCCTTAACTCCAACAATAATATTTTGGCATTATTTGGTGTACCTACAAACATTGATTTAAAAATCAAAGGAGTCGTCACCTGCGACCCCACCACAGCAACTGTGAAGTTTTACCTGTTAATTACCCCATACTTCTGTTTATTTCCTCAAGTCCTCCTGTCAATGCCACGGTTCATCAAAGTTAAATTTGGATGTAGGCCTATTTCTGATGATATTACTGCAGGGAATTGAGCCTGTGTTTTTATTTTTTATTTTTTTGTGTGTAAATAGAGAGAGGCGCAGCATTCTACTACAATGTGAGTACTGTAGTACACGAGCCTGTCCTACTTATTGCGATCTTCAGAGAGCGGTGTTTACAGAACACTTGATCGAGGGGCGGGGCCAAGACGCGCATTTCTGCTACTTGGAATCGCACGGATCAGCACTCGTCACATTCTCTCCTGACATGCTTCAACCATGGAGGAAGGACAAGCTTTTGCCGCCCACATTTCCGCGTTTCAGGATGGTAAATCTGCTCAAGCTAATCGGTAAGTAGCTTTATGGATGTTTACTATGTAATAGAGGAAAATATTTTGCATCCTGCCTCCACCTTTTCATTATTTCAGTCATTGCAAGAATGTTGCAATCGCATGAATCAGATGAATCAGCGACTGTCAGGAAATCAGATGAATCGACGGAAGCCACCTGACACCCTGCGCATAAACCATATGAGACTGGTCTGAAACTTAAAATTTCAGTGTTTTCTTTGTAAATGACTAGGTTTTTGCCCTTCAAAATTGAACATTTCTTAAAATGTTTTGCTCTTTAAGGCGGTGTGAAGTTGGTTCCTCGTTCCTCGTTTGACGTTCGACATTCAATGTTGAACAAGTAACTGTTCCATATTCGAACGTCGAATAAGTAACCGTTTGACATTCCGGGTGCACTCGCCTTAATGGCAATGGAGTGCAACAGGAACAAAAAACAAACTGTTTCCAATACATGTTGATTTGAAGCTTTGCATGGTGAAGT
This sequence comes from Acanthaster planci, assembly GCF_054643075.1. Classification (NCBI taxonomy): domain Eukaryota; kingdom Metazoa; phylum Echinodermata; class Asteroidea; order Valvatida; family Acanthasteridae; genus Acanthaster; species Acanthaster planci. Next base: position 14,434,578 of record NC_141785.1, on the reverse strand, counting down.
CATGAGATGTACAGTACAATAGGCTTGCGGGTACAGCATGGACTCAGTCTCTTAGAAGATGTGTGGTTATTAAAAGAACCAGTAAGTGTTGACTAGGTCAGGATACTCTTGCTGTCCTTTGGAGAGGGTGCTAGACTCAAGCACCTGAAATGAAGGCGCAGGGTTTTTACCCCAGTGGAATTATGAGAGGAAAAGTATATTTCATTAATACAAACTTCCCGTTTTCATTGAACTACTTTCCGAAATCGAAGAAATACACATCAATCCCACATCCAGCTCTAAACTTCTTTTGATCAAAGTCTTTCCCTGGACTAAATCCACAGTGTTGCCTACATTTCACACAGGGAAATTGCAGATTTCCACTGTGAAAACGGGATTGACTAACGTTTTGCCTCGTTGGAGGATTTCTTCATCTGGAAACTAGAGTGGAAAAAATAATGAATTACGCAAAACTTTTCTAAAATCGATATAAAATACCTAAATCCCTTATACCGGCCAGGGATTACATTGAATACGATGTCATTGGTCTCTTCAATCGGGGGAGGGGTGAACCCTGAAAACCTGGGGCATGGGGTTCTTCGGGGTCAAACAACCCCTGAAATGAAAGCGCAGGGTTTTTACCCCAGTGAAATTATGAGAGCGAAATTAGAGGGTCATTATAAAAAACATCCTGTTTTCATTTAACTACTTCCCTAAATCGAAATAATACACATCAATCCCACATCCAGCTCTAAACTTTTTTTGATCAAAGTCTTTCCCTGGACTGAAACGACCCCGTTGCCTACATTTCAATCATGGCAGTTGCAGATTGAAAAAGGGTGTGATAAACGTTTTGTCGCGTAGGAGGATTTCTTAGTCTGGAAACCAATGAAGTACAGCAAACATTTCTAAAATCGATATAAAATAGCTCAACCCCATGCCCCGGCCAGGGATTACATTTAATGAAATGTCATTGGTCTCCTCAATCGGGAGAGACTCCTTCCAACCTTGAGCATGGGGTTTCTTCGGGGTCAAACAACCCCTGAAATGAAGGCGCAGGGTATTTACCCCAGGGGAACTATGAGAGTGAAAGTATATTTCATTAATACAAACTTCCCGTTTTCATTGAACTACTTTCCGAAATCGAAGAAATACACATCAATCCCACGTCCAGCTCTAAACTTCTTTTGATCAAAGTCTTTCCCTGGATTTCAAAAAGGGACGTCATATTGGTCCTACTTATGCCTATAACTTCTAAACAAAGGCAGATAGAAATGCCATTTCAGTGTCTAACCCCCCATTTTCAGGATCAAGGAATTCGCTCAAGTCATTATTTTGCACATCCGGTGTTGGCCATATTGGATTCCAAGATCGCCGCCGTATTAAACTTAGTTGCCCATAACTTCGAAACTAAGGCATATTGAAAAGCAATTCCAGTTGCTAATACCCCATTTTCAGGGTCAAGGAATCCAGTAAAATAATTGTTTTGAACATTGGTGTTGGCCATATTGAATTCCAAGATGGCCGCCGCCGTAAACCTGATTGTCTATAACTTCGAATCTAAGACAGATAGAAACTCAATTCCAATGGCTACCCCCATCAAGGATTCCAGTGAAAGAATAGCTGTCAGATATCTGCCATATTAAAATCCAAGATAGCCACACCTTTTTTGTTTGTAAGGCATAATGCCGTGCACTGTTGTACCTCGCAGTTAACTCAATTCGCATAACACTGTCCATCACAAGCGCATAGTGAAGTGCACTGGAGGTTTGCCCCATAGCACTTGCAGTTCCCCTTGCAGGTCTTCTTGCACTTGCAGCTCAGCAGCTCGTAACAAGCTTTAGTGGCCTCAGGAAGCATGGTCCGTAAAACTTTCCATTGTCCATCACACTTCTCCCAACCCCAGTCACCTGGTGAGGGAACAGCTGGATTGGCAACTAAGCATTGACCCCAGATGTGGCCTGCTTGGAATGCAGCTCTTTTTGTGTGTTCTAATAGAGCTGCTGCCATTGGAGGAATATTTTCGATCTCCCTGGACTTCTTGGAGAAGAGATAGCGCCTTGCCTCATCTACACCATGAAGTTCATTGGTGCGGTCATACATTAGGACAACGAATCGCCCCAGAATTTCGATGACTGTCTTCAGTACGTCAGGTGCTGCCAACACAGTGCCTGGAAGGCCTCTGTAGCCTCAGGATATACCTGCCATGCCTGCCAAGCAGATTTCTTCCCACGGTTTGAGAAGAAGACACTGTGTCGCAGCCTGTAAATGCATGGAAAAATGCCAGTGCCTGTGACTTCTCTGCCCCAATGTTACTGACTATCTGGTGTACTGCAATGTGTCTGTAGTTCTTACCAGTCCCGAAAGCGACCCAAAGCTCCTTCAGGCCAATCTCCTTGAATATACTAACTGCTATGACCACCACATCCGTGTCCACAGTGCGGATCATCACTTTCTTGTGTCCTTGCTGGGCCATGTCATTAACATTAACTTGATTGTTCACCGTGCTGTAGATTGTCTTGTCACCTGCAGTTTCATACTCCACACATCTCTGTGCAAGAAACTGAAACAACTCCTGCTTGTTTTCATTGTTCCGAAGAAATCCTGGCCAGTTGCCTGGAATTCTTGTGGAGGATGAAACCCGACGCCTAGTGCCACAGCCCCTCTTCTCTCTTGTTGCGTTTTTCAAGCTTTCGGACAGATACACATCCCATACAATATCAATTCGTCTGACACTATGCAGTTCCTTGACAACATATGGTAGGAAGACCTCCTGGGCATACTCCTCGAAGGTACCACAGGTTCCAGGAACCAGAAAGTGAACTACAGCAGGTCCATCGAGGACTTTAACATCAATCACCAAGGACGTACCATGACTGGTTGTCACATTTCCTTCGATACAGTCCAAAAGGTAATGTTTGTCACCCTGGCGCATCTGACCTCCAGTTGCCAATGACGGTGGAGTAGATTGGTTCTCATGCCTAAAGAATTCATCAACATTACCTTCTCTAGTTTGACTGGCAATGTACAACCTTGAAAACAGAGCCCTGTCATTCTTCAGCTCCATCAGTCTCCCCGCTGCTTTGGTCTTCTCCACACCAGGCTTGCTAAACATGGCCAGATTGTTGCGGGAAATGGTGTCTCCAATTGACTTCGAATTGGAATTTAAACGCTCTTCCATGAATTGGTAATATTTTGCCTTCCCCAGTGAATGAACGCTCCTCGTGGCAAGTACAACTTCCTCTGGCATGATGGCTTTGGAATTGAGATTTAGCAAGCCATACTCTCCTCCATAAATGGATTGCCCATCTCTTCAGTTGTGGTCACCAGTGACTGTACATCTTGAACGAATTTCTCTTGGACGTTTTTTGTCTGCTCATGGAGGCGATCAGGGGTCGTGACAGTCCAACCTTCGTCCAAGTCATCCTCAAACTCTTCAACTAGCCTCGCTATTTTGGGCCCAGCCACTATCCATCTCCGAAGTGCTCCAGGGTTTTCAGTTAGGCCAACAGCTCCACCGTCACCCTGAACCAGGGCATTAATCTGTTCGTGTGCCTGGTCCAATGAAATGGCAGAGAACGGTCTGCTTGTCTTGGCAGTAAATGCCCCGCGTTTGAACTCGCAAAAGACATCTGGACACCTCTCCTCCAAGGTTGACATATCTCTCACATGAACCGGTAACCAGCGTGCATAATTTGGATGGTCCAATGCGAAGAACCAGGGTACTAACTCGGCTTGCGATGCAATGTACAAGCCAAAATCGGACACTCACAAGGACCTCACAAACTGGAAAATAGTCCGTTCAAAATCTAAGACTGTCTGCCAAAAATAAAACTGTGGGTACATTTCTGATCTCTCAGCACACCACTGTGTCAATCTATCTGCTTCGGTCTGACCACTGTCATTCTGTTCCATCTCCTTGGAGTTCAAGTAGGCTTTCTGCTGTAACTGATACAAAGCTGCAGCTGTAACCTGATGGGCCCTGTGGGTTTTGGTCACGTGATGCGTGAAGGAATCCTTCACAGGTGCCTGCAGTCAGAGCGTCTGTCCATCCACTTCCGTCAAGAATATCTCCGATCGTCCTGAAAGCAGCGATCTCTGTATGCAATCCCCCTAGCATAATGACATACTTGTCCTCGCCATACAAGTTGGGAAACCGCCATTGGATCTTTTTCGCTATGGCAACGACACATTCGTCTTTGTAGCTGGGGGTTCCTCTTTCTGTGACGTATGGAATGCTGCCCAAGACGCATTACCAGTGTCACACAGGGTCTCCTTTAGGCAGAGCTTCATCCGGTGTTCTAGCCACATATACTCCAGCTTACGGTCCTCCTTCAGTATCTACGGTTCATCTATAGGTGGCCTAACAGGACCATAGTATACAGGAACATACGCATCATTATGAAGAGCTTGTGCTAGTGTACTGTGTTGGCAGTGGTTGAACATGCTTGGTCCGACTAGATTCTTCCTGAAACAGAGACGCATCCGAGCGTGTTTGGCCAGAATCAGTTCCGTCTGGATGCTGACAAAGCGAATGAGCAGTCCCGTGAAAGGAATCTTTTGCCGAAACTGAACTTGGGTTGTGATCTATATTATCAGCTTGACCTGTGGTGAATACACCCTTCAGAAGCTGCGGTGGGCAGACCACACCGTCCTCTTCATACTGTGTGCAAAGACGGTTTGCTACACCAGAAGACATCCTCAGCAAGCGGTCATACAAAATGCTGAGCCCCAATGTATGCAACCGATCCACAAGTTCACGCTTCCTGGTCTCTGAATGCATCTTTAGGCCAACATAAATTGGCAGAGGGTTTTCCCGTGATCTGTTGTGTCTAACAGTACAACTCTTGAGACTGGCGTGCTTAACACTGTTGAAGACAAGTAACTGAGCAAGTGTTAATCCAGCATTTCGCTGGAGCCTTGTCCGATCTATTTGGTCTTTAATGTTAGGTCCTTCAAGTAGCATACTAACGAAGGCAAGCAACACGCTGGGCACAGATTTCATTTGCTCATCCCGACTTAATTTTGCGTTGAACGTGTAATAGTTTTTAAAAATTTGTCTGCGAACTATTGTTGCTGCTTTTGCCAAGCACATGAAATCCGAATCCGTGTTGCAGGCTCTAATAACCGCATCTCCAATGTTGCGGTCAACTACAAATATGACTTCACGACCATGCCTTGTTGCAGTCAGATGTGGACAGTTCAGAAGGAGTCTCTCCTTTAAACGCCTTTGATTGACTTGAATCTCAGGAGCCATCCCAAGATCAACCAGACGTTGGCGATACGTCTCAGTGAGGTCAGCTAGACGGAAGACAGGAGCTGTGTCTTCCAAACTACTGGCTTCATTAATGTGAGCTATAAGTTCTGCCAATGCTATACCATCAAATGATGAAATGTCTGTTTCATCACGGCATTTCTCTAGATTCCTTGCATTGTGAAACAGTTTAGTCATACAGGCTTTGTGATACTCTGCTTCTATCGCTACCAGATCACCACCAGCAAGTTTTCTGAGCAAATTTGTGTCCTTTAGTTTAATTGCATATTGTCGCACTGTATTGTCAATTGCAAACGTTGACGCATTATGGAGGTCACCATCAGTACCATCGCAGAACAGGCACATGTTATTTTTGCCTGTTTTACTCTGACCTGCACTCATTCTCTGATGAGTTTTGCGAGGAGAGGCTTCAGGCGTATCGTCACAGGGAGCACTACGTTTTCTCCACCTATGGAACTTCAGCTGACTGTATTCATTTCTACACAATTTATGCCAGCAAGCTTCACGTGCACGAAGTGTTTGTTCAATGCCAAGTCCATCATCAAGTCTATCAAAATCAATTTTGAGTGGGTTGAAGCCAGCATCTCTAGCGTCACTTAGTTCTCGGGCCAATGTACAATATCTCATTCCTTTGGCAAACCGCTTTCCCCTCCCTGGCACGACAATGGAATTTTGTGTTTCACTTTGGCAAAGGACACAGATACTCCAGTTGAAGTCAGGTTTTTCTGCTCCTTCCGATGCACCGTCCGTTGACGTAGAAGGGACTAACTTGAAAGACTTGGACATCATCAGTTTGTTTCAACACCTAAAATATATAAAAAACAACTTGCAATCCTGAGCTCTGCGAGCTCTTCCTCCCGTCATAGCTTCGAGAGCGGTGATGAGAGGTAGAGCTCGCACAAGCACCTATGTGCTCACGATGATATTATATCAAGCAGTAAGAGAGGACTCAGACATAATATTGCCCTATTACACCACGCCACACCTTGTGGAAGAGCCCAAATAGCCTGATACCAGTTTTTGATCTGTCTGTCTGAGCTGCACCTCGAGTTAGCTATGTGTGCACTTTGCGCTCCATATTCATTAAGCTATCATGTGAATGACTTCTTTAGGCTTTTAACATCACTTTACATGTACCTGCCAAATATCATGCATTATTAGTTACATGTAAGCTGAACATGTCTGCATGTAGGTCTTGAACTTGTCCTTTATGCATTATTGAAATAAGAATGAAATTATTTTGTCTTAACTGAAACGTGGAACAAGCTTAAGGTGGCAGCACTGGAAACCTACGGGAGTCTAATTAATATATACAAAAAAATACCAACATATCCAATTTGTCCTTGACGCCTCATCCTTCATACAAGATACTGGAACTTCATAAATATACAAGTTGATACATGTATTAATAAGTGGATTAATTTATCATAAAATAAACAAATATGAAATGTTGCATTTTATATAAGGCTTGCCGCCATCTTGCAAATCAATCTGGCCAACACCAGATGTTCCAAATAACGATATTAACAATGGCGGCCACCGGGGGGCATTTTAGAGTTGGGTCCTATGGAAAAATGATCCTATAGGGGTCCCCTGCATGTGTGCCAAGTTTCACAATTTCTCCACAAAGTGAAATATTCTGCCATTATTTTGGTCTTGGCCGCTGGACTGTGTACTTGTAGTTTCCAAGCGGAGAAGTCCACCGACGAGACAAGACTTCCGTCACAGCTGTTTTCACTATGGGAATGTCTGCCTTAGGTTTACCCTGGTTGAAATGGACGCAACGGGGTCACTAATGTGCAGATAAGCACAGTAAAAAAGTATACTCAGTCTTGGGATTGGTGTGTTTTCGATTCTGTGAAATAGTTTCATGAAAAAAGGACGTTTTTAGTATTAACCTCTACTTCTATCTATTAAACGACAAATCCTTCATTTCAGGGATTGTTCGACATCGAAGAACCCCATGCCCCAGGTTGGAAGGAGTCTCTCCCGATTGAAGAGACGGATGACATCATATTCAATGTAATCCCTGGGCGGGGCATGGGGTTGAGCTATTTTATATCGATCTTAGAAATGTTTGCTGTACTTCATTCTTTTCTCCATTTTGGTTTCCAGAGAAATATTCCTACGCGACAAAACGTTTGTCAATGCCTTTTTCACAGTGGAAATCCGCAATTGCCATGGTTGAAATGTAGGCAACGGGGTCGCTTCAGTCCAGGGAAACACTTTGATCAAAAGAAGTTTAGAGCTGGACGTGAGATTGATGTGTATTTTTTCGATTTCGGAAAGTAGTTCGATGAAAACAGGAAGTTTACTTATAAATACCCTATAATTTTGCTTTTATAATTCCACTGGGGTACTGCGCCTTCATTTCAGGGGTTGTTTGACGCCGAAGAACCCCACACCCCGGGTTGGAAGGAGTCTCTCCCGATTGAAGAGACAGATGACATCGTATTCAATGTAATCCCTGGGCGGGGCATGGGGTTGAGCTATTTTATATCGTTTTTAGAAATGTTTGCTGTACTTCATTCTTTTCTCCATTTTGGTTTCCAGACTAAGAAGTCCTCCTACGCAACAAAACGTTTATCAGACCCTTTTTCACTGTCAAATTCCGCAATTGCTATGGTTGAAATGTAGGCAACGGGGTAGCTGAAGGTCCAGGGAAAGACTTTGATCAAAAACAGGAAGTTTGCATTAATGACCTCTGTTTTGGCCCTAATAAGTCCACTGAAGTATTAAACAACCCTGCGCCTTCATTCCAGGGCTTGTTTGACCCCAAAGAACCCCACGCCCCGTGTTGGAAGGAGTCTCTCCCAATTGAAGAGACCAATGAAATCACATTCATTGTAATCTCTGGGCGGGGCATGGGGATGAGGTATTTTACATCGATTTTAGAAAAGTTTCGCGTAATTCATTATTTTTTCCACTCTAGTTTCCAGACAAGGAAATCCTCCAATGAGGCAAAACGTTGTCCATCCCATTTTCACAGTCGAAATGTGCAATTTCCCTAGATGAAATGTCGGCAGCACGGTCGCTTAAGTCCAGGGAAACACTTTCATCAAAACAACTTTACAGTTGAACGTGAGATTGATGTGTATTTTTTTTATTTCGGAAAGCACATGTAGGATGAAAAAAGGAAGTTTATTTATAATTACCCTCTAATTTTGCTTTTATAATTCCACTGGGGTAAAAACCCTGCGCCTTCATTTCAGGGCTTCTTTGACGCCAAAGAACCCCACGCACCGGGTTGGAAGGAGTCTCTCCCAATTGAAGAGACGGATGACATCGTATTCAATGTAATCTCCAGGCGGGGCATGGGGTTGGGATATTTTAATTTGGTTTGAGAAATTCAGTGCAGTGTGAGGCATTCACCCGTCTACTCTGGTTTGCAAGCGAAAAAGTCCAGTGAAGAGACACGACTTTCTTCAAAGCCCTTTTGACCATGGAAAACTGCCTTTGCCCGGTTGAAATGCAGGCAAAGGGGTCGCTAAAGTGTAAAGAAAGGCACCCAAAAAAGAACGTTGATGGCTGGGGCGTCTGACTGATTTCTTTTGAGTTGGGTTGAGTTGGGTGAAAACAGGGAGAACATAACATTAACCTGTATTTCTCTTCTAATATTTACAGTGCCAAAACAAAACATACAATCGGCTACACCTCAGGCTTCTTTGACCGGTTACCCGTTGGCCCCGAAGAACCCTACTCCCAAGGTTCCCTTTGAGGGAGAGAGTTGTTTGTTTATACACGTACATTTTTGTGAAAAGGCACGTACAATGTTATTTGCGTACATGTGAATGGAAGTGGACGTTCGCGGTGCGTTTCTTTTTTGTCCCTTTGGCGCACCATACTCAAACGGTTACTTATTCAACGTTCTAATATGGAACAGTTACTTGTTCAACGTTGAATGTCGAACGTCAGACGAGGAACGAGTAACTAACTTCACATCAGTTGCTTTTGATGGGCAATTATTCAATGCAGGGAATAATTACTGGCGTCCATACTATTGAACTCCTTTCAATTCTCAGAAATTTTCCAGACTTCCCACGATAGACTTCAATTTGTACGCAACTGCTGAGAAAGCAAAGTCACCAGAATGCAATGTTTTTTCCGATGAGAATATCGGAAAAAAATGGGGGAAATGAGGTCTGAAATTAGAATTGGGAATTCTGCACTACCCTCTATATCTGTCTGTAAAAACCGTTAGTCCCAGTTCCTGCAGATTATGTAACTAAACACAACTTCCACATTGCTGTGAATCTGCCCATCATCAAGTCTCAATATTTCACTTTCAGTTTCACCGAATGGAATCCTCAAAACCCGTTTCGGGCAGATTTGAAGTTGCATTCTACTGACTTCTCCACCAGCCAGGAAACCAAAGACATCAGAGAATTGTACCAGGACTTTGAACGATGCAGTAAACAGTTCAAGAATGAATTCCGTTGCACCACAAGGAGTCTGAAAGCAGTCGTTCTTTGCCTTTCTGGGGGAAACGGGTGAGTGGTCAGTTCACGTTTGTCATTTCTTAATGCTTCCTCTTATTCGTGTCTGTTGTCTTTGAGGGTCGTATTCTCTCATTTCCAAGTTGTATTTTGTGGCTCTTTTTTATATTTGGTTTTTTACCTGTACAATCACATTTATCTTGCCATGAAGGGATGGGGTAGCAGGGTCACAGTTCATGTCCATATGTGAGACCCAAGTCCTGTCTTTACGGGCTTGTTAGGGTAGGATTTGCCTTTCTGGTCTGTCTTGTTCTCTCTGCATAACCCAGCTGTCTTGTCTTGTAGGGATGGGTAGCAGGGTAGCAAGTTCTTTAGTACCCCAGGGGAGTGGTCATCCCTGCCCATGTGAGACCAATGTCCTTGTCCTGTTTTGTCTTATGTCTTTTGTTTGTACTGTTATTGTCTTGTCTCCTTGTCCCCTTCGTCCTCGTCTTGTATTCCTGTGTATTTTTCTTGTCCTGTATGTAGTGTCTTGTTTTAGACTGTTTCTTTGTTTTAACCTGTTTGTCCTGTCTTTCTGTCCTGTCCGTCTGTCCTGTCTGTCCTGTCCGTCTGTCCTGTCTCTCCTGTCTGTCCTGTCCGTCTGTCCTGTCTGTCCTGTCTGTCCTGTCTGTCCTGTCCGTCTGTCCTGTCTGTCCTGTCTGTCCTGTCTGTCTTCTCTGTCCTGTCTGTCTTTCTGTCTCCCTGTCTGTCTGTCCTGTCAGTCCTGTCTGTCCTGTCAGTCCTGTCTGTCCTGTCTGTCCTGTCAGTCCTGTCTGTCCTGTCTGTCCTGTCTTTCTTCCTGTCTGTCCTGTCTGTCCTGTCTGTCTCTCTTCCTGTCTGTCCTGTCTTTCTTCCTGTCTGTCCTGTCTGTCTTTTTTCCTGTCTGTCTGTCCTGTCTGTCTTTGTTTTTTCCTGTCTGTCTGTCTGTCCTGTCTGTCTCTCTTCCTGTTTGTCCTGTCTGTCCTGTCCGTCCTGTCTGTCCTGTCTGTCCTGTCTTTCTTTTTTCCTGTCTGTCTGTCCTGTCAGTCCTGTCTGTCCTGTCAGTCCTGTCTGTCCTGTCAGTCCTGTCTGTCCTGTCCGTCTGTCCTGTCTGTCCTGTCCGTCTGTCCTGTCTGTCCTGTCTGTCCTGTCTGTCTTTCTTTTTTCCTGTCTGTCCTGTCTGTCTCTCTTCCTGTCTGTCCTGTCTTTCTTCCTGTCTGTCCTGTTTGTCTTTTTTCCTGTCTGTCTGTCCTGTCTGTCCTGTCTGTCTTTGTTTTTTCCTGTCTGTCTGTCCTGTCTGTCTCTCTTCCTGTCTGTCCTGTCTGTCCTGTCTGTCCTGTCCGTCTGTCCTGTCTGTCTTGTCTGTCTTGTCTGTCTTGTCTGTCCTGTCTGTCTTTCTGTCTCCCTGTCTGTCTGTCCTGTCTGTCCTTTCTCTCTTCCTGTCCGTCCTGTCCGTCTGTCCTGTCTGTCTTGTCTGTCCTGTCTGTCCTGTCTGTCTTGTCTGTCCTGTCCGTCTGTCCTGTCCGTCCTGTCTGTCTTGTCTGTCCTGTCTGTCCTGTCTTTCTTTTTTCCTGTCTGTCTGTCCTGTCAGTCCTGTCTGTCCTGTCAGTCCCGTCTGTCCTGTCAGTCCTGTCTGTCCTGTCAGTCCTGTCTGTCCTGTCCGTCTGTCCTGTCCGTCTGTCCTGTCTGTCCTGTCTGTCCTGTCTGTCCTGTCTGTCTTGTCTGTCCTGTCCATCCTGTCTGTCTTGTCTGTCCTGTCTGTCCTGTCTTTCTTTTTTCCTGTCTGTCTGTCCTGTCAGTCCTGTCTGTCCTGTCCGTCTGTCCTGTCTGTCCTGTCTCTCTTCCTGTCTGTCCTGTCCGTCTGTCCTGTCTGTCTTGTCTTTCCTGTCCGTCTGTTCTGTCAGTCCTGTCTGTCCTGTCAGTCCTGTCTGTCCTGTCAGTCCTGTCAGTCCTGTCTGTCCTGTCTGTCCTGTCTGTCCTGTGTGTTTTGTCTGTCCTGTCTGTCCTGTCTTTCTTTTTCCCTGTCTGTCTGTCCTGTCAGTCCTGTCAGTCCTGTCTGTCCTGTCTGTCCTGTCTGTCCTGTCTGTCTTGTCTGTCCTGTCTGTCTTTCTTTCTCCCTGTCTGTCTGTCCTGTCAGTCCTGTCTCTCTTCCTGTCTGTCCTGTCCGTCTGTCCTGTCTGTCTTGTCTGTCCTGTCTGTCTGTCCTGTCAGTCCTGTCTGTCCTGTCAGTCCTGTCTGTCCTGTCCGTCTGTCCTGTCTGTCCTGTCCGTCTGTCCTGTCTGTCCTGTCCGTCTGTCCTGTCTGTCCTGTCTGTCCTGTCTGTCTTGTCTGTCCTGTCTGTCCTGTCTTTCTTTTTCCCTGTCTGTCTGTCCTGTCAGTCCTGTCTGTCCTGTCTGTCCTGTCTGTCCTGTCTGTCCTGTCCGTCTGTCCTGTCTCTCTTGTCTGTCCTGTCTGTCTTGTCTGTCCTGTCTGTCTTTCTTTCTCCCTGTCTGTCTGTCCTGTCTGTCCTGTCTCTCTTCCTGTCTGTCCTGTCCGTCTGTCCTGTCTGTCTTGTCTGTCCTGTCAGTCCTCTCTGTCCTGTCAGTCCTGTCTGTCCTGTCCGTCTGTCCTCTCTGTCCTGTTCGTCTGTCCTGTCTGTCTTGTCTGTCCTGTCTGTCCTGTCTTTTTTTTTTTCCTGTCTCTCTGTCCTGTCAGTCCTGTCTGTCCTGTCAGTCCTGTCTGTCCTGTCTGTCCTGTCTGTCTTGTCTGTCCTGTCTGTCCAGTCTTTCTTTTTCCCTGTCTGTCTGTCCTGTCAGTCCTGTCTGTCCTGTCTGTCCTGTCTGTCCTGTCCGTCTGTCCTGTCTGTCTTGTCTGTCCTGTCTGTCTGTCCTGTCAGTCCTGTCTGTCTGTCCTGTCAGTCCTGTCTGTCCTGTCAGTCCTGTCTGTCCTGTCAGTCCTGTCTGTCCTGTCCGTCTGTCCTGTCTGTCCTGTTCGTCTGTCCTGTCTGTCCTGTCTGTCTTGTCTGTCCTGTCTGTCCTGTCTTTTTTTTTCCTGTCTGTCTGTCCTGTCAGTCCTGTCTGTCCTGTTTGTCCTGTCTGTCCTGTCTGTCCTGTCCGTCTGTCCTGTCTGTCCCTGCTGTCTCCCTGTCTGTCTGTCCTGTCTGTCCTGTCTCTCTTCCTGTCTGTCCTGTCCGTCTGTCCTGTCTGTCTTGTCTGTCCTGTTTGTCTGTCCTGTCAGTCCTGTCAGTCCTGTCAGTCCTGTCAGTCCTGTCTGTCCTGTCCGTCTGTCCTGTCTGTCCTGTTTGTCCTGTCTGTCCTGTCTGTTTTGTCTGTCCTGTCTGTCGTTCTGTCTCCCTGTCTGTCCTGTCAGTCCTGTCTGTCTTGTCCGTCTGTTTTGTCTGTCCTGTCCGTCTGTCCTGTCTGTGCTGTCTGTCCTGTCTGTCCTGTCAGTCCTGTCAGTCCTGTCTGTCCTGTCCGTCTGTCCTGTCTGTCCTGTCCGTCTGTCCTGTCTGTCCTGTCTGTCCTGTCTGTCCTGTCTGTCCTGTGTGTATTGTCTGTCCTGTCTGTCCTGTCTTTCTTTTTCCCTGTCTGTCTGTCCTGTCAGTCCTGTCTGTCCTGTCTGTCCTGTCTGTCCTGTCCGTCTGTCCTGTCTGTCTTGTCTGTCCTGTCTGTCTTGTCTGTCCTGTCTGTCTTTCTTTCTCCTTGTCTGTCTGTCCTGTCTGTCCTGTCTCTCTTCCTGTCTGTCCTGTCCGTCTGTCCTGTCTGTCCTGTCAGTCCTGTCTGTCCTGTCAGTCCTGTCTGTCCTGTCAGTCCTGTCTGTCCTGTCTGTCCTGTCTGTCCTGTCTGTCCTGTCCGTCTGTCCTGTCTGTCTTGTCTGTCCTGTCTGTCTTGTCTGTCCTGTCTGTCTTTCTTTCTCCCTGTCTGTCTGTCCTGTCTCTCTTCCTGTCTGTCCTGTCCGTCTGTCCTGTCTGTCTTGTCTGTCCTGTCTGTCTGTCCTGTCAGTCCTGTCTGTCCTGTCAGTCCTGTCTGTCCTGTCAGTCCTGTCTGTCCTGTCCGTCTGTCCTGTCTGTCCTGTCTGTCCTGTCTGTCCTGTCCGTCTGTCCTGTCTGTCCTGTCTGTCTTGTCTGTCCTGTCTGTCCTGTCTTTCTTTTTCCCTGTCTGTCTGTCCTGTCTGTCCTGTCTGTCCTGTCTGTCCTGTCCGTCTGTCCTGTCTGTCTTGTCTGTCCTGTCTGTCTTGTCTGTCCTGTCTGTCTTTCTTTCTCCCTGTCTGTCTGTCCTGTCTCTCTTCCTGTCTGTCCTGTCTGTCTTGTCTGTCCTGTCTGTCTTGTCTGTCCTGTCTGTCCTGTCTTTCTTTTTTCCTGTCTGTCTGTCCTGTCAGTCCTGTCTGTCCTGTCTGTCCTGTCCGTCTGTCCTGTCTGTCCTGTCTGTTTTGTCTGTCCTGTCTGTCTTTCTGTCTCCCTGTCTGTCTGTCCTGTCTCTCTTCCTGTCTGTCCTGTCCGTCTGTCCTGTCTGTCTTGTCTGTCCTGTCCGTCTGTCCTGTCCGTCCTGTCTGTCTTGTCTTTCCTGTCTGTCCTGTCAGTCCTGTCTGTCCTGTCTGTCTGTCCTGTCTGTCCTGTCCGTCTGTCCTGTCTGTCCTGTCTGTCCTGTCTCTCTTCCTGTCTGTCCTGTCTGTCCTGTCTGTCTTGTCTTTCCTGTCCATCTGTTCTGTCAGTCCTGTCTGTTCTGTCAGTCCTGTCTGTCCTGTCAGTCCTGTCTGTCCTGTCAGTCCTGTCAGTCCTGTCTGTCCTGTCCGTCTGTCCTGTCTGTCCTGTCCGTCTGTCCTGTCTGTCCTGTCCGTCTGTCCTGTCTGTCCTGTCTGTCCTGTCTGTCCTGTGTGTTTTGTCTGTCCTGTCTGTCCTGTCTTTCTTTTTCCCTGTCTGTCTGTCCTGTCAGTCCTGTCAGTCCTGTCTGTCCTGTCTGTCCTGTCTGTCCTGTCTGTCTTGTCTGTCCTGTCTGTCTTTCTTTCTCCCTGTCTGTCTGTCCTGTCTGTCCTGTCTCTCTTCCTGTCTGTCCTGTCCGTCTGTCCTGTCTGTCTTGTCTGTCCTGTCTGTCTGTCCTGTCAGTCCTGTCTGTCCTGTCAGTCCTGTCTGTCCTGTCCGTCTGTCCTGTCTGTCCTGTCCGTCTGTCCTGTCTGTCCTGTCCGTCTGTCCTGTCTGTCCTGTCTGTCTTGTCTGTCCTGTCTGTCCTGTCTTTCTTTTTCCCTGTCTGTCTTGTCTGTCCTGTCTGTCTTTCTTTCTCCCTGTCTGTCTGTCCTGTCTGTCCTGTCTCTCTTCCTGTCTGTCCTGTCCGTCTGTCCTGTCTGTCTTGTCTGTCCTGTCAGTCCTCTCTGTCCTGTCAGTCCTGTCTGTCCTGTCCGTCTGTCCTCTCTGTCCTGTTCGTCTGTCCTGTCTGTCTTGTCTGTCCTGTCTGTCCTGTCTTTTTTTTTTCCTGTCTCTCTGTCCTGTCAGTCCTGTCTGTCCTGTCTGTCTTGTCTGTCCTGTCTGTCCAGTCTTTCTTTTTCCCTGTCTGTCTGTCCTGTCAGTCCTGTCTGTCCTGTCTGTCCTGTCCGTCTGTCCTGTCTGTCTTGTCTGTCCTGTCTGTCTGTCCTGTCAGTCCTGTCTGTCTGTCCTGTCAGTCCTGTCTGTCCTGTCAGTCCTGTCTGTCCTGTCAGTCCTGTCTGTCCTGTCCGTCTGTCCTGTCTGTCCTGTTCGTCTGTCCTGTCTGTCCTGTCTGTCTTGTCTGTCCTGTCTGTCCTGTCTTTTTTTTCCTGTCTGTCTGTCCTGTCAGTCCTGTCTGTCCTGTCTGTCCTGTCTGTCCTGTCTGTCCTGTCCGTCTGTCCTGTCTGTCCCTGCTGTCTCCCTGTCTGTCTGTCCTGTCTGTCCTGTCTGTCCTGTCTCTCTTCCTGTCTGTCCTGTCCGTCTGTCCTGTCTGTCTTGTCTGTCCTGTTTGTCTGTCCTGTCTGTCTTGTCTGTCCTGTCTTTCTTTTTTCCTGTCTGTCTGTCCTGTCAGTCCTGTCAGTCCTGTCAGTCCTGTCTGTCCTGTCCGTCTGTCCGTCTGTCCTGTCTGTCCTGTCCGTCTGTCCTGTTTGTCCTGTCTGTCCTGTCTGTTTTGTCTGTCCTGTCTGTCGTTCTGTCTCCCTGTCTGTCCTGTCAGTCCTGTCTGTCTTGTCCGTCTGTTTTGTCTGTCCTGTCCGTCTGTCCTGTCTGTGCTGTCTGTCCTGTCTGTCCTGTCAGTCCTGTCAGTCCTGTCTGTCCTGTCCGTCTGTCCTGTCTGTCCTGTCCGTCTGTCCTGTCTGTCCTGTCTGTCCTGTCTGTCCTGTCTGTCCTGTGTGTCTTGTCTGTCCTGTCTGTCCTGTCTTTCTTTTTCCCTGTCTGTCTGTCCTGTCAGTCCTGTCTGTCCTGTCTGTCCTGTCTGTCCTGTCCGTCTGTCCTGTCTGTCTTGTCTGTCCTGTCTGTCTTTCTTTCTCCTTGTCTGTCTGTCCTGTCTGTCCTGTCTCTCTTCCTGTCTGTCCTGTCCGTCTGTCCTGTCTGTCCTGTCAGTCCTGTCTGTCCTGTCAGTCCTGTCTGTCCTGTCTGTCCTGTCTGTCCTGTCCGTCTGTCCTGTCTGTCTTGTCTGTCCTGTCTGTCTTGTCTGTCCTGTCTGTCTTTCTTTCTCCCTGTCTGTCTGTCCTGTCTGTCCTGTCTCTCTTCCTGTCTGTCCTGTCCGTCTGTCCTGTCTGTCTTGTCTGTCCTGTCTGTCTGTCCTGTCAGTCCTGTCTGTCCTGTCAGTCCTGTCTGTCCTGTCAGTCCTGTCTGTCCTGTCCGTCTGTCCTGTCTGTCCTGTCTGTCCTGTCTGTCCTGTCTGTCCTGTCTGTCTTGTCTGTCCTGTCTGTCCTGTCTTTCTTTTTCCCTGTCTGTCTGTCCTGTCAGTCCTGTCTGTCCTGTCTGTCCTGTCTGTCCTGTCCGTCTGTCCTGTCTGTCTTGTCTGTCCTGTCTGTCTTGTCTGTCCTGTCTGTCTTTCTTTCTCCCTGTCTGTCTGTCCTGTCTCTCTTCCTGTCTGTCCTGTCTGTCTTGTCTGTCCTGTCTGTCTTGTCTGTCCTGTCTGTCCTGTCTTTCTTTTTTCCTGTCTGTCTGTCCTGTCAGTCCTGTCTGTCCTGTCTGTCCTGTCCGTCTGTCCTGTCTGTCCTGTCTGTCTTGTCTGTCCTGTCTGTCTTTCTGTCTCCCTGTCTGTCTGTCCTGTCTCTCTTCCTGTCTGTCCTGTCCGTCTGTCCTGTCTGTCTTGTCTGTCCTGTCCGTCTGTCCTGTCCGTCCTGTCTGTCTTGTCTGTCCTGTCTGTCCTGTCAGTCCTGTCTGTCCTGTCTGTCCTGTCAGTCCTGTCTGTCCTGTCCGTCTGTCCTGTCTGTCCTGTCTGTCCTGTCTGTCTTGTCTGTCCTGTCTGTCCTGTCTGTCTTGTCTTTCCTGTCCGTCTGTTCTGTCAGTCCTGTCTGTTCTGTCAGTCCTGTCTGTCCTGTCAGTCCTGTCTGTCCTGTCAGTCCTGTCAGTCCTGTCTGTCCTGTCCGTCTGTCCTGTCTGTCCTGTCCGTCTGTCCTGTCTGTCCTGTCTGTCCTGTCTGTCCTGTCTGTCCTGTGTGTTTTGTCTGTCCTGTCTGTCCTGTCTTTCTTTTTCCCTGTCTGTCTGTCCTGTCAGTCCTGTCAGTCCTGTCTGTCCTGTCTGTCCTGTCTGTCTTGTCTGTCCTGTCTGTCTTTCTTTCTCCCTGTCTGTCTGTCCTGTCTGTCCTGTCTCTCTTCCTGTCTGTCCTGTCCGTCTGTCCTGTCTGTCTTGTCTGTCCTGTCTGTCTGTCCTGTCAGTCCTGTCTGTCCTGTCAGTCCTGTCTGTCCTGTCCGTCTGTCCTGTCTGTCCTGTCCGTCTGTCCTGTCTGTCCTGTCCGTCTGTCCTGTCTGTCCTGTCTGTCTTGTCTGTCCTGTCTGTCCTGTCTTTCTTTTTCCCTGTCTGTCTGTCCTATCAGTCCTGTCTGTCCTGTCTGTCCTGTCTCTCTTGTCTGTCCTGTCCGTCTGTCCTGTCTCTCTTGTCTGTCCTGTCTGTCTTGTCTGTCCTGTCTGTCTTTCTTTCTCCCTGTCTGTCTGTCCTGTCTGTCCTGTCTCTCTTCCTGTCTGTCCTGTCCGTCTGTCCTGTCTGTCTTGTCTGTCCTGTCAGTCCTCTCTGTCCTGTCAGTCCTGTCTGTCCTGTCCGTCTGTCCTGTCTGTCCTGTTCGTCTGTCCTGTCTGTCTTGTCTGTCCTGTCTGTCCTGTCTTTTTTTTTTCCTGTCTGTCTGTCTGTCCTGTCAGTCCTGTCTGTCCTGTCAGTCCTGTCTGTCCTGTCTGTCCTGTCTGTCCTGTCTGTCTGTCCTGTTCGTCTGTCCTGTCTGTCCTGTCAGTCCTGTTTGTCCTGTCAGTCCTGTCTGTCCTGTTCGTCTGTCCTGTCTGTCCTGTTCGTCTGTCCTGTCTGTCCTGTCTGTCCTGTCTGTCTTGTCTGTCCTGTCTGTCCTGTCCGTCTGTCCTGTCTGTCCTTTCCGTCTGTCCTGTCTGTCCCTTCTGTCTCCCTGTCTGTCTGTCCTGTCTGTCCTGTCTCTCTTCCTGTCTGTCCTGTCCGTCTGTCCTGTCTGTCTTGTCTGTCCTGTTTGTCTGTCCTGTCTGTCCTGTCCGTCCTGTCTGTCTTGTCTGTCCTGTCTTTCTTTTTTCCTGTCTGTCTGTCCTGTCAGTCCTGTCAGTCCTGTCTGTCCTGTCCGTCTGTCCTGTCTGTCCTGTCCGTCTGTCCTGTTTGTCCTGTCTGTCCTATCTGTTTTGTCTGTCCTGTCTGTCTTTCTGTCTCCCTGTCTGTCCTGTCAGTCCTGTCTGTCTTGTCCGTCTGTTTTGTCTGTCCTGTCCGTCTGTCCTGTCTGTGCTGTCTGTCCTGTCTGTCCTGTCAGTCCTGTCAGTCCTGTCTGTCCTGTCCGTCTGTCCTGTCTGTCCTGTCCGTCTGTCCTGTCTGTCCTGTCTGTCCTGTCTGTCCTGTGTGTCTTGTCTGTCCTGTCTGTCCTGTCTTTCTTTTTCCCTGTCTGTCTGTCCTGTCAGTCCTGTCTGTCCTGTCTGTCCTGTCCGTCTGTCCTGTCTGTCTTGTCTGTCCTGTCTGTCTTGTCTGTCCTGTCTGTCTTTCTTTCTCCTTGTCTGTCTGTCCTGTCTGTCCTGTCTCTCTTCCT
The DNA here is from genome assembly GCF_054643075.1 of Acanthaster planci. Taxonomy (NCBI): domain Eukaryota; kingdom Metazoa; phylum Echinodermata; class Asteroidea; order Valvatida; family Acanthasteridae; genus Acanthaster; species Acanthaster planci. The sequence continues at coordinate 14,415,679 of NC_141785.1, read as the reverse complement.
GTCTGTCCTGTCCGTCTGTCCTGTCTGTCTTGTCAGTCCTGTCTGTCCTGTCAGTCCTGTCTGTCCTGTCAGTACTGTCTGTCCTGTCCGTCCTGTCTGTCCTGTCTTTCCTGTCTGTCCGTCTGTCCTGTCTGTCTTGTCTGTCCTGTCTGTCTTGTCTGTCCTGTCTGTCTTTCTTTCTCCCTGTCTGTCTGTCCTGTCTGTCCTGTCTCTCTTCCTGTCTGTCCTGTCCGTCTGTCCTGTCTGTCTTGTCTGTCCTGTCTGTCTGTCCTGTCCGTCCTGTCTGTCTTGTCTGTCCTGTCAGTCCTGTCTGTCCTGTCTGTCCTGTCCGTCTGTCCTGTCTGTCTTGTCTGTCCTGTCTGTCTGTCCTGTCAGTCCTGTCTGTGTTGTCTGTCTGTCCTGTCAGTCCTGTCTGTCCTGTTCGTCTGTCCTGTCTGTCCTGTTCGTCTGTCCTGTCTGTCCTGTCTGTCTTGTCTGTCCTGTCTGTCCTGTCTTTCTTTTTCCCTGTCTGTCTGTCCTGTCAGTCCTGTCTGTCCTGTCTGTCCTGTCTGTCCTGTCCGTCTGTCCTGTCTGTCCTGTCCGTCTGTCCTGTCTGTCCCTGTCTGTCTTGTCTGTCCCTTCTGTCTCCCTGTCTGTCTGTCCTGTCTGTCCTGTCTCTCTTCCTGTCTGTCCTGTCCGTCTGTCCTGTCTGGTCTGTCCTGTTTGTCTGTCATGTCCGTCCTGTCTGTCTTGTCGTTCCTGTCTTTCTTTTTTCCTGTCTGTCTGTCCTGTCAGTCCTGTCAGTCCTGTCTGTCCTGTCCGTCTGTCCTGTCTGTCCTGTCCGTCTGTCCTGTTTGTCCTGTCTGTCCTGTCTGTTTTGTCTGTCCTGTCTGTCGTTCTGTCTCCCTGTCTGTCCTGTCAGTCCTGTCTGTCTTGTCCGTCTGTTTTGTCTGTCCTGTCCGTCTGTCCTGTCTGTGCTGTCTGTCCTGTCTGTCCTGTCAGTCCTGTCTGTCCTGTCCGTCTGTCCTGTCTGTCCTGTCCGTCTGTCCTGTCTGTCCTGTCTGTCCTGTCTGTCCTGTGTGTCTTGTCTGTCCTGTCTGTCCTGTCTTTCTTTTTCCTTGTCTGTCTGTCCTGTCAGTCCTGTCTGTCCTGTCTGTCCTGTCTGTCCTGTCCGTCTGTCCTGTCTGTCTTGTCTGTCCTGTCTGTCTTGTCTGTCCTGTCTGTCTTTCTTTCTCCCTGTCTGTCTGTCCTGTCTGTCCTGTCTCTCTTTCTGTCTGTCCTGTCCGTCTGTCCTGTCTGTCCTGTCTGTCTGTCCTGTCAGTCCTGTCTGTCCTGTCAGTCCTGTCTGTCCTGTCAGTCCTGTCTGTCCTGTCTGTCCTGTCTGTCCTGTCCTGTCCGTCTGTCCTGTCTGTCCTGTATGTCTTGTCTGTCCTGTCTGTCTTTCTTTTTCCCTGTCTGTCTGTCCTGTCTGTCCTGTCTCTCTTCCTGTCTGTCCTGTCCGTCTGTCCTGTCTGTATTGTCTGTCCTGTCTGTCTGTCCTGTCAGTCGTTCTGTCTCCCTGTCTGTCCTGTCAGTCCTGTCTGTCTTGTCCGTCTGTTTTGTCTGTCCTGTCCGTCTGTCCTGTCTGTGCTGTCTGTCCTGTCTGTCCTGTCTGTCCTGTCAGTCCTGTCTGTCCTGTCCGTCTGTCCTGTCTGTCCTGTCCGTCTGTCCTGTCTGTCCTGTGTGTCTTGTCTGTCCTGTCTGTCCTGTCTTTCTTTTTCCCTGTCTGTCTGTCCTGTCAGTCCTGTCTGTCCTGTCTGTCCTGTCTGTCCTGTCCGTCTGTCCTGTCTGTCTTGTCTGTCCTGTCTGTCTTGTCTGTCCTGTCTGTCTTTCTTTCTCCTTGTCTGTCTGTCCTGTCTGTCCTGTCTCTCTTCCTGTCTGTCCTGTCCGTCTGTCCTGTCTGTCTTGTCAGTCCTGTCTGTCCTGTCAGTCCTGTCTGTCCTGTCAGTCCTGTCTGTCCTGTCAGTCCTGTCTGTCCTGTCTGTCCTGTCTGTCCGTCTGTCCTGTCTGTCTTGTCTGTCCTGTCTGTCTTGTCTGTCCTGTCTGTCTTTCTTTCTCCCTGTCTGTCTGTCCTGTCTGTCCTGTCTCTCTTCCTGTCTGTCCTGTCCGTCTTTCCTGTCTGTCTTGTCTGTCCTGTCTGTCTGTCCTGTCCGTCCTGTCTGTCTTGTCTGTCCTGTCAGTCCTGTCTGTCCTGTCTGTCCTGTCCGTCTGTCCTGTCTGTCTTGTCTGTCCTGTCTGTCTGTCCTGTCAGTCCTGTCTGTGTTGTCTGTCTGTCCTGTCAGTCCTGTCTGTCCTGTTCGTCTGTCCTGTCTGTCCTGTTCGTCTGTCCTGTCTGTCCTGTCTGTCTTGTCTGTCCTGTCTGTCCTGTCTTTTTTTTTCCTGTCTGTCTGTCCTGTCAGTCCTGTCTGTCCTGTCTGTCCTGTCTGTCCTGTCCGTCTGTCCTGTCTGTCCTGTCCGTCTGTCCTGTCTGTCCTGTCCGTCTGTCCTGTCTGTCCCTTCTGTCTCCCTGTCTGTCTGTCCTGTCTGTCCTGTCTCTCTTCCTGTCTGTCCTGTCCGTCTGTCCTGTCTGTCTTGTCTGTCCTGTTTGTCTGTCCTGTCCGTCCTGTCTGTCCTGTCTGTCCTGTCTTTCTTTTTTCCTGTCTGTCTGTCCTGTCAGTCCTGTCAGTCCTGTCTGTCCTGTCCGTCTGTCCTGTCTGTCCTGTCCGTCTGTCCTGTTTGTCCTGTCTGTCCTGTCTGTTTTGTCTGTCCTGTCTGTCGTTCTGTCTCCCTGTCTGTCCTGTCAGTCCTGTCTGTCTTGTCCGTCTGTTTTGTCTGTCCTGTCCGTCTGTCCTGTCTGTGCTGTCTGTCCTGTCTGTCCTGTCAGTCCTGTCTGTCCTGTCCGTCTGTCCTGTCTGTCCTGTCCGTCTGTCCTGTCTGTCCTGTCTGTCCTGTCTGTCCTGTGTGTCTTGTCTGTCCTGTCTGTCCTGTCTTTCTTTTTCCTTGTCTGTCTGTCCTGTCAGTCCTGTCTGTCCTGTCTGTCCTGTCTGTCCTGTCCGTCTGTCCTGTCTGTCTTGTCTGTCCTGTCTGTCTTGTCTGTCCTGTCTGTCTTTCTTTCTCCTTGTCTGTCTGTCCTGTCTGTCCTGTCTCTCTTCCTGTCTGTCCTGTCCGTCTGTCCTGTCTGTCCTGTCAGTCCTGTCTGTCCTGTCAGTCCTGTCTGTCCTGTCAGTCCTGTCTGTCCTGTCAGTCCTGTCTGTCCTGTCTGTCCTGTCTGTCCGTCTGTCCTGTCTGTCTTGTCTGTCCTGTCTGTCTTGTCTGTCCTGTCTGTCTTTCTTTTTCCCTGTCTGTCTGTCCTGTCTGTCCTGTCTCTCTTCCTGTCTGTCCTGTCCGTCTGTCCTGTCTGTATTGTCTGTCCTGTCTGTCTGTCCTGTCAGTCCTGTCAGTCCTGTCTGTCCTGTCAGTCCTGTCTGTCCTGTCCGTCTGTCCTGTCTGTCCTGTCTGTCCTGTCCGTCTGTCCTGTCTGTCCTGTCTGTCTTGTCTGTCCTGTCTGTCCTGTCTTTCTTTTTCCCTGTCTGTCTGTCCTGTCAGTCCTGTCTGTCCTGTCTGTCCTGTCTGTCCTGTCCGTCTGTCCTGTCTGTCTTGTCTGTCCTGTCTGTCTTGTCTGTCCTGTGTGTCTTTCTTTCTCCCTGTCTGTCTGTCCTGTCTCTCTTCCTGTCTGTCCTGTCTGTCTTGTCTGTCCTGTCTGTCTTGTCTGTCCTGTCTGTCTGTCTGTCCTGTCAGTCCTGTCTGTCCTGTCAGTCCTGTCTGTCCTGTCAGTCCTGTCTGTCCTGTCCGTCTGTCCTGTCTGTCTTGTCTGTCCTTTCTGTCCTGTCCGTCTGTCCTGTCTGTCTTGTCTGTCCTGTCTGTCTTGTCTGTCCTGTCTGTCTTTCTTTCTCCCTGTCTGTCTGTCCTGTCTCTCTTCCTGTCTGTCCTGTCTGTCTTGTCTGTCCTGTCTGTCTTGTCTGTCCTGTCTGTCTGTCCTGTCAGTCCTGTCTGTCCTGTCAGTCCTGTCTGTCCTGTCAGTCCTGTCTGTCCTGTCCGTCTGTCCTGTCTGTCTTGTCTGTCCTGTCTGTCCTGTCCGTCTGTCCTGTCTGTCTTGTCTGTCCTGTCTGTCTTGTCTGTCCTGTCTGTCTTTCTTTCTCCCTGTCTGTCTGTCCTGTCTGTCCTGTCTCTCTTCCTGTCTGTCCTGTCCGTCTGTCCTGTCTGTCTTGTCTGTCCTGTCTGTCTCTTTTGTCAGTCCTGTCTTTCCTGTCAGTCCTGTCTGTCCTGTCCGTCTGTCCTGTCTGTCCTGTTCGTCTGTCCTGTCTGTCTTGTCTGTCCTGTCTGTCCTGTCTTTTTTTTTCCTGTCTGTCTGTCCTGTCAGTCCTGTCTGTCCTGTCAGTCCTGTCTGTCCTGTCTGTCCTGTCTGTCCTGTCTGTCTTGTCTGTCCTGTCTGTCCTGTCTGTCCTGTCTGTCCTGTCCGTCTGTCCTGTCTGTCTTGTCTGTCCTGTTTGTCTTTCTTTCTCCCTGTCTGTCTGTCCTGTCTGTCCTGTCTCTCTTCCTGTCTGTCCTGTCCGTCTGTCCTGTCTGTCTTGTCTGTCCTGTCTGTCTGTCCTGTCAGTCCTGTCTGTCCTGTCAGTCCTGTGTGTCCTGTCAGTCCTGTCTGTCCTGTCCGTCTGTCCTGTCTATCCTGTTCGTCTGTCCTTTCTGTCCTGTCTGTCTTGTCTGTCCTGTCTGTCCTGTCTTTTTTTTCCCTGTCTGTCTGTCCTGTCAGTCCTGTCTGTCCTGTCAGTCCTGTCTGTCCTGTCTGTCTTGTCTGTCCTGTCTGTCCTGTCTTTCTTTTTTCCTGTCTGTCTGTCCTGTCAGTCCTGTCTGTCCTGTCTGTCCTGTCCGTCTGTCCTGTCCGTCTGTCCTGTCCGTCTGTCCTGTCTGTCCTGTCTGTCTTGTCTGTCCTGTCTGTCTTTCTGTCTCCCTGTCTGTCTGTCCTGTCTTTCCTGTCTCTCTTCCTGTCTGTCCTCTCCGTCTGTCCTGTCTGTCTTGTCTGTCCTGTCCGTCCTGTCTGTCTTGTCTTTCCTGTCTGTCCTGTCAGTCCTGTCTGTCCTGTCCGTCTGTCCTGTCTGTCCTGTCTGTCCTGTCCGTCTGTCCTGTCTGTCCTGTCTGTCCTGTCTCTCTTCCTGTCTGTCCTGTCCATCTGTCCTGTCTGTCTTGTCTTTCCTGTCCGTCTGTTCTGTCAGTCCTGCCTGTTCTGTCAGTCCTGTCTGTCCTGTCAGTCCTGTCTGTCCTGTCAGTCCTGTCAGTCCTGTCTGTTCCTTCCGTCTGTCCTGTCTGTCCTGTCCGTCTGTCCTGTCTGTCCTGTCTGTCCTGTGTGTCTTGTCTGTCCTGTCTGTCCTGTCTTTCTTTTTCCCTGTCTGTCTGTCCTGTCAGTCCTGTCTGTCCTGTCTGTCCTGTCCGTCTGTCCTGTCTGTCTTGTCTGTCCTGTCTGTCTTGTCTGTCCTGTTTGTCTTTCTTTCTCCCTGTCTGTCTGTCCTGTCTCTCTTCCTGTCTGTCCTGTCCGTCTGTCCTGTCTGTCTTGTCTGTCCTGTCTGTCTCTCCTGTCAGTCCTGTCTGTCCTGTCAGTCTTGTCTGTCCTGTCCGTCTGTCCTGTCTGTCCTGTTCGTCTGTCCTGTCTGTCTTGTCTGTCCTGTCTGTCCTGTCTTTTTTTTTTCCTGTCTGTCTGTCCTGTCAGTCCTGTCTGTCCTGTCAGTCCTGTCTGTCCTGTCTGTCCTGTCTGTCTTGTCTGTCCTGTCCGTCCAGTCTTTCTTTTTCCCTGTCTGTCTGTCCTGTCAGTCCTGTCTGTCCTGTCTGTCCTGTCCGTCTGTCCTGTCTGTCTTGTCTGTCCTGTTTGTCTTTCTTTCTCCCTGTCTGTCTGTCCTGTCTGTCCTGTCTCTCTTCCTGTCTGTCCTGTCTGTCTGTCCTGTCAGTCCTGTCTGTCCTGTCAGTCCTGTCTGTCCTGTCAGTCCTGTCTGTCCTGTCTGTCTGTCCTGTCTGTCCTGTTCGTCTGTCCTGTCTGTCCTGTCTGTCCTGTCTGTCTTGTCTGTCCTGTCTGTCCTGTCTTTTTTTTTCCTGTCTGTCTGTCCTGTCAGTCCTGTCTGTCCTGTCTGTCCTGTCCGTCTGTCCTGTCTGTCCCTTCTGTCTTTCTGTCTCCCTGTCTGTCTGTCCTGTCTGTCCTGTCTCTCTTCCTGTCTGTCCTGTCTGTCCTGTCCGTCTGTCCTGTCTGTCCTGTCCGTCCTGTCTGTCTTGTCTGTCCTGTCTTTCTTTTTTCCTGTCTGTCTGTCCTGTCAGTCCTGTCTGTCCTGTCCGTCTGTCCTGTCTGTCCTGTCCGTCTGTCCTGTTTGTCCTGTCTGTCCTGTCTGTTTTGTCTGTCCTGTCTGTCTTTCTGTCTCCCTGTCTGTCCTGTCAGTCCTGTCTGTCTTGTCCGTCTGTTTTGTCTGTCCTGTCCGTCTGTCCTGTCTGTGCTGTCTGTTTTGTCTGTCCTGTCTGTCTTTCTGTCTCCCTGTCTGTCCTGTCTGTCCTGTCTCTCTTCCTGTCTGTCCTGTCCGTGTGTCCTGTCTGTCCTGTCTGTCCTGTCTGTCCTGTCCGTCTGTCCTGTTTGTCTTGTCTGTCCTGTCTGTCCTGTCCATCTGTCCTGTCTGTCTTGTCTATCCTGTCTGTCCTGTCTGTCTTTTTTCCTGTCTGTCTGTCCTGTCTGTCCTGTCTTTCTTTGTTTTTTCCTGTCTGTCTGTCCTGTCTGTCTCTCTTACTGTCTGTCCCGTCTGTCCTGTCTTTCTTCCTGTCTGTCCTGTCCGTCTGTCCTGTCTGTCTTGTCTGTCCTGTCTGTCCTGTCTTTTTTTTTCTGTCTGTCTGTCCTGTCAGTCCTGTCTGTCCTGTCAGTCCTGTCTGTCCTGTCTGTCCTGTCCGTCTGTCCTGTCTGTCCTGTCTGTCCTGTCTTTCTTCCTGTCTGTCCTGTCTGTCTTTCTTTTTTCCTGTCTGTCCTGTCTGTCTCTCTTCCTGTCTGTCCTGTCTTTCTTCCTGTCTGTCCTGTCTGTCTTTTTTCCTGTCTGTCTGTCCTCTCTGTCCTCTCTGTCTTTGTTTTTTCCTGTCTGTCTGTCCTGTCTGTCTCTCTTCCTGTCTGTCCTGTCCGTCTGTCCTGTCCGTCTGTCCTGTCTGTCCTGTTTGTCTTGTCTGTCCTGTCTGTCCTGTCTTTCTTTTTTCCTGTCTATGTGTCCTGTCTTTCTTTTTTCCTGTCTGTCTGTCCTGTCAGTCCTGTCTGTCCTGTCAGTACTGTCTGTCCTGTCCGTCTGTCCTGTCCGTCTGTCCTGTCTGTCCTGTCTGTCCTGTCTGTCCTGTCTGTCTTGTCTGTCCTGTCTGTCTTTCTGTCTCCCTGTCTGTCCTGTCTGTCCTGTCTCTCTTCCTGTCTGTCCTGTCCGTCTGTCCTGTCTGTCCTGTCCGTCTGTCCTGTCTGTCCTGTTTGTCCTGTCTGTCTTGTCTGTCCTGTCTGTCCTGTCTGTCCTGTCCGTCTGTCCTGTCTGTCCCGTCTGTCTTTCTTTTTTCCTGTCCGTCTGTCCTGTCTGTCTCTCTTCCTGTCTGTCCTGTCTTTCTTCCTGTCTGTGCTGTCCGTCTGTCCTGTCTGCCTTGTCTGTCATGTCTGTCTTTCTTTTTTCCTGTCGGTCTGTCCTTTCTTTCTCTCTTCCTGTCTGTCCTGTCTTTCTTCCTGTCTGTCCTGTTCGTCTGTCCTGTCTGTCCTGGCTGTCCTGTCTGTCCTGTCTGTCCTGTCTCTCTTCCTGTCTGTCCTGTCTGTCTGTCCTGTCAGTCCTGTCTGTCCTGTCAGTCCTGTCTGTCCTGTCAGTCCTGTCTGTCCTGTCTGTCTTCCTGTCTGTCCTGTTCGTCTGTCCTTTCTGTCCTGTCTGTCTTGTCTGTCTTGTCTGTCCTGTCTGTCCTGTCTTTTTTTTTCCTGTCTGTCTGTCCTGTCAGTCCTGTCTGTCCTGTCTGTCCTGTCCGACTGTCCTGTCTGTCCCTTCTGTCTTTCTGTCTCCCTGTCTGTCTGTCCTGTCTGTCCTGTCTCTCTTCCTGTCTGTCCTGTCTGTCTTGTCTGTCCTGTTTGTCTGTCCTGTCCGTCCTGTCTGTCTTGTCTGTCCTGTCTTTCTTTTTTCCTGTCTGTCTGTCCTGTCAGTCCTGTCTGTCCTGTCCGTCTGTCCTGTCTGTCCTGTCCGTCTGTCCTGTTTGTCCTGTCTGTCCTGTCTGTTTTGTCTGTCCTGTCTGTCTTTCTGTCTCCCTGTCTGTCCTGTCAGTCCTGTCTGTCTTGTCCGTCTGTTTTGTCTGTCCTGTCCGTCTGTCCTGTCTGTGCTGTCTGTTTTGTCTGTCCTGTCTGTCTTTCTGTCTCCCTGTCTGTCCTGTCTCTCCTGTCTCTCTTCCTGTCTGTCCTGTCCGTGTGTCCTGTCTGTCCTGTCTGTCCTGTCTGTCCTGTCCGTCTGTCCTGTTTGTCTTGTCTGTGCTGTCTGTCCTGTCTGTCCTGTCTGTCTTGTCTATCCTGTCTGTCCTGTCTGTCTTTTTTCCTGTCTGTCTGTCCTGTCTGTCCTGTCTTTCTTTGTTTTTTCCTGTCTGTCTGTCCTGTCTGTCTCTCTTACTGTCTGTCCCGTCTGTCCTGTCTTTCTTCCTGTCTGTCCTGTCCGTCTGTCCTGTCTGTCTTGTCTGTTCTGTCTGTCCTGTCTTTTTTTTTCTGTCTGTCTGTCCTGTCAGTCCTGTCTGTCCTGTCAGTCCTGTCTGTCCTGTCTGTCCTGTCTGTCCTGTCCGTCTGTCCTGTCTGTCCTGTCTGTCCTGTCTTTCTTCCTGTCTGTCCTGTCTGTCTTTCTTTTTTCCTGTCTGTCCTGTCTGTCTCTCTTCCTGTCTGTCCTGTCTTTCTTCCTGTCTGTCCTGTCTGTCTTTTTTCCTGTCTGTCTGTCCTCTCTGTCCTCTCTGTCTTTGTTTTTTCCTGTCTGTCTGTCCTGTCTGTCTCTCTTCCTGTCTGTCCTGTCTGTCCTGTCCGTCTGTCCTGTCTGTCCTGTTTGTCTTGTCTGTCCTGTCTGTCCTGTCTTTCTTTTTTCCTGTCTATGTGTCCTGTCTTTCTTTTTTCCTGTCTGTCAGTCCTGTATGTCCTGTCAGTCCTGTCTGTCCTGTCCGTCTGTCCTGTCCGTCTGTCCTGTCTGTCCTGTCTGTCTGTCCTGTCTGTCCTGTCTGTCTTGTCTGTCCTGTCTGTCTTTCTGTCTCCCTGTCTGTCCTGTCTGTCCTGTCTCTCTTCCTGTCTGTCCTGTCCGTCTGTCCTGTCTGTCCTGTCCGTCTGTCCTGTCTGTCCTGTTTGTCCTGTCTGTCTTGTCTGTCCTGTCTGTCCTGTCTGTCCTGTCCGTCTGTCCTGTCTGTCCCGTCTGTCTTTCTTTTTTCCTGTCCGTCTGTCCTGTCTGTCTCTCTTCCTGTCTGTCCTGTCTTTCTTCCTGTCTGTGCTGTCCGTCTGTCCTGTCTGCCTTGTCTGTCATGTCTGTCTTTCTTTTTTCCTGTCGGTCTGTCCTTTCTTTCTCTCTTCCTGTCTGTCCTGTCTTTCTTCCTGTCTGTCCTGTTCGTCTGTCCTGTCTGTCCTGGCTGTCCTGTCTGTCTTGTCTGTCCCATCTGTCTTTCTTTTTTCCTGTCTGTCTGTCCTGTCTGTCTCTCTTCCTGTCTGTCCTGTCTTTCTTCCTGTCTGTCCTGTCTGTCCTGTCTTTCTTCCTGTCTGTCCTGTCGGTCTGTCCTTTCTGTCCTGTCTGTCTTGTCTGTCCTGTCTGTCTTTCTTTCTTCCTGTCTGTCTGTCCTGTCTGTCTCTCTTCCTGTCTGTCCTGTCTGTCCTGTCTGCCCTGTCTTTCTTCCTGTCTGTCCTGTCCGTCTGTCCTGTCTGTCTTGTCTGTCCTGTCTGTTCTTTGTCTGTCTGTCTGTCTTGTCTGTCTGTCTTCCTGTCTGTCGTGTCTTTCTGTCTGTCTTCCTGTCTTTCGTCCCGTCTGTCATCCTGTCTGTCGTCCTTTCTGTCGTCTTTTCTTTCGCCCTTTCGTCTTTTTGTTTGTCCTTTCTTTTGTCTTTTCTTCCGTCCTTTCTTTCGTCCTTTCTTTCTTTCCTCTGTCTGGTTTTTTTTTTATTTTTTCTGTCTGGTGTTTTCCATTGTTTGTTTTTGTTTTTCGTCATGTTGGTCTTTGTTGCTTGTCGTTTGCCTTGTTTCATGTTTGTTTTTGTATTTGTGTTTTTGTGTTTAATGTCTTGTTCCTTTGTAGTTTCTTTGTCTTAGTTGTTTGATACCTGTCACCTGTGTTATTGTTTGTTTGTTTTGTCTGAATTGTTTTGTGTATGTCTGCTTTTTGTTTGTATTTTTTTGTCTGGTGTTTTGGAGTGTTTGTTTTTGTTTTCCTTCATGTTGGTCTTTGTTGCTTGGTTGTCTGCCTTGTTGTTTCATGTTTGTTTTGGATCTGTTTGTGTTTTTGTGTTTAATGTCTTGTTCGGTTGTATTTTCTTTATTTGTCTTACTTTGTTACCTGTCACCTGTGTTATTGTTTGTTTGTTTTGTCTAAATTGTTTTGTGTATGTCTGTTTTGTGTTTGTATATTTTCTGTCCGGTGTTTTGGGGTGTTTGTTAGACCAGTGTCTGTGTGCTGGGTGATGTTGGGTGATGCAGAATAGCAATTTCTTTAGTACCCCGGGGAAGTGGTCGTCCCTGCCCTTGTGAGACCAATGTCTGTGTCCTGGGTAATGTTGGGTGATGCAGAATAGGTAGGGTAGCAGGGTAGCAATTTCTTTAGTACCCCAGGGAAGTGGTCGTCCCTGCCCTTGTGAGACTAATGTCTGTGTGCTGGGTGATGTTGGGTGATGCAGAATGAGTTAGGTCTTTTACTTTCTGCAGTCTAGTTTCTCTCCTACTTTCTCATGGTTGTCTTGTTAGTTTTTCTGTTGATTTTATCCCTGTAGTCTGTCAGGCTCTTGGTCTCTTCTCTTTATCGAGCCCCTTACTTTGCCATTTCCTTTTCCACTTCCTTTTGCCATCCCTTTCCCTAACCTTGCTAACCCTAACATCGCTAACCTAATCCTCCCAAAGTGGTCATTCATTTATCTTACCATTTTCAAGAGTCTCGTATAGCTCTGTCCCCTTCCTAGCATGTGTACAAATAATGAAATTGAAAGCAATGGTTATTTTTCTGCTTGATATTGCCCAAATTTGCAATCCCTCCCAGCGCAAAAGTTTGATGCTCTTGATAATGGTAAAAAAATTGATGACTCTTTTACCCAGCCCCACTTACGACTTCAGTAGGCACAGGACATGTTTTCAGTGTTGATTCCATGGTGAAATGATGCTGAAATGACATCACAGTGTCATTTTGTCATTTAAACAATATTGGGACAATGTCCTGTGCCCGCTGGGCCAACCCCTCTTACTTGAAACCCTCCTAATCCTAACATACCTAACCTAATCCTCCCTAAGGGCCCTTCTATTTTTCTCACCATTTCCCTGAGTGTATATGGCTTCCATCCCCTCCTGCAGCGCATACAGTGTGAACAGATAAAAATTTACTTTGCACCAAATACTTTCCAAATTTTTGAAACTTCAAAGGATCGATATGGACATACATGTAGGTGCAGTGCGCAACCCCTTTAAAAAAAGATATTTTTGTTCCACAAATTGGTGAGATACTGTATATGAACGACTGCTTACCCAGTGGGCACAGGACATTTTTCCAATGTTGATTCAAAACTGAAATGGTTCTGGAATGACGTCACAGTGTCATTTCAGTACTGAAACAATGTTGGAACAACGTCGTGTACCTTCTTCTCTAGTCTGTCTCTTACGTCTTTTTTCCCCTTCTTTTCTTCTTTTCTTTCCCTCAACTCCTTACCCTGCTTATCCCAACACACTTATCAGAAGGGGCCATTCATTTTCCTTCCTTGGTTTAATTTCTTTATGTGTAAAGCGTCCCTCTCCTATCACTGCACGTACAGCTTGAAAAAGACAAGAAGTTACTCAGATACTTTCAAATCTTTGGAATGTGTGCCTGTACCTAGCCCCCAATCAAAGTAAAAGGTGTTTGCAATTTTGATTATGGAGAGGAAAAGGATGACTCCTCACCCATACCCCACTACCTCACCTGTGGGCACAGGACATTTTTTCAAAGTTGGACCAATGCTGAAATGATCCTGAAATGACGTCACAGTGTCATTTTGGCATTGAAACAATGTTGGAACAGTGTTGCATGCCTTCTTAACCAAAGCCCTTCTAACATGTTCTCCTCTTTGCCTCCTCGTAGGGAAACTCTTGCTTATGTCATGTCCTCTTGTCCATCTTTCATGTCTGGCTTTTTCTTGGTCATATTTCCTGTTTCATGGAGTATTTTGTGTCTGGATTTGGTCTGGTTTGATAGCATAATGTACGTTGCTGTGTGACACGATTACGCAAAATGAGTCATTTGTCATGATTGTTTTTTAGATATGCCCAAAATGAATAATCTAACACTAAGTGTCCATCTTTCCAAATGCTCAACCTTGATTTACATACTTGTAAATCACCAATTTCAATAGGATTTAAATCAAATGTAGTTTGATTGATTTCAGCGACATAGAATTTGAAAATGGTAAAGTTACTGGTATGTGTTGCTGTTTCAACTGATTTATAATTTTGTTCTCTTTGTCAAGGGACAGAAATACACAACTCTTTATTATTAATGCACAAGACAGACAATACATGTACATGTAAGATATACACAAGGCCAGCAGCAGATGCCGGGAGATGAAAAGTTGACTTAATAACTGACCTAAGAGCCTCGATTTCCTATGCTACTGACCATACAAAAACACATTTAAAATAAATATATCTAAATGTACATGTTAAAAAAGGTTTAATCATTCCAGTACATAAAGAAATAAAACAAATAATAAAATGAAGTAGCAGAAATAAAATGAATAAAGTAAAACCATCAAGACTAATGAAATTAGATAAAAATGAAACAGGATGAAATAATTATTTATAGGCTAAGATCAGAATAGAAAAAAGTGGAGAATTCTGAAGGAAGAATTAAGAAAAGAATTAGGTGGGTTATAAAAGGCATTAAGGCTGCAATAAAGCTTTTTGGAATCAATCGATATTATGATATAGGACTCTGCCGAGTCCTTAAATTTAAATATGAGTGCAAGTGTGTATGTAACAAGCAATTTAGGTTGACAGCTTTTTTGTTAAATTTCTGACACTTGCATTGCCTTGATTTTGTCTTTGGATTAAGTGTAGGAATTAAATGATTTTCACTCGTGATTTCATGTCACTTCGAAGTGTTTAATTCGGAAAGTAAAAAGCCTTGGTTAAATCAACTTTTTTCTCCATTTTATGTTCCTGAGAAATGTCAGTCGTTATATGCAGTGAACCAAAACCAGTATGAAATATTCTTTGAATTAATAATCTATTTATCACTAGGAGCTTGATCTTCAGCAAACCCAATACATGTTGCAGGTCATTAAAACTTGGGTTTTGTTAAATATATGTACATGTATAGACCTGTTGAGGGTAAATAACCATAAGCATGCTTTATTAGTTGTTTATCTCGGGTTAACTTCTCTAGACCAAATTTTACTGATGAGACAGCTTCGTATAAAGAGAGCCTTGTTAAATACCAAATCCTGTGTTAGTAGAAAATCATTTTCTATTAATTAAAGCAGCGCCAAGAAAACGTACCTCATTAACAGAATTTAGACCATAACTATGAACGTGGTATTTTACCCTGGGCTGTAACTAGGCTACAGGTACTAAAAGCTATTAAAGTACTAGCTTAAATGGTAAATGTATGTGGGCTTAGTCATCGTGAAAAGCTTAAGATCATGGCTATTAATACGAGCATTTGGAAAGGGTCAACAGATTTTGTGCATTGTGGTGGCCAATGCGTTGCAAACTGGGCGGCACACTATTGTGAATCACCCCTATTGCTTGTGTGTGATTCCAATTACATAACTGAATTTAATCTTCTCAATTGAAATCAAATGTATTGAATTTGGTAACAAATGAAAGAAAAGCTTAAGGTCATGCACACATACAGCTAAATTGGCTTACTTTGTAATCGATAATCAGGCCAACTTACTTGTAAATGGAAAAAAAATCACCAAAAGTATATCCTGATCTTCACCAGGTCATAGTAACTACAGCTTTTAAATTGAAGTTGACGCTGCATAGTTTTCAAATGTATAAAAAAGTCAATAAATTGAGCAGTGTCAACAAGGAACTCATTTTGATTGATCGTGTCACACGTTTCTTATTTTTTTGTTTTTGTCAGATTCATATTAGATCGGCATGGAGAGAATCCTAATTTTAACAGCTTTGCTGCATTTACTGTGTGAAAATCGGCCTTGTCTGAATCCCCTTCACCATGGAGCAAGAGAGCAACATAGCATCAATTGATGTCAGTGTCTCCAGAAAGCAGAATGACACATTGTGGCTGGTGTACCATTCACCTGGGGGACATTATACGCTGCCCCTACAGCATCTGTGATGAAGAGCATCCCAAGAACTCCATAACCTGATCCTCACATCGAGGGACAAAGGATACAAGATTAGCCAAGTTGACTAAACATCCTAGACCCACAACCAGACCAGAGGGTCTCCTATACCCAAGGTCAGATTAGGGCCACTAGTTCTATCACCCTGCCCTATGGGTGCACTGAACCAATTCAAGCTCCATCGAAAATAGTGTAAAATCAACCAAAATTGGAGCCCCATGGCAGGCAACTGAAGTCCCTGAGGCCTCTCAAACAAAAAACAATGTGTTGCTTGGTCCTTCAGATTTCATTTGATTTTCAATTTTTAGTAGATTAACCAATGAATTTTTTAATTATCCGCCCAAAACAAACCCCCCCCCAAAACGTGAATGTTGCCAAGCCCTCCCAACGGCCATTTTTCAAATGACATCCCTCACCTTCCTGGGGCTCTTCTGACTAATTTTCAATCCCATTTTTGTCTGCTTTGCCCCCAGATGGGTGCCCCTGAATCTACAGAGATGATCCTGGACCATACTGACACAATTTCACCACTTCTTGGCCCAAACAGACCCCTCTTTTCGAAACAATCTCTGGGGGTACTTTTTGTGCTGCTCGGCCTGGCGGAGAATTTTCCTTGAATTGGGACACTGCACCCCTATATAGCCTATGGGTCACCTTTACCCTTGGCAACCTACCTACCTCACCAGCATTGCCACCCAATCTGCACTTTGCCTGCAGAGTGACATCCTTCAAGCCTCCACACTGCATCACAGTCAGGATCAAGCAAAAGTCCTCCAGAGCTACCACAGGCTGTGCTGCCCAAAACATAATCAGGTTCTCTCCAGAACCTCACAAATTCACAAAAGAGATATGTATCTGCAGCGCTGTTACTGCAAACATTAGATATTGCCTGGCCCTGACCGTAATTAACAATTCAAATCCCCTAAGAGTGGGCCTGAAGCTTAAATTTCTCATATGTGGTCAGCAGATTGTTTATGTGGAAATCATTCCCATAAATCTTTTTTTTTTGCATTTGATATCTTATACTCCTTTCTTTATATATATATATTGATTGTGTGGGAAACATGTCATTTGTTGCAGTGTGCAAACTACAGAACGCACTCAACTCATTGCTTTTGCCCGAGTGTTGGTCACTTTGTAAAACAAAGATACAGGTTGACTTGAAGAGTTAATTAATGACATTTCACAGAAGCATTCTATCCTAAATTTTCCGCGATGAATTTACACAGAAATATGAAAGGTTAAAGTTCCAGCAAATTTGATGTGTAAGCATTGGGAACAACATACCTTGAGGGCCACTTTCACTTTTAATAAGATCACACAAATTACATCCCCCAAATATCCTTAATTTCAAGATAATTGGAGCATGGAAGGAAAGCAAAACAGCACAACTCGACCTGTATTGATCCATTTTCCTCAATGGTTTGAGCAAATCTAGACAAACAATGGACAGTCGGTGTCTGACAATGAACGCCATGAAAATTATTTTTATCAGTGATGTTATGGGTATTGCTAAATCTAACAGGGAATTTCTCCAAATCAAAGAAAGTGGTAGGAATCATCACAGAATCATCTATGAAGGTGAAGAAACCATTTCCTGCTCCTGGGAGACATGATCTCAAAGTAACGATGGGTACAAAGTAGTTGCAGTGATCGTTCAGTGAAATTTAAGGTGGCAGTTTCAAGTTCGCAAGCATAACAGTTTGGTTTAATGTGAAAGTTAGTAGTTGGTGTAAGTTCTTCAATTCTTTATTTTTCTGTAGAAACGATACAGTTGACATCAGCCGACATCATCAGATGAACGTACTGCATCACCTGAGTTGTGATGTAGATGAAGGAAATGAAGACTCAAGATTCCTAATGTAAGCCTATTCCTGGCAGTCTCTAGTGTTTGGTCAAGCACTTAAAAGGTACGTGTACGTTTACCTACATTCTGAAAACAGATTGAGTATGCACATGTCTTTTGTCGTATATGGATTGCTAGGATTTGGGAATCATGACTCCCTCCCTACGGTAAGAATAAATGATAGAGATCTGAGAACTATTAATGACAACAGCACTCATAATTATACATGGGGCCTACTTTACAATTTACCTGGTCAAGAACTTACTTAATGCTGGCGATAGAGAAGTATCCACATTGATCAATTCAGTGACTAGAATGAGAAGCCATTACCAGAAGCATCAAAAGCAAATAATCATCGACATCCATAGATCTGCAGCCCCACATCAGGTTGTAGAATATTAAATTACAAACAGTCAGTAAAACTTAGTTTTGTATTTACAATAAATGGTTTAAGACATTAAAAATACGTGAAATTTTGAGCAGCTTATGCATGCAAAATGATATACACGTTAAAAAAATGGAAATTATTTTTAAAAAATGCAGGGAAAAGGGCATATTATATGATTTATTTAGTAAATAAAAAAATATATATTAGAATGAAAATAAGAGTGGAAACAAAAAAAAAGAATATATTAATGTCTAAATGAATCTGTTCATGGATGTGAGTGGTTGCATTTAATAACTCTTCAACCAACAGAGTGTTGGGACTTGCCTAAGTTTTAAAACCTTGCCCGAGTGTGGAACAAGTCAAATTTACTTTGCCTTGCCTCAAAAACCCAATAATTTCAATTCAATTGTTGAAAATGGGAATTGAACCATTTCATCCGTAGGGGATTTTAGGTTTAGATGCACTAACAAAAGTAAAAGGGAATTTGGAAATGATCATTCCTTTAAGTCCCACTGAGCCTAGCAGACAGGGAAAACATTCCACTTGGGCATGTTACGGTCACAAAACAATTTACACATGTACCTAAATGTACTTTTCCATTTATGAGACCTCGAAGGCCACAAGGTAAAAATGAAATGGAATGGAGAGTTCACTGGTGGGTCACATTCAAATTGGAGTTTCCACATTTGTACATGATCAGTTGTCCGTCTGACGCAGCATGTTTATCCTGTTAATATTCATTTTGAAATAGTTTTCATGGAAAGTAAGCAATGAGCTGTAAAATGTAATAATGTGTGTGATCTCTGTTCACTTTGAATCTTTTCTGTTCCCTACAAATTACCCCAAAGACAGGGTTTTCCATGTGAACACGTCAACTGCCATATAGTGTGGCGGGACCACTGACACCTTTTTGAGGCGGACCAGCAGACTGGCCTGATCGGAGATAGGATTGACTTGGCCTAACCCCACAAATATATTTATTTAACCTTACGCAAGAATGAGCGGCTATCCAAACGCAAGAAGAAATAATATCCTGACATCGATCAAGTGACGTGTATATGAAATACCATTTTTTGTTACATAAATGAATTAACAAAATAAACTTTTGTTAGGGTAGATTGTTTTTCTCGATAACTTAGTTACTCTAGACTTAGCTTTACTCATTAATGGCCTGACTTTAGGTCTATAGCCTATGTAATATTTCTGTCTGTCCATGCACGATATCCCACAGAACGGAATGTAGATAACAAATTAATTACAATGTTTGATTCCTTAATAGTTTTCATAAGAGACGAACTGACTCAATATTTTTTTGAGGGCGGGTATACCTATGATGAAATCTGCTGTATTCCCCAAATTAGACATGACTTGAGTTGCAGGTAGACTCACAGAAGTCTTTTAAACAGTAACGTTACTTGTTAGCCCCATAAATACTGCTGATATGCTGGACAACCTGTTCTCATCAGTCTGTCCACCGTGGCAACCACACCCACAAAAACCAACACGTCACACTTTCTGAAACTTAAACCAAGTGGTAATTGCCCCCTAACAATACATTTAATAAACAGTTTGTTATCCACAGCACTGTCTAGTATTTCTGTATTTCAAAGTGAAATTGAGAGGACAAAATGGAACATCTGTATCGCTTGGCAGATTTCTTTCTAGGATTTGATGAAAACAAGTTGGCACATTTGTAAAGTATGCAAATTAGAATTAGACTGTGGATAAGTTGGCCTGAACATTTTTGCTATGCTGAAAATGCTTTTCCCCCAAAAAACACTTGGTTGAATTCTCAGACAGGTGACATTTTCTTGTCAAGGGGCAGGGGTAGTCTAGCATTATTGGCATTAATTATGGGACTAGTATTGCAGGTGGGATTTGTACTTGCCTTATTGGGAAAAGATCCTTAGAAGTGAATGGAATCATCACATTGTCATTTGTTAAACCCCGGCTTTTGCAGGTCCTGTTTGCGATGCACGACTAGCCCCATAAGGATTGGATCGGGAGTGAGAGTCCTTGCCACACTAGTGGGGCTAATGCACGACAGGCAACGCACGGCGGGTGACAGAAAATAGCATGTTTGGAACTGGTAAATGGCAGAATTGGGACACAACAAAAAGCAAAAGGCAGACGACAGGCGACGGCAGATATGGAACTCCATAGAGACATGTGCTTGAGTATGCAACGGCTGCGTGGGATTCTGGTTTTAGTAGAGCTAAAACCAGTATACCATCATTGGAAAGAATCCAACAGCAGGCTGCCAGATTTTGTACCAACAACAACAGTAGGGTCGAGAGCTCCGTAACCAGAACCCTAAATAAGCTGGGTTGGGAAACTTTCCGGTCAAGAAGGAGAAACCAGAGACTTTGTGTGCTCGACTAGATGAAATACGGATTGGTTGATGTTAACCTAGTTTATCCAGCCTAACACCAGGAGAACTAGGGGGAATGATCAAAAATTTCTACAAATTCGTCATAAGTCTAAAGCATTCCAGGACTCATTTTTTGTTTCCCCTATAAAAGACTGGAACAATCTACCTGTTGTAAATAGTTCTTCACAGGATGTATTCAAATCCAAGCTAAAGCAGCACCGTTAAAATGATTTGGTCTAGTCATTCTACACGCTGTGCACTTCTCAGAAGTTAGCGAGGATGTGGACAGCATGCAGCCAATCACAACGCTGCACGCGCTGTCCACATGACTCACTGGGGGACTCCCCTAAATTGACTAATCTTTTAAACTAAACTTCATCGTACTTTCACTACAGTATTTCACCTATATTTATGCATTAAAAATACCAGTGAAAATATGTGTATTAATATTATGCCAAATATATCAAATCTCTGAGAACAATTTGATTGCTTTTCCTTCGTTTTACTCATTGTTTTTTTACATTGTTTAGGTTTTGTAGAAACATTTTCAATTAATCTCCCTCCTTATAAGTTTAATAGCTTATTGATTATTCTTCCATATTAGATCCATTCCATAGTCTGTCACAGCTCGTACTTCTGCTCTTTTGAAAGCCTTTAATGTCCGCGCCTGGGAGGCGTTAAAACTTATCAGAGTGGGGTATGACAACAAGTTTAACAACCTGTGGATGGAGTCCCTTCTCATAAACATATCCGAAGTAATTACATCAACTTATTTTCTTGGTAAGTTGCTTTACTCACAAGTACTGCCACTGGCTATTCAACTACGGCCCATGCGGGCGTGGCACCACTCGCTGGCAACAGGTCTACCAGGAACTTACCCCGCACGGTGCACTTGCACTTTTATACCCAGACATCGATGACAATTCATTAAAGGTACTCTATCATATGTGCATTATGCTCAAATTGTGAAGACAGGTACCTAAGGCAAACTGCCAATGAGAATTTTTAAAAAATGCATCTTTAGAGGTGTCATTAGAAATGGCCTTCTTTCACTGCTATCTTCAAAACGATCACTTGCCAGAAAAAAAAATTCAAAAGGAGTATTAATCAATCAGTCACTTTTTATGATGGACTGTATTTCTAAATATACTTGTGTTTGTCTGTTGAACTTGGGACAAGTCCATAAGTTATTCATTCATGATTTATTATTAAAATCTCAATAGCAGCCAAAGGCTGAATTGCAGAGATCTTTACATGCATACATTTGAAACGAAAGATTAAGTAAGAAATAAAATACAAAGAGGATGCAATAAAAAAACAAACCATAACAAAAGTATGGAATCGAGTTAAACAAACAGGCAAAACATTGCCAATGACTTGTCGTCCAGCAACTGGATAAGATAGGACGTCACACTTTTCTTAAAAAGTTCTGTTCCACAGGACGGTACAGAAAATTGTACTGCTTTAGTAGTTGATATGTAGTCAAGACAGCAGAGATGAGACATTTATTCACTTCAGAAGTAGGTATAGACTTTGCAAGTGACTCGCACAGCTTTTGCCTTTATATCTGTAACATGTCTTACCCAAGTGTTTGGAGGGCATTATCACAGGAATCATATTCCAAGCCAAGGATAATCTTGCATGTTCTAGATTAACACACAGTGTATTAGTTATCTGTAATGATCTTGCTAGAAGTGAAATCATTGACAACAGCCAAAGGAAACTATAGGTATCAATAACAAAACAAGAAGACAAAGATGATCTTCTATTTTTACTCATTTATGTATGTAGGGCACTACATATGCAATGAATTCTGTGGGGAGATCTAAAGGCTGAGCTCTACACAAATGCAGATTTATTATTACTTGAATGGAGGTTTAATCTGAATACATCAGGGCATATTTGCAGATCTGGTGGCATCTAACAATCAATGCACACTCAGCTAGATGACTTGTTGTTGCCGTGAAATATATCATTGAGAAATGTTGATCTGAGTCATTATGCCTCCCTCTCAAAAAACGTGTCTACATGTAGGTGTAGTCACACCATCTTCAGTAGACCATACTTCTAAATGGAAACAACTAGACAAACAACGGCTTGCCAACTCCTGACAAGTTGGTAAATGTGTCCTTGCTGTTGAGTACACTGCTTTAAGTTTGTATTTGCAAAGGTTTGACTCAAGAATCTCCATGGCACGTTTCGAAGGACAACTATATGTTGTGTGACCCTTTCCGGGTCCCTAAATCCAACTATAGTAGCTTAAGGCTGACAAATCAAACTGTTGGTGTGCTAGAATAGCTTTTGAATGATTTATGCAAGAGACCTATCAGAGGTAGTTACATCTAAAAATACTCCTTGGGCAGGGAAAAAATCCAAAATTCATTTACATCTCCCCGGTGCAATCTCATCTTTGAAATTAAATATTCCTGTTCATTAAAGTACAGGACAAGGGTAAACTTAAAATATATAGTTTAATATTGTTGTGAGTAAAGCGGTTCTTTCATTTCAAGGCTAGATTGAGTGTTCAGACTGAATGTCCATACTACCAAGGCAATAGTAAAACCCATCTGGCCGGGGAGGGTCCATCATGGAGCACAGGTGGATGGTATCTATGGGTTGTACACCAATAAATGCTTGTGAGAATTGTTGGTAATGATCAAGGCGTATGGGTGTGTTGTCAAACGCATCAGTTGCCCTCCAATCCACCTTTAGGAGAGTTATATGGGGGCTGAATTTGGGACGATTGCCCGCTAAATTGATTCCTGCCTCAGCCAACCCCACCTGTAGCATCTGGGAGAGTTTAGCCAGAGCCGGGGACTCCTCTGGAGCAGAGTACAGGATGCGGCCGTGAAATTGGTCCAACCCTTGAAACCTGAGCATGGTGACAAGGGAGAGGAGGCTGGAGATGTCTCCCTGGAGCACCTTGAGGACTTGGATGGCCTTGGACATATCCTCCTGGCCGTCCAGGCCCGTTGTGCACAGTGTGAGGTGGAGACGGGCAGTGTCAGTGCGCCAGTTCTCCAGACGTGGCTCCTCATCACAGACTGCATTCTGGATGCGTTAGACACACCTACGGATGACGGGATCGGTGATGCGGATAGCAAAGAAGTAATTGGGGCTGCGTGAAGGTCGCTGCCTCCTCTCTGTTTGTAGTGTAGCATGTTCTTGCTGTGATTCTTCTGTTACTTCCATTCGCTCCTCATTCTCCACTGCATCACATGCCTCCTTCTCCTCAGTGTTCTGGTTCTCTTTTTTGAACATCTCCACAGTGTCCAGAATTGATTTCTGGGCAGTGCTGTAGTTGAGCCAGACCTTCTGGTTGCACTTGCACCACACAGCAATAGTCTCCATCTTTTGGTAACTCCTCAACTTTAAATTCTCCCTCACCCACAAATATTGCACGGAGGGCCTCCAGTTCACTAGACAGATCCTCTGAGAAATGAGAATAAGGGTCCAGAGCCATGATCTGGGATTAATTGCAAGGAATGAAGACATATGCTGTAAAAATGACACTGTATTAATACTTGAATTTGTTAATAAATACTAGAAATCATGGGTGTATGCTGGAATGTCATCCAAGAGTGTTCCACATGTACCATCTGTGAGCTGCCTTGCCTTGTTTCTTGACAATTTTAATGTCATTACTTGCCAGCACTAGTCAGAAGCTGCATATTGTATTTTCATAATAAAAGAAAATTAATATTTATTAACATGTCATCACACAGATGTTCAGGAATTAATAGCTGAAAATTCAAACCAAAGTTTTCAATTAATTCAGCATTTCATTTCTCTGTAAAATAGCTCACATACATGTACTGCATCTGTTGGAAAGCTAGCTTTAGAAATCTTAGCTCGTGAATATAGTTCAATACATGTACATACATGTGCAATGCTCAGACTCAGTGCATTAAACTGACTGGACCAAAATTCCCACTCTCAAAAAAAAAAAATTATTATCATGTTTGCTGCTATCGCTGCCCATGTCCAAATGTTAAGAAGTGATGTCAAAGATGATGTTAAGAGAGTGTCAAAAGAATCCCATCGAAGTATCACAGACAGAGCATGTACTTTAACTTACATGTAGAATGAGTTCAAAGTGAAATCAAGTGTCAAAAGACACCACATGTACATTTAAAAACTTGATTTCATGCGTTTCATTTATTCTTTCATGTCCTTTGATCTAAACTTGACAAGAGGGTGAAACTACCTGAAATTATACAAAGTTAAACGCGCCCTGCCCCCTCATCACTCCTAAGAGTAATAATGCCATGCTCAGCCGACAGTGGTCGGTACCCATTGCTCTGAACCCACCCTTTCCCGTTCACGTCACCGTACCACTGAATCTGATCACACTCCTGCACAGAAAACCTGACGACTTGGGCAAGCAACCCGTGTTTTGTGTTCTGATGAGTGACAACATGATTTCTGATCTTCTTTTATCATGTTTATACAGCCTCTAGCTTCGGAAGACAAAATTGCACCAAACATCGACAAACTTATTGCACAACATAATGAAAAGATGTTTACCGTTGGATACTGTATGTACATGAGTTGTGGTGGAAAGAAGTCCAGGATTCAACTGTTAAATTGATAGCTTTATGTGTAATAATAGTCTGGCGCCTCTACCTTCGCTACGTAACCGATCATTCAAGATGGCAGCCTCCATGACTGACAGTTCCGGTTCTGTTTCGCTTCCAATTCAAAAACACAAAAAAGACATTCTTCAGGCTGTTAAGGATTCACAGTCCCTTGTTATTGTTGGCGAAACCGGGAGTGAAAAGTCAACACAACTTCCGCAGTTCCTTTATGAAGCAGGTTTGTTGTTCTTGTTCTCATTTTTGATGTTTTTTCCTAGTAGTACGGTACTAGTACTAGCAGTATTAGGCCTACTACTACTAGGCTTAACCTATCAGTATCAGTAAGCATGGTAAGGCCTGTGCCGCCGGCAAGGTAAGCCTGTAGGCTGGCAGTACAGTTCCAGCGAGGGAGTGATAGCATAAGTAAGGCAAGAGTTCCATACACGGACATCACTCCTTTTCCCTTGCGGTAGTTTATAACATTAGCATGATTAGCCATCTCAAGGTGATAACATACATCCTAAAAAGTCAATTTTAGCAGTGAAAATGTTGAAGCATTTCAAGATTTATTTCATTACAGCATAATAATCACACACAATAATAAAACTTTTAATAAATACATAAATATGATTGAATGATACTACAATACACTTTAGAAAGGATGCTGTAGAGGGGTACCCAATGAAAGCAATGCTTGTAGATTTGGGCCCCGTTTGTAACATTACTTATTAAATTACAAACACACACACACAAAACCACACAAAGACAGACAAAACAAGTAAACATGTAGTTGCAAGTTTGTGTAGCCTGAAACCAGTATGGTATGTTAAATTAAGATATCAGTATTAATTGCAAAAACGCAGAAATGTGTGTATGTGCGAATTACGAATATATATTTAACGAAGAGATCTTGTATATTCTTTTTAAAAGCTGACAGAGTATTTAAATTTCTAAGTGAATCTGATAATGAATTCCATAACTTAGGTCCCTCATATTTAACAGTTCTTTGGGCAAGGATAGTACAGGTTTGTAGGGGGTGAAAATGAAAGGCTAGATGAGTGAAATAAGTGTGTAGGTCAAGATTACGAATGAACATTGCCTGAACAAGAGAAGGTAAGGTATTTGTAGTAAACTGGTACATGAGAGACCAAAGTTAGTGGTAATATATATCCTTAATGTTAAGAGTCCTACACTGAGCAAATAGAGGGTCTGCATGAGCAAATTATGGGAAGAGCCCTTTTCTGTAGAAGTAATAGTCTGTTAAGACTATTTGATGAGGATTGTCCCCAGATAAGTGTACTATAATTCAGGTATGATAAAATCAATGTATACAAATGACCCCAATGTTTGTGGGTATTATGTTACACAAGTAATTAATATGATCCTTCCAAGTTAAACCAGCATCTATATAAACTCCAAGAAATTTAAGACAGCTTTCTAAAATTGAAGTATCATTAATTATAATATCCCCAGCAAATTCATGGGCAGAGTTGTTAAACAGCATATAATAAGTCTTAGTGATATTTAGTGATAATTTGTTAGCCTTAAACCAATTAGCAATAGATTTCAGCTCTAAATTAACATTTTCAATAAGTGTATTTAAGTCATTTTGTGAGAGAAACAGGTTTGAGTCATCCGCAAATAAAATAAATGAAAAGACATCTGACGATTTAACAAAATCATTAATATAAATTAAAAACAGCAAGGGACCAAGGATTGAGCCTTGTGGAACTCCACAGCTTAATCTTTGTATACATGTATCTGAATTTGACTGTCCAATAGTTAAAAATACTGTCTTCGGTCCAAGAGATAACTTCTAAACCACTACTCCTCGCACGCCATAATAATTCAATTTATACAATAGAATGTCATGATCAATTGTATCAAATGCTTTAGAAAGGTCAAGAAATATCCCCAGAGTGTGTTTGGAATCATCAATAGCACAAGAAACCTTGTCCAGAAAGTCAAAGATTGCATGAGTAGTAGTATGATTGGTACGGAAACCAAATGGACAGTCAGTTACCGGACTAAATTTATTTAAAAACTTAAGAATACGAATATATACGCATTTTTTGAATATTTTAGAAAAATAGGATAATATTGAAATGGGTCGGTATTGTTGATGCTATTAGGATCACTATTTTTATATACAGGAATTAATTTTGCAATCTTTAATTGTTTAGGAACGATACTACATGAAGTTGTGAAAGAAAGATTAATGATACTGGCCAAGGGTTTACCAATTGCTGAGGAGGAATATTTGATTAACGATGCACTAACTAGGTCATGCCCAACACTTTTTTGTCGTTTAGTTTTCTTATTATGTTAAGAACCTCCAGCTCATCAAGTGGTTTAAAGAAAAAACTCATTGTGGAACCTATGGAGATTATCAGGAGTAACATTCCGAGTTGCAGTACAAGTATGTTGAACATGAGAAAAAGCATTGGATATACCACATTGCGTTAGTGTAAATACAGGTAGGTGATCAGATATATCACTTATTATTATACCTGATTTTGCTGAGGGTAAAACATTTGTTAAAACTTATCAAAAAGTGTGGCAGAAGTATCTGTTGATATAAGCAAGGGCTTGTAGAGAACAGCCTGTAGACAGACAATTGGACTAATGCTTCTTGGGGCCCCCACTCGACAAGCACTGCTTCTTGGGGCCCCCATCCACATGTAGACACTTTGTGAAACTGTTTTGTAGAGTAACATTATGTGGAAAATAAATGAACTGAGCAAAACTAAGAACTAGAGTCTTTTGTCTGGGGAATTCAAATTATGTTCACTTGCAATCAGATTTAACTCCAGATTTTATTCATATTTAATTTGCAAAAGGCTCATTGAAGAGATGTTGGTATTGGTGTCTGATAGACAGTGGCATAACAGGGAGGGGGCCACAGGTTCACATGCCCCCAAGAGAAAGTCCACGACCTTACCCCACAGGATCTCTCAATTTGAAACGCCATGAATGTAAACCGGTATTTGCTTTCAGTGCATCCTTGAAAAAATGTGTGCGCTCCTCTGGGTACCCCCTGCCTAACCTGTACACTTTTTGCAGAGTTGTTTTGTAGTTTAGAATTCTGTTAAACAATGGCTGATACTCAGACAAGGGTGTCCCCTCATTGCCCTTAGAAATTTTACCTACTTTTAGTCAGTTATGCTGTGACATTTTTTGACATTGTTTCATCTTCTGTCTTATTTTCATCAGTAAGACAACTAGAAGTGGTATTCAAGGAGCTGGCAATATGGCGGACGGATCCGTTTCGACATTACCACCAGAGTGGGACGTCATCATCGTAGGGGCTGGTATTGCTGGCCTGACTGCTGCCTACCGACTCCAGCAACAAAAGCCAGGGTGCAAAGTTCTGGTTGTAGAGGCTAAAGGTTTGTATTAAATCTTTTGTTCAATCTCTTTCTCAGCCACTTCTGGGAATGCCTGACATCATACAGAGTAACAGTGCTGCATTTTTATTGGTAGGTTTAATTTAGGCTTACATGCAGGTGTGCTGTTAGATTGGGTCCATGTCCACTGAAATGCATGGTGGCCTCAATGTAATGGCAGTATTATTGCTCTTTGGGCTGCTTGCATACATGTAAGTCCTCCTTGCTAGTGAAAAAAAGAAAGGTCACACAGGCAGATAAGTGCCCTGTGCATTGTGTGCATGCAAAGACCGTACAGTTTTGTACACTCTCAGATGAAAATTAGAGTGTGTTAACGTGTGTTAGCTCCAACTCCCAAGAGACACTGCAACAAAGATGGGCCAGCAGACCCTGGTAAGCTTGGCAGTTGAGTGTTTAGACACCTGCATCAGTAAGCAGGAGGTTGTGGGTGGGAGTCTGATCTGAGTCACTTCTTCAATTTTATCACAAGCCCTTGGGTAACACCTTGAGTACGGTTCATAAATGCATGCATCACCAATATAAATTAATATCCACCCAATTTAAAAATTGCTGGATTCACCGATTGACCGAGCTGCTTAAGCACAGAATTTGCTTAAACCCTTGACAACGGGAATTATTTTCCGAAATCCGACTCCAAGAATTCCAGCCTCGCTTGCCACAAAGGCGACGTGCCAAACTGCAAATTCTCAGTTTGTGGCCCTGCGTGCTCTGCATGCTTTGAATTACACAGTGAAAAGGCTCATTGTTGGGTGGCATGCGGCTCTACTCACGCTTCCACATTCCCGTTGCCTCTTTTCAAAGTGGGGACTATTGTGAGGCTGGTGATTATGATGCAAATTTGGTCTTTTCATTTCTGGGCTACATACAAAGGCCAATCACCATATATACAAGAGCCAGGGTCTGCCTCCTTTCACCGTGTTTGCTCGAGCATGGGCCGAGAATAATAGCTGAAAAGCAGGTTGGGGATCTCAATTTTTACAGCGGCTCTTACCGTCTACCGGCGCGAAGGGGTTAAGCATAAAAAATCCTTGCTAACCAAAAGACAGGTAAATACATTCCAAAACAATATACATCATAAGAAGTTTTGGCTGGTAACCTGATTTGTCAAGCAAGGTTTTTCATGATTAAAAAATTTTTGGCTTAAGCAGCTCTATGAAATTAGCCCCAGCTGAAGCTAACGTATGATTCATCATAGTGCTCTTCTGTTTAATCGGTGCTATTCCAGACCGTGTAGGAGGTTGAACACTCACAACTGAGCTGGAAGGAGCTTATGGGAAGGATGTCTGGGACCTAGGTGGCCAGTGGGTTGGAAGGTAAACATTCACTGATTAATCGTTTATTTCAGAGGGCTAGAATTTTTGGCCACAGTTTCATGCTTTTTTTTTCTTATAAAGGAAGAGGTGAATTACAGTAACTATCGTGAAAGTTCATCCATTCTCAGACTTAACACTTCAAATAGACATCTCAGCTTCCTTGTCATACAGTGAGTTGTCAGGAGATTATTCACTTAAAGTACTAGTCAGTAAAGTATTAGTCAGTGTTCTCCACAGCTCTTATCAATGGTGCCTCACCACGTATGATGTCAGTCATGTACTTTATGCATTACGTTAGCAGTGCTGGGGGCATAAAGAATCTGATAGAAGCAGAAGGTGATTCCAACAACAGCTTCAGGATAAAAGTATTGCATGCTTATCTGTCTTTCCCTTAAGGCCCCCCACCTCCTCTGTACCCCTACTTCCCACCCTCCTAGCTCCAATCCTATATTATGCAACACTGCACTCCCTGCCCTACACCCTACCTGGCATCCCCCCTTACAGGCACCACTTGCTGCCCCATCCCCCTATACATATCCACACTGTACTCCCCCAGACTGTCCCTACACCTTACATTATACCTTGCACTCCTCCACCACAACCCCACTTCCCATCGGCAGGGCCCCACCCCTATCCACACTGCACCAGTCCCAACACCCAACCTCACACTCCTCCACCACAATCCCACTTCCCACCATCCAGGCCCCTGTGACCTCTATCGACACTGCACTCCCTGCCCTGTCAAATACCTGACCCCGCACTCCTCTACAATGACAGCTAGATGGACTGTCCTCACTTCTCCAGTCCTCATCCCTTTCTGCCCTGCACTGCCTTCCCTGCATACTTCCTCGCACCTCTCCTCCCATTCTTATGTCCACATCACTCCTTGGGGGATATCATCAGTTGCCTACTTCGCAGCCTCCTCCTACTCACACATATTCCCCACTGTTCTTCAATCTTCACTCCTTCAAGGCAACCCACATTGACTTTTCACTATCCCCCCGCCCGCTGCAGTCCACCCCCCCATCTGCAACCATGCCCTGAAATTCAATTCTTGCTTCAGAATTGAATGATTGTATTCTTCTCCTTTAGACATCAAAAACCTCCGTAGTTTTAGTGCTTTGAACAAAGTAAGAAAAATTAATGAAACAGACTTTGAAATATACAAGACAGTTGTCCAATATGTTTCATTTCCTTCGTAAATCTGTGTTCATTATCTTATTATTATTTGCCAATTACTGTATAAAGTATTGTTTCACCTCCCGTAATTTTGTGCAAGGAGTGTCTAGTTCTGACAGATATGGCACGGTATAAATATACATTATTTTCATCATTATTAAATATCTGTAGTATGCTTTTTGGGTGAACATACATTTATCCATGTGATCAAATTATATTTGGAACAGTCAGATATGTTTTTTCTTAATTGAGGGTGGAGCTCAGCAAATTTCCAAGTTACTGGTAGACAAGATAGGCCAGGAGCAAGTGCTACTTGGCCAGCCTGTAGAACACATTGACCAACAGGAGGCTGACAAGGTCACCGTGGTTACTGCTTCAGGCAAAGCATTCAGCTGTCAGTATGTGGTCGTTGCCGCACCCCTTCATTGCTCAAGTAAGTTATGCTAACCTAAACTCTTGAAATTAGAGTTGGTGAGAAAAATGCCTGCTCCAATTTGTTCTTTTTCAAAGCACAAAGTTGTTAAAATCAGGTCACGCTTGGCATGAAGGTGAATATGACTAGCAAAATAATTGTATTTTTTCATCAAAGTTGGAATGGGTTAAACGTATTTGCAGAGCAGACGCTGCTCTGAAATGTCAAATTCAGAATTTGCATTTCCTTAAAGGGGAGTATAAACCAGCCTGTACATTTGTAGTTTATTTTGTTCTAGTTGTCATCAACTACACCCCTGCCAAGCCATTCAGCAGGATCAATCTGGCACAGCTGTCTCCGATGGGACATATCATCAAGTTCATTGTCACATATCAAACGGTGAATAAATAAATTATCTCTCTTCCGCGGGAGGGGAGCACATTCAATTACACAATACTTTGCATGCATATGCATATCATAAACAATAAAGTATACAGGGTATGCCAATACATGTACTTGCATACTTATTGTGCCATAGAACACACCCCTGGTCTTCTGAATCTTTGACAGTAATTAATTTTCAAATATTCTACCATTGAAAGCGATACCATGTTAATTAAGTAACTGTGAGCATGTCATTCCATAAAGACATCTTCATTTGTGAACTGTAGTTTAAAGATGACATGTTGATTCGTTGTCTGTTAGAAAGACAGTACCTGTTAGCTTACATCTCGTCTTTCACCTCTGCTTGCTTGTTTTAATATGTACATCGATCTCGGCAACCATAGTAATGTAGCTCAGGTTAGTAATTACTGAGAAAATCCAGGCCATACAGTCTCAGTTTCCTTTGTAGGCTTTTTGGAGGGAGGATGGTTTTTCTGGTGAAATTGTCAGCAATGGGAGTAAACCAACTATTGAAGGTCTCAGCTCAGGCCCTCTCCAACTCACCTACGATTGCACGACATCCAACGGCAACCCTGCCATTGTTGGATTCTATGCCAACAGTAGAGAGTGGAGTCACATTGAAGTAAGTTGCATTTCTTCTTCGTGGAGAAAAAAAAGAGAATTTCTCTTATTTTTGGAAGCCATTTGATCAGTGACCCTTAAAGTCCTCTTTACTCCTTGTTTCTGCCAAAGGTAAATGGAAGCATTTTTTGTCTTCCTCAAAAACAGCCCCAACCAGAAAGCAAGCTGTTTTGGACTCCTTAGCCGAGTTCCTTGGGCCAAAGGCAAGAGACCCACTGGACTACTGTGAAAAGGTCAGTATACATTGTGGTTGTTTGCGAGCAATCAGCAATATGATTGCCTCCCCCATGTCTTCCCAACCCCTTGTAGAACCCACATACATGTGCCATATTGCAGGTTTCGCTTGGCTTCCAAGTTGGTGCCTGCACTTTCAGAAACCCGTAGTTTCATTAGTGGAAAAAAAAATGCAAGTGAATAAATCCAACTGTTTGATTGTTCTCTTTTTCCAGGACTGGGCACTGGAGTCTGACAATGGTGGTTGCCCTGTCAATATTATGACACCGGGAGCAATGACCTTTCACAGTGGGCTCAGGACTCCATTTTTCAGGTTGCTGACTTAACACTGAACACAGCTCCTATATTTCCCACATGGACTTAGGGTCTTGAAATTGCCCTTTGTATTGTTGTCCGTATGACCCCTGACATAGTAGGGGGTCAACTCAATGTGATACACGAGTAGGCACTTTATTGCTTAACTGGGACTAGACATATCTGACTGTAGGGAAGGCAGTGCTGGTATGGTGCATAGCATAAAATACCGAGTCAGTAGCTAAGCTTACTGTTTTACGGTAGTTCAGTTTGGTGTCCTACAAAGTTCAGCATAAATTTAGACCCGGAAAAGGGTCTAGGGCTTGATGGTAGCTTAGTGTTGCTCTGATTGAAACTGCACCATGATGCAACATATTTATCCCTTGAACTACCAGTTCTGAGGATGAATATCTGAGTTGCTCCTATAAAAGGCTGTCTTCCTCCGCCCCTTCCTTTTCCAGGGTGCATTGGGCTGGAACAGAAACAGCCACACACCACACGGGTTTCATAAATGGCGCAGTGCAGTCCGGGATGCGGGCAGCGGACGAGGTCCTAAGACGTCTTGAACCTCACCGCCAAGCTGATTGGTTACTGATTTGTTACTGATGTCTCGACAACCAGAGGAAAACTCATTGGTACGGTGAAGAGGTTGGAAAATGGAAGCGGCGATTGTTCATTGGGGGCGCCATTGGAGTGGCTGTAGTCACCGCACTTACGGTGAAAAGATGGGGCCTCAAAGGGACTGCTACTTATATTCTGAGTGCATTCCAAGCTTGAAATAGTTACGGGACTTGAGAATTCCAAACACAGTACCACAAATCACCAGGAGCTGCCGAGGTTGCTGATTGGCCTATCTGAGGAGAGTTACATCAGAGTCCACTCTTGACTCCATTTGCACAGAGTGTGTCAAGAACTGCAGTGTACAGTATGTATGAGGCAAAGGTCTTGCTTCATACAAGCAAGATGGGAAATGGAAATAAGTAACCCCCAAGAAAAATTCACTTTATTGCGAGGAATACGAGGTAATTACAGAGCCAGTGATGTTTTAAGTTGTGTTCTTTGTCAAACGCCAAACTATGTGTAATTTTGCATTAAATTTCTTGTTCTGCTGTGACTCTCAAAATATCACAAAAATGGCAGGTATCCCAAATTAGACTCTTCTTTTTGTCCAAAAAAAATCACCTTAGTTGTCCTCATATACATACTTTGTTAATTAATTAGTACTTTTTGTCACAATTACCAAAATTTCATTCTGATTTTGTATCAGTTTGTCATTTTTCCTTTTGTCTGGAAAAAATATCACCATAATTGTCATTATACAGAAACCTAAAAATATGTACAATACCTGTACTTGTCAGACAAGGATCAAGATACCTAAACTGTACTTCCATTTTTGTGATCAGCTTTTACACCGAACTTTTAAGAGGTAGAACAAAATCAAAATGAGAATTCCACACATCACTGCTTCATCAAAAAGCTTGTTACTCCGAGCAAACATCTGCACTAAATGATATTTTCTCAAACAACTCTCAGGAAATCAGCTTCAAAATAATTTTAAAAAACTGAGAAATCAACAAGATCATAAAGGGATGTAAGATAACTCTAGGTCCAGATTTTTCCATTTGCTCTCCTTGAGAATGAGCCCCCCCATGGACTGCCATGAATAAATACCCTGATATGTCATAAATGCATGTACATCCTGAAAAAATCCCGACAGCACCTTTGTACAACTGACTAAACTGATGCGTGTAAGTTATTCTTGTTAAGTATTCAGCAAAAAATAAAATCTATACATCTGAGATCTAAAGACAATTCTTTTGCACAGGTAAAGCAACACATTATTATATCAAAGTACATGTACACATCATTCAGTGACTTTCTGGTTACTCTTTGGACCAATATGTGACCTGTCACCACAAAATGAGCTGAAAGTTGGAATTTTTGACAATTCAGATATTGGTACATGTATATTTGGATTTAGCAAAAAGCTAGCTTTCCAATGGTACATGTACATGGAACACTTAGAGTAAAAGTACAAGTTAACATGATATTATTTTGGCAGCTTTGCATCTATATTCCTGACACTTTCAACATTTCTGATATGGCACAAATAATGGTACCGTCAAAATTGCTGACAAAATTACATTTTTAAATATATGATCCTACAAAATCTTTACAATTAAATAGGAAACAGCTCACTCTTTCCAAATATTACAAATCCAAAAATTGAACTCCACTTCAATATGACTTTGAACCCTCAAAACAGAAGAGAGCTGAATGTGACTTTACGCTCATTTTGTTGTGATGGGTCACATACATGTACACTGTATGTGTGTACATGTATATGTATTTCTTTTGGTAATAAAAAAATTTAAACTCTGCTGAAAAGAGACAGAACAGTGTTAAAAACCTGTTCATACTTCTAAACTGCTTTGGCAAGTTGCTGATGGTAACATGTATTTTTAATATTGAGCAATTCAATTAAACAGCAAGTTAGCAATTTCCAATTGTACATTTTTATCAAACTTAACAAATTCAGTGACTCAACTATTTCCACTCTGGTGGGAAACTCTAACTCCGCCAGCTAAGCTGACACCCTGAAGTGAGGCTATTCCAAGGAGAGAGAGCATTCCCAATAACTAATGAAAACATGTATTACAATGCACAAACAATGCACATACATTTTGGTACATGATGAAGCGAACAAGAACAAGTCAACTTTTACTTTTACATTGATTTTAAATTTTTGCCTGCCAAAAGTGGGGAACACTTTGGAACACAACAAAGTAAAACAGTTATTAAGTTTTAAAATCTGTTAAAACTTTTTTTAGGTGTTAAATTACCACTGGTACTACTAAATGCTCAAGGAAAATACATGTATAACCTGATGTAAAGGTATAATTAGGAAATTGTACATTTTGAGATCAAATCTGAGACCCAAAAGGTACCGGTACATGTAATACAGTACATTACATTGCAATTGAAAATTAACTTGTGAATAGGAAAATCTGTGCACGTTTTTTTCTCTTCCCATGCAGGAATTCACTTTCATTTCACAAAACATGAAAAATGTTTCCTGAAGCTGGAAAAGATTTTCAAAGGCTTTCACACAAGTACATGTAGGAATAAGTGAGATATGTTTTCTTAGACTTTCCAACAAAAAGGGAAAAAGCGGGAAAAGATTTTCACAGATTTTCCCACAAGTGGCAAATCAATTCCATGCATTGTATAATGTCAATGTGAGTGTAAATATGAAAGTGAATTCTTTTAACAAAATTTCCTATACCAATTCAGTGTTAACTTTCAATTGCAATGTACTGTACATGTACATGTACCTCTGCAAATCTTGGCCGCAATAAGGCAATGTCAGAGCAGCCCATTGGTGTTGTGGAAAAAAAGTGTATTTTTAAAGGAGCGAACTTCACAAATTCAGTCAAACTGGATGAACATTTAAGTGGGAAATCTTGACTTCATCAGCCTAAAGCTCACACCGTGTTGTGAGACTGTTCCCAAGACAGACGATTCCTACTAATTTATCAAACAAAATCAATAAAAATAATATCTCTGTGATGTTTAAACAAAAATGAGAATGTCAATTAAACCATCGTATCATTTAACATTTCTTTACAGAACTGAAGCATCTGCATAATACTGAATTATCTCACAAAATTTAGTCATTTTTCTGTGTGTACTACTCAAAAAAAGTTAAGAACCGCTTTTTATTTTGTCATGTGCCTTTTCCCTGAAACTGTCCATTTTGAGAAACTGTACATTTGATGTTTTGAAACAGTTTTTAAATTTCTTATTCCAATGAGGACACCATCTACAATGTAGATAATCAAAACATGAAATAACTACATGCACACCTCACTCATTTCAAAGCAGAAAATTACTGATGTAAGTTAATGAACAAGTGGGATACTATGATATTCATAACGTTATTTCACCACCATTAAATAAATTAAAAGCAAGAAACCATATTGTATGGGTCTTTTTCCTCATGAATTCAAAATGGCTGAAAAGAATCAACTAAACCTTTCCTCAATACATGTACCTTGGAGAGAATTTACCAGAATGAAAAAATGGTCATCAGAAAACAATGTTATGGGTTTCCAATTGATACAGTCTGCAACTTGCTGGAGAAAACTCCTACAAAGTCTTGCAGTTCACACTCATAGCAATATCGATGTTATAAAATGCCAGTAGGTTTCTATTTTTTACCAAGTGATGAGTTACCATTGTCATTGTCATACATGTACACGTATAACTGAGTGGAGACATGACTCATTATGATTTGTAACAATATGCCATTTTGTGGAGAAATGTCAACACTGATTAACTATAATAGGTCTCCACTTGCTACCGGATAGAGAGCCATCAATGCCATGATCTGTCATAGTCTATTCTTGGGTGGACGGATGTCAAATCTGATAAATGTCGCAGTTCTCCACTTACAACTGCGGGGAGATCCGTTAATGTCATGATCTGTAGCAATGTGCTCTTGGGTGGAGGGATGTCAATTGTACATGTAGATGGAGAGGCATCATAAGTGTTGCATGCCTTCATTTGCAACTGCGCTGAGATACATTACTGTGATGAGCTGCCATACAGGTAATGTCAGCTACATATGTAACGTAGTCCCTCAAGCAGGACCGCTTCTGCAGTGGATCCCCAGTAGATGTCCTCTGGGAGCTTCATCATCCACTTGGCCTTGTGCAGGTCTCCACTGGCAACTGGGTGTAGAGATTGCTGGTTTTCACTTGCCACAAGTTGGAGACACTGATGTGATGAGCTGTCACAGGCCTGTAATTGCTTTTTAGTGAGGGGACACCACTGTGCTGAATGATCTCACAGGCCTTCATTTGCGACATTAGTGAGGAGACATCACCATGATGAACTGTCCAAGGCCTCTATTTGCTTCTTGGTGGAGAGATATCATTGCGATGAACTATCATATGTACTGGTATGCCCCTACATGTATTTGCTCCTTGGGAGAGATATCATTGTGATGAACTGTCATGTAGGACCCTATTTGCTCCTTGGTGGAGAGATCATTGTGATGAACTGTTAAAGGGCTCTATTTGCTCCTTAGTGGAGAGATGTCATTGCTATGAACTGTCATGTACATGTTGTAGGCCCCTATTTGCTCCTTGGTGGAGAGATATCATCCTGATGAACTGTCACGTAGGCCCCTATTTGCTCCTTGGTGGAGAGATGTCATTATGGTGAACTGTCACGTAGGCCCCTATTTGCTCCTTGGTAGAGAGATATCATCGTGATGAAGTGTCACGTACGCCCCTATTCGCTCCTTGGTGGAGAGATATCATTGTGATGAAGTGTCAGGTAGGCCCCAATTTGCTCCTTGGTGGAGAGATGTCATTGTGATGAAGTGTCATGTAGGCCCCTATTTGCTCCTTGGTGGAGAGATATCATTATGATGAAGTGTCAGGTAGGCCCCAATTTGTTCCTTGGTGGAGAGATGTCATTGTAATGAAGTGTCATGTAGGCCCCTATTTGCTCCTTGGTGGAGAGATATCATCGTGATGAACTGTCACGTACATGTAGGCCCCTTTTTGCTCCTTGGTGGAGAGATATCATTGTGATGAAGTGTCAGGTAGGCCTCAATTTGCTCCTTGGTGGAGAGATGTCATTGTGATGAACTGTCATATTGGCCCCTATTTGCTCCTTGGTGGAGAGATATCATTATGGTGAACTGTCTGTACATGTAGGCCCCAATTTGCTCCTTGGTGGAGAGATTGCGATGAACTGTCACAGGCCTCTATTTGCTCATTGGTGGAGAGATATCGGTATGACATTGTGACGAACTGTCATGCACATGTACAGTAGGCTCCTATTTGCTCCTTGGTGGAGAGATTGTGATGAACTGTCGCAGGCCTCTATTTGCTTCTTGGCGGAGAGATGTCATTGTGATGAAGTGTCACATCGGCCCCTATTTGCTCCTTGGTGGAGAGATATTATTGTGATGAACTGTCATGTAGGCTCTATTTGCTCCTTGGTGGAGGGATGTCATTTTGATGAAGTGTCACAGGCAAAACCAATTTTATTTCAAGCTAGCAATTCTACAAATGAGCATGTCTCATTTTTCTTTGAAAAGATATGGTTCTGAATTGGCTATTTTGTGTACTGTATCTGCAAAATTAGCTCAATGTGTCATGAGGAATAAGACACCATAAAAGAAAGTTTCTTTGTTTCTGACACAAAAATACCTTTAACTAATTACATGTGGGTGCTACTTTAATTCCTCAAAAGGAAGTGAAACTAAAAATTCAATTGTTTAAGTGGCTATTACATTAAATAACTGATTGAAAAGTTACAGAATTAGCTCTTTTCAAGGTACATGACTATCATAAATTCTGACCAAACATCAGTTGACTCCCAGCTTCCTCATTTAACCCTCGAGTCGTTTTATTTTCACCCATGTAGCCCCCCCCCCAGAATTCGGCAATGCCACAATGGATTTTTTAAACTTAGCACTCATGTAAAGACATTCATTACCAATATGAAATTGAACTTTAAACTCTATCAAACATATAGTTTTGTTGTTTTACAGTAATTGAAGGTTCAAAGTGTCAGCCAATGCACTTTGAACATGAAAGTACATATACAAAACTGTACGTTTGGCTGACCCGTCTCAGAAAAATGCCTGCTGTGCTAGAATGGTATGTTCCATTTTTACAAAAATGATGTCAAAATGACCACAAAAACTCACTCCAAAAACTCTGAAAGGCCCAGCTCCTGAAAGAAATCCACTGCAGTGATAACAAAAAAAAAGTTCAGGATGGAATCTGCCCACACCTCTGGCTCTTTTAGGATTAACTGGAAGACAGAACCTAGTCTTGAAACTCATCACATAAAAATGCATGTTTTCTTACTGCTTTTCGTAATTTACAGAGTTATCACATACTTGATTACAACAACCCTACTTGTATGGAATCTTAGCGCAGATTGTCAGGAACTTTGAACACAATTTTTTTTCCGAAATAAAAACAGCCAGGCAAGTTTACTTACACCAGTCGACTACTCAAGAGTTTACTATCTGACTATCCCAATAAAACTCCTTTGACAAAAATTACCGCATTTGTCTTTTTTTTTAACCCCTTCACGCCGGGAGCGGCAAGACCCACTGTAAAAATTGAGATCCTCGGCCTACGCTTGAGCGAACAGAGTGAAAGAAGGCAGACCCTGGCTGTTGCATATATGGTAATTGGCCTTTGTGTGTAGCCCAGAAATGAAAAGACCGAATTTGCATCATAATCACCAGCTTCACAATAGTCCCCACTTTAAAAAGAAGCAACGGGAATGTGGAAGCATTAGTAGCGCTGCATGCCAGCGAACAATCAGCCTTTTCACCGTGTAATTCAAAGCGTGCAGAGCATGCAGGGCCACCAACCGAAAATTTGCGGTTTGGCAGGTGGCCTTTGTGGCCAAGCGAGGTTGGAATTCTTTTGAGTTGGCTTTCGGAAAGAAATTCCCGTCGTCAAGGAGTTAAAGAAGGCATCTTTTAACCCAGCCTGTAATGCGCATGTATGCTGACGACACAATTGTCATCATAAACTTACTGAAGGTGTACATGTACATGTATTTATCCCGATACGTTATATCAATTTACTGTACTCTGCAGAAGCCTCAACATTAGGAGAATCAGTAAAGTCGGCTATTGTATATGCAACACAAATGAAACAAATTTTATGGTACAGTACGTACAGTACTCATATGTATATTATACGGTTTTACTGAAAATTCTATTTATTATTTCTTTTTGTA
The DNA here is from genome assembly GCF_054643075.1 of Acanthaster planci. Taxonomy (NCBI): domain Eukaryota; kingdom Metazoa; phylum Echinodermata; class Asteroidea; order Valvatida; family Acanthasteridae; genus Acanthaster; species Acanthaster planci. Next base: position 14,376,303 of record NC_141785.1, on the reverse strand, counting down.
AATACAAGCAGATTTCGGGCCAAATTACACAAGCAAGTGGCCCGGAAAGTCCCCAAGATTGCATCAGAGAGCATCTAGAATCCAAAATTTCCTGGGGCCCTTGAGCAGGCCCCAAACCCCATGCCATGGTTTCACAAAAATCGATCACCTGAGGATGGAAAACACTGGTGCCCCCCACTGTTTTATACCTTCCGACAGGCCTGTGTACTAACAGTCAGGATGAAAGGCTGAGGGAAGAGAAGAAAATCAGGAGTTTTCTAGCAGTTGGGAAAAAACATGAGAGAGATAGGTCGGCAGAAAAAGATCTATTTCAACATGTGGCAATAGAGGTGAATTTGTATATTGATTTTTTTGGTAGGAAAGATGGCTTGATCATAAGGGTAACTAAAAGTGAAATCTGAAGTCTGGACTACATACTGAGGTTGATAGGAAAGAAAATAATTTTGGACAAATCTAAAACAAGGATTACATTAAGCTGCAACAAGGCTGAGTATCCAACATAACGGTAAAGATGGTTCATTATTTCACTTGGCCTAATGCTGGACCCTTAAAGGTTGAAGAGAGAATGACATTTACATGTATGTGTACATGTAACAGACAAAATGGAAACCGATGGATACATGTAAGAGGGTTGGGGGTTCGAGAAATATTGTGTTGGAAAGACTGTTTTCCTTTTCAAGTATAGCACAGAAAATGATTCTTTTTATAAAAGAATAAAGACTGGAAATGTACATTGACCATTTAAGCGTTTTGCACAATGTCAGCCATTACCTCAGTCCCAATACTTGGAGCATAGGGGAGAAAACAGACAGAGAGCCATTAGGAGAAATCAACAGTGTTAAATAACATGTGGGGAAGTGACCACTGCCCAATCACCATTGAAAAATGTACATGTAGGCCTATATGAAGATACACCTACATGTACATGTAGATGGTCTCTTGAAGAAGCTGACTGGGGAAAATTTGTCAAAGAATGTACATGTAAGCCGTATTACACTGAAACCATTGATGATACATACACTAATTCATGTAGCAACTCAATCGTGTAATGACTGGTTCCATAACCAAGATCAACCCTATACAAATAAACCTCCCTCTTCCTGGAGGAATGACTGTCAGTGAGTTACTGAAAACAAAAGGAAGGTTCTGAAAAAAACAACGACAAACAAGACTACCATCTGACTTATAAAAGAGCCTGTGCTATTGCTGAGAGAACTGTTCAAATTGCACAAGAAAAGACTGGGAAAAATTTGGCAATGTTATCTGGAATAAGAGTACATGATTTGACCCTACTTACAAAAAGACTTGAGAGTAATAGTGGCATCAATAGTACATGTACATGTACATTACCAGTGATAAAGGTAAGGCTGAGGCACTTGTTGACAACTTTGCTAAAACAAGTAATACTGAAATTACAATCCCTCTTTTATCAATACTAAACAAGAGGCTACAAACAATCTCAATTTAAACGACAACAATGATAGTGTTATTAATGAACCATTCAATATAACAATATAGTGATGAAACATTTTCCCACAAAACTCAGGGAATACTCATTATCTTCAATATGATTTGGCACACTTTCCAATGTCCCAAGACACTATCTTTATTCTCATCCTCAAACCGGGAAAAGATCCTGGCATTCTGTGAACCTTTCATTTATGGCTCTCACTCCCAGTCTCTGCAAACTAATGGAATGCATGGCTAAAGTAATTCCCGTCTCCTCTGGTGTATGTATAGAAACATAAAACTTTTCCATTCATCAACAAAATGGGTTCCAAAAAGGGCAAACTCTAGTTCAAAAGACCACATCCTTAATATTGAATCATCCATCAACAAAGCTTGAACTAGCGAGGAGAAGTACTCTTGCAGTTTTCAATGACATTGAAAGGGATTATGACATGCTATAGTGCAAAGGAGTTATGAACTCCAAACCATGGGCCATCATAGTAAGTAACTAAATGTACTTTTTTTTTCATGTTAGTATCTGCGGTTTCGGCACCGCGCTAAACATGGTCGTACAAAATTTGGCCAATGCGATCTCACTGCGATTTGTACTTCCCGCGAGTGGTTGCCAGGGGCGGCGAAAAACAACCTTGCCCTTGTATTCCCACGGCGATGAATATGATGGAAAACAACTTTCGATGTGCTATCGACATCGAAGTCCAAGGGCCAATTTCATAGAGCTGCTTAAGCACCAAATTTGCTGAACCTTATAAGCGTGAAAAAAAAATCTTGCTTGACAAATCAGGTTATGTTATTATATGTTATTCATCTGACTTTTGGTTCAGTAGCATGATAATCACATAGTTTTTGAGTTGGTAATCTTTGCTTTTCAAGCAGGGTTTTTCGCGCTGAAACAAATGTTGTGCTTAATTTTAAGCAGCTATAAATTTGGCCCCAGATGTACAAATAACCTTTTATTTCTGGTTTAGCCACCCTGATCTACAGGGTGCCAGCTAACCACTGTTCCGTGTATAAAGATAGGGACGGGGACCAGTCCAAAACTGGAATTCGCTCGTTTAGTCTGCATCACCTTCGGGCACTAGAGCTAAGGGCGCATTGCTCCTTAGATTTGACTCAAGTCGTGATCTCTGTGACGTCTTGGTTTCTAGGATTGATACACATCGGGCAAGACTGGGCGCCGTTACTTGCTTCACGCCCTCTTGTGTCCACTTATTACTATGAGTTCAGTTCAGAAATCCTGACTTGGCGAACGTGCCAGCCATTTGTACACAGCGAATGGGCGCATCTATACCGAAAGTGGTATAACAGCCAATCACAATTCCGGACTTGTTTTGCGTCGTCCACACCTGCATTATAAATGAACGAGTCTGCAAATCTGGCCACTTTGATTGGTGGAAATTCCATACGTTATGCAAGATCATGTCGTTCATATGAATAGAGCCTGAAAGTTGACCCATGATCGTGCGCTTGCCTTTGGAACCTTGGATAGCAAAAATAATATATGTGTGAAGATTTTGGAATTTGTAATATTTTTTCGTTCAGTTTCTTCTTTAAAAATCCAACTTGGAAAAAGGGCTTTGGAAAACATTTGCTCGTATGTCTATGATCCTGCCAAAACTGACCCATCACCCCAAAAGTCTAAATTACACGGAGAACAGTGCAATGCGGCAGTCTCGTTCTCAGCTCAGAATAGAATAATATTTACTGTTTGAAATTTTATGGTAGTCTGTAGGTAAAAGCCAAAATGAAACAGACCACAATATTTTACATAGTTTGATGATTTATAAGGTAATAAACATAAAGCAATATTTTACTTTTAAGAAAGATTCTAATATTTTATCTAACCTTTGTGACAACAGATGTGTGATGTCAACTTAACGGAATCTGGAACCCATCGACTGCAGGTAGGTAAATCTTTGCAAGGTTGTACAATCTCGTTTTCAAGAAAGCACGGCGAATGAAAACAAACGTGCATGAACAAGGAGACCTAGGTACGATATCGCTCGACATGAAAGGTCCTTCAAGTAATAACTTACAATCGTTTAAATGTAAAAACCCAATAGGCATGGTAGGCGGATCGCGGACAGCGCTAGGGTTCCGGAAGCTCGCCGGTTGACCTTTTACTTTCAAGCTCTGTTACTTAACGCCGCACCACGCGCAATCACATGACCGCAGATTTTTGAATCGTTCATTTTAGTACATGCTTTTGTATTGTGCGCTCTTGAGTTGCATTTTAGTTGTTCTTCTTATTCATTTTAAAACCCGTTTTCATCATTTTTAATACCGGAAATTCTGCTTTTTAAACCTTGAAACTACAGACGAAGGCTGAGAATCGTAAAGGTAATACAGGTTTAGCTTTTAATTAGTGCTGTGCCAGACGTAACATTTTTGGATTTGGCATGCACAGGCAAATTGTGGGAACTACTGTAAATAAAGTTGTTTGGTAGGCCTACCATTATCTGTTCTTGGTAGAAGGAGGGAGGGACAGGGGCATTATGTGACCCATTCTACCTACCATGGACTCTGTGTTTCTTCGTCTGATGTTGAAGTTTTTGTTTGTCTCCTTAGTGTAGGTCATGTCACATTTATAGGAGGTCTGCTGGGCTAGGTTTTGGGGTCTGAATTACCCTAGGCTGTTACAGATCTGTTGATGTGGGCCACTGCCATCCAGGATGTGCTGGGAATGAAGAGAGCTACCCTGTGTTGGGGCGTGTAGTGGGTGAGGTAAGCCTGGTGGGTTCGACCTTGGGTGTAGGGGGCTCTTTGGTTGACGAAAGACGATGGATCTTGTGTCTTGACCTGATGCGTCCTGAATCTGTTTGTGCTATAATGCTGTCTTGGCACATTGGAGTGTGTTACTGGCGAAGACCTTGCCTGATGCAGGCTTGCTGGACACGGTTGCTGATGGTAGGTGACTCGATGATGTTCGCTAAAACCGCAGAAATTCCAGAGTCCGCCCAATTAATCAATCTGTCCACTGGAAGGGGGACAGTAGGAGGCAGGTGGGTGGGAGTTTTGTGAATCCAGTCCCGAGGGAAGGTTTTATGTTCATGAAGGGAGTTGTCTTCTTGTAATCTTCCTTGGATATGGGACAGACTTCACTCATGGGGATGACGGTGAATACCAGCTGTTTCTTAGGCAGTGGACTGCATTGAGATTGTTCATGGTGCTGTTGGGATATCGTGTGATGTTCTGGTTCATTGCATGGGCTCTTGTATGTCATCATCCTAACATCATCCTTCTAACACTAACACTGCATGACTGGGTCTCTTTCCTCACTAACTTGCATGTATCATTTACATCACTTACATCACTTATCACTGACATTATCCATATTAATAACATGGCACGGTATTGCAACAGTAACATGAGTAATTTCAATGCAGTCTTGGTATTCACTGGCATCCCCGTGGGTGGGGCCTGTTTCATCGCCAGGGGATGAAGACTTGATGACAACTCCCTTTGTGAATGTGGAACCTTCCCTTTGAACTGGATCCTCCCATTCACCCAAATCTTACTGTCCCCCATTCACTGGACAAAACAATTTTTTGGGCAACCTCTGGAATTTCCCCGGGGCGGTTCCAGCGGATATCATCACGTCGGAGAGTTTTTTGGGCATCACTGCTTTTGTGGATTTGAGAGTAACAGATTGTTTTCGGTACAAGGATGACATTTTCTTTGCTTCATCACACGGCACAAGATTTCCAGCAATTCCCAAGATACTTTAGCTGGGAACATAGCAGCATCTGGCTCACCATGGATCACTTTCAGAATTGTTGAGTCTTCTTCCCAGACGTCAAGGCCCTTACACAGTCTGGCGGCACCCTCAGTCTCTTTGTTTGCCAGAGATCCACATACATAGATGGCATCTCCACGACCAATTCATCCTGTACCTTGGGATCGACTTACCTGTCATCGGTACCCGTGTTCCGTGGGTCTGCATAAGTGACTAAGGTTTTCTCTGCTAACAACTTCATTATATCGGGGCAACATTCCAGCACAACTTATTCATGGCACATCAAGTTGAGACACAGATCCTGACTCTTTCATCAGCTGAAGAGACTCGTACACTCAAGGTCTACCCATCAGGTTTGCCTTGCCTACTACACTTCCCTTCACATGGGGCTCTTGTCATTTCCAGTGCATCCTGGGTGGCAGTGTTCCACACCAACAAATTCTGCAACATCCTGGGGCATGCAAGACCTCAAGACTGAACCTGGTAGATCACCTGTGAATGTGGCAGGCCTATGCTTGGGAGACTAACAGGGACCTTGGCATCAGGCTGAATGAACATGGGGGCTTTGGTAGTTGAATGGGTCACACTACAAAGTACCAAATTGTGAACATTTTCAACCAGTAATTATGCAAATGAACAGAGCACATGTACGCACGCATTGATTTATATCCTGGTTCTGAAGCTAATACCTTTAAAACATAATTGTGCAACTGAATTGTGTCCATATTGATGCTCCATAACAAATTTCTTTATCTTTTTATTTTGTAAATGTTTCTAAAAGAAATGACTCGGCATTAGGTATCCTTCTACCAAGAACAGTTCCCACTTTTGCCTGTGATCCAATCCAATCCAATCCAGCCTTTTTATTTGGCTGTTTTTATTGCCATATTTTATGCCATTCCTTGCCAAAATGCCCACTCTTGCCTGTGTTTATTGCCAATTGATCTTGCCATATTTTATTGCCATTCCTTGCCAAAATGCCCACGCTTGCCTGTGTTTATTGCCAATTGATCTTGCCATATTTTATTGCCATTCCTTGCCAAATTCCCACTCTTGCCTCTTTTTATTGCCAATAGATCTTGCCATATTTTATTGCCATTCCTTGCCCAAATGCCCACTCTTGCCTGTGTTTATTGCCAATTGATCTTGCCATATTTTATTGCCATTCCTTGCCAAATGCCCACTCTTGCCTGTTTTTATTGCCAATTGATCTTGCCACATTTTATTGCCATTCCTTGCCAAATGCCCACTCTTGCCTGTTTTTATTGCCAATAGATCTTGCCATATCTTATTGCCATTCCTTGCCAAAATGCCCACTCTTGCCTGTGTTTATTGCCAATTGATCTTGCCATATTTTATTGCCATTCCTTGCCAAAATGCCCACTCTTGCCTGTGTTTATTGCCAATAGATCTTGCCATATTTTATTGCCATTCCTTGCCAAAATGCCCACTCTTGCCTGTGTTTATTGCCAATTGATCTTGCCATATTTTATTGCTATTCCTTGCCAAAATGCCCACGCTTGCCTGTGTTTATTGCCAATTGATCTTGCCATATTTTATTGCCATTCCTTGCCAAATGCCCACTCTTGCCTGTGTTTATTGCCAATTGATCTTGCCATCTGTTGCCCCTTTCTTGCCAAAATGCCCACGCTTGCCTGTGTTTATTGCCAATTGATCTTGCCATATTTTATTGCCATTCCTTGCCAAAATGCCCACTCTTGCCTGTGTTTATTGCCAATTGATCTTGCCATATCTTATTGCCATTCCTTGCCAAATGCCCACTCTTGCCTGTTTTTATTGCCAATTGATCTTGCCACATTTTATTGCCATTCCTTGCCAAATGCCCACTCTTGCCTGTTTTTATTGCCAATAGATCTTGCCATATCTTATTGCCATTCCTTGCCAAAATGCCCACTCTTGCCTGTGTTTATTGCCAATTGATCTTGCCATATTTTATTGCCATTCCTTGCCAAAATGCCCACTCTTGCCTGTGTTTATTGCCAATAGATCTTGCCATATTTTATTGCCATTCCTTGCCAAAATGCCCACTCTTGCCTGTGTTTACTGCCAATTGATCTTGCCATATTTTATTGCCATTCCTTGCCAAATGCCCACTCTTGCCTGTGTTTATTGCCAATTGATCTTGCCATCTGTTGCCCCTTTCTTGCCAAAATACCCACTCTTGCCTGTTTTATTGCCAATTGATCTTGCCATCTTTTGCCCCGTTCTTGCCAAAAGCCCACTCTTGCCTGTTCTTATTGCCAATAAATCTTGCCATCTGTTGCCTCTTTCTTGCCAAAAGCCCACTCTTGTCTTTTTAACATGCCAATTGATCTTGCCGTAGGTTTTGCCGCATCTTGCCAAAAGCCCACTTTTGCCTGTTCTGACAATCAAAAATCACTTCCCAGGATACAGGGCCCCATTGATTTGGAAGGCAGTGATTTCTTGCTAACGGCAGGCAACATTTGTCTTGTTGGATTGGGCTTTACACGTTGCCCCCCCCACCATGCTCTGAGGACTGACAGAAGGAGCATTTGTGAGTGTATTTGCACTGCACGTTTTTGCATCCAGCGCAATTGAATGCGAAGCATACTCCACTGCTTCTGGGAAATGTGTAGCCGCGAAAGGAATGCTGTTTAGATAGGAATTCCTGCCCAGATCTGCGTTGACCACTAAACCCTGCATGAAATGTCCCCCGGGAAGACCAACAAAGAGCTCAGAGCTCACCTTTGATTGTAGCCCGTGACCTGTGGGGGGTGGAGCTGTTGACGCATCCAGAATTGGCGGTCATATTCTAACCAACCGCGTCCTCCTAAACGAGCAGCTGTCAGCCTAAGTACATGCATATATTTCAGCAATTCTTGCGCACGCGCAAGGTGAGCCCCTAAGAAAACTGAGGAGTACACTAAAAAGGCATCCGTCCACCCTTGGATTGAGCTAGTTGTTGTTTTGCTTTTGCCTCTTTCAGTAGGAGCTGTCCTGACTGATCAAGGCTCAATGTGAAACTTGAGGAGAGGGAGGGGTTGTTATGATCCAGGAGCAAGCCCAACTAATATATATATTCACTTTTGACAATTTTTTCCTTAATGTTTGCAGGAACAGTAGCACCTATATATGTACATGTAGGGGGGTCACAAACTGACAACAATGCCAATGCAGTGGTTCCTCCCCCGATTTGTTACCATTGAGAACCACATTAGTTGACCCCAAGGACACCCCCAGGACAGTAGGAGCCGAGGGGCCACCCAAGATTGGCCAATTATACTCACCCAGTGGGCGGTGACTGCGCCCCACTGCCATTTGCATGCCATTAGTGAAGTGGCCTGGCTCGCTGGAGCTCCACTGTAACTGTTGAGGACCGCTGGGCTGGTAGTGCTAGTGGTAATGGTAGCAACTCCCCCTGCCATAACAGTCGATGAGCATGTCAGCAGTGATGAACAGTCTTATGTTCCCCCGATTCCGCTCTCGAGCGCTTGACCCACACCCGACATGCCCGATGCTGCACATGCCGTCAAGGCCGAGAAAACATAGTAGACCCATGGATTCTACCTCCATGGTAGACCTAACGTTAGGGATAAGTCCTGTTGCAGAACTTGATGAGTATCCTGCAGATTTGTTGCCGTGGACAGAGGGGAGGAGACCACATTCACGGCTCCAATCATGTCAATCGGGGGCCCGATGTTCGTACCTTCGTCACTGGGAACGGTGCCATGTTGTTGGGTGACAGCCGAGTGGAATGAGGGTGCCCTTCCGCTGGACCGCTGGCATGTTGGCCTACTATAACAATATCGGCGATTGACACGGGCCGATCAACGTCTGTGTAACACAAGCTAGCGCTTGTGCACGCGTGCGCGTCCATGGTTTGGCTTACGGTCTCCGAATCTTGACAACCGGTACGTGTCATAGCCAAATTTGCATCCTTGTTGGTGTTTCGTCCCGCAGCCCCTGGCACTTTTCTCTCGTTCTGCCCACGGCATGCTCCCGGCTGTTCAGAACGAAGATGGGTTGAATCATTGTTATTATGGAATTTGTACAATTTATGAGATTTCATGATCACTACTTGTGATGAAATAGCGCATTTTGTTACTTACAAATTTAGCTTTCCAGTAAAAGCCAACATTTTGTTAGCCAGTCTTAGCCAAGTCTTTGAACACTGACGTATTGGAGGGTGGAGAATAACATTACATACTTTGCATGGGTAATGGAACAGTGTATCCATATTTTAAAAGTTCATTTACGATGGCAAAAGTAGGTCTCATGTCAGGTATTTTTCTCCATTTCCTGGTCACAGCAATATTTGTATTATTTTTTTTTACAAGCAACAAATTACAACTGCTAGGATATTTCTGGCTTCGCTTGTTCAGCTAAGATGCAGGCAGTAATCAGACTATCAGTGAACACTTTCAAGTGCCAGAGTTGTAACTCCTTTTGTGTCTTTCCTCTATGAAAACCCTACTCACAGTCATCCCACTATCTTTGTTTTTATATCATGGTGTTGTTTTGGCTTCTGGTAATAACATTTGATAAGTATACCGATTACTTTCTTTCCTACTCTCTTATGAAGTTTTTTTTTGTTACGCCGGCGGCAGGAGGAGAAAACATGACACATGCCAACAAACCCTTCCCCCCGACACTCTACAAATTGATGTCAACAACAAATGATACATTATGTTAATTTTGGCCTGCTGGTTTCAAATTCATTAAAATAATACCCACCGAATAGCAGTTACAAACCAACCCTCGTATCGTCTGGTAGGAGAGTAGAAGAAATAGCTCATACTCTCCCGATAATTCTGCTTCAAAATACAAGTCACAAATTCTGTGGCACCTTCAAAACACCCGCCATTGCAAGACTGCGTGCGCATTTAGAGCACGTGTTGTGGCGTCAGACGCAGAAAGGGGGACTGGTTCGCGCCAAGAGTTGTGAACTGCTAGTTTGGAAAGATATCTGACGGAAACCAGTCAGTTTGTTTTTGTTCTGCCGATATAATAGAACCTGGAAGTTGCAATGCCGCAGTCTCGTACGCACATAAACATTCACAATTTGAAGTTTTATGGTAGTCTGTCAGTGAAAGCCGAAAAAATATTTTACTCGGTTTTACCATTTATAAGGTAATAAACATGAAGCAATATTCTACTTTTATGAAAGATTCTAATATTTTATCTAACCTTTGTGACAACAGATGTGTGATGTCAACTCAAACGTATCTGGAACCCATCGACTGCAGGTAGGTCAATCTTTGCAAGGGCAGGTTGTACAATCTATCTCATTCTCAAGAAAGCACGGCGAGTAAAAACACGTGCGCGTGAACAAGGAGACCTAGGGCAAAACGTACATGTCCATCGCTAGACGTGAAAGGTCGTCAATAAAATTCGTATACCCGTCTCCAGGTGACTTTTCCCAAATGTTACTGAAGAAGTCAAAGGTAAAATTCCAACGTGAGTGTTTAATAGGGTGGTTTCAGTGAGGTATTACACTGTACTCTTCCAAAAATTATCGAACGTGATCAATGTAAAATCCCCATAGGCAGAGATCTGGGGAAATTAAACATTTCCTGTAGTTTTACTTCAGAAGATCTGTTGCGCGGAACCCCAAAATTATGCCATGTTACCATGAACAAATAATCTAGGTATCTTTGCATCAGTTGAAGTCCACTTCAAGTGAATAACTGACTTCCCTGTGTTGACCAGTCCCATTTGCCATTAGGTTGAAGCATAGTAAGTTAGTAATGAAACAAGATTGTTAATTGGTGGAAAGCTGTCAGCTGACTGTAACACATGTGGTAAATGCCTGCTGTAGGAGTGTCTCAAAAACTGGGAACTTTCCCATTCTGTTGGACCGTTCCAACTGGAACGTTTGTGTTCCATCATGTTGTTCCAGAACATTCCAGGCAGCGTTAATTCCGTTGGGAACACTTGTTTCCTATGGAACAGTCCTGCCATTACATCATTAAGGTAATGATACTCTTTGCACCATACAGCACTTATAAAGAATAAAACTTCCCTGAAACTAAAACCCACCTACATGTAGATTATTCAAAATGCACTTTCAGAATTGAGGATGGTAGAGCCAACCACTCTTAATTTTTATGTAATGTTGTGTCCATTGAAAGTTGCATTTTTTTCTTTAAAGTGGAAGATTTCTATGAATTTCAGAAGGTTCAGTTAAATTATCCCTGCCACTGAAACCTTTATCTTGTTTTTGGAGCTAACTCAACATTAAATACTGGAGAAAAAGTTTTACTGACAACCCTGACCTCATACCGCAGACTTCTTCTTTCACTTGGTGTTCTTTTTCTCCTGCCCAAATCAGCTGCCGCAGGTTACTTGATTGCATGACCTGGGACTATCGCTAGAATGACGGTGGCCACTGCTGACTTCCACACTGATTCCAGAGGAGAAGACAGGAGTCCAGATGAACCTGATTTGAGTTCTTTCAGTAAGATTTTAATTTTTTTTCTTAAAAAGTTCAAGTTGTAAACTTGTATGGTATTTTACAAATTGTCACAATATGAGTTTTGCCAGTGAAGATGTATGTCAAAGAGATGGTATTTGTGATAATCCTTAGAATCAGTTACATGTATCTCCATAGAGGATAATTCCGAACACAAATAATGCAAATATTGTGTGACAGTAGCACCATTACATTTGGTCAAACTTTTTTTGTGTATGAAATACCAATGAGGCCTAGTGACAGTGTGATAAATTTCTAGCGTGGCATGGAATTGCCCTGAAGTTAACTTCATTAGCTAGATGAAGTGGATGTTTTGGAACCTGCCTCTTCAGTATTGGTTTTGGGTGTGTGTTTAATTATATAACTCTTTCTGAATGTTATTTTTTAAAAATGGCAGCGCAGCCATTCCATGGTGACTCGTGTGACATTTAAACAAAATGTTGAGTTTTAATGCATTACTGTTGCTAACATGGCACTTATTCAACTCAAATTAGCATGTAATTAAAACAAGACATTTTGGATGTATCTCTTAGTTTTTATTTGATCACTTTAAATGTTTGTTGTTTTCTTTATCACGGTTTCTTTGACATGACTCAAGTGACAGGATAGAAATGGGGATTTTTCATATCCCTTGATTCTAAAAGCATTTCCTATGAATGTACAAGTGTGCTAAAGTAAATTTTTACTGAACTAAAAACTTAATTCTCTGACGTAATTCACGCATAGGTTACATTGTGCCAAGTCTCTCTTGTTGTGAGAAATGGCCTGAAGAAAATGTGACTCGCATGGCACAAATGCATGACTCGCGTGACACAGTAGCGTTTTACTTTTACACTATAACTGTAATAATAGTAAAACAAATCAAATTATAATATTACATTAATAAAACTGATGGACCTGCAAACATGGCAAATACATTATGGAAGAGTGTGAAAATTGCTATTTATCCCTTTACTTTGGCAAATTTTAGGGTGGAAATCTGGTATTTAACACACTACACCAAGTATGTGGCCTGTCACGACAAAATGAGAGTAAAGTCGCATCCCACTCTTTCCTGTTTTGAGGGTTCAAATTTTTATATTGAAGTAGAGGACACTTTTTTGATTTTGTGATATTTGGAAAGACGATAGCATTATTTGTGCCTGGTCTTAAATGTTGAAACAATGTCGGGAACAAAGACGCAAAGCTGCAAGAATAAAGCCACATCGTCAACTTATACATTTACCCTAAGTGTTCCATGTACAGCTCATTTTGTGCTGACAGGTCATATATTCATAACATTGACTTTGAGTAAAACTGCCTCTGAATTTAATTAAAGTGAGTGTCATGAATTCCACACGATTATTTCAGAAAAATATTTGTAATTTTTGGTTCGTCCAGTGCTTTTTCTTTTGCACTTTCAATGATCTCATTGAACTGCAGCTGTCCCCTGTTGTTCATCAGGTTGGGTTGTGGCACTGTGCACAGTATATTGTCTACTGGCTGCCAAGATTCTTCAGCATCTGCTGACCAGGGTGTGTATGTTTGCCCATCTTACCTACATGTATTGTACATTTACATGTGCCCATCATCATACTTGCATGTATTGTACGTATAATTGACAGAGTTTACAAAGGAAAGAGCTGCAATTAATGATGCAATTGTACTGGAATGTAGACGTAGCTACAGCATCATTTATTTGGTAAAAATCTTTAATTTCATTAACTGATTCAATTTCATGTTTTCACAGTGAAAATTACACTCAATTTCAATTCCTGGCGTGTGACTCGTGTGACATACGGCGCGTGTGTGACTCGCGTGACACTCTTGAAAGAGTTTTTTCTACAAGGAATGCAAAGCAAATAAGAATATTTATGCTTTTATTGATAAACTACTACTGTATTTGATTTACAAATATCAAACACTAGCTGAATCCCTGTCTAGTTTTTAGTAATCTAAAAAAAATTGTCAGATTATGTGACTGGCGTGACATATTTTGAGGGTGTTTTCATGATGAAAACCTAGGAAAATACAAAAAGTATTTGGAGACCTTTTCGATGTTTTATCAAATAGACTGGAATAGCTACCTAATGTATGCATATGAAGTAAAATCATATGAATGAGCTTCAGTTACTTTCTAAGTTTGTGATTTGTACCCCAGCCACTCCTTTTTGACCACAAATTTCCTCCATATTCAGGAGACTGTAACCTAAATAAAAAATTCTTTGATTTAAAAGTTCTTTTGAGATTTAGATGGTTTAAATATTCCTCTTATCAAATACAACTGAGAAAAATTTATTTATTTCACTTCAGTTTTTAAGTTTGATGATGACCCTTACACGGAATGGCTGAGCAAGATATTGAAGTTTGAATGTGTGTAAAAATCAATTTGCCAGAACCTGAGCCAGGCTGTTCACCAGATGCCATTGAGCAAGCAGACCAATCCTGGAAGACAATGTCTAGTTACAGAGCACCCCCAAGGCATTCCGAGAGAAAAATCTGGTGCCCCTTGTCGAATGCAAGTCTCGTTTTACTAGCCTTCGTTTCGCTGCTGATTAGCTGGTCATTTCTCTGAGGTACATTTTAATACTTTCAATACAACTCTTAAAGCTGTGAAACTAACCCATTAACTTATTTCTTCCCCCTTAGGTTATATGCCAAACTATATTAAATTCAGAAATTCAAAATTTTTAGTTTTTTCTTCAAAGTCAGCATTGTGATGTAGGCCTGTGCCAGGTACCCAGATACTGGGGTACCTGCCTGTCAATATCAAAACCTGGTTCCATTTTTTCATCCTGGCTGCCTGTTGAAAAACAGACAGAAATCTTTGTATAGAATGTATGTGAACTTTCATTGTGAAGGGCAGAATTGCTGGAAAATCACCATACCACTGAAAAACCCTGTCCTGCAGTCATAACTGTGGTTCAGAGGTCACATACCCCACCCATTGTAACAGCAAACCTGTGAACACAAGCCGAAGGAATTTCATATCCTGAGGTGGCCGCACCGTTGATGTACAAAAAAAGATCCCTGTTTCGGGCACATGGTCCGCCGAGATTATGTGCGGTGCCATTTGTTAATGTGTATTTTTTTTAGATTTTAAGGGTATCCAGTATTGACATCAAACAGGTACCAAGGTCATACAGGTCATACTCGTGTTGTCATGTAGGTGGTATTGAAAAAAATTGATTTTTGGAGAGTGGTTACCTTGTGTATGACAAATGTGATGTGGATGAACATTATTTGCATTGACCCTAGCCTGTTAACACTAATTGTGGTTTTTAGAAGTTGTCTATGGTATGTACAACACAAGTGAGGGACACTGACATGGCGCTACAACAAATGTTACTGTGCTCCTGAAATTTTAAAGTAGTGGCCAACAAGTACTCATTCGGGTACAATGAGAAAAAGTGTGGTCCTGAGAATTTTACCTACAGAGTTTGAGCTTGTTTGATGAGAGTTTTGGAGACGGTGTCTCCCAAGCCTTTTTCCTTGCTTGTTTGTATTTGAATGGACTTTCTGTGGATTGTGATACACAGAGCCCTAAGCTCATGATGTACCAGTACCACAGCATTGAGCATGCACTCTGCAAAGTTTAGAGACTACATACAGTGTATTTTTTCTTATAAGAAATGCAAAATCCAGTCGGTTCTTGCAACACATAGTATTATTCATTCTACATAGATCCCTTTGGTGATGAGGCCAAGCAACGTGTGTTCTCTACTGGCAAGGAGTTTGGGCCCATGCAGCCTAACTCGTGAATATTCAAGATGTGGTGATCTACATGTATACACAAGGTCCATCTAATCCAGACCAACTGGGTGTTGGAGAGACCACCAGGTAATCAAACCTTCTTGCTGAATCAAACACTTCCTGTAGATTTACTTCAGAAGCACTGTTGCGCTGAACCCCAAATTTATGTCATATGATCATGAACAAATATTCTAAGTATCTTTGCATTTGCTGATTCCACTTTAAGTGAATAACTGACTTCCCTGCGTTGCCCAGTCCCATTTGCCATTAAGTTGAAAGCAAAGTGAGTCAGTAATGAAACAAGACCGCTAACAGGAGGAAAGCTATCAGCTGACTACAATGTGTATGGTAGACTGCCTGCTAATTCATCGTAGTCTGAAGGTGAAGATGATTATCTCTTCCGCACTTAGTGATTGAATTTTCATAAAACTTTTGTAAGCTGTGGTGCATACTAAGGCATTGAAGCTGTGTGAAAAGTCGGATCAGTTTCAAAAACTTTTTTCTACGATCTCAATCTCTGTTATAGCAATTTAAGCTCTTGTTTACATCTAGCAATTTGTTCTCAACAGTGTGCATCCACGGCCTGCATATGTTCACATTGATCTGGATCATCAGCCTCCCTGTCTTGTCAACGAGTACTACTGCATGAAGGTGGCAATAATCAACAATGAAGAAGTAGCCATTACACTTCCTATGTATGTGCATCATAGGGTACATACGGCGAAAAAAACAAAATCAATGGATAAGAGACTATGCCACTTAAATTTATGTCCAATTTGTGCAGGGGATGAAGCATGTATGTTTGCTTAGCATGGAGAGACTTTGTCCAGCACAGATGGGTTACAGCCAAAATGTTGCAATGTGCGTTGGTAGTAACTGGTCCCTGGCTGGTTTTCAGTCAGCCAGAAAATGTGCTTAGCGACATGTTCTGCTAGCCTTCCCATGAGATTGGACCAGGGAGAAGACTTTAAACTGCTGTGAACTGCTGAATCCAATTTATTCTGCTTTGGTTAAGACTAGCATGTCTGCCTGTGAAAGCCACTAGTCAGCCACAGGGGCTACTTCCCGTAGACTTTGGTGTTAATGCCACAAGTTCACTGTGGTCATTAGGAGGGTTGTGTATTTTGATGACATGATATTTGTTCAACCATTTGTGGACAATTGACAATAGGTTTTTTCTGTTCAATTATTCTCTGATATTTCTTTATGTACATGTATATTGATACACATGTATATTGGTCAGTTAAGGAAAGAATGCAAACTTATCTCAAGGTTTACCCCAAGGCACCTCACCAACCCTGTTAAACCTTGTAAAACTTCCAGGTAATCCTGTTTAAAATTGCATTCTTCCCCAACATTGCCTGGTGCATACAGATGTTCATAGTAATGACCACTTGCATCATTAGCATTGTTCTCTTAAGACTGTCACAGGACTCCACGGGATTGTCACAAGACAACAAGACCTCCAGTCTGAATTTAAGTCACAAGCTACAAATGATGTGCAACAAAAGTATTCCTTTGTGTTGTCCTTGTTACTTTTGACTCGTGTGACATGCCTTGTAATGGTGTCAACTACAAACGGATCATTAGCACTCTGTTCACCTGCTTAAAACTCCCATTTTCATGAAATGAAAAACAAATGAGTCAATGGCATATAGGCAGGTGAAAGGAGAGTGACAAAGTCCTGTATGCCCCAAGTGTTTTCAGACAGATTAGTGTCACTTTTTGCAGTATAAAATCTCAAAAATGAAAAAACCCATGGGATGGATTGTCCCAAGTGGAACAAAAGCAGTGAAGACCAAAACTTTCATCAATAAAAACTTTTACAAATCAAAACTTTTTACCCGCCATGAGTTGAAGTGCTGCCTCATCAGCAAAGAAAAGACAGGTTAATTGGAAGTTTCTCTCTTTAATACGGAAGCATATAGAGGCCACAAGTTACTGCAGTGACTTAAGTCGTTGAATGCCTATCTCACTGTTATATGACCTTGCCGCGGTGTCAAACTGAACTCCCGCCGCAGCGAATATTTCAGTAGTTTCAAAATTCCTGTTATGTATCATCAGGGTGGAATGCATTGAGATTGGGTCTCAGATCATTTCAAACAAAAGGAGATTTGGTATTTCAAAACAGTTTGATTTCCAACAAAAAACAAAAGAAATCTCATTCGCGGCGTGAATTTCCATCTTTGCAAATTGGGTAGACTATTCTGCATTCCCTAGTTGACTGCCCGTTGGAAAGATTACCGTGCCTTTTCATTTATACTTACACAGGGTGTCCACTTCAAAAAGTTTAACTGCAATGGCAAAAACTTTATATGTGGGAAAGAGAAATAAGCGTAGAATGTCCTCTTTGCAATGGTATACAGCTTGTGATATTATTGACACAGATGACTGAACAAATTAGACTGATGGATCAAAAGTCACATGGAAAAGCACTCTCCACCAAGCAAAAATGACCCATGAATGGACAAGATTTTAAACAACCAATGACAAAGTGTACACCTGTTTTGTCAAAATGATGTGCACGAGTGGTTTCTGTATAGGGATGCCATCCTTACTGACTATGCATACACATTATTGAAAAGTAATGATTGTGGCTTCTTTATTTCGTCCTGTGACATTGATTTCTGCTTAAAACGTAAGGCGCTTTCTGTTACATGCTGTGACTTTTGATTCAGTAACCAAGTTGCTGTGCATGTCAATTTCTTCTTTGTTATAAAGATAATCACTTCTTTTTGGGCATGTGATTAGTAAGGCATGTTGCAGCATACCTGTGTATAAAAATTGTTTATTTCTATGGAGTGAAATTTTATGTGTGGCCTTTGACAGAAGTGGCAAGTTTCTTTTGCTGTCCAGTGTATTGCAAATGGCCCTTATAATTATACGCTTGCGTAGTTAGGAGATACCTGACAGAATGAAAGTGTGATATGATACGCAGGATATTGTTTCAAGCTGTAACGCACTAAACACATCTGAAACTTCTTGACCATGTTGTCAGATATTACGAAAAATTCAAATCATACTGTATGAAACTTATGAGATATCTTTGTTAATTCTGTAAATAAAACAAACCAAAGTAGCACCCAGTCCTTGCTGCAACGTAATTATTACGTCGAGCTGAACAAAATAATATTTACTGTAGGTTCTTATTAATGTTTATGTTCCTATTAAAACCAATTAAGCCTGGTTATCAAAAGCACCGTTAATTCGAGTTTCTAAGGCTACCAAGGAAATTTAGGTCAGTATCCTTCGTTCTTCAGCTTTTATTCCTGGTATTATGGTTCTCATTACTACCAGTTTAGCCCACAAAGTCTGAAGGATTTCTTATGTACATGCTTTTGCCGAGCGGCATTCAAGCCTAACACGAGTTAGTACAATCGCCCTTTCCACACTTATTTCTGTGTCTTCGATAAAAATTCCTTGACAAACTATTTCCAACCAGATCAAACTGTGAATTTGAATTTTGCAAAAGACATTTTTTTTTTTAGTTGAGTTTTAACGAAGTAACTAAATGTCCTTTTTTTTCATGTTAGTATCCGACGGTTTCGGCACCGCGCTAAACATGGTCGTAGTACAAAATTTGGCCAATGCGATCTCACTGCGATTTGTACTTCCCGCGAGTGGCTGCCAGGGTCGGCGAAAAACAACCTTGCCCTTGTATTCCCACGGCGATGAATATGATGGAAAACAACTTTCGATGTGCTATCGACATCGAAGTCCTAGGGCCAATTTCATAGAGCTGCTAAAGTACAAAATTTGCTGAACCTTAAGCGTGAAAAAAAAAACTTGCTTGACAAATCAGATTACCAGCCAAACCTCCATGTGATAAATATGTTATTCATCTGACTTTGGGTTCAGTAGCATGATAATCACATAGTTTTTGAGTTGGTAATCTTTGCTTTTCAAGAAGGGTTTTTCGCGCTGAAACAAATGTTGTGCTTAATTTTAAGCAGCTATAAAATTGGCCCCAGAAGCACAAATAACCTTTTATTTCTGGTTCAGCCACCCTTATCTACAGGGTGCCAGCTAACCACTGTTCCGTGTATAAAGATAGGGACGGGGACCAGTCCAAAACTGGAATTCGCTCGTTTAGTCTGCATCACCTTTGGGCACTAGAGCTAAGGGCGCATTGCTCCTTAGGGGTGCACCACTACAAATAAATTCCCATAGACAGCAGTGATAAATCCCCATACTTCACAAATATTTTAAAAATACTCACAACTCTCACAGGTGTTCAGGCTGCACAGAAAAATGATGTTCCACATGTCCTCTTTCATTTTCCTTTCAATTTTCGGGGGGTTGACCAATGAATTTTTGAGAAATTTTCACCAGAAGCAGACCACCCCTAAAATGCAGAAAATGTCCCTTCCAGAAAAGTAGCCATTTTGAAAAACCCTCCCTCAGCAAAATGGCTCAAATAGTGCCACTTTTAAACCCAATTGCATCCAAATTGCTCAGAATTGGAAGCCCTGAGTCCGGCCCAGAGGTCCAGTCTCATATTTCTTGAATTCCTCAGTTCCATGTCTCTCAGGACCCTCTAATGTAGAATACTTTGAGTCTATAACTTTTATTAATGAGCTCGGAGGACATATTTCTGGCCTAATTACCAGGGTGCACCCTTAGATTTGACTCAAGTCGTGATCTCTGTGACGTCTTGGTTTCTAGGATTGATACACATCGGGCAAGACTGGGCGCCGTTACTTGCTTCGCGTCCTCCTTTGTCCACTTATTTCATTTATTCATTTATTCATTTTATTTTCCACATAATTGGTTATACATACAGACAGATTAAGGCTACATAAATGTGGACGGAGTCCCTTAAAAGCAAAGCTTGTCGGGAAGGGAACTCCGAGTACTTACAAGTAGTTGAACATACGAATTGAATCACATATCACAATAATACACAACAGATTAACAATGGACTACACAAAATGACATAAAATTAGGACTAGTAACCCTGTGAAATAAAAGAGATTAATTAAAACATTGGACTAATTTGTATTCAAGTAACCATCTAATAGCTTGGCCTTATATTTACGTTTGAATAGGGAAGGATTATGAATATTTCGTAATGAGTCATCCAGGGTATTCCATAGCTTTGGACCCTCATGCTTGACTGTTTTTTGTGTCAATGTGGTACGAGCAAAGGACTGATAAAACTGGTTGCACTGTCTAGTACTGTGATTGTGGACATCTTTGGTTTTTATAAACATTACTATGAGTTCAGTTTAGAAATCCTGACTTGGCGAACGTGCCAGCCATTTGTACACAGCGAATAGGCGCATCTATACCGAAAGTGGTATAACAGCCAATCACATTTCCGGACTTGTTTTGCGTAGTCCACACCTGCATTATAAATGAACGAGTCTGCAAATCTGGCCACTTTGATTGGTGGAAATTCCGTACGTTATGCAAGATCATGTCGTTCATATGAATAGAGCCTGAAAGTTGACCCATGATGGTGCGCTAGCTTCCGGAACCTTGGATAGCAAAAATAATATACGTATAAAGATTTTGGAATTTGTAATATTTTTTCGTTCAGTTTCTTCTTTAAAAATCCAACTTGGAAAAAGGGCTTTGGAAAACATTTGCTCGCATGTCTATGATCCTGCCAAAACTGACCCATCACCCCAAAAGTCTAAATTACACGGAGAACAGTGCAATGCGGCAGTCTCTTTCTCAGCTCAGAATAGAATATTTACTGTTTGAAATTTTATGGTAGTCTGTAGGTAAAAGCCAAAATGAAACAGACCACAATATTTTACATAGTTTGATGATTTATAAGGTAATAAACATAAAGCAATATTTTACTTTTACGAAAAATTCTAATATTTTATCAAACCTTTGCTGACAACAAATGCGCGATGTCAACTTAACGGAATCTGGAACCCATCGACTGCAGGTAGGTAAATCTTTGCAAGGTTGTACAATCTCGTTTTCAAGAAAGCACGGCGAATGAAAACAAACGTGCATGAACAAGGAGACCTAGGTACGATATCGCTCGACGTAAAAGGTCCTTAATAACTTACAATCGTTTGAATGTAAAAACTCCATAGGCATGGTAGGCGGATCGCGGACAGCGCTAGGGTTCCGGAAGCTCGCCGGTTGACCTTTTACTTTCACGCTCTGTTACTTAACGCCGCACCACGCGCAATCACATGACCGCGGATTTTTGAATCGTTCATTTTAGTACATGCTTTTTATTGTGCGCTCTTGAGTTGCATTTTAGTTGTTCTTCTTATTCATTTTAAAACCCGTTTTCATCATTTTTAATTCCCGAAATTCTGCTTTTTAAACCTTGAAACTACAGACGAAGGCTGAGAATCGTAAAGGTAATACAGGTTTAGTTTTTAATTAGTGCAGACGTAACATTTTTGGATTTGGCATGCACAGGCAAATTGTGGGAACTACTGTAAATAAAGTTGTTTGGTAGGCCTACCATTATCTGTTCTTGGTAGAAGGAGGGAGGGACGGGGGCATTATGTGACCCATTCTACCTACCATGGACTCTGTGTTTCTTCGTCTGATGTTGAAGTTTTTGTTTGTCTCCTTAGTGTAGGTCATGTCACATTTATAGGAGGTCTGCTGGGCTAGGTTTTGGGGTCTGAATTACCCTAGGCTGTTACAGATCTGTTGATGTGGGCCACTGTCCTCCAGGATGTGCTGGGAATGATGAGAGCTACCCTGTGTTGGGGCGTGTAGTGGGTGAGGTAAGCCTGGTGGGTTCGACCTTGGGTGTAGGGGGCTCTTTGGTTGATGAAAGACGATGGATCTTGTGTCTTGACTTGATGCGTCCTGAATCTGTTTGTGCTATAATGCTGTCTTGGCACATTGGAGTGTGTTACTGGCGAAGACCTTGCCTGATGCAGGCTTGCCGGACACGGTTGCTGATGGTAGGTGACTCGATCTTGGGGCGCAAGAAGGATTGAGTTGTCGAGATACCCATTTGTGTGTGTTGGTAATCTTTGGTAAACTTAGGGGTTGAGGGTGTCGCTGCACTGTTACAGGACCTTGACATCTGGGGACGGGATTCACGTTCTGTTTCTGACCCTTGCTGGGCCAGATGCTGCTGTGGACCTGGTTGAAATCTCCTGGGAACTACTGTAGATTCTATGCCGTGTGATGAAGCAAGGAGCCCTTGTACTGAAGACAATCTCTTGGTCTCAGATCTACGAAGGCGGTGACCTCCTGCATGATGATGTTCGCTAAAACCGCAGAAATTCCAGAGGCCGCCCAATTAATCGATCTGTCCACTGGAAGGGGGACAGTAGGAGGCAGGTGGGTGGGAGTTTTGTGAATCCAGTCCCGAGGGAAGGTTTTATGTTCATGAAGGGAGTTGTCTTCTTGTAATCTTCCTTGGATATGGGGCAGACTTCGCTCATGGGGATGACGGTGAATACCAGCTGTTTCTTAAGCAGTGGACTGCATTGAGATTGTTCATGGTGCTGTTGGGATATCGTGTGATGTTCTGGTTCATTGCATGGGCTCTTGCATGTCATCATCCTAACATCGTCATCCTAACATCATCCTTCTAACACTAACACTGCATGACTGGGTCTCTTTCCTCACTAACTTGCATGTATCATTTACATCACTTACATCACTCATCACTAACATCATCCATATTAATAACATGGCATGGTATCGCAACAGTAACATGAGTAATTTCAATGCAGTCTCGGTATTCACCGGCATCCCCGTGGGTGGGGCCTGTTTTATCACCAGGGGATGAAGACTTGATGACAACTCCCTTTGTGAATGTGGAACCTTCCCTTTGAACTGGATCCTCCCATTCACCCCAATCTTACTGTCCCCCATTCACTGGACAAACCAATTCTTTGGGCGACCTCTGGAATTTCCCTGGGGTTACTACCCTCGCAGTTCCAGCGGATATCATCATGTCGGAGTGTTTTTTTGGCATCACTGCTTTCGTGGATTTGAGAGCAACAGATTGTTTTCGGTACAAGGATGACATTTTCTTTGCTTCATCACACGGCACAAGATTTCCAGCAATTCCCAAGATACTTTAGCTGGGAACATAGCAGCATCTGGCTCACCATGGATCAGTTTCAGAATTGTTGAGTCTTCTTCCCAGACGTCAAGGCCCTTACACAGTCTGGCGGCACCCTCAGTCTCTTTGTTTGCCAGAGATCCACATACATAGATAGGCATCTCCACGACCAATTCATCCTGTGCCTTGGGATCGACTTACCTGTCATCGGTACCCGTGTTCCGTGGGTCTGCATCAGTGACTAAGGTTTTCTCTGCTAACAACTTCATTATGTCGGGGCAACATTCTAGCACAACTGATTCACGGCACATCAAGTTGAGACACAGATCCTGACTCTTTCATCAGCTGAAGAGACTCGTACACTCAAGGTCTACCCATCAGGTTTGCCTTGCCTACTACACTTCCCTTCACAGGGGGCTCTTGTCATTTCCAGTGCATCCTGGGTGGCAGTGTTCCACACCAACAAGTTCTGCAACATCCTGGGGCATGCAAGACCTCAAGACTGAACCTGGTAGATCACCTGTGAATGTGGCAGGCCTATGCTTGGGAGACTAACAGGGACCTTGGCATCAGGCTGAATGAACATGGGGGCTTTGGTAGTTGAATGGGTCACACTACAAAGTACCAAATTGTGAACATTTTCAACCAGTAATTATGCAAATGAACAGAGTACATGTACGCGCGCGTTGATTCATATCCTGGTTCTGAAGCTAATACCTTTAAAACATAATTGTGCAAGTGAATTGTGTCCACATTGGTGCTCCATAACAAATTTCTTTATCTTTTTATTTTGTAAATGTTTCTAAAAGAAATGACTCGGCATTAGGTATCCTTCTACCAAGAACAGTTCCCACTTTTGCCTGTGATCCAATCCAATCCAGCCTTTTTATTTGGCCAAATATTCTTGCCATATTTTATGCCATTCCTTGCCAAAATGCCCACTCTTGCCTGTTTTTATTGCCAATCGATCTTGCCATATTTTATTGCCATTCCTTGCCAAAATGTCCACGCTTACCTTTTTTTATTGCCAATCGATCTTGCCATATTTTATGCCATTCCTTGCCAAAATGCCCACTCTTGCCTGTTTTTATTGCCAATTGATCTTGCCATCTGTTGCCCATTTCTTGCCAAAGGCCCACACTTGCCCGTTCTTATTGCCAATTGATCTTGCCATATTTTATTGCCATTCCTTGCCAAAATGTCCACGCTTACCTTTTTTTATTGCCAATCGATCTTGCCATATTTTATTGCCATTCCTTGCCAAAATGCCCACTCTTGCCTGTTTTTATTGCCAATTGATCTTGCCATCTCTTGCCCCTTTCTTGCCAAAAGCCCACTCTTGCCTGTTTTTATTGCCAATTGATCTTGCCATCTCTTGCCCATTTCTTGCCAAAAGCCCACACTTGCCTGTTCTTATTGCCAATAAATCTTGCCATCTGTTGCCCCTTTCTTGCCTAAAGCCCACTCTTGCCTGTTTTTATTGCCAATAAATCTTGCCATCTGTTGCCCCTTTCTTGCCAAAAGCCCACTCTTGCCTTTTTAACATGCCAATTGATCTTGCCATAGGTTATGCCACTTCGTACCAAAAGCCCGTTCTTGCCTTTTTAACTTGCCAACTGATTTTGCCGTAGGTTTTGCCGCTTCTTGCCAAAAGCCCACTCTTGCCTGTTCCCAGGTTTGGTTTTCTTTCTCTGCCAACTTTTATGTAATATTCAATAAAGTTTCATGTTAGCCCGCAAGAAAGTACATATTTCCAAACTAATTTGGAGAGGTCACCTGATCACGAAACAGTTTTGTTATGATCTGTGCAATGTCTTAACCCTATGTTATTCTTTGAAAGATGTGGTATATTTCAATGGCATAATGTTCAGATGCACCCTAAGGTGAATGCGAGATGTATTGATTCGTGATAATCATTTGAACAAAATATGTACTTTATTTCTAAATGTAATCTCATGTTTTGCACTAAGTGATATCACAGCAGGCTTTTGTGCACAGCAGCCAAGGTAAAGCTGGTCCACGACCTCGGAACTTCTTGGACTTTGTGTGGCCTCTGCCAAACAAACATGACAAATGGATGAATACCGGTAGGGATGGCTGAAGGTAGTGACTTGAGGAACGTGTGGCGGCTTATTAGTCAATCAGCTGTCTGTGAGAGGCAGACTGCCTAATTGTTTTCACACATCCTATGACAGCGAACTGTTTAAATTTAAGATCCAGTCCATCAGTCTGTGTTAGAGAAAGATTATTGTTCCTCATCTGGGAAACCAATTCGTTGTCACCGATCAGGGGTCATCATTAACCACTAACAGCAAAGATGGTTGTAGATTCAGCTCAGGTATTGAGCAGCTGCAGCCTCGATCCTGACTTAGTTAACAGAGGAGTGATGGAAAAAGACAAGGAGCAGCAGAGATCCAGATCTCCATGGATATATTGACCCAAGCTCATGCAGTCTTGGCTTGCTGCTTTTCAGTATTCAAGGTAAGGCACATCTGCTGTTTCCTTTTCACGATTTTCAACCCTTTCATCAAAGATTATGATGGACGGATGCAACAGATATTTTCTGAGCGTATGCATGTGACTTACTTATATGCTATGTACATGTATGTCCAATACAAGATTGAGTTGCATTACTGGATTTAACCTTCCCATTATGCTATCCAAATTGAGTATCTGATGTAAATGGACGTGTTGGCTAAAAATACTGAACAGGCTTTCATAAGCTCGAGGCCTACCTTCCGAAAATTGTACCACAACAGGACTGCTTCAAGCCTTCATGTATGGGCACCAGTATACACATGTACCGGTACTTGTACGAGTACATGAGTCACTAAGGTTTTACAGTGATAAAGCTGGTTTTGCGACAGACGCTATTTTTGAACATCAGTTGGAAGGGAAAGTATTGTAATCTCTACAATACAGAATTACTTGCTGTAAGAACTCTCAGTGATCAAGGCTACTTAGTGCGTTTACCTCTATCCTTACAAAAACGCCTGGGCTAATGTACATGTATGCCAGTACATGTACGTGTACAAAAAATAATAGTAAAATCCTCATCCTTCTAATTACTGCTTAAAACCTGGTTCATCTATTGCATCCTTTGTTTTTTTCTGCAGTGAAGTCTTTCATGCACTCTCCATTTTGATCATATGCCATTTACAGTACTTTTGTATCAATCAACTTCAACTACATGTATGAGACCATGCCCAGCAACAGACCGATCACTGAAAGATTGTTGTCTATGTACTTAGAGCAAGTGACCTGGATGTCAGAAAATGATGTTTGCCTTTTTGTGCACCCCAACTTTGAAGGGTGCTCATACATTTGTTAAAATAGGTGTCTGCTACATTACAAATTTACTTTAATAGAATTGGTCTAAAAGCACAAAAGTTTTTCCCACAATGTTTTCCTTAAAAGT
Source organism: Acanthaster planci (assembly GCF_054643075.1). Classification (NCBI taxonomy): domain Eukaryota; kingdom Metazoa; phylum Echinodermata; class Asteroidea; order Valvatida; family Acanthasteridae; genus Acanthaster; species Acanthaster planci. The sequence goes on along the minus strand of NC_141785.1, from coordinate 14,349,485 downwards.
CCGAAAGAGACCCCTCAGACCCATTTTCCCTACCTCCGCGTAAACACTTGTGATTGGGTGCTGAAGACTAAATTTTTTAAGTGGTGAGTTTTATTCTCAGTAATACCAGTACATGTAACTTACAAGAATTATCTTACCTAAAAAAGGCTGCAATTTTTAGATTTCCCTCTGGAAGTGAAAGATTGTGTCAATATGTGAAGGCTGGTGCCCATTTATATCCTTATCATGAGTATAATTACGGTACAATGCACCTTCAAGTGAACTAAAATAGGCGATGTCCAATGTATTGGTTAGAAATTAAACAAAGGAATGATGAAATTTGTCTGGAAGTGGAATTTTAATTGATGACCTTTGGAACACTTTTTGAAGCATTGCTACAATGTGCTAGAGGTTAGAGGTACATGGAGTTCCCAGTGTATGATTTATTACAGGATGTGCTTACTGCTTCTGCTATGGCTCAATTTCAAATGCATACTTGTATGTTTTAATCATGACCACAGTAAGTCTTATCAATATAACATTTGTATGTTTACATCTACGTACATACACGAAGGCTGGCATTATGAAATGTACCAGCTTTTGTTATTGGGAAAAAAAATCATAACATTTAAATTAATTCAGTCATTGCTTCTGAATCAATTGCAACTCTCTACAACTTTTAAAGGTGACGATTGCGAGTCATTTCAATGTTTACATGGATACTCATTTTATTGATGTGCTACATGTATGAAATTTACCTGAATTTTTCTTGAAAGAAATTATCACAAATTTTTAGCCAGTGGAATCTGAGCCTTTTGAGATACTTGGTAGCAGCAAATGTAACGGTTCTGTTTGGTTGTTTGCATCAAGTTTGATCTAATGCATACTCAAATCCACCAGTGGTGGAATAATTTGCAAAGTGGGGGGGGCAGTTCTGAGACCATTAGGCATTAGCCATTAATAGACCAGCCCCCCAAGTCCAGTGTTCAAAACCGACGGTGCTCAAAACACTGAAAAGGAAAGGATCATTGTTTGCCACCACCAAGTATCTTAGTATCCATTAGCAACAGTGTTAATTCTTCAAAGAATGGCTTCATTTTACTCATTTTTCAAGTAATTCCGAATTAATCAAAAATTAAGTTTAAACTAGGATTGTTAATTATTTTTAAATAAACTTTTAAATTAATCCTTCAATTAAGTCTCATACAAAGATGCAGTCTGTATCAAGTTGTCCTATCAGTCAAATACATGTATTAGTCAAATGACATCATACTGTACATGTACAATGTATGTCTACATGCGTGTACCGTAGAGGGAGAAGTGGAAGGAATTTTTGACGGACTGACTTTTACAGCAAAAAGAGGGTGAATTTTTTTTTAGGTTTTAGACAAATTTTTAAGTTTTAGATTATTTTGTTAATGAATTTCTATTTAATATTTAATAATTTCATATAAATTTTTAGTGTTAGTTAATGTTTAGTTGTGCAGTGAATTTTAAACTGGCAATTTAACCTTGATGGGCCAAAAATAAAATGAAAGACTTTTATACAATGTACATGTTCATATAAGTGGAAGCAATCTCAAGAAATTTGGTTTTTACCACATAACTAGTAAAAAGCCAAGTAATACATTGCCAAGATACCAATTAAAGTTTTATCAAAGTTATAGGTTTTTTGAGTTGTATTATAAATTTCAACTTGAAGCTATTTTAAAAGCCAAGTGTGAAAAGTCCAAGCCCAAATGCACGTTTGGAGTTTGATGCACCATAGAGGTCTTGCTCGGGTATTCAGAGGACATCATTTTTGAAAAAGTGCATAATAGTAAAGGTTTTGTAGTCACATGTATAGTCAGATTTTTATTGTTAAATCGGCTGATTATTTCAGTTTATATAACTGCCATACAGATCCTTGTCATTTGATTGGTGCAACACGTATCATGTGACATTCATTATTTCTGCCATTCACGCTGCGTCAGGCACTATTCGACCATGTGCGGATGGTGAAAAATATACAATTGTTAAGATCATCTTTGTTTCCACAACATATTGAATTGCCTCACTCTTCAAAAGGCAACACGAGGGTTACATGCAGTGCCGATTAAAACCTGAGGAGAATAAAATTTGTTCCAAAAGTTATTGGGATTTGAACTTGTTTGAAACTGATTTAAGGATAAATCAAAATCAAAGGATCTGACAGTTATATGAAACAAGTAATGAATGCTTTTCACTTGTGCAATGGTTTGAATATTTTCATTTATTGAAAGACGAATGTTCCATTCAACTCGGCTTTGCCTCATTGAATGGAACAGTCCATCTTCCAACTCATGAAAATAGTCTTACCATTGCACTTATAAATATTCAGCATTCGTATATTATACCTAAAACAACAGCAGAGTTAAACCCCACATGTACTGATACGTCATTATCAGTATATATAAAGATATAATTTGTAACACCTGAAGATTGCCAATTTTCAGCAACAAGTTGTAAACTTTTTGATCTGAACACAGTGTGCTCATGGCTGTTCAGCCATATAAGTGTAAACACGTGTGCACACATCATGGTTCCAAGGGGTTCACTTTAAGGAATGTTAATGGATTTTTTCAACCGCTGATTTCTTTTTCTATTATCATGAAGATTGTGAAAAATATTGTAGTGAGCAATTTATAAATGTGCCATATTGCTCCTTGCAGTACCGTAAAAATTAACAACAAAACTGAAGAGCTGTTAAAACACAAACATGTACTGAGTTAATCCCTTCGGGCCGCAACGCGGATAGAGCCGCTGTAAAAATTGAGATCCTTAGCCTGCTTTTCAGCTATTATTCTTGGCCCACACTCGAGCAAACACAGTGAAAGAAGGCAGACCCTGGCTTTTGTATATATGGTAATTATCTTTGTGCATAGCCCAGAAATAAAAAGACCGAATTTGCATCATAATTACCTGCTTCACAATAGTCCCTACTTTGAAAAGAGGCAACAGGGATGTAGAAGCTTGAGTAGAGCCACATGCCACCAAACAATCAGCCTTTTCACCGTGTAATTCAAAGCGTGTAGAGCAGGCAGGGCCACAAACTGAGAATCTGCGGTTTGGCAGGTGGGCTTCGTGGCCAAGCGAGACTGGAATTCTTGAAGTCGGCTTATGGGAAGAAATTCCCGTCGTCAAGGGGTTAAAGAATATATTGCAGAAGCATTGATCAAACTACCTGTATGCAAAAGTTGTCATTTTGCACTTCAGAGTCAAAGCTGTTAGTGGTAGACAAAACTCAATTGCTTCTTAAATAATGCTATTAAAGAAGTTGGATTAAATAGCAAATCAATCATCGTAACTGGCTTTAAGGCAATGCACTAGAAGATTGGTGATGTGATGATGCATATGTACATTGGATATTTGGGCAGAGGACTAGAGAAAGAATTGACTTTGGTAGCAGGGAAGCTCCTGGCTTCTTCAGTGAGTGGTCGTCCCTGTCAACGGCATGCCCCAGGTCCAACTGACCCGGTTGGTAGTACCTGGTAAGGGTCCCTACATGTAACTCTGGGTTACGAGTGAAGTGTCCAATGTACATGTACCTCAAAGCTACAGTAGCTGGCAAATGGATGCATAATACAAGATGATGAATATGACAAACATCTGTACTGATTGGCGGAGTTCAATATGCTCTACTTGCTGCATGAAGACTTGATGCTCAATGTTGCATGAAGCTGTGCTTTTTTCTGAATGAGGTGAAGGTGGAAGGCAGTCTTACTGTGCTTGCAGTCTTACTGTGCTTGCACTGCAGGGGCTGTGGCCGCTAAAGGATTCTGCAGCAGGATTTGCCATGAACACCACTACCTTGAATGCAGCAGAGATATGAGCCTGTTTTCACTCCAAACATTATTCGTCTGCTCCAGTGAACTGGAACTCAACACAGATAGGTCTGTGGACAGCAATGAAATTTGAACCAATGGTGATGATTGTTACCGGTAGTTCAAAAGTGCAGAGAACTTCACCGAGTCTTGAACGACAGAGTGGCAGATGGAGTACATGTACATGTATATGCCCATCAACCACATCCACTTGCCTGCAGTAACATCAATTGTTACCTTGTACATATGCATCTCTTTCTTGACACAAGAACTCAAGAATTTCACCACCTGTAAAATTTTCTTTAAAGCTGCCCCTTTTTTTCAGAAAGAATGCTTATTTCATGCATAAATCTTAATGGAAAACGTACTTCCTAAGTTGAATGCATATGCCTTTTCCCAGCTTACCCTTTGTTATTTGTATGGTGTTTGAACTTACAAAGTGATAAGAATATCTTCTGTGGTATTTAGAACCACGCATCGTTTTTAAGTTCTAACTTGATAAATGGTTACTGGTTTGTTCATTTTAACAACAGTTATTCTTGTGTGGAGGAAGATTTTACCGGTAGGTGCCTGATCCTTGGAACAGCCCAACATCAGGGTGACATTGGGGTATCAAACTCCAGCTGTCGGTGAAGGCACGTACCCCTTTGGCTTGAGAGGTGTGCAGCATGTGTACATGTATGTCATGGAATGTGTAATTTGTCTCATGTATATATGCATATGTGCTTGGATTAAAGTTCAATTTTGTTTGATAGTAAGCCTTAAAGGGTCCGTGCAGTGCAATTGATTTCATCACAATCCTTGAAAATGCACCAACATGTACCGGTATGTTTCAGTTCAACTGACTTTGTGTGATTTTAAAACATGTTTGGTCACTTTGGTGTCTTTTCGCGTAAACATACGTTTATGTAAACTTACATCCAATAGGAAAGCTAGCATTCTGGGCAAAACTGTAATGCTTCACCCACATGTATATCCCCCCTCCCAAAACACCCCTGGTTGTCAAGGAAAGACAACTTTAAATATTTAAGAGTGCACCTGTTTGTACACTCAACAGGGGATGCCTAATGTTTTTGACACATTCAAGAAGAGTTTAAGGTGCATCTACCGGTAAAAAATTAATTGCATGGACCCTTTAAGTAATAGTAATAATTTTCTTTGAAGACGGTAACGACCGTACGGGAATTTCAATGGAAATTGGTGACTCCATGTACTGTAGGGTGAAGAAAATATTAATGATAGGTTATGCGTTTGGCAAAGAAGGGCAGATCTAGGAGACTAAGGAATTCCAAGAGCCATAAGTTGTTTTTTTAATAAATAATGAAAACTTAAAGTCTTTTTGATTTCCCTTTCATGGAGAAGCATTCTGTATGTAAAAAGCCTAGAAAGGCCTTTAAAATTGACATTAAAAGTTTCACATTTGTAGACTCCAAACAAGGCCCCCCTTAAAAATTGGTTCTGGATCTGTCCTTGTAGGCCAATAATCATTTAGGCAAGACTGCTTGGAGCAGAAGTAGTGAGCACTCCTATATTTTATACCATTTGTTCCCCATCGATTTAGTAAGACGAAGTTGTGCAATACATTGGACGTTCTGTTCTAGTTTGCTGCATAGGCAAGAATGCTTGATCTAAAAGGGTGTAGTGGTCACAGATTGCAGAAATCTTTGAGCATGCACACTGTACATATCTTCATGAAAATTTTTAAGGTCAAGCCATTAAGATGACACTATTCTGTACTCATGCGGACATCAGATAAGGGTTTTTACATGATCACCAGTAATAAAAGTTATTAATGCACGTCATTGAATTTTAAAGTTAAAGGTCTTCATCACTCAATCCATCGATATTTGACTAAACAGTTGCATTCCGGTGAATATTGTCCCCAGATAGTGCATGTAGGGTCGATCGCGTAACAAATATACATGTACATGAGCATGTAACCAACGGTGTTTTGGGTTGAATTTCCATGTACATATATATGTGCAATACTTGCATGGTACTGAGCAGACACCCTATTGTCTTTGGTGGTTGATCTTCAGATATTTCTTGATTTGTAATTTAGCTGAATTGATAAATCCTGCACCATGATGAATCTTCAATTATTTACCGGTATCATGGGTAACTTACTATTGTCAGAGGTTGACAACACCATACATGTACATACAAGAGCAAACTCTGAACCGGTTACTCTCATGCCAATTCTGCTGAAAAGATGCATTATCTGAATTCCCTCAGCTAGTCTTCAGTGATTTCAGTCTGTGTTTGGCAGGGTTGTCCGATTTAAATCACCTTGATTTAAATCACCGATTTCAATCACAATTTAAATCAAATGATTTTTAAATCACTGATTTAAATCAACATATTTAAGTTTTTGGTCAAAAAAGCATAACCGTTTCATTTTTTGAATTTTTGTTTACTGATTAGAAATTTTTGCAGGTTTTGCACAGTTTGAACAGCAAATCTCACATCTGTGAGGCTTCTAGTATGAATGCACATAGGTTACACAAAATCTGGGTTGGCAAGACTTTTGCATGTATGTTCAATTCTGTCCACTTGTTTTGATTTAAATCAGCTTTTTGAATCCATCAGTGAGTGCATTTAATTTGATTTATAATCATGATTTAATTTTACTTCATTTAAATTGCCCACTTCAGAGTCTAACCATAGAGAAAGGACTAAAAGGAGTTACATGTAGAAATCTGGCACTTCAAAGTGCTTGATGAGCATGGCGGCCCAGTCAGACACACAATAGTAAACATTCCAAAAATGACTGATTACTGCCTGCAAGTTTAGCCGGAAAAGTGGGCCCAGCAATCCTAGCAATATATGTGTTTTGTTTGCAGTTACATGTAACTACAACGTATCGCAGTGACCAGGAAATAAAACACAGGGCCGATTTTTTTCCTGTCAATGCTCAAAGGGCGTCATATGTTGATCATGTAGTTTCACTGCACTGGGCTTAATTTTTACGCTTATTGCACCAAGGTGCTCTTTTCGAGATCACTTTGTTATAACCACAAAAATTTGACACCCCTAACACAATGAAACTACTCAGACAGCTGTCTACAGCTCAGAAACACATAAGAGAGACTGACCATTGATATAAGACAGGCCCAGGCTTGACCAGGCACCTTCTTTGTCAGTAATCCCTTATCAGCACATGGCTTAGATATTTACATACTGGTACAATCCCCATGGGACTTTGCTGGAGGCAGGCTCTGGAAAAGAATTACTCAGCTGAGGGGAAGTCCCCATGTTAAAGGTGACTAAACTAGGCTGTTCAGCATCTACAGAGGTACAAATTAACAGGATATTTTTGCATTTGGCCGATTTTTTTTTAATTATGTAATAAATTAGAAAAAAGTGGATCCCCAGTGTAGCACCTCCTCTCTACGCTGGGTTAAATTTGATGTTGTTTTCAGGTCATACCAAGCACCGTCGATGGCATAAATATTCAACTTCCTATACTGCAGTGTACAATGTTTTAAGGATGCAAATTACCAGCAAAAACTTGTGGCGATGATCATAGGGTACAAAGGGGGCTTATGGTTGTGAAACAGTGGTGAGTAGCAAGCATTCCCTGCGTTCTAGCTATGGACATACATGTACCAGGCATGCCAGAAAGCAGTAATTGGCCAGATGTTATAGCCCGGACAGTTCAAACTGCTTCTGTGTCTTACCTCCATGGTTTAGCATGGTAAAATATCATCAGTGTACATCGACTTTTTACATCTATACAAGTGTACTTGTATTTTATTGAGATTAGAAAGGTAATTAGTCATCATAGAGCAACTTGAAACCACTAAATTCTTGCCCTTAATAAAGTGATTTTTAATCAAGCCTAAGTCATTGCTCTGTGGAGCTGGATGACAAACAAAGTGATACTGCTTTTAGCTCAAAGAGCAAGGTAAATACTAGCAATGCCTACGTATACACTGTAGGTACATGTAGCATGCAAAATAAATGCATGTACCTGTTGTTAATGGCATGGAGTGTTTCTCACTCATTAATCATTTGATACATGTGTAAATAAGTATCCTGCTGTATTTACAAATTCTTGTGAACTCTACTTTTGTCAGAACTTAAGAGTTCGGTATAAAACCTGGTATGCACGTAGATGTATGTGCATGTACATTGTACATGTACTTGTCTCTGAAGGAAGTGTCTTTACTGCAGGTGCATGTGTATACGCACGTCGTTACACAGCTATATTTGCGGGGTATTTCCTTTGTTCTCGTGTATAAAACTCCCACACAACACGCAAAAAATTTCAAATCACTCAAATTTAAACCAAATTCACTTTCCTGGGTTGAAATTTCGACCGTAAGTGCGTTATATAAAACACTTCAATTTGCGACAAATTTTTACCCATCAAAAATTTCCCCTTTTTGAGTTATTTCCAAATATCAGTTTTGTGAAATTGTGGTACCCCATAAAAACTGGCCTTGTGGGGTACTTCCCATTGTTCCGGTACCCCACAAGGCCCCATGTATAAGCCCATGCGTACTGGTAGGTGTTATTCTGCACTTCCCTGCACAGTGTCATGAAGGAACACAGAAAAATTGAGTTATCCTTTGTTCTTCTTCTGATGACTGCCATGCTCTTATCTCATGCATTTCACCAAGGCTAAGACAATGTGGTTTGTGATTTTAATCAAATTACTTTATTTCTTTTTCGTAATTTAGATCCAAATTTGTTTATTTTTGTCACAAAACAAATAAATAAAAGAAAACTATTACAGATGCAGCTAATTTGCTTGTTTTTGAATAGACTTTTGAGCTAACATATCTCAATTTTTTATAAAAATAAAAAAATCTGATTTAATTGAAAAAAATCTGATTTACATAATAAAGTCATTTTTTTAATTGAAACAACAACCCTGGTCACTTGCATGCTCTAACTTGAGGGTAAAGGTCACTGTGTACATAAATCATATCAGATGATACTTGTAAATAGCGCTATTACTTCATGCTTCGCTTTTTCTGAAATTGGCAAATTGAAATTACGGTTTCTCTGCGGAATTTGAAAATCCATGTAATTGGACTTAAGTTCCAGAATTTATTACAGGAAGATAGTAGTAGTATGCATTCAATTTGTATTCATATAAATTGTGAAAAACTAATAAAAAAATCAATGAATCAGGTCATGATGACATCGCAAGGTTTTCCAACATATGGATATCTTATAGATCTACTGGAGGTCTAGCAAAAAGACTTTTGAAATTTTGTGCAAAATTTCAAGCCACTGGGACAAATGGTTCCAGAGATACATGTATACAAGCCCAAAAAGAATTCAACTTTGTGGGTTTGTCACATGACAAGTGATGACGTCGTCATGACGGATATCTTCTAGGACCATCCTTGGATGGCGGTCCAAGTACCGGTATATGCAAAGTTATAGGGCAATCACTTTTACTAAAGTGCCAAAGTGCTATGGCAGAATTATTACTGAAACGGATAACACTTAAAAACTGGTTATTGTTAAAAATTGTTTTTTTTTCTTAATCTTGAGGTCATTATTCTGTGCGATATTTCTTTTTTATAATCAGGTTTCATGACCTAAAGCATGTCTTTCTTAATTAATGCCAACTTTGGAAAAGTTTTTTACGCTGAAAAATCTGATCTTCTGACGTGGGTCATTTTTTGACTTAGTAAAAATCTCCTTGACCCCTATCCTCCCACCCGGTCATTGATGTGTGCTAATACGTATTGTGCAATCATGCATTTTTCGCCCTTTTAATCTCAATCTTTTTCTAAAAAAACTGCTACAAACCATCTGTGACATTGTTCATTGTTATAACTGAAGAAAAAGAATGCCATTTTTATGGGTTTCTGTTCCTGTATCCTGAAAAGTGTCCTATACTTCACCTTCACGAACCAGAGAACGAAAAGTATAGCTGCATCGGCGGTGTAGCCGAAGCAGCTGAAAATCACATACATTGTATCATCTCTGCCTGCTGTATCCTCAAGAGAATTTCCACAATTTATAGAGATTTGGGGATATTGGGATCTCTCTTGACAGTTAATTAACATTTTTGTTCCAATCTACATGTACATGTATCACGTACAGTGGCATTTTGTGACTTGAGTACTGAAATAAATGCCAGACATACATATACATGTACGTGTATAAGTTAAAGTAAGGTTTTTGTAAGAAAAATGTGTCACGATTATATAAGAGAAAATAATGTTCCATGTGAGGTAGATACATGTAGAAACTCCCTCTCCCATCTCTTTTAGGGTTGAGAAAATTGGCTTCAGATGTGAAATACTGCCTCATTACTGTTTGAAACAAAGTCCAACTGTTTATGTGCACAGTTTAATTAAGTTTTTATCACAAGTCTGTGGATGCCATAAGTTAGGGATGCTCACGGAAGAAAAAATAAATACTAGCATTGGATATTAAACCCCTGGGTACAAATACATTTACTTTTACATGCAGACATCATTTAGATATTTTTTATTCCACTCCAGTATTTTTTAGGATAATCAATACAGTTTACTTCCATCCGTCCGGTTACATTACCCTGTTATTTAATCAAGCACAAAAATTTATTTATTTATGTTTTGACAGGATTGACTGCATTGAGTATTTCAGGATAAATTTTTGTTTTGGCCTGGTTTAATTGTTTCAAATTCATTTTGACATCAGATACCTCAGCCAAGCACAAATTACTATTCAAATAAAGAATTATGTTTGCTTAACTATTTTGCATTGTACTTGAACTACATGTAAGTGCTAAAATTTACCAAGCCGCCACAAATAATTAAACTTCTTATAAAATGAGATACAAATACAATAAGTGACTTTTCACTGACATAATGAAATTCTTTTATGCTTCAATTTTACCCTGTATTTACATGTACCAGTATGTATGCTCCCACAATTCATTTTCACCAGTGCCCTTTTTTAGCTTCTTAATTGCATTTTACTGCAGTGCGTTTTGGTGCATCTCTTTTTTTTAATATCATATTTGCTTTGAAGCTGTTTTTAGTTGTACAATTACTGTTTGTCAAAGATGTTTTGCAGCATCTTTTGTAACAAATGCTTTTACTGTGTATAAACTTTAGACTTGCATGTAGTAAATTATTTGTGTTCTTTTTCTGCTTAGTTTAAGTCTTAGTTTTACCTGCAATTGGTGTGCAGTGCTACTCTAGTTTTAAAAAAAGGCTAACTGCATTGGTTAGTACAGGTTCTGATTTATTAGTAATACCGGCATTGGATATATTGTTGTTCGACTTGGGATTTGTTTTGATTTAGCATGTATTTTGATATAAAACATTTCTTTAAAATAGGTTGAATTTAGATTGTTATGGGATGAAGGCATGTATTGCTAACGGAAACAACTATTTAGATTGCAATTTGTGATGTTTGGATTGGAATTATTTTTCGGGGGGGTGTCAAGGTGTCAAATAGTGGAGGGATGTACGTGTTGAGTGGTGCATCTATCTGAGTGAGGCAAAAAAGGGGAAGAGGGTGCATAACGCATTCACTATATAGAGGGATAGGGCTGGACATCACTTTTCTGGGGTGCTTTAATGGGGGGATGGACATGATAAATTAAACCAAGAGGGGATGGCGGTTGAGCTTTATATAGTTAACCACATAGAGGGTGCTGTAAATGACATGCGGAGGAGAGTTGATAATACTGGTGGGGATACTGGATACTTCAGTGCTCTGTCCATTGGTAATTGATACCCTGCAAGGTAGGAGGCTGGACATCACATTAAAGTAGAGGGCGCTTTTAATGTAAGGGTTGGTTACCTCGGCCTGGTTTAGGGTGGGAGGACAGGGAGGGTGCTGGCTTCTGAATATATACTAGAGGGTGATGTGGCCATGTGGGTGGTTTATGCCCCATGCTGGCTTGGGGGTGGGGTCAAACAGAGTGAATCCAAATGGGGGGATGCTTATAGAGCTCAGGACACCACATTAAACTAGAGGGCGTTATTGTATTTGGAAGAGTGGGAGTGGTGATGACCTGGTGTTCCTGTGGGGGAAAGCTGGATACCGTATAACACTAGAGGGTGCTATATGCAGGGGGTTGGACATCACATTAAACCAGAGGGCGCTGTACATGTAAATGTGTGATGGGTGGATGGTGGACATCACATATGGGTGCACCACTACAAATAAATTCCCATAGACAGCAGTGATAAATCCCCATACTTCACAAATATTTTAAAAATACTCACAACTCTCACAGGTGTTCAGGCTGCACAGAAAAATGATGTTCCACATGTCCTCTTTCATTTTCCTTTCAATTTTCGGGGGGTTGACCAATGAATTTTTGAGAAATTTTCACCAGAAGCAGACCACCCCTAAATGCAGAAAATGTCCCTGTCCAGAAAAGTAGCCATTTTGAAAAACCCTCCCTCAGCAAAATGGCTCAAATAGTGCCACTTTTAAACCCGATTGCATCCAAATTGCTCAGAATTGGAAGCCCCGAGTCCGGCCCAGAGGTCCAGTCTCATATTTCTTGAATTCCTCAGTTCCATGGCTCTCAGGACCCTCTAATATAGAATATTTTGAGTGTATAACTTTTATTAATGAGCTCAGCGGACACATTTCTGGCCTAATTACCATATGCGTGACATTCAATGCAAATTTCCAACTGTAAAATTTTGCCATTGTTTTTGCTTACATGTGTCTTCCCTGTTTCTGTTTGTTGCCACAGAAAGGTAAAGATAAATTGAGCAGTATTTGAAAAATTACAGAAGTATAGTTTTGAAGATGTAACGTATGTCATATGGACAGACACTTTGTTTCTTATGTGTGACCGGCTCTAGGAAAAAAAGGTAATAAGTCGCTAGATTCAGGTTTTGAGTTGTTGATATGGCTGGAGTTTGTACATAAAAAGCTACAATTTGATATATGAATGACCCCTGTAGAGTGCTGCTTTCTGGAGATATGTTTGAACTAAATAGGTCTACACAACTTCCACACATGAATTCAGAATAATTGCTTCTGAAGCCAGAAAAATTTTGCAAGAGCTTTTGATTTACCTTTTAGTTTCTTATACCTTTCAGTATATCTTGAAGCGCATAAACATCTGACCATTAAACATTGAAAAGTATGTTGAAATTTTTGACAAAGCTGAGTATTTATTTTTGAAGATTTGTCAGTGACTTTTTGTCAAGACTTAAAAAATAAAGGAAACGACACCTGAGTACTGACATTTTTGTGTGAGTTGATATCTTTGGTTTGTTTCTCTTTTACCATTAGCATACAGAATTGTTTGATTTCCTAATGTATGGCTAGCGCCTTTGAATGCTTTCAACTGGATTCTTACTCATTAATCAAGTTTTTTGATAAGTTTGAATTTTTTTTCCAGAAATCGTGAGTTTGAATCCCGAATTGGAATCCCCACCTTGAAAAGTGGATTTTTTTTTATATCAAAAATTATCAAAATTGTCCATTTCAAGTGCAGAGAATGGGAAAGTTTGTTTTTTGGCCAACTTTCAATAAAAGAAGTTGTAATTTTCATATCAAATGATGATTTCTCCCCAAAATAAATCTTTCAAATCTTCAAAATTAAGTTTTTATTCTCCGAAATTAACAAGCTCCCTGCGTTCCTGTGTCTAGCGATCCTGACCAGGAAGCAAGAGGTCGCGAGTTCGAATCCCGACCTTGACAAGATGATTTTTTTTCTTTTTTTTTGTCAAAAATCTTCCAAATTGTCCAATTCATGTGCAGAGCATGGGAAAGATTGTTTTTTGGCCACCTGTCAATAAAAGAAGTTGTAATTTTCCCATTGAATGATGATTCCTCCCCAAAATAAATCTTTCAAATCTTCAAAATTAAGTTTTTATTCTCCGAAAATAACAAGTTTGCGGCGTTCCTGTGGCTAGCGCTCCTGATCCGGAAGCGAGAGGTCGCGAGTTCGAATCCCGACCTTGAAAAGATGTTTTTTTTTTCTTCAAAAATCTTCCAAATTGTTCAATTCAAGTGCAGAGAATAGGAAAGATTGTATTTTGGCCAACTGTCAATAAAAGAAGTTGTAATTTTCCTATTAATTCTCCCCAAAATAAATCTTTCAAATCTTCAAAACTTAGGTTTTTATTCTCCGAAAATAACAAGCTCGCTGAGTTCCTGTGGCTAGCGCCCCTGACCCGAAAGCGAGAGGTCGCAAGTTCGAATCCCGACCTTAAAAAGTTTTTTTTTCTTTTTTTTTTCAAAAATCTTCCAAATTGTCCAATTCATGTGCAGAGAATGGGAAAGATTCTTTTTTGGCCAACTGTCAATAAAAGAAGTTGTAATTTTCCTATTAAATGATGACTCCTCCCCAAAATAAATCTTTCAAATCTTCAAAATTAAGTTTTATTCTCCGAAAATAACAGGTTTGCGGCGTTCCTGTGGCTAGCGCTCCTGATCCAGAAGCGAGAGTTCGCGAGTTCGAATCCCGACCTTGAAAAGATGATTTTTTAAAATTCTTTTTTTCAAAAATCATTCAAATTGTCCAATTCAAGTGCAGAAAATGGGAAAAATTGTTTTTTGGCCAACTGTCAATAAAAGAAGTTGTAATTTTGATATTAAATAATGATTTCTCCCCAAAATAAACCTTTCAAATCTTCAAAATTAGGTTTTTATTCTCCGAAAATAACAAGTTCGTGGCGTTCCTGTGGTTAGCGCTCCTGACCCAGAAGCGAGAGGTCGCTAGTTCGAATACCGACCTTGAAAAGATTTTTTTTTTTGTCAAAAATCTTCCAAATTGTCCAAATTCATGTGCAGAGAATGGGAAAGATTGTTTTTTGGCCAACTATCAATAAAAGAAGTTGTAATTTTCATATTAAAAGATGATTTTTCCCAAAAACGAATCTTTCAAATTTTCAAAATTAAGTTTTTATTCTCCGAAATTAACAAGTTCGCTGCGTTCCTGTGTCTAGCGCTCCTGCCCCGGAAGCAAGATGTTTTTTTTTTTTCAAAAATCTTCCAAATTGTCCAATTCATGTGCAGAGAATGGGAAAGATTTTATTTTGGCCACCTGTCAATAAAAGAAGTTGTAATTTTCCTATGAAATGATGATTCCTCCCCAAAATGAATCTTTCAAATCTGCTAAATTAAGTTTTTATTCTCCGAAAATAACAAGTTCGCGGCGTTCCTGTGGCTTGCACTCCTGATCCGTAAGTGAGAGGTCGCGAGTTCGAATCCCGACCTTGAAAAGATGATTTTTTTCTTTTTTTTTGTCAAAAATCTTCCAAATTGTTCAATTCAAGTGCAGAGAATGGGAAAGATTGTATTTTGGCCAACTGTCAATAAAAGAAGTTGTAATTTTCCTATTAAATGATGATTCCTCCCCAAAATAAATCTTTCAAATCTTCAAAATTAAGTTTTTATTCTCCGAAAATAACAAGTTTGCGGCGTTCCTGTGGCTAGCGCTCCTGATCCGGAAGCGAGAGTTCGCAAGTTCGAATCCCGACCTTGAAAAGATGGTTTTTTTTAATTTTTTTTTCAAAAATCTTCCAAATTGTCCAATTCATGTGCAGAGAATGGGAAAGATTCTCTTTTGGCCAACTGTCGATAAAAGAAGTTGTAATTTTCGTATGAAATGATGATTTCTCCCCAAAATAAATCTTTCAAATCTTCAAAATTAGGTTTTTATTCTCCGAAAATAACAAGTTCGCGGCGTTCCTGTGGCTAGCGCTCCTAATCTGCAAGCGAGAGGTCGCAAGTTCGAATCCCGACCTTGAAAAGATGATTTTTTTTTCTTTTTTTCAAAAAATCTTCCAAATTGTCCAATTCATGTGCAGAGAATGGGAAAGATTGTATTTCTGGCCAACTGTCAATAAAACAAGTTGTAATTTTCATATTAAATGAAGATTTTTCCCAGAAACGAATCTTTCAAATCTTCAAAATTAGGTTTTTGTTCTCCGAAAATAACAAGCTCGCTGAGTTCCTGTGGCTAGCGCCCCTGACCCGAAAGCGAGAGGTCGCAAGTTCGAATCCCGACCTTAAAAAGATTTTTTTTCCTTTTTTTTTCCAAAATCTTCCAAATTGTCCAATTCATGTGCAGAGAATGGGAAAGATTGTTTTTTGGCCAACTTTCAATAAAAGAAGTTGTAATATTCATATCAAATGATGATTTCTCCCCAAAATAAATCTTTCAAATCTTCAAAATTAAGTTTTTATTCTCCGAAATTAACAAGCTCGCTGCGTTCCTGTGTCTAGCGCTCCTGACCCGGAAGCGAGAGGTCGCAAGTTCGAATCCCGACCTTGAAAAGATGATTTTTTTTTCTTTTTTTTTTCAAAAATCTTCCAAATTGTCCAATTCATGTGCAGAGAATGGGAAAGATTGTTTTTTGGCCAACTGTCAATAAAAGAAGTTGTAATTTTCGTATTAATGATGATTCCTCCCCAAAATAAATCTTTCAAATCTTCAAAATTAAGTTTTTATTCTCCGAAAATAACAGGTTTGCGGCGTTCCTGTGGCTAGCGCTCCTTACCAGGAAGCGAGAGGTCGCAAGTTCGAATACCGACCTTGAAAAGATTTTTTTTTTCAAAAATCTTCCAAATTGTCCAATTCAAGTGCAGAGAATAGGAAAGATTGTATTTTGGCCAACTAAAGAAGTTGTATTTTTCATATTAAATGATAATTCCTCCCAAAAATAAATCTTTCAAATATTCAAAATTAGGTTTTTATTATCCGAAAATAACAAGTTCGTGGCGTTCCTGTGGCTAGCGCTCCTGACCCGGAAGCGAGAGGTTGCAAGTTCGGATACCGACCGTGAAAAGTTGATTTTTTTTTCTTTCTTTTTCAAAAATCTTCCAAATTGTCCAATTCATGTCTAGAGAATGGGAAAGATTGTTTTTTGGCCAACTGTCAATAAAAGAAGTTGTAATTTTCCTATTAAATGATGATTCCTCCCAAAAATAAATCTTTCAAATCTTCTAAATTAAGTTTTTATTCTACGAAAATAACAGGTTCGCGGCGTTCTTGTGGCTAGCGCTCCTGACCCGGAAGCGAGAGGTCGCAAGTTCGATTCCCGACCTTGAAAAGAAGATTTTGTTTCTTTTTTTTTTGTCAAAAATCTTCCAAATTGTTCAATTCAAGTGCAGAGAATGGAAAAGATTGTATTTTTGCCAACTGTCAATAAAAGAAGTTGTATTTTTCCTATTAAATGATGATTTCTCCCCAAAATAAATCTTTCAAATCTTCAAAATTAGGTTTTTATTCTCCGAAAATAACAAGTTCGCAGCGTCCCTGTGGCTAGCGCTCCTGACCCGGAAGCGAGAGGTTGCAATTTCGAATCCCGACCGTGAAAAGATGATTTTTTTTCTTTTTTTTTTCAAAAATCTTCCAAATTGTCCAATGCATGTGCAGAGAATGGGAAAGATTGTTTTTTGGCCAACTATCAATAAAAGAAGTTGTAATTTTCCTGTTGAATGATGATTTCTCCCCAAAATAAATCTTTCAAATCTTCAAAATTAGGTTTTTATTCTCCGAAAATAACAAGTTCGCGGCGTTCCTGTGGCTAGCGCTCCTGATCCAGAAGCGAGAGTTCGCGAGTTCGAATCCCGACCTTGAAAAGATGATTTTTTTTTCTTTTTTTTTTCAAAAATCTTCCAATTGTTCAATTCAAATGCAGAGAATAGGAAAGATTGTATTTTGGCCAACTGTCAATAAAAGAAGTTGTAATTTTCCTATTAATTCTCCCCAAAATAAATCTTTCAAATCTTCAAAACTTAGGTTTTTATTCTCCGAAAATACCAAGTTCGCTGCGTTCCTGTGGCTAGCGCTCCTGACCCGAAAGCGAGAGGTCGCCAGTTCGAATCCCAACCTTAAAAAGATTTTTTTTTTTTTTTTGTCAAAAATCTTCCAAATTGTCCAATTCATGTGCAGAGAATGGGAAAGATTCTTTTTTGGCCAACTGTCAATAAACGAAGTTGTAATTTTCGTATTAATGATGATTCCTCCCCAAAATAAATCTTTCAAATCTTCAAAATTAGGTTTTTATTCTCCGAAAATAACAAGTTCGCGGCGTTCCTGTGGCTAGCGCTCCTGATCCGGAAGCGAGAGTTCGCGAGTTCGAATCCCGACCTTGAAAAGATGATTTTATTTCTTTCTTTTTTTCAAAAATCTTCCAAATTGTCCAATTCAAGTGCAGAGAATGGGAAAGATTGTTTTTTGGCCAACTGTCAATAAAAGAAGTTGTAATTTTCCTATTAAATGATGATTTCTCCCCAAAATAAATCTTTCAAATCTTCAAAATTAAGTTTTTATTCTCCGAAATTAACAAGCTCGCTGCGTTCCTGTGTCTAGCGCTCCTGATCCAGAAGCAAGAAGTCGCAAGTTCGAATCCCGACCTTGAAAA
Organism: Acanthaster planci; assembly: GCF_054643075.1. NCBI lineage: Eukaryota > Metazoa > Echinodermata > Asteroidea > Valvatida > Acanthasteridae > Acanthaster > Acanthaster planci. The sequence goes on along the minus strand of NC_141785.1, from coordinate 14,331,355 downwards.
GAAGATTTTTTTTTTTTTCAAAAATCTTCCAAATTGTCCAATTCATGTGCAGAGAATGGGAAAGATTGTATTTTGGCCAACTGTCAATAAAAGAAGTTGTAATTTTCCTATGAAATGATGATTCCTCCCCAAAATAAATCTTTCAAATCTTCTAAATTAAGTTTTTATTCTCCGAAAATAACAGGTTTGCGGCGTTCCTGGGGCTAGTGCTCCTGACCCGGAAGCGAGAGGTCGCGAGTTCGAATCCCGACCTTGAAAAGCTTTTTTTTTTTTTTTTCAAAAATCTTCCAAATTGTCCAATTCAAGTGCAGAGAATGGGAAAGATTGTATTTTGGCCAACTGTCAATAAAAGAAGTTGTAATTTTCCTATTAAATGATGATTTCTCCCCAAAATAAATCTTTCAAATCTTCAAAATTAAGTTTTTATTCTCCGAAAATAACAGGTTTGCGGCGTTCCTGTGGCTAGCGCTCCTGACCCGGAAGCGAGAGGTCGCAAGTTCGAATCCCGACCTTGAAAAGATGATTTTTTTTTCTTTTTTTTTCAAAAATCTTCCAAATTGTCCAATTCAAGTGCAGAGAATGGGAAAGATTGTTTTTTGGCCAACTGTCAATAAAAGAAGTTGTAATTTTCCTATTAAATGATGATTTCTCCCCAAAATAAATCTTTCAAATCTTCAAAATTAAGTTTTTATTCTCCGAAATTAAACAAGCTCGCTGCGTTCCTGTGGCTAGCGCTCCTGACCCGGAAGCAAGAGGTCGCAAGTTCGATTCCTGACTTTGAAAAGATGATTTTTTTTTATTTTTTTTTTCAAAAATCTTCCAAATTGTCCAATTCATGTCTAGAGAATGGGAAAGATTGTTTTTTGGCCAACTGTCAATAAAAGAAAGTGTAATTTTCCTGTTAAATGATGATTCCTCCCAAAAATAAATCCTTCAAATCTTCAAAATTAAGTTTTTATTCTCCGAAAATACCAAGTTCGCTGCGTTCCTGTGGCTAGCGCTCCTGACCCGGAAGCGAGAGGTCGCAAGTTCGATTCCCGACCTTGAAAAGATGATTTTTTTTCTTTTTGTGTTAAAAATCTTCCAAATTGTCCAATTCAATTGCAGAGAATGGAAAAGATTGTATTTTGGCCAACTGTCAATAAAAGAAGTTGTAATTTTCCTATTAAATGATGATTCCTCCCAAAAATAAATCTTTCAAATCTTCTAAATTAAGTTTTTAATTCTCCGAAAATGATAAGTTCGCTGCGTTCCTGTGGCTAGCGCTCCTGACCCGGATAAGTATGGTTCTTTTTTTCAAAAATCTTCAAATTTGTCAAACTGACGTTCAGAGAATGGGAAAGAAATTGTAATTTTCATTGACAGTGATGATTTATGTGAAAAATAAACCCCTCAATTCTTCAAAATACATTTTTTTATTTCCCAGAAATAACAAGTCCGCGGCTTTTGTGTGGCTAGCGCTCCTGACCTGGAAGCGCAGAAATTTTGACTTCCAATCCAGACTTTAAAAAGTTGGAATTTCTTTTCTTTTTCCAAAATATCTCCAAAAATTGTCCAATCGACGTGTCGACAATAGGAAAGGTTGATTTTTGGGCTATTGTCAATAAAATAAGTTGTAATTTTCACTAAAAATGATGATTTCTGCGAAAAATAAAGCTTTCAATTCTTCAAAATAAACTTTTTATTCCCCCGAAAATAACAAGTTCTCGGCGCTCCTGACCGGGAAGCGCAGAGAGTGTGAGTTCGAATCCCGACTTTGAAAAGTTGGACGTTCTTTTTTTTCCCCTAAATATTCAAAATTGTCCAATTGACGTGCACGCAATGGGAAGGAAAGATTTTTGGCCTATTATCAATAAAAGAAGTTGTAATTTTCATAGAAAATTATTATTTCTGCGAAAAATAAAGCTTTCAATTCTTCAAAATAAGTTTTTTATTCCCCCGAAAATAATAAGTTCGTGGCGGTCCTGTGACCAACGCTCCTGACCTGGAATAATATAATAAACGTTCAAATAAAATAACATAGATTATTGAGCGAATGATGGCGCTCTCTTAGTTGGAATCAATTTTCCAAATTACGTCTTCCCACTGTGGGTGGCTCTTCGTAGAATTTGTTAATAGTATTTTTGTCTGCTTTCTAGATATTTGAGTCTTAGCCATATTTACACAACCCCTTAATTTCTTGGACGACAGAAAGTCCTTTCTTCAAAAGAAATTTCAGGGGTACTTTTTAAGAGACTATGCCCGGTGAAGAATTTGCCTTGTACCTGTTATAGGACAGGTATCTTTTCCCCGCTTGAGGGCGTTCGTGAACATTTCGCACAAGCCATGCAAGCTGCAACTCAAAGGTACATGTATAATATGTAGGCCCCATCCCGCAATTTTCCGAGCTTTCATGACTACAGTTTACCGTAAAAAGCTATCACAGCTGTTGATATTTGCTGCGATCTCTTTTAGGGTTAGCTAAAGAGAGGTTCCTCCATAATGGTCATCGTTTAGCCTTTAGACCTAGGGCTGTAGTCATGATTGGTAATGCCTTGATGATACATGTAGGCCTACTCCAGTACTCGTATTGGTAGCCCCACAAATACATGTACTTGTAGGCCCAGGGCTCAGTTAGTGGCTCTCTTACAATCTGTCTCTTAATCTGTCGCCACCACAGCCCTACTTCAAGGCATGCCTGAAATCCAAACTGCAGGATTGTCACAAACTTTGAATCCTAATATCTTCCAAAATGATAATGACTCAACCATATTTCTTACACTGGCGTATTCCTCAGAGTTTGGACGTTTATATGAGCACCCTAAAGCTTTCCAAAACTGTATATTTTCCAATGTATGGCACCTTGAAAAAAACCTGCCTGTGGTATTACATGCTGACCCCGGGCGATGCCATTTTGACATGTTTGGAAAATGAAAGCAGCTCTTCTTGTGTTGGATTCCAAGGCACCCAACAGGCGCTGTACAAAACTGGTCATGCTGGTTCCCCGTCATACCTTGTGTGACAGACGAACAAGGAACCGGTGAAATTAAATATGAATAACATTAATATGCATGTAACTGTATCATGCTCCACACACATGCTGTGGGCGGACTGTCCACTAGCAAAGTGCACGCCAACTTATTACTAAGCAGTACTGTGACAACATGAATTATGCATCGACGGCACCTTTTGGGTGCCCTGACTTCCGACGAATGAAGGGCTGCCTTCGTTTTTTTAAATGGCACCGCCCGTCTGCCCATAGTCGGCATTATCTGGCCGTAGTAGACTCAGCCAATGACTGTCGCCAATGCACGCCACAGCCTCGCCCCCTGCCCGATGTTGTGTGTACTTGGCATGGAGATCAATGGTACTCGTGGTTGAGAACCACTGTGCCGTTGTGCGATGCGGTGAGCATTTGCGAAACCTGTGGATTCGTTTGGACTTCAGTTTCACTGGTTCCAGTCAGAACATGTAGTTTCGGTGTGCATGTACGCGGCTCAGAATCTCGTACACCGAGTAGTTGCGCGCGCACACTGTACGAACTGCACTGGAGAACGGCTGAAAACAGTCCACAACAATGGCAAGAAATAACGTTACGTCCTCTGGTGCAAATACTTTGGCGTAAAACTTTAAATGAATTCAGCTCCATTTGATTTGCACAGGTAGCCAACAAAATGTACACATTATGCCCTGTTATCCCCAAATAATCATTTTTGTAAATCTGAAGGTGCTAATTTGTATTTTACATGATCAAAGTCACTCTTTTAGAAGCTTTGAAAAATGACATGCGGAGTTGCATTTTGGTCCATTTTATGAAGAACATACCATATGGTAGGGTTACCTTTCACCTTCCTCTCTGTAGTCACATTCAATTTGTTGCTTAAAATCTTTGCTTTGCAGAACAAATACTTTTTGAAAGTGCCTAAAAATACAAAAGGAATAGAGAAACATGTTCTTTCAACTGTTTCAAGATGCATTTTTTAGGAGCCATGAATACGGCCACATACATGCACATGGTTTGTTAACCTTTTGACGATGGGAATTTCTTCCCCGAAGTCGACTCCAAGAATTCCAGCCTTGCTTGGCCACGAAGGCCACCTGCCAAACTGCAAATTCTCGGTTTTTGGCCCTGCATGCTCTGCGCGCTTTGAATTATGCCGTGAAAAGGCTGATTGTTTGGTGGCATGCGGCTCTACTCACCCTTCCACATTCTCGTTGACTATTGTGAAGCTGGTGATTATGATGCAAAATCAATCTTTTCATTTCTGGGCTACACACAAAGACCAATTGCCATATACATGTATACAAGAGCCAGGGTCTGCCTTCTTTCACCGTGTTTGCTCGAGCATGGGCTGAGAATAATAGATGAAAAGCGGGCTGAGGATCTCAATTTTTACAGCGGCTATAGCCGCCTCCAGGCACGAAGGGGTGAACACCTTGATATGTGCTCTTGTTTTTCTTCTTTTTTTTGCATTGGAAAACTCATGACATCAAAAACTACCCCATAAAAATAATCATTGAAATTGGCATAACCTGTCAATATACTGGTAAGAAGCTTCCAAATAATTTCAGCAGGTCGCATTTGTATTCATCATGTTATAAGCTCTCTAAAATCTTTTAAAAACACAGCGTCAAACTCCCCACATGTACCTGTGAGGCTAACCTACATTTAGCATAGATGTACTTGTAGACAAGCCCTCATCTGAGGCTGTCATGGTTGATACAGTAATGCACAACAGTGGTAGCCTTGTTGCAATTTTGTGATTGGATAATTATTAATGTTTATTTATCAGTGTTTTCTCCAGTACAAGCTAGCAAAGCGCGCAACCTTCTCTCGTGTTCGCACTACAGAGTGCACAGAGCCCAAGCATGCACACATGTTTAATTGACTCACAAATTGACAATGACTGAAGTCACGGTGTACATGTATGCAGGAATCAAAAGTCATACACAAAAGCCCTCTCCACCATGAAAAAATGACCCATGAATGGACAACATTTTAAATAACCAATGACAAAGTGAACACCTGGTTTTTCAAAATGATGTGCACGAGTGGTTTCTGTATAGGGATGCCATTCTTACTGACTATGCATATACATTATTGAAAAGTATTGAATGTGACTTCTTTATTTTATCCTGTGACATTGATTTCTGCTTAAAACTTACGGCTCATTCTGTTACATCTGTAACTTTTGATTCAGTAACCAAGTTGCTGTGCATGTCAATTTCTTCTTTGTTATAAAGATAATCATTTGCTTTTGGACATGTGATTAGTAAGGGGTATTGCAGCATACCTGTGTAAAAAAAATGTTTATTTCTATGGAGTGAATTTTTATGTGTGGCCTTTGACAGAAGTGGCAAGTTTCTTTTGCTGTCCAGTTAATTTTTTAAAGAGTTAGCCTGAAATCTACATGTCTACAAATCTACAATTCAAGATTTGCATTATCAGTGATTATTGCTCAGCACAGTTGGTCAATTCTTTAAGAGTTACTGTATTGCATTTCCTCAGTAGTGGTCTACTTAAAGAACTCAGTGAACTCAGTGATTTGGAATTCTCCCAGTAACAGTGGACAGGCATGCATATTTATTAAAACATGAACAACCGATGGCAGTTAATTGTCCAATTGAAAATGGCAACGAGGTAACCACTATTGCACAGTGATACAATGGAGTCCTCCATGGATCATGTGCATGTACATGTATCAAAGCCCTGCCCTCCCGCAAAATTAATCATAAATGGAATTGAATTACATATATATTTGGGAAATGTTACATAATTGACACATTGGGGTAACCATTATGACCATGCATATCATTAAACAAGGACATGGGAACTTGTACAACATTTCCAGCTGAATATCAGAAAATGAATCTTTGCTCCAAGGATTCATTCAAGTTCCCCTACTATGACATGAGCTGGGCTTTCCAAGCTATTATTCAGGATCTAAAAATCAACCTGTTCCCTGAGTTTCTGTGTAGTATGGACCATGTATGGAAATAATAATCTGAAACATACCGGTATGCATGTTCTTATTCCATTGATATTTTCCCATTTTTCAGTGAAAGTTGAAATGTGTAGAACATGTACATGTATCTACAAAATCTGTTTAATTTTGTAACCTCTAACTTTTCTAGCCTGTAACTTTTCAATTGATCATCATCCAGTCTATATGCATTGAAATTGAGGTCCTTAACCCCATTCAGGACACAGTTTCCAGGGTAAAATTTATCAATTCTGTGCATATACCTTCCAGCCATTTTTCCATGTTTTGTGTAAAAGGGTAATTTTGTTTTTATGGTAAATAAATAGTTCATGATGTTGATCTAATCTTGCAGAATCTGTACGGGGTACCAGATAGTCACACAAGATGAGCACAGAAAGTGGGGCGGATCCACTGGGCGCACAGCCAGATGCCAGCAAAGCCCAGCCAACTGTCACTGCCAAACAGCCCAGTACCAGCCTCAGTACGACGCCAGTCCCCACCTCAGCCAAGTACGCCACCGGTCCCGGTGACCTGCCCAGCGAGCTGATGTGCCGTCCCCTGGGATTGGTAGTCCTGACTGGCCTGAACACTACATATAATGCAGTGCACCGGGCAATCTGGGATTCCTTTAGTGCCAACCGGAGGCCGGACAGGGTGCCTCTGTACTTCAAGGCGTGGCCAGCTGATCACGAATATCCAAAATGCAGATCAAAGGTCTGTTGTCCATAGAAAGCAAAAATCTTTGATTTTGTTTACAAGTCACGCCTGTAATTGGCTGACTTGCATAGATTTAGAATAGCCTTTCCTTCAGCAGAATACTCCCGGTATTTTGAACTTTTTTTACCACTGCATGCTTTCTTTCATGTTTATGATCCACTTGGGTTTAATCCTGTTCTCCATGAGCGTTGCTAGGAGTGCTGACTAATTACTAGCTTGTGTGTAACGACTTCACACCAAATGACCTGTACAGTACAGATTGCTGGCCGACACACAAACACGCTTAGCGTGTCAGCGTGTATTGAGTCCAACTGACACGAAAGGAGTTAACTGCAAACATGAAACATACTGACCCCTGCATAGCAGAGAGCGCTTTCGTTGGTAATCTGCATCCCTAAAACGTTGTGTACTGCAGCATAGGAAGTTGAATATTCATGCAATCGTTGGTGCTTGATATGATCCGACAACAACATCAAATTTAGTGCTTGCGTGGTTGCTTTTACTAGGCTGTGTGCCCGAAGTGTTCATGTGCAGTTGTTGCCCTTATCGAACGCATTCTTCGGGACTTATTTTTGGAATAAATAGCCAAGCTGTTTGTAGGATTTTTGTTTTGTTTGAATCATTTTTATTATGGCATTTGTACAAAGGCGTATTTTATGAGATTTCATGATCACTCCCTGTGATGAAATAGCGCATTTTGTTCCTAATGAACTAGGCTTTCCAGAAGTAGTGAAGATTTTGATGGCCAGTCTTAGCCAAATTCGTACCTAGTCTTTGAACACTGATGTATTGGACGGAGGAGACTAGAATTACAAACTTTGCATGGATAATGAAACTGTGTGTCAAAATATAAAAAGTTTATTTATGATGGCAAAAGTAGGTCTAATATCAGGAATTTTTCTCTCTCTATTTCCTGGTCACATCGATAGTTTGTATTTAATTGCAAGCAAAAATTAAAAGTATTGCCAGGATATTACTGGCCCCGCTTGTCTGGCTAAGATGCAGGCAGCAATAAGGCATTTTTGGAATGTTTTCTATTATTCGTCAGACTCGGCGGCGACCATCATTGGACGCTTTGAAGTACCTGAGTTACAACTCCTTCTGTGTCCTTCCTCCATGATTGGACCAGCAATGCACATTGAAAACCACAAAGCATGTATTGAACAGCATGTCAGGTTCACTGATTGTGTTAGCGTGTCGGCTAAAATTCTGACCTGTACTATAAACACTGAGGGATTTCCTACTTGTATGTGGTATTGGAGGACGTGCTGAAACACGATAATTACAATATTCATCCCCATTTTTGATTGGTTCCCATTGAGTTTGTACACACACAAAGACCCACACACAGACTCACCCAAGCCCGTGGAAGTTGAATTTGGGTGGATCCTTCAAGTGGCAGTTGGCCATAAAAGGGATTACAATGTACCTTAGTGAATCTTGCCCTCTGACATTTTCTTGGAGTTTTAAAAAAGCTTTGATGTGTTAAGAAATGTGATAAAAACTTTTGGGACAAATTACCATCAATGATCAGCAGTTGTTTAGTCCAACTCTGTGAAGGACTGTGGTTGTGGTATCTTTTTCTTTAAACAAGTGAACATTTTCAGCTGAAAAATACCAAGTCCGGGACAAGTTCTTTTGGAATAACACAATCGCCAAGTGCTTAAGGAACACACTCCTTTTTCTTTAAATCACAACTTGATTGTCATGTTACTTCCCAGCAACGGACGTCCTATGAGTGGTACATTCCCAAGGGCATCATCAAAAGCAGTTGGATGAAGAAGCATCTCCAGGAAGTCCCCGCCTTGGTCGTCGTCTTCTTCGACTTGGACTGGGACGAAAACATGTGGAAGGAGAGGCAGATGGAATGTGCCACAAGGGTTGAAGTTGTCAGGTAAGGTTGACTGTTGCTATTGCAGGAATGATGGCACCATGTGACTACTAAGCTAACCCCCTCCCTTTTGTTAGCTACAGTGGACAGCGCACTGTCATTGGGAGAGTAACCTGACAGAACACAGTGCATGCACTTTTTTCTCTATTTTATTATGTGACCATGGTGTAATAAATTCAACATCACTTGGAGTGACTGTGATTCAAAGTCCTTGTCTCCCAATTTATCTGTAGTCTTCTGCGTGTGTTTACCTCTGTGCCCATCAAACCAAAAATCGGATGTTTTAAAGTTGTCCAATTAGACGTGATAAGAAATTCAGATTTTGTAGATTTGCTACCCCACAAGTCTCCCTCTTTTCTGCTTGTTTATTTTCTATCGAAACTGACAATTATTCTTTGTTTCAGGACCAGTCTTCATGGCAGAGGTACCCGTGTTGCTGTTGTCCTCATCCAGAAAAATGCACCCTTGCCACCAGGTAAGTGCTCACTGTCAAACACTACAAAGAATCTTCAGAGTTTGGATGTGCGAAACCTGTTCAGCAAAAACAAACTCTTCTTAATGTTCAGTTGAGAATCTACAATATAGAAAATAGAAATTGTTTCTTTACATTCGCAGACAAATTAACCACATCCCGCTGAGGGCATTTATGAATATTGATGACGCTGGGATGGGATAATTTTCATTTTTTTCTGTTTTCAAAATTCTTTAAAAATTCATGTCTTCATTTACTGGACACTTACACCCACACAGAGGACTGTCTGGTTTCTACTCTTATCTGACAAACAACATCTGTTGATGCTGGAGTATTTCAGCCAAGCCTGCCGCCTTGTAAAAAGAGCCCAGATTGTGGGGTGTTACGTAATTTTCTTTTGTTCGCGAAACTGGCACAGTGCGCTGCTGACCTCTTTCAGTAGGGGCCAGATTAGCGTGCAGCGGCTCTTGGCTGTGGTGGTGGAGCGCTTTTGTCCCCAGTGGTAATCACAATTAATGCCCCAAACCGTGGTATACTGTTTCAAAACAAGGCTGGATTATCTCCACTATGGAGAGTGAAAAAATGTTGGTAATTCCCAGCAGCCTGATCTTTTGTTATGAATATGGTCTTTTGTTACAGGGCCCAGTTCCCTTTGTCCGATTTCAGGGACCACGGCCACGCGTCTAATTAATACATGTCCGAAACTGGAATCCCCGGCAGCAAGTGGTTGAGCACATTGCACTCTGCGGAATACATTTCAAGATAAATTGATGGCCATTAAGGGAGCGTCTCAAAAATTGGGAATGTTCCCGTTCCATTGGACCATTCCACTGGACGCGTGCTCCCAGTGGAACAGTCCCGCTGTTACATTCACAACCGGGAAGATATATTTCTGGCATTCATTTTCTAGAATTTGTGTCTGAAGCATGGCAGCTGGAGTGCAGCATTTTGTGATTTACTCTTGATGAAGGTTACCTTTCCTCCCCTTTTTCCTTTCCACATTCACCATGACAAAGCTTACCATGCAATGAGTATAGAGTATATCCTGACACCGTTAATTTTATTGTGTTAATGTTAACGTCTGTACTCGCGAGTGTTTTATTTATCGTTGGCTTGCGTGGTAGAGGGATTTGTCATCGCAATTTTTTCACACATAAGTATTCTGTCATATCAGAAACAATTTGGAAACCTAACTTGTAATTGAAGAGGTGTCGGGTGAGGTCTTCGAAAATCTCAAAAAAGGTTGAACGACAAGGAGGGCGCTTCAGAATGAGCTGACACACTGAAGTCGGTGCTCCAGAAAATCAACTATAAAATGCAACAAAGCTCTTTCACCTCAATCAGCAACTGATATTGTTATTAAGTTAAATTTTGCCACATTGTTTCTGACGAGCTGAAGTTCAAACTATGAAAAATAACCCCCAAAAAGGATAAAAAAAGGATCTGCACCAACAGAGCCGTCAGCCGTGCCAAACCTGTCAGATGGCTAGCCCTTATCAGCTGATGCATCAACGGACAATGGGTTAGCAAGCCTGTGGCGGGAAATCTATACAATGGCGGCAGATCTACACGGCAAACTGGACAACGTGATTCTAAATCAAGAATCAATCCTAATGAGGATCCAGTGTCTGGAAAAAAGTCACAGAGATGGAGGAGGCAATCAGTTTTTCCTCTAAGGCCATCAAGGAAATCCAAGCCAAGAACAGAATTCTCTCAGATGGCATTTCCGACCTAATGGCTTGGTTAGATACATCAAAAAGCAAAATGAAACAGGTTGAGGAAGCCACCCTTTACCTAGAACGACGCACCCGAATCTTCAACTTGAGATTTTGGGGGAATTCCAAAAAATCCAACAGAGCCTACCACCTTCCCGTACAACACAGTCAAGAAAATCCTGACTGAGAGGTTCAGTATACCCGAGACAGAAATCGAGGTGGCTCATCGCAATGGTCGGTGCCCGAAATCAACATCGGCAAAGCCCTCAAACATCATCACCAGATTTCTCTAGCGGTCCGAGCATCAGGCCGTTCTGATTGGAATGAAATGCAAGCTTACCAGCACGGGAATATTCGTTCTGCAAGATCTGCCAGCTGCTAATGTTGCTAAAAATAGATCCCTCCAAGACATCCCTCCAATGAAGCACAAAGCCGGTCAGCATGCTGTGTTCTGGAATGACCAGCTCTACATTCAAAGCACAAAGCATATCGGCTCGACTTCCCAATAAAATAGAATTTTAGCATTCTGTGCTTCGTAATTTATCCTAAATTAATGTCCTATGATATGAATTACTGATTTTCTGGCCACTCTCATTCAGTTTCTACATTATTCATGTATTACCCAAGTTGATTCTTTTTCAACATTGTTTTGTGAAATTCTTGTGCTTTTCTCAGCTCAATGTGTATACATGTACCTACATGTATCTGTTGATTTGTTTACAATCACCACAGCTACATAAATTAACTTTCCCCATGTATTGGTACCTAAAGTCCACATCTGGCTTAACCGATTTACCCTTAAAGAAGACTAGATGCCTATTGTTACCACTCATCGTTGCAGTGCATGTGCTGCTAGGCTAGCCCCAGAAATCTTGCAAAAATTTTCATGCATCACTAGCCTATTACAGCTGTGATGGTGCATGTAGCTGGTCAATGTAACACATGCAGTAAATCAGTGAACAAGTCTGATTTACATGTAAACGATCACTTTGGAACATGTAAGGAAGGCTTTTCTTATATATTACCCTTGAATCATCTTCTACCTCAGGAATTTGATTTAGCAATTTATGAGTTTAAAAGTGATACTACCATTCCTTTTGTAATGCACGGTTGCTGGAAGTAACAATCTCAATCTAGACATGAGTCATTATATTACTAACCATGTGACTTTGGATTACCTCTTGCCCAACCAATTTGTTGAAAAGTACCGATTGACCAGTTGTCAAAACACAGTTTCATTTTTTCATCAAAATGTTTGAAGTCTTACCAAAATTTTGATCAAATATCAGACTTCATAAATACTCTGAACTTTCAGTTCCAAGTACTCTGGATTTGAATATAAAGGAGTATTCATGCATTAAGAAAAATAGACAAAGTAGGACTGGTGGCTGTGTAGCAATCTATGTTCATGATTCCTTAAACTTCTCACTCCGTAATGATCTATCATTGAGACAAAGTAGGACTGGTGGCTGTTTAGCAATCTATGTTCATGATTCCTTAAACTTCTCACTCTGTAATGATCTATCATTGAGACAAAGTAGGACTGGTGGCTGTGTAGCAATCTATGTTCATGATTCCTTAAACTTCTCACTCCGTAATGATCTATCATTGAGACAAAGTAGGACTGGTGGCTGTGTAGCAATCTATGTTCATGATTCCTTAAACTTCTCACTCCGTAATGATCTATCATTGAGACAAAGTAGGACTGGTGGCTGTGTAGCAATCTATGTTCATGATTCCTTAAACTTCTCACTCCGTAATGATCTATCATTGAGACAAAGTAGGACTGGTGGCTGTGTAGCAATCTATGTTCATGATTCCTTTAACTTCTCACTCCGCAATGATCTATCATTGAGACAAAGTAGGACTGGTGGCTGTGTAGCAATCTATGTTCATAATTCCTTAAACTTCTCACTCCGTAATGATCTATCATTGAGACAAAGTAGGACTGGTGGCTGTGTAGCAATCTATGTTCATGATTCCTTAAACTTCTCACTCCGTAATGATCTATCATTGAGACAAAGTAGGACTGGTGGCTGTGTAGCAATCTATGTTCATGATTCCTTAAACTTCTCACTCCGTAATGATCTATCATTGAGTTGCTCTGATTGTTATTCACTGTTGATTGAAATTCTTCGCACTGAAGGTAAAAATATCATTGTTGGAATAATTTATAGATCGCCTTGTTTTAATACTAATGAATTTGTCAATCTTTTCGACAAATTTTTTAAAAGCATATAAAAGTAGTTTACCTGTGCTTGTTTGTCACTGCAGGCTCTGTTTTTGGACATTGGCAAAGATTTGTACATGGGCGATACGAAGCTACCCGAATAAGGATGTTCAAACAGGAATGCGTTTTCCTTTGGCTTCCTCCTAGGAACTTGTTTGTCAACTGAGTTCCATCACTTTGGGGTGTTAAAATGGACTGTCTACCCTCATCACTTTGTGGAGCTATGTGTTAAATGGATTGTCCACCCGTACATGTTACATTTGTATATTTTCTCAGGGGAAGATGTGATAGCAGCTGAGCGAGCAGCAGCCCTGTGCGCAGCTTGTGAGCTCTCTGCAAAGTCCCTCTTTGTCCTGCCCTGTGTGGACCATCTGCTGGGTTACACCATCAGGCTGGAGAATGCTTTCTACGAGCTGACCCAGGGGTACTACCACACTGAGGCCAGGCGGGTCAAAGCTCATCGGGAGTTCCTCAATAGAACCACTCATCAGGTATGGAAAGACTTGGTCACATCTCCTTCACTTTCCCTCTCTGTCCAAAGGGCAAGAATGTTTAGAGTGCTTGGAACTTCCAGTGGGAACTCACTTCTCAAATCTGGAATATACAGTGTTCCATTGGAAACAAAAAATTGACTAAATGGCCCTTTGCTGTGGAGGATACTTAAACAACAAAGTTTTTCTCCGTGGGCGACATTCTACTTTCCTACAAAAAGTTTTTCAAATGAAATGTGGATGCGTATTCTAAAACTCTAAAATTTGCGACTCCCCCATAGCCGGAGAACAAAAAAACACCATCTGGCAGTTTGCATACACAGGGATGGAGCTTATTTGCCCTGAGGTACAGCAGGCAGATGTGTTTACATGCTGAAGCCATATTCTTTGTACTCACACTGAGGTCTGAGAAGCCTTTGAGATCAATCAACTGTATTCCTCACCTCTCTCTTTCTTGTTCTCAACACTGTCCTAATTTCAACAGTTGCTGTTTGTGCGCCATGCCTTCAAGTTTGCATTCTTCAGTGAGCTTAAACAGGACACCCATGGCGCGCTCAAGTAAGTTCTGACCAAACGCTGACGGCAGGTAGTCAGAGTACAGATATGCAGAGCACAAGTCTCAGTTTTGTTGGTTTGAAATCCTATCCCAAACAAATCTTATTGCACTGAGTAGGCCTGTCTAAACTTGGGTGGTGTTCAAAGACCAACTCCAACGATGCTAATTTTTCTCATATTGAATCCTATTCAAAAGAGCCAAGTCTAATAAAAGTGGCACATTGGCACATACTGTATTAATATCCCCCTTGCAATACATGTTGTTGTGTTAATGAAACATAGTTTTTGAACCCAGTTTTTCTGTGAGTCCAGTCCGGTATTGTAAAAATGGACAAGTCGTCACGACTCATAAACATCTTATGAATATTGATTTCTGTGATGCAATTAATACCATGGAGAGAAAATACAGTGCATGTACTTTAGGCTTGCATAGCACGCGTAGCTGCGGACGACAGCACAAACTTGAATAATCTCTCATTCTTCGGAAACTCAAAGAATTTAAATCCCGGATCTTTTGCAGAATTTCTAGTGCATCCACCAATGGCACACAATTTCGGCAGCACAAACTCTAAGGAAAAGAGATAATGCAGCACAGTAGTCGCAGCAAACAGATCTATCACTGGGACATTGTACGTGGTACATGCACATGTAGCTCCATGTTCATATACATGTACATTTGTGGCGGAACCACTCATTCCTCGGATACCAGTTTCAATGTTTTCTCCGGTATTGCATCATACAAATTTCGTTTTCTCAGCAGTGCTGCTAGCTGTCAGATTGTGGAAATTTTTCATTAAACCTGAAGACAGGGTTCAAAAGTTTCGGCAAAATTACACAAATACAGACGCAATGCAGACATGATTTGGTAATGAATATGTGATTTATTACACACTTAACACAACTGTTTATTTTCAAAACTTTTAAAACATTGGAATTGGTCATTAAAAAAGATGTTTAAGAAGTCCTGCACAAGCTATTACAGGAGGTGATTAGAAATTAGAAGTGTAGCTTGAAGCATTTCACTGAATGCAAGACTGCCTTCACAGTTCAGAGTTATTTTCATCTGAGTGCAGACAGTACAAGGCTGCATACACACACCTGACAGAGCTCAGAGCACATGACACCAACATGCTGGAGATCAAGACTATTGCCGGATTCATCAACTACAAGGTTTAAGAAACAATATATTTAACTTGAATATTACATTTTATACAACAATGTCTTAACAGCCATGAAGTCACAATGCTTCTGTATAATGAGAGGAAGACAATAGACAAATATCAGATGTTAGTCCTAGTTCTTTCCACAAAGGACATCTGAAGCCCCGTTTTTTTACTGTAATTGTTTTGTCAGTTAAACAGAAGTTTGATATACCGGTACCTGTCTGCATTTTTCAGTTGTCCCTCGATGAAAAGAACTTGTTCAAATCTTGGAAGGTGTGAAATCTCAAAGTGAAATCTCTCCAGTCAGTCTGCCAGTCATATCTTGCACTTAAACAGCAGTGTTCTGATGATTTTCATGTTTGTTTCCCAGGTTTGCCGTCTGAGCTTCTTTCACAACACTCCTTTGGATGCCATCAGTCAGTTCCGCAAGCATGTAGACCTGTTCAAGAACAAGATAGGCTGCCATGAGCTAGCCTTTGAGCACTCAGCCTGGATGTCCAAACAGTAAGTCGCCAGTTGAGCTTGGCAGGTTTCATGCCCATCTTGCTGAAACTAAGGGTTAAGTTGAGGAAAGATAGTGTTTAGGCGAAAGTGCAGTTTCATCCTTTCAGTTAAAACTAAATTAGGCCATAGGAATGTATGAAGTTGGACTTCTTTGGATAAAAATCAAACTGGTATTCCTGTAAGTCTTTATGTGTCCCAAAATCAACTAAACAAATCTGTGATTTTTATAGAGATTTGTGAAGTGGGTTACATGGAGATTTTGTTTTGTTTCATCTTTGAAGTGCAATTTACATGAAATGTTTGATGTTTTTTTTCTCTTTGTGGTGCTGAGAATTTTGTGCCATCGTTCTGCATACAGTGATCCGTTCTCTCCAAAATTTTGAGCTTTTGTGGGAGACTTCTCAGATCAGACCCAGATCAGTTCTTAATATAACCACCTCTGTCCCACCAGATTCAGCATATTTGGGGAGTTATTTGAGGAGGCCATCAAGTTGGGCTTGACAGCGATCCAGACCCAACACCCCGGTTTCTACTACCAGCAGGCTGCCAACCATGCCATCGCCAGAAAGCAGCTCTGTCGAGGCCTCTGCCATGTAAGTTAGCCCTAGTTAATTCTCAAGTTCACAAGTTGATAGCCAAGTGAATAGAGATTTTTTGTCTTTTTATAGGACAAATCAATAAAATATAAAAACTTATTGTGCCTTGCCCCAAGCCTAATTTTGTGTACATCATCCTGTACATTGTATTGTTTGAATTTTTTTTTGGTATGAGATGGACGGCTCTTGTGTGTTTGTATTTCAACAACCAGCTGCTTCACTACTCAATCATAGTGCTGTTATGTAATATTGACGTGCACATGTACATGTGCAGTATTAATCTGACTTAGTACCTGACTAACTAATTTTTGGTTTGGCCTAAACACCCTACTCATCATGGCACGAGGTCAATATAAAGTCTCGGGACTGCAGTTTGTGAGTGAACAATCACCTTAAACCTGGGGTAACTCTTTCTTGAACCACCATGTAGGACTCTGCTAATGGGGTAGACATTGTGCTTATGTGTGTAGTACTTCATTTTGGGCATACTCTTTGTAATAGTAATATCCAACTGCCTCATTGCTTACTACATGGTTCACCAGGTACGCAGTGAGGAATGTAATTGCTTACTTAGCAAGAAGTAAATTACTAGCCAAAACCTACATGTACATTGCTTTCAGCTATTTACTGATGACTTTCTCTTGGCAAATATTGTAACGGAATCCATGAAGGACCCCGATAACAAACATGGGATCAAAGAAAATAACTGAGATGTATGATACTTGCCCAACTTGCCAATCTGCAGAAATCTTTCAGCGGCTTATTTATTTTCTTTAAAAAAAAAAGTAAACAAAATCAAGTAATTAATCACACAGGAATATGGCTATAGAGATAACAAATTAACTACAAGTAGTTGCTCCCTGCACCATGCAGGGTGCAATGACATTAAATATGCACCTGCACATGCTGGCCATTTTAAGTCACACACATGTGAACACGTGAAGACAAACTACCCAGACCTCAAACCAAAAAGCGGGCGACGCCCTCCCCCCAGGAATGGACCTGTAACAGAAAAATACCCTGGCCACATGCACAAGAGCATAGCAATCCAGATATAAGGAATGGCTGGAGCGGAGTATCCCAAGTTTTTGTTAAAGTTTTTGCATAAACATACCACGGTCTAGAGTACTACCACTTATGGGCATAGTGGCCTTTCCTTACTGATAAAGTCATTTTTGTCCAAATTCAACTTTAGATATATCCAAAGTTGGCAACGCCTAATTTGAAATCCCATCGACACACACATGTTTTAGAACTTCTAGTTTATGTTTGTAGTCAAGTTTTTGCACAGCCAATCAAATTTTTGCAGCATTTAAGAAAAGTACCCCATAACGTGGAAACACCCATACGATCCGTTGCAGGCTGCTAGAACAAGCCTTGTGGTTGGTCAGATTGTACAAGATTTGTGATGTACATGTAATAGGCCAACTAAATATGGTAATACCCCTGACTGATTTCTAAGCTCGTTAGATGATAAATCTCAAAAAGTCACAACTTTTTGCTTTCGAAGCACCAAATCATCTTGAGTTTTGAGCAAAAAACCAGGAACACTCATGAGTTTGGATGAAATTTCCCTCATCTGACTGAAGCCAGTTTTTTCAAGAAATACAAGTACATGTACCGGTACCAGTAGCATCTCAATTACTGGCAAATGGTCCTCATTACAGGCTGCCACAGCCATGCCAGCTTCCAACCCTTTAGAGGATGCAGACAGTCTAGAATTTTTTGGTCAGCGTCCGTGGAGGCTGGGTCACCAGAGCATTGACCCACCGGATCCTCAGATGGAGAGAGAAGGCTTTCTTGCCCTGCCGTAATCTGGAGTCACAGGTGGATCACTTGGTGAGTACCAATACGTGCTTTATCTTGAGTCACAGGTTGACCACTCGATGAGGTAATAATAATAATATAATTTATGCTTGCATTTCACACTATAAGTCTTAAAACGTTTCACAACGCTAGGGCTCGCAGTTCAACTTTTGGGAACGCTGCCATTTTGGCTTCAAGAAATCGGACATTTTGAGGGGCACAGCAGCTAGTGACAGGGGCAACAAGGCCAACAGTTTCTACAAAGGAAAAACACCGAGGCCAAAGATATTCCGCAAAACAAATTTTGAAACTGGAAAAATGAAAAATGGCGTTTTTTCTGTGCTTGAGCTATCAAGTTTAAATATATTATAACCCAGTAATCACTCCCCAAATTTCTTATGACAAAACATCATATTACAGGATGGAAAAAAAGCACATTTTCTGATGAAGGATTTCTTAATTCAGGGAAAATTAATTCACACAAGAGAATTCTGGGGAATTAAACCATAGATTAAACAGAGAGAACATGTTTTGTTTTCACATATCCTTTTTGCAAGTTTAGCAATCACATTCCCCAGTGCCGTAAAGCTGACTAACCCATTACCCCATGTAAGAATCAGTTACATTTGTGTAGTTGAGAATGCTGCAAAACAATAACTGTGCTTAGTGATAACCATGAACACATGACACCATAGATAAAATCACATAAGTCTGTATCCGCCCGTGTACGGCGGCACATGTGAGACTACCATGCGTAGATGCCATGTTGATCGGTCACCGGGTGCACATGCCCAGCGGTGGCCATTCAGAAAATCATGGTCCACTTCATCGCTCGCTGGTCAAATGTGCTCATGCTCTAAACCTCAATCTTTTGTACTGGAAAGCCTCTAAAACTCTTCTTGAAAAAAATCTCATTTTTAGCAGATCAAAACTTGCAGAAAACTTCAGGTTTTTTTCGTGGAACTTTCAATGAGGAGTTCGGGCACTTCAAACCCTATCAATTCATGCAAAAAAGCAATGAAAATATTATGGTCCCTGCAGGTTAGAAATCAATTTTACTGCATTGTGTCTTCAGGGAGTCTGGTGACCATGTTTTTGTGCACAAAAATGATCCATGCACACAACGCGTGTGCAGTAACCCATTTATGTCTATAACATGTTTCACTTTGGGTCTTTCCCATCAATTCAGAATTTTCTGAATAACTTATCATGGTTATGCACGGAGCAGCGGGAAAAGCTGTACATGTAAACAAATTGGTTTCCGTAGCACCTGTTACAAATGTTACTCTGTTGGGCAGGGCGTAATTGATGAAAAATACAGAAACTTATGGTACTTTTTCTACAGTAGAAATGACCGCGTATTTTACGTTCTGCATGAGGTTTTATGCTGCCTATTTTGATTAAATTTCCAAGTGGGGAAGTGCATATCTGTATACACCAATACACATGTTACCCAAACCCCTGAATAATGATTTTTCACGATTAATTAGTAAAGGTATAGGTACGATATATAACTTTGTTACAGTTAAAATAAAATCAGATGATGTCAACACTACACACACAGTCGGTAAAACCAAGCAAACTCAAAGTTAACATCTTTTTCAAAAGGAAAGTCTTCAGTTGTGATTTAAAAGTCCCTAAGTTGTCAATATTTCTAAGAAAAATTCTTAACCTGTTTCTCAGCAATGGGGCGTAAACAATGAAAGCATGATCTCCAGAAGTCCTGCTAGGCTTTTGGCAAATAACTGGACACTTAAGTTTTAATGCGGCGCAACTTTTAATTTGAATGTTAGAGGAAGGTACCATTAACAGTCTCGGAGGTACTGTGGTGCTGACCTGCCATGGTGAATGAGTTTGAAAAAATGCAGAGAACCTTACATTTAACTTGTAACATAATTGGGAGCCGGTGTAATTCCTGAAGTATGGGTGTCATGTGTCATATCTGCATGGCGGTCATTTTGTCTCCCTGTAACCAGTCATGCAGCAGCATTCTGAATACCGGTATGTTAAAAGTTTCTTAAACTGATAATCATACAGTCCAAAAAATAAGCTGTTGCAGTAATCCAGTCAAGAAGTAACAAATGCATGTACATGTACTGGAATGAGTTTTTCAGTATTTGAGTAGCAAACAGGTGCTCTATCTTGTGTCATAGCTGGACTTAGTAGCAAACAGGTGTTTTTCTGTACTCATAGGTGGACATCTCTTTTATTTTTTTCCCGTATTGTCAGTAAAGTGTTATTTTCTAAACATCTTTTCATTGAGACTGATCCATTTGTTTTGTGACTTGACTTTCTCTGGTCACACAGTGGATTATCATACCATTGTTGAGCAGTGCAGTTGCCCAGTTTAAGAAGTACAAGTCAGCACGGATGAAGCGCTATCTCAGTAAGTTACCCATTGGTTCTTGGGGCACATGTACACTTCTTTGAACAATTGAGTTATGTGTGTTTTGGATTGTGTATTGTGTTTGGGTTTTTTGTATGGTCAGTTCTTCCCCTGGTCATTTTCCTTTTCAATCAATCATTATTTTACCATTGTTCCATCACACTGAAACAAGTTAACATTCATTTTTTTTACCCATGTAGTGGTTCAAATGGGGGAGGAGTACTACCATGCCAAGGACTACAGCAAGGCGCTCACGTAAGTCAGATTAAACAGAACATATGAATATCATTGAGTGAAATGAGGCCCAAATAGTGGTCAGACAAGATACATTTAGGATGTTCAAGTTTGTGTTTTCCAAATTCATCAGACATGTACATGTAGCAAGGTTACATGAGAATGCACACGGTTCAACTGTCATTAGCACAAAAACAAGAGTTGAAATGTCAACGGGATTTCACTTTGGGACTTTTACCTTTGTAGTTTTCTCGGGACATTTTGTCCAAATGCATCTGCTTTTGGTCGGACAAATACCAAAAGTGAACTGAATATGTTAAATGTCTGACCTTAATCTGTGCTCTTCATATCATTCTGAAGTCACTCTTGGCCCATGTTTGACAAAGTACCCATGTTTGACAAAGTACCCATGCAGCACCTTAAAGTATAAAACTTCCCTGAAACTAAAACTCACTTAGATTGTTCAAAATCCACATTCAGGATTGAGGATGGTAGAGTCCTACCACTCTTAATTTGCGTGGAATGCTATGTCCCTAGAAAGTTGAATTTTTTCTGTAAAAATGAAAGATTTCTATCAATGTCAGAAGATTCATATTAAAATTACCCCAGCTGTTGAAACCTTAATGTTTTGGAGCCACATCAGCTTTAAATGCTGGAGAAGAATTTTACTGACAACCCTGATCTCATCCTGCAGACTTCTTCTTTCACTTGGTTCCTTTTTATCCTGCCCAAATCAAATGCTGTAGGCTACTTGGTCGCGTGACCTGGGACTACCGCCTAGAACGATGGTGGCCACTGCTGACGTCCATATTGGGAACATCACTGAGGTAAGTCCAAGAAAAGCTTATTTATCAATCTTCTTTCGATATCAAACTGTAACCACACACAGTTGCCTAACTAAAGGAAATTACTGGCCTAAATATTTCCCTTTTTGAATGATGCTGAGTGCTGCTTACCATTTCTCTCTTTCCCCTTTTGTATTCCTTCAAACCTCACCTGTACCAATCCCGAAATTTCCAGTGTCGTTTTCAATGATTGAACTGAAAACCATATTCAAAGTTAGTAGGTTTAACCATTGTATTGATGTATAACTCACCGTTACAAGTTCCCCTGTTTGTCTTAGGTGTGCGTACTTGGTAGCTAGTATAGAAGAGTATGTCACCATCTGCCTGGAGCTTCTTGGGAGATGTATCCTTTCAAATTTTTTTTGGGGGGGGGCATCAAAATGTCCCTATAAAGTTAGCAGTAAACACTTTTCGATTACTGAATACAGATATGTCTAAGGTTTGGATGATTTTGGTTATAATATCTTTCGATGACAAGTTCATTTCCAAGATGTACATGTAATTGACAGCACAAATTTATAGTGACTTTTTTACGTTGTTCATTTAAAGGGATTCTTCACACTAGCAGTTAGAGCTTTAAGTAAAAGTGTCCATGATTGCCAAAAGAATTTTATAGGGGAAGCCTTAACTGAAGATTGTAAACCAGATTCCCAGAGTAGTCCAGAGGAGAGGACAAGGGTCCAGATGAACCTGATTCGAGTTCTTTCAGTAAGACTTTAAGTTTTTGTCTTGAAAAGTTCAAGTTGTAAACTGGAATGGTAGTTTACAAATTGCCACGATTTAATATTATAAGTATTGCTTATGCAGATGTATGTCAAAGAGATGGTTTTGTAATAATCCTTTGAATCAGTTATCTTCATAGAGGATAATTCCGAACACAAATAATACCAATATAGTGTAACAGGTAGCACCGTTACATTTTATTTACCCTATCATTTTTGGTCAAACTAGGCTGAGGCTAGTGACAGTGTGGTAAATTTCCAGTTTGGCATGGAATTGCCATGAAGTTAAATTTCATATCACTTGATGAAGTGGAAGTTGTGGAACCTGATTACGCGATAGCGTTTGCTTTCTAAAATATGTTTTGGGAATTAGCTTTATTGCTCAGCTCCTATTTAAAAAGGCAGCAAGATTTTGAAAGTTTGGAGGTGTGTGAAATCAACTCGTTCCCCACCCTTCAGAACAATTCACCAGAGCCTGAGCCAGGCTGTGCACCAGATGCCGTGGAGCAAGCACGCCACCTCTGGAAGACAATGTGTAGTCCGCAGAGCACCCCCAAGGCATTTCGAGTGGAAATGCGTAATCTGGTACCCTTCGTCGAATGCAAGGCTCGTTTTACTAGCCCTCGTTTCGCTGCTGATGAGCTGGTCAGCTTAGAAGTTTGTCTGAGGTACATTTTAATACTTTGAATGCAACTCTTAAAACTTTGAAAGACCCATGTGCTTCACTTATTTCTGACCCCATGGGTTATATATGCAATCCGTATTAAAATTAGAAGATCCAAAATTGTTAAGTTTTTTCTTCAAGGTCATTATTGTGATGTACACCTGGGTACCCGCCCATCGATATCAAAGCCTGGTTTCCCTTTTTTGGGTGGGGTACCTGTAAAAAAAATTGAAAAAATCCTCGTATAAATTCTCTGTGAACTTTAATTGTGAAGGGCTGAATTGCTGAACAATCTCCATGCTTCTAAAAACCCTGCCCAACATTTACAACTGTGGTTTAGAGATCAATAGAGCTAGTTTTGTTACTCACTCCACCCCTTGTAATACCAAACCTCTGAACACCAGACCGAAGGAATTTCGTCTTCTGAGGTGGCTGCGCCATTGATGTTCGAAAAAAGAGCCCTGTTTCAGGCACATGATCTGCCAGGATTGTGTGCAATGCTGTTTGTTAACCACTTCGAGCCGGGGGCATTCATAAATGTTGATTCTGCTGGGCTGGAGTATTTTTCCTTTTTTTTCTGTTTTCAAAATTCTTTAATATGCATATCTTCATTTACTGGACACTTACACCCACACGAATGACCGTCTGGTTTCTGCTCTAAACCGACAGACAGCATCTATTGATGCCCGAGTATTTCAGCCAGGCCTGCCACCTTGTAAAAAAGCCCAGATTGTGCGGTGTTACGTAATTTTCTTTTGTTCCCAAACCTGGCACAGTGCACTGCGGACGTTTTTCAATAGGGGCCAAATTAGCTTGCAGCAGTGCTGTGTGGCTTATTGCTGCGGTGGTAATCAGCTCGCACTAAATGCCACAAACAGTGGTATACTGTTTCAAAAAAATGCTAGATTATTTCTGCTATTGACAGTGAAAAATGTTGGTAATTCCCAGCAGCCTGGTCTTTTGTTGCAAGGCCGAGTTCCTTTTTTTTTTTGATTTCGGACACCCTGGCTGTGCATATAAAGAATACGTGTCCGAAACCAGGCTCCCCAGTAGCAAGTGGTTAATGTGTTCTTTCTATTTTAAGAGTACCCGGTATAGACATCAAACGAGTACCCGGTTCCGAAAATACCCATAAATGCACACCCCTATTGTCATGTAGGTGGTTTTGGAAAAAAATGGACGTTTGGAGAGTGGTGACATTGTGGATGTCAAAGATGACGTGGTTGAACATTATTTGCATTGGCCCTAACCTGTCAACACCCATTGTGGTTCTTATCCAACAAAGACCCACATCAAGTCTGCCAAATTCCATCACACCATGGTTGCTGGTCTCACTTTGCTTCCTTTTCAAAGCAAAAAGCTACACTCTTGTCAAAACTGGTCTTCCACAGTATGTACATGTACATAGCAGTTTAGTTTTAACACCGTCATCATTTTTCTATCTGCTTTGTGCCCAGGCCCTCTTGCCAGTTCTCCATTCAATTCTCCAAACTGGCCATGTAGTTGAGTAACCAGGCTTACAATGCCTAATGCATCATCACTGATGGACAACCTCTGTCCTATGTCGAGGGCTTGGCCCCAACAGCTGATTTGGAGTCCCATGGCAACCTGTATCTCATGCCAGGCAAGGTCAAGCAACATAAGTTCAAGTTTGCTGTCTTGCCTGAGGATGTGGGTCGAAAACTGGAGGTAATATCTGTTATTTATAGTATATAGGACCCAAATTCAGGGCTAATGTTTGATTTCATGTTCAGATTAACAGATGGGAAAAATGCAAAAAAGCAATATCTGATGTGCCTGTTCCTTTTTGAAAACGGTAATGGTATGTCTCCTCTTGGAGAAGTTTGGTTCTGAGGAGAACTTGTAAACTCAGTTTTTTCAACAGTGGGATCTGTTCATCTTCAGAAGTTGTCTGCGGTATGTACAACACAAGTGAGGGACACAGACATTGCGCTACAACAAATGTTACTGTGCTCCTGAAATTTTAAAGTTGTGGCCAATGAGTACTCATTCGGGTACAATGAAAAAAGTGTGGTACTGAGAATTTTACCTACAGAGTTTGAGCTTGTTCGACGAGAGTTTTGGAGACGGTGCCTCCCAAGCCTTTTTCCTTGCTTGTTTGTATTTGAATGGACTTTCTGTGGATTGTGATACACAGAGCCCTAAGCTCATGATGTATTGAGCATGCACTTTGCAAAGTTAAGAGACTACATATAGTGTTTTTTTCTCACAAGAAATGCAAAATTGAGCCGGCCCTTGCAACACTTAGTATTCTTCATTCCACTTTATAGATTTCCTCCATCTGCCTCTCCCTCGGTGATGAGGCCAATGCAAGATGTGCTGTTCTCTACTGGCAGGGAGGTGGGGCTGATGCAGCCTCACTCATGAATATTCATGAGGTGGTGACTTATACACGAGGTCCACCTAAGCCAGACCAGCTAGTGTGGGAGAGGATTAACATTGAGCAGACTACCAGGTAATCAAACCTTCTGGCGGAATCAAACATTTCCTGCAGTTTTACTTCAGAAGCAATATTGCACCAAACCCCAAAATTATGCTATATGATCATGGACAAACAGTATCTTTGCATTTGCTGAAGTCCACTTCAAGTGAATAACTGACTAAGGAGTGCCCTGTGTTGTCTAGTCCCATTTGCCATGAAGTTGAAGCAGTAAGTCAGTAATGAGACAAGACTGTTGTCTCAAGCTGTCAGCCGACTCTTATACAGTGTATGTGTGGTATATACCTGCTAATTGATCGTAGTCTGAAGGTGGAGATGCTTATCTCTT
Source organism: Acanthaster planci (assembly GCF_054643075.1). NCBI lineage: Eukaryota > Metazoa > Echinodermata > Asteroidea > Valvatida > Acanthasteridae > Acanthaster > Acanthaster planci. Next base: position 14,305,612 of record NC_141785.1, on the reverse strand, counting down.
TCTCATTTAGTGGTTAAATTTTCATAAAAATTGTGTAAGCTGTGGTACATAACAAGTCATTGAAGCTGTATGAAAATTCTGATCAGTATTAAAAAGCATTTTGTATGATCTCAACCCCTGTTCTAGCAATTGAAGTCCTTGTTTACATCTAGCAATTTGTTCTCAACAGTGTGCATCCACGGCCTGCACGCGTTCACATTGAGCTGGATCATCAGCCTCCCTGTCTTGTCAACGAGTACTACTGCATGAAGGTGGCGATAACCAACAACGAAGAAGAAGCCATCACACAGCCTACGTATGTAATCATGGGGGTTAAAAGACTATGCCACTTAAATTCAGTGTCCAATTTGTGGAGGGGCGTAAGCACATATATGTTTGCTTAGCAAAGAGAGACGTTGTCCAGCACAGATGGGTTACCAGCCAAAATGTTGCAATGTGTGTTAGTAGTGACTGGTCCCGGCTGGTTTTCAGTCAGCCAGCTTGGTGGCATGTTCTGCAAGCCTGTCTATGAGATGGGACCAGGAAAAGATTTTGAAATGCTGTGAACGTCTGAGTCCAACCTATTTGGCTATGGCTAGGTCTAGCATGTCTGCCTATGGAAGCCACTAGCCAGCCATTGTGGCTACTTCACATGGACTTAGATGTTATTGGCCATCCAAGATCGCTTTGATCACAAAGAGGGTTGTGTATTTTAATGACATGACATTTAATCAACCATTTGTGGGCAATTGACAAGTTTTCCCTGCCCCCCCAAAAAAAGAATTCATTACTGTACTGTTCAAGTTTCATCTCATATATTGGTTTATGTATGTTGATACACTGTTGAGTTAACATTGCCTAGTGCATACAGATGCTTGTACTAATGACCGCTTACATCATTAGCATTGTTACAATTAAGGCTTCTGAAGACTGTTACAGGACCATACAAGACCATCACAAGGCCGACACATGACATACAGTCTGAATTCGAGTCACAAACTATTCAAATGGCCTGCAACAAAAGTATTCCTTTGTCATTATTCTCCCTTTTACTTTTAATTGTCATGTGATTGCCCCGTGATGGTCTCAACTACAAAATCAACCCTTTGTACACCTGCTTAAAAAGCAACGTATTCTGGCTTGTCAAATAATGAAGAACAGATGAGTTGGTGGAGTATAGGCAGATGAAGGGAAAGTGACTAGGTCCTGTATGTCCCAAGTGTTTATTTCAAAGAAGTTTGCTCAACTGTTGTTTGCTCAACCAGAATGTCCGTCGGATTGCAAGAAGGACAGGATGCAAGTTTGGAGAAGAGTAGTAAGTCATTTGGGATAAAACTGACAGTAGAGGTGAAATATTACAAAAATGAGGTTATCTACCCCAACCTATTAAGATTTTGCCCAAAGGCAACATCTTGTTTTGCAGCATTTTAATGGGTTCCCATTGTTTCAAATGGGATTTGGTCAGCACAGTCAACAAAGAAAGTGCCATAGGATTACTTCACCATTGGATTTTGATGGACCCAGGAATGCTCTGAGAAAAGTACTTTGTAGGTAGAGATAGCCAGCTTAAATACATTTGCGAGTTTGAACTAGTAAGTTCATCCTCTCAACAAATAGTTCAAGTTGCCATTATTGCAACTATTTTAATAAAATTTGCAATGTTTAGCTGTTTGGGTGCTGTGTGGAGATCTCAAAAGTGAACAATACCAGTCTGGTATGAGAATTTGAATCACCAGATCTCCCCAACTGATTGTGCTTATGGTGTGTTTGTACCACCAGCTGAAATCAGCTTGGACCCAGACGCTTTCCTGAAGACGACTTGTCCTGGAAGGATTAAGAACATTGCGCTTGGGACCATGAAGCAATCCAATAAGGTACTGCGGAATTTATGTGAGGAAACAATGAGTTCAAAAACGCTTAGATTATGTATGAGTAGACGTCAGCATCATTTCAGAGGAATTTTATTAAAAAAAACAGTACAATAGCTTTTCATATTTCAAGGTTGTTTTTACAAATTAGGGAACATTCATGTGTACAACTTTTATCAACTCATTGAGATCTACTGTATTTTCACTTAGTTCAAAACTATTTTGATGTTTTTCTCACTGATTTGTCCTGTTGTGGGCTAATTACTAACTTGTGACTTGGTGTTTGTCTGGCTCCTGTTTTGTGGGGCTGCCTAATTTATTGATTGGCCTAGAAGTGATCGGTTACATGTGCTGGTCCCCTGTTGATATTTGCTTAACAAGAATATTAAGTAAGCAGTATTTAAGAAACTTATAAGCTATATGAAAGTAGGCCCTGCTGGAAAACCATGCGGGTCGCTTTAATCAGTTTGTTTTAATACAAACCTTTAAATGCATGTTTGTGTCTCAGTTAACCTTATTTTCAGTTTTTGTTTCACAATTTCAAAGGGCAGGGTTCAAATTTAACAGTGGTCCACTGGCCCGGGGCCACTGAAAATTAATCAGGCCACTGCATTCTCCAAAAATGACTGCCCAGTGGGACAATGTTCATTTGAGGAACATTGCAACATATTTAAAACTTTCGCCACACTTTATGACTTGTGTCTCAAATCGCTGGCGCAGCACTTTCGAGTTCACAGTATAATTCCACTGTCTGCACGGCCTAATTACCTGCTATAATGCGCCAGGCTCGTGTGGCACACACGTAGCACGTTGCACAGTTGTTCATACACGTTTCAAATGACCTGAGTACTGATATGTTGGCTGGTATCATTTTCCAACAAATTTAACGTTATTTCCCACAGACACCAATGAAACCTTTACAGTTTATGTGGTGTTGAGTCTGCATCGGGCTGATTGTCAAGTATAAGCAATGTAACCTCAAATTAAATTTATGAAAACAAAAAATAGATATAGGTCTATAGACAACAAATCAAATTCTGGGAATTATCTTGTAGAAATCTTCCTGTGACATTTTTTTTATGTACAGCTGTAGAGTTGTGTGTGTATAGTGAATTGTACAATGCTATTTTGACCGGGATGCATGGACTGGTTGCCACATTACCTTTATGCCTTCTTTGGCAGTGGTGCAGCGCAGCGGGAACCAGTGAAGCCTTGCTTCCATGCATCGAACAATATTGTGTGCGTGTTTTCACCACTGCGATAGCAAAATCCGAAAGGAACTTGTCAATATAACGGAACTTTCTTTCCAAAGGTTGCAAATGTAAGCAAGCAAACAAAAAATACATGCATTTAGATGTGAAAAAATTGCTGAGAAGTGTTTTTGTGAACACAGGATTTTTTCCCTTTTTTTTCATTCAATTTTTTTAATTTGTTTTTCTAACTTACCAATATAAATTTTGTAGTCATGCCAAAAATTTAGGATCAGTCACGTAACCAAAAGCAATTTTTTGGTGGCCTCAAAAAGTGCATTTAAATCCCGCCAAGGTGGCCAATCAGCTGTTTTAGTAGAGAAGTTCGACTGTCGCAAATGGGCATATGTGATGGGTCTGATCAATTTCATTACATGTACTCAACCCAGGGCATCAAATTTTCATGAGGGCCAGTGCAGTGCACTTCCCACTGGCCCTGCAGCCCACCCATAGATTGAAGTCAGTTTCGACTCCTGAAGGGTATTTTACTGCCTGTTTGATTTTTATGCTAATGATATTTCCATATTCACGAGCAAAACTGTGATGTCATCCAGGGAAGAAGCCTCAATATTACTTTGGGTTGCCCTTACAAAAGTCCTGCAGTTTTGTAGATTTTTGTAGAGATGAACTCGGTTTGCTTTTCTTTGCTGCTTCAAATATGTGCGTAGCAATAAGCAAGCATCGATCCTTTTCTCAGAAATGTCAGTAAGGAAATTCTGGGTTTATAAATTGAACAGAAAAGCCTGTGCACTGAACTCTGTCTTCCGTAGATAACTTCACAGCAACATCGCCCTCACTTGTCCAAGACAGCAGTGTTACTTTTAATTGTATTAAAAGGAGCATTTCTCCATACATTTAACCAATCTATTTTTATTATTGTTCTTATTGTTTTAACCAGATGGAGAGCCCCTCGAAAAAAACCATGTTTCTTTTGAGTAATCCTGTGGGAGCTGGTTAAATACTGTTTATTCGTCTTTTGTTTGTCTTATGTATTCTCTCTCTCTCTTGTACACTTTGTTATTGTATTACGTGAAATGTTGATCGCGAAAAATGAAATAAATGAAATGAAAGTAGGAAGGTAAGGCCAAACAAAAAATATAGCTGTGTTTCCGGTTACCTGATCCAACCTAGAAAATCATGCGGAACCTATATCTTTTTATTCACCAAATCAATAAAATATAAAACTTATGGTGCCTTGCCCCAAACCCAATTTTGTGTACATCGTCCTGAACATTGTATTGTTTTAATTTTTCTTTTTGGGAATGAAATGGACGGCTCTTGTGTGTTTGTATTTCAACAACCAGCTGCTTTACTACTCAATCACAGTGCTGATATGTTATATTGGCATGCACATGTACAGTATTAATCTGATTTACTACCTGTGCCTCTTTGGTAAAAAAGTTTTACCCAACCAACCGCCTTAATTTATTTTTCAGTGTAATAGGAAACACAACTTATTTTTTGTTTGGCCTAAAAGAGTTTTTGTATCTTAAAGATGAATACAACGTTGACGAAAAAGTGTGTTTAAGAAAAATTCATTGCAGCTACACTTTAAGGAAACTTTGTTAACATAGATTGCTACAGACAAGTTTCTGTTACACGTTCAGTGTGTTACTGTCAAATGCTTCAATTCTTTACCACTCAGGTTGAGAAGACGGTATACATGCGCTGTACCCAGCTGGGCAGCCGTGTCATCAGCGTGCGCGTTGTGTACAATGTGGAGGTGAAGATAGCCTCCAGCGACCGGCTGCAGCCAGTATCCTGCACCTGCTACCAGGAGCAGTCTGTCTCCCTGCAGAGCATCCTACCTTTTGATGTCTCCATTCATCTCACCTCCCTTAAAGTTAGTAGATAAAAGAATCCACAATTACCCTAACTGAGTGAAATATAGGATTAACCCGCAGATTGGAACCCAATACCTGCAGCTCCCAGATGTGAATTGGGCCTACTGGGGACAGCATTGTACGGGAGATTTCTGTTCTTTGGATAGGCTGAGCTTTGAGATCTGTTAAGTGCCCCCCCCCCATTTCATGGCACTGCTTAACAGTTAACCGAAGAGTCGTGCTTACTGTAGCAGAAAATTTTGCTTACTGTAAGCACGATGTCATGCCAGTGCTCAGTGTGGTAGAGCTTGCAGTGCGCACACGTACAGATTTCCCTTATTTTGTCAGCAGTGTTTTCCTCCAAGGTAAGCATGTCTTTTGCCACGCTTACTGCTTACAGTCTTTATGAAGTACACAAAATCTCTGGTAGTAGGAAGTTGTGTGCTTAGTGATGCCGTAAAATTAGGCCCTGTCAATGGAAGTATTTGGGCTTAAGCTTTTCTTTGGTCATGTTATGACTGGTTTTGTAAATTGACTGACTTTGTTTAGGCAAAGTCAATGATGGATGGCTTGTACACGTGTATGTATTGTATTTATCTATCGACAGTTCAAGCCTATCGACTATGTGAATTCTGGGAGGTCTTTTCTGCTCATGACAGACATCAGGTGTACCTCCCCTTGGCCTGTTGCCATTTCAAACTCCACCCTCAAATTGGTAAGGATTGCAGTAAAATTGCACTTGTCTTTATAAAAAGTGTCAGTGGTACGTACACATGACATCCAAGTCATGCTCTCTAAATTTTTGTGTTAATTACTCATTGCTTTGCATCAGTGACCGAATACATAACCATGGGTAGTTTGGCATGCTGAAGTTCACGCTGCAATATTTGCTGGATTTATATGAAAATAAGCAACATTTGGATCCATTTCTTGGATTAACTCGAGCCAGCCATAAAATCCTACACCAAGTTTCGTGATATTTTGACGGACTCTGACTGTAGGGTCCAGCTTATGTTGAATAGTTCGTATTGAACTAGATGTTCATAAAATCCTCAGGTAATACTGTATAGATATTAACTTGGAAGGAAACTTAAAAATTAATCCATATTTACAAGGCACGTTTTCATGAGACACAAATGATGAATGTAAACTTCTTTTTTTACAATATTAGGAAATTACCGCGGTCTTTTCAGACCATTCATATTTCAAATCTCGGTTTGATCATCCGTAGCAGTAGAAAATTAATGTTGCCAGTTGTGTGGTCTCATGATTAATAATAGAGTGCTATCCAAATGTCACATCAAAGCATATGCCATTTGCCCACGTATTTCTTGTTGCTTTTGTAGAAGGATGGAGTAAGGCCGACTGACTCTCTAGAATCACAAATCAGCAATGGTGAGTTCCATCAGTTGTCAGTGTCACAGTTGACAAACTCTCTAGATGATAGATAAGCCTGTTGAAAGAAATGACATCGTTCCAGTTATGAAAAGGGGTTGTTGCTTTAGAAAAAGTGTTGTTCACACATGAATAAACTTCTTATGTATCATTTGCCCCACTCCTTTTGGGCATTGATGTTAAGGTGAAATTTTACACTTTCCTCCTACATTCAAACTTAATTTTTTTCATGACCACTCTCATTTTGTAGCAAAGGATTACAAATAAATTTAATAAAGTTGGGTCTTAAAAGCAGAATCCAAGGGTTGTTTTTCTACTTCAAATTATTTCTGAGTCAGAGGTCTGTTGTTACCCTACCTGGATTCTTCATGTAATCATAAAATAGCTTGTGGTAACAGAATTCATGGCTGCATCCAAATCTGTTGTCTAGAGCTAGGACTAGGTCTTCACTTCATTGAAAACATGTGGAGACGTGCTGATGTTAGGCATAACCATAGCCTTAGAAGCCCATGGTTCAATTTGTATTGATCCGCTGGAGAAGCGAAAACATCATCAGTTGCCAGTGTCAGACAAGATGGTTAGGTCATTACTCCATTATTTTTTTCACAGTTGTACTGAAGAACGAGGAGCATGCTAGCGAATGTGTCTGTGTGCAAGCCCCAAGCCACCCTGATAGCGGACTCATTGCCTTGGGAAGCTGTGAGCTGGAATGGAAAAGGTATCTGGATTGTATGTGTTCAGCTGATTACGTCGACTCTTTCCACAAAGTGTACAGTTAAATAAAACGTTTTGCAGTAACTCTTAAGGCCACACAGTTTCAGTCAAAGTGCAGTTAACTGCCACAACTGCTAGAATTCCTTGTCTGTGCTTCCAGCTTGTACATTTAAAGTGTGGCTGTTGGTTACCATTGTGATATATGACCAACCTCGAAAACTACATGTAGCTCCAAAACATTTGGTTATTCTAGTCCAACTATTACAGAAAATTGTGACTTTGATCAGAGTTTTTCAAATCATGGTTGATAATTGTTTTTGATTGTATTAGTTCCTTGATGTCTTCTTGCTTGTCTCTTGCGAGTGTGCTACTCAGCACTCCCTAGACTCACCCCACAGAGAGCAAAAAATGCCTTATGTATTGATTCTTTGATTTTTCCGTCTTCTGACAGGGATTCCATCAATGACAACCTCCCTCCGGTCAAGACGATCCTGCCTCTTCCTGAGGTCAGCATCCAGCCCCTGCCACTGTCCATCGAGACAGATATACCAGCATTTGGCGTGGTACGGTCACCACTGTTGGTCAAGTTCACCATTTCCAATCAGACGTCTGTCGTTCAGGCGATTGAAGCCAGCGTGCAGGCTAGTGAAGCATTCATGTACTCCGGACACAAACTGGTAGGTGATGGAAAGACGCTTTATAACATATTACAGTACCTGTGTTTTATTCATCCCTATGCACTAGTTTATGCTTCAGTCTAGTGTGAATTTGAAGCAAAACATTTGCAGGAGAAATTGATTGTAGCCAATTGTTATCGAATGGAGCAGAAATGGTTGCCATTTACACTGGCAAGTTGCAATGCAGTGACATTCACAGTCATTAATACTAAGCATTTGTAAACTGTGCATGATCTGGACATACAGTATAGTAGTCATGCAAAGGAGCCATTGAAAAGTTAAATATTTAGAATTCCATGTAGAGGTCATTATGTGCACGAGAGAAACCGATTGAAGAGTTGGGCATCTAGGTGGTGAGTGAAAAGGAAGGGGTAATTTACTCCTCTTAAATCATGTGGTAAGAGGTTCCACAGACATAATGCAAAGCTGTGAAATGCATGAATTCTGTAGCCTAAGGGACTTTCAGTAAATTTGTCACAGTTGACGATGTTGCCCCGTAATCCATTCACTTAAAGTATGGACCATCCTTTCATGTAGCTAATCCCTGTCCATCAACCTGTTTAATTGAACATGATGCAATATTCCTTTTTTCCATGGAACATGTGAATCACATTGACTTTCATATTAGTGGGTGTCACTAGTGGGGGGGCTTTCCCCTGCCCTCTGGGAAAAAATTAAGAGGGAAGAAAAGAAAAAAGAATAACAAAATAAAGAATGGATGAAAATCCTCAGTTTACTTGCGAACACCTTAGAATCGGCTCCCATTCCAGTGTTGGTTTGTCCTGAATGCTTTACCACCCTGCATGTACATAACCTAAGGGTAGCCCATCTCTTCTCGCTCCATTTCAAGGTGTTCTTCAGGATCCTTCCTTCCTCCAGTCAGACGCTCTCCTACAACCTCTACCCACTGATAGCCGGCTATGTCCAGCTCCCCGAGCTCCAGTTAACTATCCCACAAGCTCCTACCATGACCAAGGACATTGTAGCCACCATGTTGCCATCACACATCTATATCAAGGTCAGACCCCTCCCCTATATTCTGCTTAAAACCCTACATCGCATACATCACAAAGCATGAACTACGGTCAGACCATAAGTCTAATTTATTCCAACTGCACTTGCATGCAGTACCGTCCCTTGTTAAACCATTGGAATAATCCTGTCATTTACTTTTATCTGTTTGTTGTATTTTTCTCTGCATATAATAATACGCACAATGTTTCCCACCTGTTCGTAACACTTGTATCTTTTCTTGTTTTACAGCCTCAAGGGAAAACCACATGAGTCTGACCTGCAAGCTCATACTTCTGTTTTCTACATCCCTGAAACAACTGTGCAATATAATTTGTATAACTAACCAAGCACAATAGTTACCGAAGCATATACTGAGTTTGGACTTTGAGTTGGAGCAGCAGTGTTGAGACACACAACCTTTCATGGCAAGGCAAGCAGTATCACAACAGAGGCCTTGCGTAGCCATCTTGCAGGGCAGTTCTTTTGTTCTGCGAGGAAACCTCCTTTGTGCATACACTGTGGATCAAAAGCATTGGCCGGCAAGATGCCAGTCATGCAAAGCCTCTATACTGTATTTTGCCAAAAGGACTGAGGCTCCAGTCCGACTGGACTCTGTGCATGAATGAAAGGGGGGGGCACTTGGTTAGTAAGCATCATCTCTTTTTGCCAACACAATGGGTCTCGTGAGTAAGGTACAGAGTACCCATGCGTAATTTTTCATACAAAATGCACAAACCACATCTTTGCATGGGCACAACAACTCAACAGTCATTCCATCCCTAGTGTTGGCCCAAGACTTTCTGTTTGATTATATTTGCCTCCTACACATACATGTACATCCACCCTGTCGCAGTAAAAAAAAAATGCTCGATCAACGGAGGTCACAATTTACCGGATAATGACCCCATTCTGTAGTAACAAATCTATTTTTGGGATGCATTGTTTCCAGTGTAGTGTAAAACTGAACCCTTTTCTCATTTTATTAACAGTCATATATACTCTCATTTCCCTCGTTGTAACCAATTGCCCATTAAAAATCATCCCAGACACGGCATGGCCACCTTCAACAATTAACATAATTATTGTAATTTAGTTTACATGTTTTTGGATTGCCTCTTCTACGATTAATGTTCGGCTGTACATCCATCATAATTGTACCTTCATCATCATAATGGGTCATTAAGACAAATACACTCTGAAACACTTCCTGTAATGATTTTGTGTACTGTTTTGCAATTATGGGTCTTAAATCCTTAAACAGCTGTTGCAATAGGGCTGCCATACGACCTCCAAAACGGTGTCGAAAACGAAATCCGCAATCTGTTGCCGACAGATATTTTCTTCAAAAACCGACTCAAAATTGTTACAACAAAGGTTCATTAATTGATTTGCAACAGCCTGAAGTATGAACAGGATGTCAGCTATGAAAATGAAACTGTGGTCAGGTGCGCAGTGAATGAACGGTGTGCGGGGCTGTAATGTGTGAAATTTGGCAGAACGGGAACAATGTGTACAATGGGATGATGGATTCATAATCTGTTAATAAGATCTCCCTCCCAACAGCTGTGACGGAGCTTGAATAGGAAGAAACCTCCTTTGGTCGTTGGAATTTTCAGACAAAAACAGCTTACATTGATTCCATAGCAATCTGTTCCAGTCTTGCTTTATAGGTGTTTATGTTTTGTCAGATCTGATGATTCATTCTTACATTTGAAACTGAACTTGTATGTACTGTTAATAATCAGTTTAGGAACTACTGCCTGTATTTTATAAAAATGCCAGGATCAACAGTGATCTTGTGTGGGAAGAGTAATTATATGGGCAGGATTTCACCAAATTTTTATTGGGGGGATTGGATTGCAAGGAGGTGAACTGACTGGATTTTGATGAAATGCAGAAGCAGAAATGCTGAATTGAAATGCATTTCAATTTTATTGATGATAGAATGTATCCTTTTGATGTGTACACACACAAACCTGCTTTCCCCTTTTCATTATATTTGTTGTGTTGGAAAGCACTGCATGTAGCTGGAACTTCTCGATAAAATTAATTAATTTTGTCTTACATCTAACAATCTTTAGACATGTGGAATTTTCTAGAGGTGAGAAAAAAGTAATGTAACCATTCAGAGATATTCTACTAGAAATGCATTTAACTCCTCTAACTCTGAACATCTTACATTAGAAAACTAAGAGACGTGTAGTTGTCACGTTCTGTTCCTCTGTAAGTCTATGTAATGAAATTGTAGTAATGTATATGTAAGTTCTGCAACCTGTATGGCATTCCTGAAACTGTGATGTGCATGTTGGAGTTACCATACTGTATGTACAGTACTTTTTTTAAGACTTTGTGTTTATCCAGCCCTATGATTCTTTTCTAGAGTGATACCATTACTCCTGCTTTTTTTTCCATCCCTGTAATCCCTTTTTTAGCCCTCACATCTCCACTCTTCAACTTTGACTACTGTTTCCTTTGATCTTTGCCTTCTCTGGTCTCCCCAGTATTTATCCCTTGTGTTTTGTCCCCCTTGCCTCCATTCCTTGTTCCCACACCCATGTTCCATGTACATGTGCTGTTCATCCTTTTGCCTTTCCCTCCTTCCCTCTCTATTGCCCCCGCCCCCCTCTGTTCATGCATTTCCCACTCTTCTTCAGCCCCGTACTGGTGTTTAAGACTTTTCTAAGTTTAGGATGTGTTTTAATTTTTGTAATGATTATGGTTATTTGTACAATTTATTTGCAAATTATTTCATTCAGAGATTTTATCTATTTCTCATGGATGCCTGTAACTTAGTGGCGGGTAACCGTTGTTGGTCATCAGAAATAAATCAAATCAAATTAATTTAAAGTTAGTGGATAAATGCACTGGTGTAAAGTGTGATCCGAAAGACTTGTACACTTTCTGTAACTACATGTATTAGTTCTTAATAGCAAAATAAACAGCTAGTAGTGAAATATAATGTGGTTGTATCCTCTGTAATTACTTATTCTTTTTGCACATAATGCGGTGTGCTTGGTTTCATATTGCATAGACAATTCAAAAACCAAACATTTAACCGTTCTTTCAATGAATTTCCAAGTTTTGCTCTGTTCCGACTAACATCAATTTAATATGAATTGTCATGACATTTTAGAGGGATCTTTTTAGTTCAAGTGAAAGCATTTGTTGAATGCACATCATTGCAAAATTAAAAAACCAAAAAACAATGAATGAAAAAGCAAAAACAAATGCAAAACACCGGCTTTATTTGATTCCTTCAGATGTGCATAGCGAATGCCTAGTTAGTTCCTATGTCATGTATCTGCACATTGTGAGTGCTTTGTGGACGGCTGCATCTGTAATTTTCATTCCTACAAATGTCAGGGTCGTCACCGTGTTATTGGCATGCCCGAATTCCCACGTTTCCAGCAACTCAGGAACACTATACATTTTACCTTTGCTGTGCAGTATCTGAGCAATGTGCATTGCCCGTTTGTTAGAATTAACTGTGCGGGCATCTTAAAATGGATAGCAAAATATAACTTAAGTTTTCTTTTTCTTTTTTTTTTCGTTGATTTGCTGTTACCGCGTCTGAAAAACTTTTTGTCCTATAGCAAATTTGTATGGTACCGCGAATCACCGACAATATTGGCTTGGCCAAAGCCGGTTACCAACCAAAGCGGCATGCAATATATTGGAGTTGACTGGTAACTTCATGTACGGGTAGTGATTAGAGCTCGTGAAATAATAAGCTCTACGGACTTTTTTATGTGGACTTCTCTCGACAAAAATTCTGGAGGCCACAGCGCGCCCCGGGACTACGACGACTTCCTTCTACGAAAGACACAGAGACGGGTATGTGTGTTTCACAGAGACTTTCTAACGATCCAAGTCATCATCACCAACATCTTCACAGAGTAGAATTCCACCAGATCCTAAACTGGAAAGCTTTCCAGTAAGTTATTACGGTTTACCGGCTGTAGAAGTAAATTTGTGCAGTCCTTTGTCAAGTATAGGCCTACAGAATTTCACCTGCATGATTTTTGCGTAACTTTCCTTGCCTCCTTACCTCGTTCAAAGCAAACCTTTGCTCGCTATTCCTTGTGTTCGGTCTTTGACAATTCGTACATCTTTCATTTTTGGAGATCCATTATTTGCTTTCTTATTACTTTGGTATTGAAGTCTTTGTTTACAGAGAAAATAGAACCCAAGGCCAGTTTTTCTTAGTCATTCAAATATCTGTTACTGTTTTTGTTCGGTATAGGTCTGGGTGATTTATGAGCTCGCGAAAAATGGAAACAAAAACAAAGGGAAACTTCTGGCGCGCAGTGCGAATTCAAACAGTGTCTTGGCCTATTCATGGGGCCTGCGGCGATTTCTGCTCTATTTAATTGATAAAAAAAACTCGATGAATTGATGGTCGCAGACGGCTTGTAAACAATTATTGATAGGCAGGCCCAAATGACACCTGGCCTGGTAGCGTGCAACAAAAGGCACAACCTTGTGGAAATTCAATGACGAAACTTGCAAAAGCTCAGAGAGAGTTGCATATCGCGCGCGCTGAAGTTTTACCGGCTGGTACCAGTGCTTGTTAAGTCTAAATGCATGCAGGTCCCCACCATATTAATAGTAATAGTCAATTAAGATCCCATATTATCACTTGGTTATTTTTTTTTTGTTTCAAACATTTTTCTTGATAAAGTTATCATCAAGAATAGTCGATTCGCACCCTTAAAAGGTCCGGAGTCTTGTTCTCCTGCAGTGAATTCAGTTGAGATAACTTGGCCAACGTGTATACCTACCGGAAATTCATTTGAGCAGTTCTGCTGTTGGTGCTCACCTGATAGTCTGTCAGTCTGTGAACTGTCTGCAAAGTACGGTGGGAGTATGAGGCGTTTTGAGTGCTGTATTTGACCATGCATGCGTTAACTCTCACATGACCTCCCACAATTGCATAAATGGGTGATACACTGTTTTCCTGTTTTGTTGTATATTGAAACAGATTCTTTATCCCTGTCCGACATTGCGGTTTTGGTGTGTTTCCCGTTGTTTTACCTTATTTGCAAGAGAAATAACGCCTTGAAAGCTTCAAAAGACATGTGCCTGTATAAGTGACCTTGTCCGACATGGTTCATGTGGTCGGGCCAGGTGCCACAGATTTCATTTCCGCTCAGTCTTTTTCAGTCATTTTCCCTCGTCATTTGTTCAACGTTTCACGCACCATTGAAGCCTAATTTTTTTGATACAAACACCCTGTGCACACAGTATTCGGGCCCCGCTTGCGGCGTAATAAACGTGTACAAGTGCCATACGCAGTCGAAGTTTGTCGAGGGTCTGTAACAAGGCCTTGTGCCGGTGATCGCGTCGGGTGTCTAGCCTCTGGCGGCCGTGTGTGACGTGGCGACCGCGGCGGTACGAGTTTCCCGCACTCGTGCGTGATACAACCTATCCAGCCACAGCCGACCAGCAGTTGGTGCATTGCTCACATGCGCATCCGATCTCGCGGTCATGGCGGCTTGAGTCCTTTTTAGGGACACTTTCTGACACCGACTGACGCGATGTTCTTGCTGATTATACAAGCTGCTGAATTTTTAACAGGCGTCGCTGTACTGACGTCGTCCATTAACGGGTTAATTATGATATCTCATAATGTTCTGCATTGTGTTAAAAGTAGACTAGATTAAATTTTGAAGTTTGAAAGACCCAGGTGTTCATGTTATAGGCTTCACTGCCTGCATGTGATATTATTGTAATTGGTGTTGTCTCGAAGGCTTGTTGTGTTTTAATCACTTATGTGTAGGCCCCCATTCGATTTTTGTTTAAACCTTTTATTGCAAGAGGCTTAGGGCCTAGATTGTCTGATTTCCGCTGAAGTTCTCGTATGATATTAACTTTAACGTATCCTGTGTTAATTAAAACAAATGTCAAAGTCTATCCAAAGAATAGCCAAAACTACAAGCTGTAAGAGATAAACTTCCTATAATTAATTTTTTTTCAATTTTGAATTCCTGTCTTTATAATGGGTACAATTATGCTAAAATCTGTGGTTCCAAGCCCAATTATCTCATGACAAAAATATTAAAATTATGTATACAGCTGATTTTATTTTATTTATTTATGTATTTTTTAGGGCTGGGTAGGGCTAATCTGAGTGTATCATTGTCCAACAGCCCCTCACTCCTCCAACGCCTTTACATGTATTCCTGAAAGAGAATTGTTCCTTGTTTTGTCTTGGTACAAAACCATCTTTTTATATTGTTGTTCACCATCTTCACACGTTTTCCCACATCTGTATAAGCACGACCTTGTAAAACGAATCGTCATTGTACACCCCACTCGATTCAAGCACCTGGTATCCAACATGTGATTGCTGGTTTATAAGGCAGCCTCTAATGTGTACATTGTCATTTGAATAGCGGTTTTAGGCTAACTAGCCCATTGTGTATACCTAGTCCTTTTTTGTGTTTTGAATCTTGGCATTATCTTCACAGGGGTGCAGCATATGGGGAGATCACGGGAGGGTGTGTCCCTTTGAGGGACAGGCAACACCATCAATGTTTTGGGTCAGTTGAAATGTGGTTTTCCCAAGTAGAAACTGAAACAAATTTGTGAATCCTTACCAAAACACTCATATAGCTTTGTTGAAACAAAATATTTTCCAGTTCGATAGAATAGCCCATGATACAGTTTTTAACAAGTGTATTTCAAATTCTATTTAACTTTTTCTCGTAAATTTTTGAGCAAGTTTTCCAATAGTTTTCCCCTGGGTCATTTTTGGCCACTACGGTATTCGTTCAAGAACTTCATGCATTGGCTGTGATGAGAACGTCAGAAGACCAAATGCATATCTGTTTTGGTTTTGTTTTGTTTGTTTTATTTTGTTTTTTCATCATAACTATTCAGGAGATATGCAGTGCATGCTTTGGCTACTCTGACGTTGTTCACAAGCTTTGAAGGAAGTTGTTCAGAG
This sequence comes from Acanthaster planci, assembly GCF_054643075.1. Lineage (NCBI taxonomy): Eukaryota > Metazoa > Echinodermata > Asteroidea > Valvatida > Acanthasteridae > Acanthaster > Acanthaster planci. The sequence continues at coordinate 14,289,943 of NC_141785.1, read as the reverse complement.
GTTTATATTATGTTTCAAGCCCAGTGATTATATGTCAGCTTAGTTTGTAAAATACATGTTTACATATTTTTCATAAGAATACTTTGGGAAAGATTTTGGCCATGAACGGAAGATTGTCGGGTTCGTTTGTAATTTTTTTAAGGTGCCCCTCATCTGTAGCTCCGAAACCTGCTAAATCGCCGTGAATACAAAGTATTAGTGACTGAGTGCCGTTATTCATTTTACCATCAGAAAAAGAGGAAAGCATTAAGACAGGAGACTGAAGAAGTCCACAGCATGAATTATGAGGGTCACGCTGGTGTCTCAGCCCGGCGTTGTGCCGACGTGAGGCACGCTGAGGGTTCCTCAAAGACGAAGAGCCCGCGGGGTCGTCTATCCCACGTTGTGTTTTGTGCTGCATCTAATCGAACGAAAGTCCCACCGATCTGTCGTAGGGAAGCCGATTGGCGAAACTTTCATTCTAAAAGACGGAACAGTTCGGTCGCTGATTTCCTGAGATGCGGGGTCATGCTGTACGTCCCGTGTCCGAGAAGCTATGGGCCGCATCTTACTTTAAACAAGAGGGTGCTCTCCAAAAGTTGTCAAATTCCTTAACCGTAACGGGCCTACCGATTATGCCCATACCAATAGCTTAAGGTGTACTTTCAATGTTATTCCAAACCTTCATCCTTAATCCCAGCTGAATAATACACGAGTCGATCTGAGTCATGATGTAAACGTAACAGGCAGTAGTGTAAGATATATGTAGAACATGCATTTAAGAGCTTATTGCACAACGCAATATTCCTTTGCAGTCGCGGCGATTATGTGAAACAAGGTGCATTACATCCTTCTCAGTAGCTCCTTAAGCAAAAAAGGCCACTGGTTGCCTATATCGACTAAAGGACAATTTCCAGGCGCCCATTGCATAGAGCTCCAACATGCCGTCACGCAGCAGTTTTAGGATTGGGGGGGGAAGAAAAAAAAAGGACTTGGGCTTCTGTGTTTGAACATTTTCTTGAGAACAGAGCCGAATTGCCCCCCCCCCAATCACAACAGTGAAATTTAATTATTGACGGTTTTTCAAAATGAACATTTCGCAGACGTGGTATCAGGACAGCTTTTAGGAATGACTAAGTGTGATTGGGAACAGTACAGCCACGACTTCCCCTTACTCCTGCACGAAACCCCTTTGAATTTTTACCCCTGATTTGTTGGCCACTTACAATCACTGGTATTTGTTTGAATATGTTATCTATGATTCTTACGGTGTTTCTTGTTTTGAGTGATATCCCACAGCGCTCGAGGGAGTAGTTTCAGATGAAAGATAATTCAGGAATTACTTAGATGTATGATCTGATCGTAAAATGTCATTGGGGTAATGTGAAATACAAACCTATCTTCCATAATTGCATTGTTCATAACATTTAGAACAACTGCAAGTTTGAGAGTTTGTTATAAAAGTAAAGGTCCAACTTTATACAATAAGCATTATGAGCCTGCTTTGTCTACTGTAATTTAAAATTTTCTGTATTCTTAATAATGCATTTTTATAGACCAAAATTCATGTAATAGATCTTCTGTTTTTGGACGAGGTTTATTCTGTCAATCTGCTTGAAAATGAAAGTCACCCAAAGAACCTCTGTGGGCATTTATTGGATTCAAAGCCACAGTAAAATCATTCGTTGGGCCAAAACATCCGTTGTAAGCACTGTGTAACACGCCCAGAGTCATGTCAACCCTTTCGTGCAATCTTCTCTGTGTGCTTGTCTAAACGCATGCGGTTTTTTTCCAATTGTGGATGAGTCACATCGAACTCACAAGGTCGGGCAAGGCCAACTGGCCTGGCGCCACGTTCTCTCGACCGCCCAATAACCCTCAGCCCGCCCATTCAAACCTAAACTCGCTGGCCGCGAATTAACTAATTTCTCTCCCTTTCAAGTAACCCCCTGAAGATGAAGACTGCAATTTTCCTTTGTTGCCCGCGGTCTCAATAAGGGTTAGGGCAACAACGACAGGGGAAAACATCCTTGGGGCATTTTGAGGCACAGAGAATAATTTCTGTCTTGCCTTTTTTCTTCTCACTTGGTTACGGAATCGATGACATAATGGCGACCGCTAACAACGTGTCTGACGCAAGCTCTACGAAGTTCAAGGTGATGTGTCAGTGTGACCCGCGAGTGGTTCTTGGCAGGTAGAATCTCGCTGGCCTTCGGCCTGTCTACTTTAGAAAACGCGGTCGGCAGACGACCTTCCATCCGGTTGTCTTTTGTCCGCTGCATGTTGTTTCGAGCCTCACATAACGGCATAAATTTAATGCCAAACTCAAAAACAAACCAGCAAAGAATATATCGATTGGGAAGCAAGTTTCTGTTTCAAAAGCTTCAGCAAATCAATTATCATCATTAGTAACGGCGGGCCTTTCTTTTTCTATTTAAATGTGAGTCACTTACATTGTCAGCTCGGCTCTTAGCAGCTGCCTACTTTAATTTCCAGCTAACGGTTTTATTGACTTCAATTCACGACCATGTTTAACTGCTCTATCTTGCATCTTTACATGCCCTTGAATGTTTAACACAGTATGTCCTTAATGCTCTACCGGTACCTCCGCATGGTTGATGGCTTTTATCGTCCTGTGGGTCGCTATTAGCTTAATAACCCTCCCTACAAGCATTCTACACAAATTAATGGTTTTGTGACAAGATTCGACAGGTCAAGTCATATAGGTTCCAGGGGACTCAACCGAAGCCTACTCCCCGTTTTTGCAAATTCCCTTATTCCACGAGCATTTCAACTTGCACGTCTTTCATCATGATGGTTAGAGTTTCTCTCCACTCTGTAAAATATCGCTGTAGTGTGCAGTATTGGATTGTGCATGTATTTCACAGCAATAATTGACTGTAATCCAGTTTGTTACGCAGTAGCATCAGTAGCATTACCGTAATTGGGATCAACAGTAACGTGGCAAGGTAAAACCCAGCCGATCACAGATTACTCTATAAATTTATGGTATGGTGATTTGACGATTCTTAGTGTTAGGTGTTACAGTATCTATTCAAATGAATTTCAAGTCCAGTAATCGCATGAATGTAGCATAAAACAGTGACTAACCGTTTTTTGGAAGTTTTTTTAAACTTTAGGGTCTCATAAAACACGCTCACGTGGATAAAGCGTTTCAGTCAAACCTGTCAAGGTTAGTTAGTGTGGTTTCGTAAAATTATGAGAAAGCCTACAAGGTTAATAATTTAATTCAAATCAAACAAAGTTCAATAGGTAAGTTCATAGGTCCTCGTTTTGGGAACAACATCCTTGTTTTCTAATACGGAATAAAATCAGTGTAACTCAGTCAAATTTATGAACTGGACCCCTTAAGGAAATTATGCGATATACAAACACCGTTCAGGGTAAAATAGAAAATCAAATACTGGTTCTATTTTGATTGGCAACCATATTATACATAACCACATGACAGAAACCGGCTCAGAAGATTTATTTTTAAAAACGAAAAAATAAAGTTAAATATAAAATCATTTTATTCACGACTCAGCCCCGGTCGGTGCAAAAGCTGTTCCACTATAATTCTAACCTCTATTTCAACCCGTTTCTTTGAACTGCTCGCCCGCGTGGATCTTTGCCCCCGCCTCCACGCGAATTATTTCTTTACCCAGCATTCCTTAAAGTCTCGTGAACTTGACCCGAGGTCAAGTTCCAGTCGATTTCATAATTACATTAAGTCCTTTAATTTCCCCGCCATGTTGCCGTGGCAACACAGCCTTCCTATCAGACTTGGATATGGTTAGGTCTGATATAGTAGTGAAACAAATTATGTTGTGCTTGTCACACAGGAAGCAGTAACCGATCGCTAGAACCCTGACAAAAGTGAGGCAGAAAGGCTGTCATCACAATGAAGATGCACTGGGAGATTTTTCCGCCTTGGTAATTAATATACATTCCGTTATTTCCCCCAAATTTAAAAAAAATACATATGCGTGTCTGATTTCAGAACTAAATTGAAAAAAGAATGAAGACATTGAGTAAAGGTGACGGCAAAAAAACAAAGTGTCAGGATGAGTTGAAGCAATGGGAGATGTCGATAAATTTTAAGTATATCGTCTTGATGAGTCAATCACTATTTCTCGAAGCTAAAGTGATATTCACACAACCATATAGCAATTCATTTGGACGAGCATGCCAAATGGCGTCTTTGAGTATCGCCGAGGTCAGAAGGTGTGATTACCATATTCAAGATAAATGATTTTCATGAATGAAATCTGCATATTTTCTTTCAATGCTTTGAAATACCACATGATTCGTATGAAGTGTAGCCTGATCATGTGAAAATTTGTGATTTTTTTCCTCGATTGTTAATGACAAGTCTTGTAAAACGTTATAATAGCGGGCACAGCAAAACACAAATAAATGACGCGTAATTAAAAATGCACATTTACAACTGATACCATAATTCGCGATGCACCTGTTTGACCCTGTGTTTTTATGGGTCTTTATAGAAAAACAAGATAATTGGTGAATACAGCATCTATAAAACACTCCAAGGTATTCTGTCTCATGCTAACTATGAAGCATGTACATTTACGTGTACACTGAAACACATGTCATTTTGTGCAAAATGCGTCGACAAAACTATCTTTAAGCCGAAATTTCTGACGATCTTGTTTTCAGTCTGATAATATTGGCGAGGTGGATTTTATTTTCAATGACTTTCTGGAAGTTAACATAAAAAAATTGTTTTAGGGCTCTGGGTCTCACGATGAAGAATAAATGTAAAATACCCTTTTCATTGATAATTCAAATTTTATGTTTTGATGTCTAATAGAGTAGGCCAAATTCTGTTTGAAAAACAGGTTGAATTGGTAAAATCAATTTAAATAAGGTGTTTTTACGTTATGATGTGTGCTGGTACATATGATTACTTTGACGCACGTCATGTGAAGTACAATTTCGAGTATAATTCTGGAACATCAACACCACCCCTACCGACTACTGCAAACAGTTATTAGAAACCAAAGGTGTTGTTGACGATATCGACCTACATTAATTATCTAATCACCTTTGTATTTTATTCATTTCTGCTGAAAAATTTGTGCAAATCGATAATGCAATGTATTTCATGTTATAATTCTGGCATGTTTAGACAGAGAAACAAAGACGATGCTGCACGGGTCACTTTGACTGAACGGGGTATTGTGCATTGGTACAAATGTCCAATTTAACACTGTAAAGTCCGGTAGTTATATATACAGTAATTAAAAATGAAATATGGTGGATGGGTTAAATGCATGGTGGTTTCTATTTAAAATGTGCCATGACTACTTGTGGAAAACTCATAATAAACTGTTGTCGATATGAAGCATGAAATATGATATCATTACATTCTACTTTATGATATATGTCATATGCATCATGAAACCTGTCGTACCATTTCAACCTGTAATGTTTGAAAACATTTCACGACAATAATTTCGTTCGGTCAGTTGAGACGAATGTGCTGATTTTTTTTTTCGATGAAGTAACTTCATGAATTTGAAGCCCATGAGCTGAATCATGTGTTAAATGAATACCATCTTTAATTTTTAGAAATGTAATTTTCCTTTTATCTTATGTGCTTGAAAAGCAAGTGTATGAACTTGAGCAGTTGCACACGATCATAGTGCTTGCCAAGATCTAGGGAATTACTTCCCAATTTTCCGTTTAAGGCAGTTGTTTGGCAGTTGTTTTAATTTTATTCATACTCTGCACTGTAGATACCGCCCCATGTTTTTCAGGATAAAAGTTGGAGTGTATACCTTTGATATCGATAAACGAATGAAAATAATCACAAAAGTAGAGCTTAAGCCATTAGCTAACAGAAAGTAAAACCTCAAACGAAAAGTTATAATTATTTTTATGAAGCGTTTACGTTTCGCTGATGTTCTACCAAAGAAAATGCATCACATCATGGATTAGCACTTGTCTGATTTTTGGCATAAATGATTCCTAGCCATTTCTTAGCGTATCAATTCCAGCAATCTTGTACCTTCAACATTTTTATCCGTTATTGTTATTGTTACATCTCAGGTGTACTTTGTAACTTTTGGTTTTCATCCCGTCCTATGTCCGCTGGAATGGTGTTATACTTATACATGTACATGTACTAAATGTCTTTCTCCCTCAATTGTCAATGTTTTCCATAGCTCTCCATTCATCCTGTTGTCACGGCACCTTGATTTGTCTTTCTGCAATTTCGTACTTTCATTCATCTGGCTCTTTTAAAATTTCAATTCCCTTAATTAAGCAATTTGATGCATTATTTTTAAGAAAAATGTCTTAACTCCGTTTTCCCCCTCTTTCAGAACGAGCGTGTTTGTTGTTGCTCTCGTAACTTTCCTATCCGTCTTTGTAAGATGTGCCTGTTGTTCTTTCACATTTGAATTAAATTATAATAATCCTTTTTATTGAAAAAATCGTGTTATTTAAGCATGTTGACTCTTCTGGCAAAGGACCTGGAGCGAGGAGAGTTCCTCCCAAACTTGCCGAATAGAGATGATGTTCGGTAATTTTGATTCTTGTAAATCCAGCTTTTTCCCCATGCATATTTGTATCCATGGGCGTTTTCAAAAGATGACAGATAAATGTTCGGCTTGAGCATCAACAGTTTTCCTTCGGAAATGATATCTCATTTGCAAGGTGCTCAAATTATATTCTTAACAATACTTTACAATTTATACACTCAGATTTTATGGAGACTGTCAAAAGTTCTGATTGATTCATGTTAAACTAATGTGAGGATATATCAATGGCTTTCTTCAGAGTTGGATCAATAGGTTCGTTTCTCTCCTTGGCGATTAAATTGTCCCCCCCCCATAAATTGTCCTCAGAGTCAAACAAGTAATATTTTTTCTTTTGTGTGACTTATTGATAAAAATGGATAACAAATCGCTTCCTTCATCACTGGAACGGTGAATCATGGAGTATTTCTGTCCGTTAGTAACCGTTCTCGAGGATGCTCAAATGTACATTTCCACCCACGACATGATGATTCAGCAATTTAAAAGGGCAATCGGCAGACCATTCTTAATATTACGAGAGAGTTTTAAATGTATAACTTCCGATATGCATGGTTTATAGTATCTTCCATGTCAACATTGCTGAACGGCTGACGTTCTAAATAGAGACCTTCTTATTCCTTGATGGGCAGATATTAGCAAATTTGGCTGATCATAATAATGCTTGTTACATCGATAGAGTTGTATAGTTTTGCTTGTGTAATGTGAATACATTTTGGATCCAGTGGATATCATTTTCATCAAGTTTGACCTGCCCTATTCCGTATTAAAATACAGTACCGTTCTCGGAGCATAGGCTGAAAAATTAAAATGCCCCAGATTTATACATCCATCTAAAACAACACATTACGTGTATTCAGTACTACATATTTAAAATGAGAAATTCCAGGTTACACAGGAAAGAGAAGAGTCATACATACATATTGTTCTTCAACGATAGCGCCAGACATGCGACTCGCCCACGCTGCGATCACCACCGAGCCTTCGCTGATGAACAGTGGGGAAAGCCATCGCCAGCTACCGGTTCTTCAGATCCTCGCGCTCCGCTCCCGTGACTTGACGAATTTGATGGATTTTTGTGCGAATTCCGTCATTTTTATATCATCAGATGTCCTCACTGCGCCTCCAGGTGTTCAGATTCGGTAGGAACTGTGTTCAGGAATTCGGACGCGAGGCTTGGAAAGTGAAAATCGAAGTCCGTTGTTCACCATCTGTGGCCCACATTGTTTAAGCGACAGGAGCCGTCAGCCTAAAACCAGACGTGCAGTCACAGCACCGTGTGAGGGGCACCATGTGGCCGGTGTGCCCGGCCACGACTATGCAGGTATATTCCCGCCTTACTCTCACATGCCGATGCTGTGTGTATGAGGTCCGCCGTCGGGGTGTGTTGTTGCTTTTTTTTTTTTTTTACACTCTATGCTGGTTGGACGAAATCGCAGCCGTTTTATAAAATCGAGCGACTCAGAAGTGACGATTTTCACAGCATGTGATGGTCTGCGCTTGTTCCAACTGTTCCCACGGCCGTTACAAGGTCCTCTCTTCTTTTTTGTTCCCTGTTGTTGTGTAGCAGTGGAGCAAACCCTTTTGTCTAAGTCTCCATGAAGTACGAGGATGTGCATCTAAGGACAGTCTCTTTACTGCCACTTCAGACGGTGCCACAGGGCCACGTTCCAGATGCGCACTCCGTTTTCGTAAGATAATCCAGTCTTGTTTTACTACGCATCGAAGATAGCATGGCAGACGAACACAAATAGTGAACAAGACATGCAGACAGCAACAACCGACATTGGCTGCCATTTTCATTTTATTATTACATGGGTTGTGGAATACAGAACAAAAATGAAAGGGACCGTGCAACCAAAAAAAATCAAGCGGTGACAAGACGCTGTGAGGCGTGCAGTGATAGGCCGGGCGACGCTGGGGCTGGCGAGGCGCTGGGGTCGCCAGCGCGTGTTCGCTACTGCTCGGCCGACCACACTTCCGTCTAGCCCGTTCAATCACACAGCAGGAATCGTTCCAACCGGCATAAAAGAAAAAAATTGTATTGTATTCTTACATTTATAATCAGCAGATTGCTGGCTCATTCTGCCATTTCATTTTTCACGAGGTCCCTTCGTTTGGCCCGCCAGATCCCCCGTAACAGACCGGCTGACACGGGCCTTTCTCTCAAGACCTCTTGCTGTGATGTCTATTATTCAAGCGATGCGGTCCATGACACTTCAGACATACTTGCCTGTAACAGTACAATATTTCCTAAGACAGACAATAGGCGACCGCCGAATGAGTGTTTCACCGTCCAATCACGGGCTCAGCTCAGACTCTTCCTGGTCCTCTCATTGTCAACGCGGGAAATTTGTGAATTAAAAATATACGCACCGAGATTGCAAGATACTCATTAGCATGTTGTGTCCATGTGTTACGCAGTGGAACACTGCTGGGGTGGTGCATGTGTTTCGTGCACATGACAATAACCGCTCGAAAACTTGCAGTTGGTGAATGAGCCTGCATAAACTAGAAACAGATTATGAACAAGATCACTTGTTGCGTTTAACGGACATTCTGACCATCACGCACAATTTCCACTGGCTCTTCATGATAAAGACTTTTTATGATAAAATATTTTTAAAGGTGTTTACAAATCATGATCAGAAGCATCTTGTGCTTCGAGATTTTCGTGAAGCCTAACTGGTCTCGGGTGCTATAAGCACAGGTGTGAAAGGAAAGGTTCAATCAAACTGTCAGTCAGCTCATACCTTCGCCTTGTCCCTAGAATGTTGCAAACTTACACCAGAGAATAGCGTGTGAATAAAGTTTGTTTTTCTTTTATTTCTGTGAGTTTTATGCAAGAGCTTGGTCTATAAGTGATTTAATTATCAACTGGCCACCAGCACTGCCACCCTCATTAAATCAACACCATACTGACCAACATCACCACCATTACAATGTATGAGCACAATCCTCAAACAATTCAGAGTGGGGGCTTATCAACATCATCTGACCCTCATCGGACCATCAATACTAATTTTAAACATAACATCATCTTCGTTTGCCTAACCACTATTAGCACCATCCTTACTACAGTTGACAGTATCATCTCCATTCTGACCCTGTACCATCATCACAACCATTCGTTCACCGCCATCACCCTTTCTCATCATCATCTTATCAACGTCCCCGTTCACCTTCCACCACTCTCACCACAGTCATCATTTCCAGTCATAATTATTGTCGTAACATGCAGCGAGATCGTCAAGATGAGAGCCTCACCACGCCCACTCATCTTCAGAAGAAACAAGTGCAAAGTACAACCATCTTTTCTGACGACGCACCACATCTGTGTCAACATCCATCCCTGCTCAGTTTCTCAGCTACACATGCTCTGCATGCACACCCTGTACCACCCCTAAAAGACATGGCCGTTCGGTGGATGCACCAGCAACCCCCCAGATATCCCCCTCAAGAACAAACCTGGCGTCATTGAGAATTAGCGTTCTAATCTTGTATCAGTCGAATCATACGGACAACTTGCATCCGCCTCGTTCCTCTTATTGTGCTCCCACGAGAGCAACAATGGGGAGTTCACGGTAAGGCTGGCACGCCTTTAGACACCAGTCTGCTGGCCTGACCCAATGGAAATTAGAACTGTGTGAAGATAAAGGGAGGGTTTGTTTTGTCCAGAGGTCTGAACGAGAGCAGTTCAAGGATAGGTTGGGGGTGTAGCCTCATCGACCTGATGGGTGTTTTTCAGAGCGACAGATGCGGAGTATAATTTCAGCGCATCAGATCATGGGCTGGGGTCTGCTACAAAAGATTGAAGTAATATTGTAAACGCATACGGTACTATGTGGCACGCGATCGCAACCTGCGGCCACTATGGAACTAGTGATGATGTTTTCGTGCTAGTTTTCTGTTACTTAATGTTAAGTTCGTTTGATGGACACAATGGTAATTTTCATTTCCCCCCTGTTTGGTTTTGTTTCTGAAGGAACGGCCTCAGTAATAAAGAAATATACGGTGACTATTAGTGGATTTTTTCTTTAACAATATAAAAAAACGCTTGGAATTAATTGTACAACCACTTACACCATTTTTCGGCAGCGCCGAATGATAGCCTTCATTCATAATAATGAAACGGGAAAGGGGGCACCTTGACATGTTAAAATGGCAAACTGCATCCATCTCCTGACCCCTCCCAAATAAATCTGCATGCGCAAACTTTGTGTGCAAAACAAGAACTAGATCTTGGTAATACTCGGAAACGTCCGTGCCACTCCACGTAGTCCGAGTTCCGAAATCCCGGACTAGGCCTTGCCACAAATGGGACGGCACCTTGCTTACCTGCTCACAAGGTGCATACTTTAAAAGATGACCAGTACACAAAATAATGAATGTTTGTGAGTGCAATGGTAATAATAATTTCATTCGGTGACAGATGAAATTTTCGATTCCACTCAGCTTCGCCTCGTGATATCCAACACTTCATCAGTCACCGTTTGAAACTGTTCTCACCATTGCACTTATAAACATTCATTATTTGTTTTATGAAGTATATACCTGCATAATCCTCCTCTGTTAGACAAACAGATAGGTCCCGCTCGCGTACTAGTGTCAGTAATTTTGCTAAAAAGATTCGTCTTCGAAGTGTCACCCACTTGTACCGTGCAATCTTAGACTGGTTTCCGTCCCCACATTATCTTCTTTCTGACTGGGAACAAGACGTGACTTGGGGTGGGAACCTGTCAAGTGAATGAAGTTATATTAAATTGGCACCGTTGAATAGAACTGTTAATAATTCAGTGACTTGTGATCAACGATCCACCAATCAGATGATGGGGATTAATGCAGGTAGTTAAATACAATCAAGTGCTACTCACTTTTCCTTTTTCGAGATTAAAAGTTCAAAATTGGACCCATTATTAACGGATCATTAGAGACTGCAAATCTTGGATTTTGTCTGTATCTGTACTACAGTTGCGCAGGCTCTTCTCAGAGGAGGGGATCGAGGAACAAGAGTCCTCTACCCCTTCCCGGATTCGTAACTGTCGCACTAAGGGCACGTAATAACGTGTATAGCGTTAATATGCATCACAGTTTCTTCGTTCAAGTTACAAAAACTTCTTTGTGATTAAAACACGTTAAGATGGGATGCCCGTACTCGTAAACCAATGTTCCCGGACCCGAAACATCTCAATGGTCGTAAATTTTAGGCCATTTTTTAGATGATGATCTCGTGTTAGATACTCAAAGAACAAGTACAAAAGGATGCATTTTGAACCTCACCAACTCGTGCCAACTACTCGTACTTTTCTTTCCAACCTCGATCATGAAGAGGAGGCATTTTCGTTGCCAGCTAAATCACTCTTAGAAATTGCCTTCTGACCTTAGAATTATGATTGAATTCTAAGGATGCACGATTCTCTTTAGAGTAATATATGCAGAACAATAGTGGAAGGATCCAGGGTTACTCAATTTAACTATAACCTCAGAAAAAAAAATCCTTAAATTTCAGAACAAAGAGGTCGCCCTCCATGTTAAACTCATTTTGCTGTGAGAACTAACGTACACGATGTAACCAATGAAATGGTGCCACGGCATGTGCGTGTCGTATGCAGAATTATTGTAAAATAGGCCGTGTCCGAAACGGGCTTCCAGAGCTACGGCTAGGTCTGTTGTCTACGCATCTCCACGCATTTCCAATCGAGCGAAGACCTAGACCTAGCTCTAGACAAGAGATTCGGATGCAGCCTTAAGACAGTATCAGAAAGGAATATTTTATCTAAGGCTACGTATGTTAACTGTGGAGTACTATAGGGGCCTACTCAAAATAAGAAGTCGTAGACGCAAAACTGTCGATTTGAACAATGGCTGTAAACAAAAAGGCGTGCCTGTAGAGGTCGCTATTCAGTTAACACCAGCCAAACTTCCGAACGGCCTTTATCATATTTTTTCATAAGTTCTAAGTCTAGTTGCACATGTTGGTGGCGGGTGCTGATGCTGGTCATACCTGGCCAGGATAAAAGTTGCTAGGCCTGTAGTTAAATTAACATAGAGGCCTATGTTCACTTGAGCAGTTGGTTAATCCAATCCTAGCAGGCCACCGTGGTTGTTAGTGTCTAGTCTCCTGGCCGTGAATCAGCAGGCACTTGAATTTCGTGCCAATTTCAGCCTGGTCACTAGCTGACTAGTGTCCGCGACGGCAGCACTCCCGCCGACGCGTCGAACTCTTTTAAATCTTAAATAAGTCAAACGTTACACAGGAGTGTCGGGAGTTCTCGCTGGCATCATGGCGTTGAGTTGGAGGGACGTCTTGGTTGTTTTGAGCCTGTTTGCTGCCGTGGTTGCTGCAGAAGATGAAGGTGCTGCTGGTGACAGTGCACGCTCCGAGGAACGGCTTGTCTACTCGGGCAGACTTGAGGTACTATGTACTCAGAATTTTCAAGTCAGGCAAAGGACTAGGCCTACATGGCCTAAGCGAAACACTGAGTGTCTTAAGTTGGAATTCGGTTGAACATGTACATGTAGAAAGAGGCCTGTAGGGGAGGAAGGAGGCACCATGTCCATAGGATTAGGAGGGTGTAGGCCTAGGCCCTAGCATTTGTATTTTATGAACCCTAGAGCTAGGCTTTCTGCAATTATCATTATGCCTTTCAAAAGTTTCAGCTAATTTGAGTGTGTTTGTCTTACAGATTTTTATGCCCAACATTTGTTATGACTTTTTCTTAATAGTTTAGGTTTCAACAGGGCAATTCATGCATGTCGGGCCTACCGTACCTTTGTAATAAGACCAAGAAGTACTTGTGCAGTTGTAAGATCATCCATGTCGACATTAAGGCAGCTTGACCAATTGTAACGTGGGTCCCATTGTGCTTATTTCTTCTCTCACCATCAGATGAAAATCACATTGTATCAGTTGACTGGAACTGCATCTTCAATGGATCTTACATTTTCTTAGTGGCTTTAGAGGATTTTGCAAGGGAAATAAAGTCCATGCACTGGGTCTAGTCATAACTCTTCTGAACACAAATACCTGTTGGTCTGCCAAACATCTTTCCAGCTCTGAAAGCAAAACTGACAGTGTACATGTACATGTATTTAAACTTGTAGGGATAACATGTCCGTGTATCATGTGCGTAGTATTGAACCTCCTTGAATTGTTGCCACCATTTGAAAACAAATGGGTTTCGTGTTAAGATTTGTCAGTCTGATGAAACATTGCCGCATGTTGGATAGAGAGACTCAGTTGCACCACTCTCTCTTGTCAAAATTACTCATTCTTTTTTTTACTCACTGTTTTTATATCATGTCTTTCCAGAGTTGCAGTGGATGACAGCTGAACAGGCTTCCTGAAGTCAAGGCATTTGTAACCCATGATCTGCCCCTCTAGTATCCTTTCATGTTGTACCATTATAGTTTCCTGGTTATATTGACCTCTTGCCAGTCTTTTATGAAAGAACAGACAGAATGTTTTGTCAATCCCAGCTGGGATGGAAATGTCTTCGTTGGAAGTGTGGCAGAGGCGTATCCAGTGGCATATTACATTTTCTGCCTTGCAAGGCCTTGAGACAAAAATCTGTTCTGTTTGAGTTTTGTGAAGCAGCCTTAAGGGGTAGACAAAGCAGCAAAAATTGACTGTAGGCCACAGTTGAGGTACTTGCTGAGCAAACGATCAGAAGTGACTTTTTGCTCCGCAGATAGCCGCAGTTGAATGTGTCCAATTTGAAGATTTGGCACAGCAGGCATGTCCATGAAGCAGGAGATCCAAAGATAGGCTGTAAAAAAAAACTTTTAAGGGGGGGTGCAAATTTTCCCATAGACCTGTCCCCCACTTGTGCTCCCTGCTTTCCTTTAGACTAATACGACTAGACACCATGACTGAAGTGGCATGGCACTTATGTACACACGCATTCTTCAGCTTATCACGCACATGCGTTGGCCAATCACAACATCATGTTGGTTGAAGAGGCATTTAGCACATGTGCACCTCCTGTCCTCTAGCATTGTGCCACAGCAGTAATGGTGTCAATATGTGTACTTCTGGTTGTTGAATTAGAGTATACATGTAGCTGCAGTAAATTTTCTTGACTATGCACCCCTTCCTCCAGCCATAATGTACCCTTCAAGCACATTGGCGGGGCAGATCCTGATTTACTTCTGCTGGACCAGGAAGGCAACGTAATTAAGGTTGGTACATTATTTTCTTGACTTCAAGCTGTGTGAACTTGTTGAGAAACATTGTCATTTCAATGTGTACATTATGACCAGAGTTGTAATGATTCGATTCACAACTCACTGATTCGAGTCACAATTTTTGGCAACTCAACTTGAGTCCTGACAGGTAAATGACTCAAGTCACTGCGAGCAAATGACTCAATTCAACTCAAGTCCCTCCTCGGAAGACCCAACTCAAATGAAAGTTGATAAGGCTCGAGTCCCAAATTAAAGGCAAACTATTATGCAAAAAAAAAAATTTACAATGACTTAGAATGCCACTTCCTAATGTTCATGTCATTCGGTAATATCTTCAAGAGCAAGCTGTGGTGCAAGCATGTCTATTGAAATCGAGGGGTGAATTTAAAAATGCCAAAAAAATGACTCTGTCTCTTTTTTTATTTATCATATTGTGTTCAAACATTGGTGACTTGAAATGATTCAAGCTAAATACTTTACTCGACTCAACTTTTTGTCTGATGACTTGACTCGAGTCACTACATTACAATGACTGGACTGCAGTCACTACATTACAGTGATTCAAGTCACAAAAATTAATGAATCTTACAAGTCCGATTAAGACAGGTTTTGTCAGTGGAATTAAAACCTTGAATGCTTTTGCTTTGACTTTGTTGTAAAGTGTGCACGCAGGTGTGTGGCACTTGCCGTAATCACACTTTTGCTTACGTGTAATTAACATCAATTTTCAACTTAATGCACGGTGATTTCTGTATGTTTTTTCCTGTCAGGTTACCACTGAGTATGTTTAAATAGAATTTTGTTGCACACCTCAAAAGCTATGTCCACATTGTGGCATATGTTTCTGAACAGCAAAAAGGTAGTTCTTCATTTCACACTTAATTAAACATCTTAAGTAATTTCTTTGTGATTACAGCGTATTGGTCTGAAAACCATGAAGCGGCCCGAAATCAACACCTTGTTTGACAACTTGGGCTTCTACAAGAAGAAATCCAAAGATGATGCGGTCCCTGAAGAGTTCTTACAAGGACCCTACCTCCCCAAAGAAACAAAGGAGGAGCAAGAACAAACAAAGGAAGAACTCTAAGGTGCATTTCGGATGGGTTTTCTTTAAGTATATCATTTTGTTGCATTTTCCGTACTTAACATCTCATTTTCAATTTCAATAGGTCAGATATTTTGTGAATTTTGCTTAACTAACAGAGTCAGATTTTGACATTGTAAGACTTTTAATACAAAAACACACCCCGAGTGCAATTTGCTATGGGAAACCTTTATTGGTCTGAAAAAGTCAAATTTTTTCAGAAGCAGTAAAACAGTAGACTTATTCATTAAGCCCAGTCCTCCATGCACAGTGCCACATGCCTCGCTCATACTGCAAATTTCACATTGCAAACTCGGCATTGGTTTTTTTTATACATGTAGATCAGTCCATGCTTGGAAGTCCTTAGGCTCTACAGTTGGTTTTGCACTTATGGCTGTGATTGTTCAAACATAAGTAGAGTTCTCTTTTTCCATTTCTGTTGAAGAGTTTTACATGTACCTCTGATGTTGGTGGCAGATCACACAAGTTAAAAGTCTCTGTGTAGAGCTCTGTGTTTCCATTGGTTGTTTTTTTGCAATGCTACCATGTCTGTCCAGAATTATATACCACAGTCCAGTGGGAATGTTCAAAGAATGTCCTTAGTTTTGCATCCAAATAATGTATTCAGGGTCGACCGGGAGTTTGTGCCATCCAGTTGCCACATTTGGCAATGGAGAAATTTGGGGCATATATTGGGGAAATTTTAGTCAAGATGCATAATCACCAAATTCCTCAGCCTGGTAGCTGAGTCTATTACTCACACCATGCAAAATCCAGCAAGGTTATATTTGATCCATGTTAAATCCTGACGATTGGGATTTTAAGCTTGAAAATACAGTGGCAAATGTCGGCAGTGTGTCGCATTAATTTAACCATGCGTGGTGTATAAACTTTCTGCTGAGGTGGAGGTGGAAGATTTGTACAAGGGAAATATGGTAAGTTGCTATAAACAAAAGGCAAGGTAGAAAAGGCCCAATGGGGACACAGCTTGAAATGAGCAGCTGCTTCGAATATCTACACAACTTATTCTCTAGAAATCAGCATCTCTTCGCATTGTCGCAGGTTGAGAGAAATTAACGAATAAAATAGAGAACTTGAATTTAAAGAAAAACCTGTCATAGTTTTAGGTATTTTTTAATTGGAAAAAAATCACATATTTATCTGTAACATTAGTTTTTATTTTTCTCAGTAACATCATGGATCATTTGGGGATAAACAGTGTGTGCTTGAGAAGGGGCCATGTCAGCATGACCATACACTGACTCAGACACACCGAACATGGTTGAGCTTCAATTGGATGTTGGTCCCTTTTGTCCCAAAGACCTTGCTACAAAATGTTCACATAGCCAATTGCGCACTACCGTCTGGCAGGGAATTGATGTGAAATTGGACCTGCCATGAATCTCTTGTTTTGATGTACTGGTACTTAGGTGTACCTGTTTGACCAGCAGGTTGATTATTTAAATCATGATGAAATTAATACTATAAGGCAATATATTTTGAACAGTTTTGCTCTTTTGTGCACTGTATACTGGAAATTTTTGTACTCCATTTGTTGGTGTTTATGGGTTTTATGTTTACATGTTTTTTTGGAAGCAAAATTTGTCCAGATCGTTTTTGCACATGTGGTCTTTGGATTTGCTCTGGATTCAGCGTATGACGCCAGCCACCTAAACTGACCCCCAGGGGGTGGTTGACTGACAAATTGGTCTGAAACGTTGCAAATGTGGAGGCAACATCAAAAGCAGATTGGACTGACTTTAGTGGCAATATAGCAGTCATGTTTGAAATAAAAAAGGCCTATCTATAACAAGTGTTTTTGTATGCTTGAGCATTATTATTTATTGATTTCTGTGTACTTGTATTTGGAATGCCAGTCAGTGTTCCATGTCAACATGACCCATGTAGCTGCAGTGGGACTGTCGTACATGTATATTATGGAAGCAAGCATGTTTTTTTTCTTGCATGATTGTTCTGATGTGAAGAGGGAAGACTGGGAGTGAGAGAGTGTGAATATTTTACTTGATTTGTAATTCTCTAAATGCACCAGTGGTCCATGGTAAGCCTGACTTTCCTCCTCGGTGGGGTTGTGCCATTTATTCAAACAATCACTCAATTATCAAACAATTAAATATTTATTGTCTTAATTGAATAATCAGTGGTGGAAATCTGTGAACTTGAAAAGGAAAAAAGGTCAAGTAATTGGTTACAAAAGTGTATTCTAAAGGCTTACTTTTAGGTGTTACAAATGCCTATGCCTAACAGTAAAGCCAAAAATTACTTTTCCTTTCCCTTGGAAGTTTTGCATTTTTCTGTCGGTAAAATACAATTTTATTTTGTTTCTGCCTTTATATGAATGTGATAAACCAAATGTATATTCGATTGAATGGTAGGTTGAATATTCAAATGTTTAGTAATTTGAATTGACTCAGCCTCATCACTCAGCTATATAAACACCTGGAGTGCCTTTTAAAACTGGATATTGCTGCCTGTTGTTTGGATTCCATAGACTGCAAAAAGGTGTGTTACATCTGGAAAGGTTGCCTTCTAGATGACACTAGCTCACAATGGTTGGGGTCAAAAATAAATTGTCACTTGTGTGATTTGATTTACATGTAGGAAATCCTTGGATGAAAACTTGGTCTGAAAAATTGGACAAAACGTTAGGCCTAATGGAGGCAGAATGATTTTCAAAGTGTTGGAGAGTGTTTTGAGACCATCAGCCATCAATTGACCAATCCATAAGCCCTACCGTATTGTGTTCTGGCCACTAGTGGTGGGAAAGGCACGTCCCCAGTTGAAAAAGTGGAGAGCTCTGATCCCCATGATTCTGCCACCAGTGGACAGGCCAAAGGTCTAGGCATATGGATTGAGCAGACCCTCCACTCTCTTCAGAAAGAACTTAAGATTTCTGTTCCACATTCACTTTCTGTAAAAATTTATGGTATTGATTTCTCATTTACCAAAGTTCTGGTAAATTTTGAGCTCAGCAAAATGTTGAAAGCGCAACAGAGGCTAGTGACGTGAATTTTGGATGATGTAGTGGAGTTCATATATTGCAATCAGTGCAGTGGTTTCATTTTGCATTAAGAAATTGACTTGACACCAAACTCTTACATTATACTTGACGGGACTAATCAATCAAATTCACCTTTGTCAGATTTATTACGTGTCATAGGATAAACTTGTAAATCAAGACCTCCAATTTCCCTGCCACCTTCAGTTAAATATTTTGGTTGATACACATGATGGAAAAACAAAATAATTTGTTTTATGCAAGTTTAAAACTGAGATTAAATCAAAGCACTCAACACCTTCTTATCAGTAAAAAGGTAAAAAAATGTGAGATAAAGTATTCGTTCCTTGTGACCAGGCTGTGCAGGGAAAGATACCTTTCACAGTTCCACACGTATCTGGTTACTTTTTTTTTACTGTACAGTTCCTTCCCCACTCCTCTCTTACCTATGCATCACAGTTGCCAATATTTGAAGCCATTTCACACCAAGCTGTGTCCTTCATATTTCATTGTGATTACTTTCAAAGCAAACAAGATTCACTTCTTCATCTCGCTGAAAAATCCTGTTTTTGATTATGTGTTAGCATTTTAAGATCGTAGTATCTTGTTGATCGATAACAATGATAAAACAGACTTCCACCTGTAAAATTGATACATGTTTTACATAGCTGCCAACCTGCTGTACTCCTTCCTGAGGTCAGGCATCACCACATAATAGATTAGATTATTAAATGAACTGAGGGTTCTTTTAAGTACCTTTTAATCTATCGTGTGGTAATGCCTGACCTCAGGAAGGAGTACAGCAGGTTGGCAGGTCTGATATTAAGTAGTTATTGATCATAAATACAGTACATGTACGTGTATATCTGATGCAGAATACATGTTTAATCAAACGTGGACTGGTGGAATATACAGGTACATGTACCATGGTAGATATGCACATGTATACACAATGTAATACTATTCTTGAGTCTACATGTACATAACTCCATGTGTAACTTACAAACTAAAATATGGTATTTGTTGGCTCCAACATTCTTGAAGCATCCTGTTTCAAGACATTTCTCAAACACCATCGAGGGTTTATGGTTGTATAGAGACTAAAGATAGATTATGTGTCAGGTCCTCAAATGTTGACAGGAGCAGATACAGTATAATTATGTTATCATGTTCACATTGTTCAGGATAATTCACAGTTTTGTTATGAATACATTTAAGCCACTTGGACACTAATACAGCTGTGCCTGGCCAAGATTACATACCAAAATGCCAAAGCTAAATGTAAATGGTCAAATCATATACATCCTGCATATACATATACTGCTGAACAGAATTCTATTCCTCCACCATTAAAACTAAAGTGGCTAAGGAAACAAAATCTTTTTGAAGCCGTTTTGTTTTCCAGGATTACATGTAAAATTTCAATTAATGCTTCCATTTGCAGATTTTCACCTCTGTAAATTGATGCCAAATGTTGAAAGTGATTCTCAAAATTTGTTGTTGACACAACCAAACTGTCTCTCGGTCAGGGTAACATAGACATTTTGAAATACATTAGAAATGGCTAGAGAAATGTAGCTGCTAGCCAGTGGTTTCCATAGGTTCATGCCTTATTCCCAGCCGTAGCCTCAATCTTTTTTTTTTCACCTTGTCAAGTTGATACTATCCATTAAAGACTACGGATGATTTGGAATGCTGTGTCTCATAGACAAGATGCTGTTCGCTGTGTTCTGTCTCTCACCATCTTAGAATTGGGTCTGTTCGTCTACATCTACATCTGCCTCCTCTGGTACGTGAGCTGTAGCTAAATAAAGAAATAATCAATGACAATGGGGCATTTTGGCATCGTTATTGAAAGCTTTGTCAAAGTGTTAACCCCTCTCCTTTCTGTGGTGAGGCCTGTTAATTCTTTAGAATCCAAGACTTTGCAGAACACCAGCGGCTCTGTACAACAGAGGTGCGTCAAGGTTCGTTGTCCATCATGGGCTCTACAACCCTAAGGCCATCAACATACTGCAAAAACCATGTGTCATGTGGATGTTGCAGGATTCAAGGTAGTGAGGGTTAATTTGTTCTGAACTTTCTTTTTTAATGTTTGACGAACTTCTGTAGAAAAACATGTAAATTGTTCACTCAAGTAGTGCATTGCTGAATAGGTGTACATAAATTAAATGTGAAAGTTGGAATTTCTGATTTGAGATAAGCAAGGGCAGTTTGTCATTGCAAAATAAAAAGAAAAAAAATTTGAATTAGAGTCTTTGTGGAGGGCCTTTTTTTCTGCTCATTATGTTGCGTTTGACCATAAATTTAGGTCTGTGCCGTAGAATCTGATACAGAATCGAAATTTGGAAGGACTACACTGTGCGTATACAACTGGAATTGTTATACCACGGTCATAGATACTGAATTTTTATTGGTCGCGAATTGATCACATGATATGCCACAAACCGGCACACATGTATCATTCATGCCTCGAGCGCACTGATGATGTTGCTGGGCTGAAAAAAATGATGGATAATGGTGATCTTTCCCACAGTTGATGTGTCGTGTCCAGTGTGTTGTAATTGTGTAATCTTGGGTACAAGGGTGGATTGCCGTGGTGGTGCTTCGCACCAATTATTACAGGATATGTGCACTGTATAGGGGACATTGAAGCACTGTGATGGTCAGACTATGCCTTATGAATTATCCTTGTAATTCAATATTTGCTGTTCAAGTGTTTAAGTTTGTCAAAGCATTTTAATTTATGAAATACATGAAATATGTATATATTACACATAAGACTGTTCCAGTGTAAGCTATAACCATGGTGTAACAACAATTGTTGCCTGCTGTGACAGGGTCCATGGGCTTTGTACACCCTCGGGGGCAAATGCAAATGGCACTCGAGGCGAAGCCGAGGGTGCCATTGCCCCCTTGGGTGTATAAAACACCATGACCTGTACAACAATTGTTAACTGTACATGTATCTCCTTTGACCATCATCCTGTTTGGGTTGAAGCTCTGAAAGTTTTTTCTTCTGTCTTGTGCATGTCACTTACCTCCAGCATTTTCGTACACATTTATCACCTTCTCCGGCCGATCTTCCACATCAGCATTTTTAACTCTCCTGTTACCAGTGTCAGCTTCCTCCTTCTTGGTGAGGGCTCCTACTTTTCCTAAGAACATGAACACCAGAATGATCGTGGCATCTGCCGTCAGACCGATGGAGATACCCGGAATACCATACAGGGGGTCAGCCAGGTGCAGCACACAGGCCCAGGCAGTCAGAATCAAGATGCTAAACAGACTACTGACTGAGATGGATTTACCTTCATGCTGGGCATGAGGGGAGTTGAGGGCGCCAAAGGAGGAGAAGAATGTGACCAGGACCAAGAAGTAGGCATACATCATGAAGATGGTTAGATCGATGTTGGAAATGCCACATGTTTGCATTGAACCAGGTGCGCAAGTGTCATTGTCAAAGGGTCGGCGAACGCTTGGAGGAATCAGGATAAGCCACTCGCCTATTAGGAAACCCTCTGGAAGAAGAAAGGCCAAGAATAACAGAGACTGAGACCAAGAGCCAGCAAAGTTCATGTCAACACCAGGCTTTTTGCGTGCAAATCGATTGGCGCGGATGCTCTTGGCAAGCATAGAGGCATACACCACACAGTACACAAAACTGATGCCAAACCGACGGATGCCACAGATAGCTGTATTGGGCTCAAACATGAACGTCAGATTCAGGAGGTACATGAGGATGATACCAAAGAGAAGCCACGCGCTGAGACTGAAAGATGCACTCTGAACAATATAACCCTGCCGATTACTGAGAAACAAGATGGCTATCAAGACTGCAAACACTCCACACAGTCCAGACAGAGCAAGGACAACGGTTGCCCATATACCATGATCTATCCACCTCCACACATGTACCTGTTGTGACTCAACAGGTCCACAATAGCACCCAGATGGATTTCTTTGAGGCTCTTCTGCATCGGGGCTATACAAGCAAGTTGACACCATGACCAGCTACATACAAAGCATTGACCAATGGAACAATTTCTCCAGACAACTTTTGGAGGGATTCTTGGAGTTGATTTTCAAGCTGGCAGTCGGATAAGCTGGGACAGATTTCCTGGAGATAATCTCTGAGATACGGATCTCTTAAACTTGCAGCTCGTAGGCTCTCTGAATTTGAGAAGTAGTCCTGTATTTCAGGAAGATCTTGGCTGTCACTGGCCACCACCAACATTCCTTTGGCTGTGTTTTCGAGACCAGACACCAACGTAAGAGAATCCCATGTGTCTGTCCCCACCCACACAAACCTCCTAGTCAGTTCAAATTTATCTGCGAACAACAGACTTCTGGCGTGTCTCTCACTGACAAATGCCACAATGACATTCAGAGACTTATCACTGCTGAAATCGTTGATGACCTTTTGGAAGTCCGTTGTATCATTAACATGTTGCTGTGGTCCAATGCAAATTCCAGCTTCCCTGGCAGCCATCTGGAATTCCTGATTGTTGACCTTGCCGTATGGAGTGGCAGAATGGACAGCTCCCACATAATCCCAATCATATGCCTTCAGGATTGCAATAATAGCAGCAACTTCTTCGGTGTATGGAGCGGATGTGCTCAACACGCGGGGATTGCTGCTGAGATTAGGACTGACAGCACCATGGCTAATCTGTAACAATAGATTGATTACACAATATTAAAGAAGAATTAATTTCTTTTAAAGAACTGAACTTGTTCTTTTCCACACCTGTCCTCCACCCTCTTCTCTTTGCATTCTGAATGACATGGGCATCGCCAAGATTTTTCCTAGGGATTAACATACATGTGGCTCTCTGAAGGGGAAGGGGTAAAACTCTACATGACGAGAATGAAAAATCCATTAAAAGGGGGGGGGGCTTGATTCTGAGGCATTTTTATCAAAACATGTATTTGTGTGCCCCTTTCTCATATTCGTGTTCCTTTCTTATTGCTGTCTGTTTTTCAATTTGAATTTTGTTCTGTTTACATTATGCCATTTTTTGTGGCCAAGTGCCTGCCTTTATCATTCCCATCATGCCTTTGTCTGATTACACTTTTTGAATTCATTGAAAATATTTTTGAAATACCAAACTGTACCTTGTAGATGTCCTCCATGTGTTTGGCAAAGAGCTAACTACTTACCATCGGCAGTTTGCTCTGGCTAGTCACAATGTGGGCAATCTCCTCAGCAACATCAGGATTAGCTGGACCTAGAACAGCAACACTAGGTCCAGTACTTTCAAGACTGACAAAATCACCCAGTAGTCCTACGAGCCTCCTTGTGGCAACTGCAGGATTCCCACAGGAATCCACCACAGTCACACCAAGTTTAACCCCTGGCAGAAGCGAGGGGTTGGCATTAAGCTTGTCAAGAGCATACAGGAGTGATGCCAGAACCAGTGATTCCTCAAGCTTAAGATCTCCACATGTTACCCCTTCTCCAGACTCACTTAGCTGAAGCACGACTGGAAAGTCCAAGTCCCCAGATATACGAAAATAGTTATTTTTGTTTGAAGTGATGTTTGTGGTTGTTGATGAAGAGTTGCATTCCAAACATAAACCAGTACATTTTGAAGAGAACACTGGATTAAGGATGCCATCATTAAGGTTTGATAGTCCACTGATGTCATCCCAAAAACCAATCTGTTTAAAAATACAGTCAGGTGTACAGGAATGTGAAAGTCAGAAATAACAGGCTGTAATTACAGTTGACAACTTGTATTACATGCCTGTTTGAGAATAAACAAATACGATAGTTTTGTAGGAGAGCAATACAGGGTGGTTCAACAGGTGATTGTTGTCACTCACATCCTGAAATCCAGAGAATTTGAATTTGTCTAGTGTTAATGAGTAGGGTGTTTAGCAAAAATCCTGTAATGATGGTAGGTTTGGCTTAATTGGATCTCTCCCTTCACAGATCGCATTTACAAAACTGACTTGTCCACAGAAATTTTTTACCTTAGTTTCTGTCTTCAACTTGCTGCCCTTGGTTTGCAATACATGTGAGTGCTCTGTCTTGTGTATGTGTTGCATTGCATGCTGCATTAGGTGCATTGTTCTGATTGCAGTAAAGGTATTTTGGTCCCATTCATACCAGACAGATATTTTAGACAAAGCAAGAAATACAGTCAGTCACCACATAATATTATAGGGACATTACCTCTTCATACTGGTACCTGTTGTTCATCTCCTTAAGCTGGTAGAGTGAGTACAGAGCTGCCCCATCCCCATTCTCAGCAAAGCTCACCATCTTCTTTGAGCCAACCTGACTGATGAAAGTTACATTTCTTAGGTAATCAAACCAGTCCTGGCTTGACACTCCATAGACGGCATCACATACACCCCTGTCAGGACATGTTTTGTTGATGAGGTTAGAGAGGGCATTTGCATATGCATGAATAACATTGATAATGTTTTCCATTCCCAGGCTGTTCACATCATCTCCTGAAAGCATCTCGGAGCCTGAAACAACAAATACATGTACATCAGAAATGTAAATCTGTCTTATTTAAACACAGAGACAAAGAAATACAAGTGGTTGTTGTGTCAGCATTCCCTCAATTTTTGTAATGCCCTTCAGTCAAATGATTTTAGTGCTTGTATGGATCTGTGCACAAGTAGTCATCCTGTTGGAAACAGAGAGAGCCTAGACTGTCCTACAGTTACCATGATACTCGTGAATCAGAAGTTGTTGGTTGGGTTTTTAGATCCAGTTTCCTCTACTGCAGATTTTTTTTTTTCATGTTTTTCCTTGTGATCTTAAAAGTAAAAATGTACAACATTCTTATGAAGTGTGACCAATAATTATAATTGACTTGATATTTTCGTTACCCTGAATAAAAAAGAAACAGATGCTGTATAGAAACTAAATTAAGCAGATGTACAGTCCATGAAAAAGCTAAGGGACATCTTTACCAGATAAAAAGTGTCTCTGCTCTCTATCGTCCCTGTGCATAGCCCTTACAATTGCCCATTTGTGTTGAAAACATTAGTTTAAATTGACTTTACAGCATTGCAGTGAATCATTAACCCTAACACTCCTCAGTCCTCCAACAGGTGAAGGATTGAGGAGGGTTAGGGTTAAGGCAGTTAATCGTTGACCAACCTTAGGGCCTCTCAAAGGTTATCAAGTTGCTGATTTGATTGCAAATGTTGCATTTACTTGTACACAGATGTCCCTTTTCTGCTATTGAATTATACTCAGATTGAGCTCGCGAGCATGCATTACCTGTACAGTTTTTGTTATATAATGTTTCGCCACCAGGCAGGTTGCATTTGAATTTCCATGCCCAGTATTCATTGAAGAAAGGGTTGATGCCATCGTGAGTCTCAGGAGTCAGTTGGAGGAAGTACTCTTCAAACTCGGGGATCCCTGATGCTTTGGGAGAAACTGTTAATGCTCCTACGTATACACATCAATAATAAAAAAAAAAAGTGAGACTTTATTTTTTATAAATGTCAGAAAAACATTGTCAAGGCAATAAACCAACTATTTCAATCAGGGAACTGGCTTACCTAAAGCATGATCTTCTAATCCAGGTATGTAGTCGGTCCTGGCACCCCAGGTATCTGATGCAACAATCTGGAATTGACTTGGATCCATATTCTTTCTATCCATCTCTCCAAATAAGGCTCTGGCATGTTCGTCGATCAGAAAAAGAATCAATGTTCTTGCTTCTGGTTTGGCTAATATGTTATTCAGCAGAATGGCAAAATTGGTGTCTGAGTCAACAACATGGGAGTTGGCAATACAGATTCCTTTCTGTTCGAAAAAAATGAATAAAAATTTAAGTTCAAAAGTTCAAATTTATTACTTATTAAAATCAGTATTTTTCCAAGAGCAAAAATAGATTTATAGTGGTGTCTTTTGATGATCGCTTTAAAAATCTGTGGTTGAAACACAATTATGGCACATTTGTTTGCAACATTATTACCTCTTTTGCTGCCTCTTTGAGAGCCTTGATACCACCTTCTCCATAAGCGCCCATGGTATGGATCGTCTGAATGTAAGTCAATCCTAACGCTGTTAACAAGTCAACCATTGCAGCAGCTTGTTTGATGTCTGAGGGTACCGTACGAAGAAAATTGCCAAACATGCTCCTGTCGCTCAGTGCTGGACTGGTGGCACTGCTGGCAATCAACGGCACATCTGCAACCTGCAGGACTTTGCTTTCTGTGATGGCCTTACCACTGCTCCCGGAATGCAGCATGCCCAACAGGTAGGACTCATTACCTTGGCTTGGAAACCCTCCACTGAGGAAGCCCCATCCCCCAGCCAACTGGAATGCCGCCCTACCAGCAGCAGCCGTGTCCCCGCAGATATCATTCACAGTCATTGACAACTGCACACCTGGAAGGAGACTGGAATTGCAGTTTATTTCACGAACTGCAAAGTTTGCTGCCTCCGCCTGGGTAATCCAGTTCTCCTGTATTGTGTTGCATTTTGATCCACGAATGTCAAAGAGAGCCTCAATGACAAACTTGGTGCGACCGTCGACGTCTCTGCACACGGGGTCAACACAGAATCCCTGTCCGTGTAATGACTGAGGCAAACCAATGACAGGTCCCTCTGGGCTGTAGAATTTAATCACAGTCTTGTTCAGAATAAGACCTCCATCTGATGTCCACTCACCAACCTACGACAATAAAAATACAATCTTTGGGAATGAATTCTCAGTTTTAGTGCCAAATAAGATGCAGCTGAATGGATGCTAGACACCTGAACAAGGAACTCTGTGAACGTTGACTTACAATAATCTCTGAGATCAAGGTGTTCATGTGAAATGTAAATGGACATAAAAGACATACCTGATCATACTGGTAGGTGCCATTTTTCTCTATAAACTGGTATAAGGAATACTGAGCAGGGCCATCTCCATTCTCATCAAACCTCACTCTCTTCCTCAAACCAACATGACTGATAAAATCAACTGCTCTGAGGTGTTCAATCCAATCCTCACTTGGCACATCAAAGAGAGCATCACAGACCCTTCCGTCTGGGCAGGTGTCCCTGATGAGATTTGACAAGGCAACTGCATACACATAAACTGAATTGATGAAGTCTTCCACTCCCAAGCTGTCAACATCACTGCTCGACAGCATCTCAGATCCTGATTCAGTATGAAAATTGTGAAACTTTTTCAGTAGAAATACATTCCTCATATGTTGCTTTGATGACCAGGCCGCACTTAGGGTGGCCCAAAAGGTGTAAACTAAGACTTACAAATGCATATGTGGGCTTAAACTTCAAAATTATGGGATTAAAAAGCACTGTTTGGATTTTTTTAAAACTTTACTCCAAAGTAAAAGTACCATGACAGGATAATTTTATTCATGTACCTGTACAGTTCTGGCTAAACCGTGGTTCTGCTCCAGGAAGGTTGCATTTAAATGTGTCCATCCAGTATTCATTGAAGTAAGGATTATTCTCAGCATTGTCAGGAGTCTGGCTAAGAACAAAATCTTTGAATTCCGGAACGGCTGCAGATTTGAAGGTCACCGTCAGAGCTCCTATGTTTACAGAATTATTTAAATGTGCTTAATACTTCAGTTTCCTGAAATACAATTACCCTGAACTCTGTAGATACCATTTTGTTGTCTGGGATCATACATAGATAATAATGATCTCTTACAGATTTAAGGCATGTTTGATGTGAAAGTTCTATTCCATGATTGTTTTTATGGGTAGCACATTAAGTGGGTACCCGATTGGAGTAAAATGTGAATAGCCGCGAAAGAACCTAACCTTAATAAAGTTATTGTAATACATATTACTTGAAAAATTGGACAAAACATAAAAATGCATTTAAATTATCAATTTCTCTTTTCCCAAAGCACTTGTAGACAACCTTGAGTAAAACTGTGAAAAATGTTATGAAACATTTCTTTATTTGGTGAGTGAAAAGTCACTGAGTAATTTACATGTATAATGTTGATTGTGGGTATCCCTGGTCCTTAATTTTGACAACAGTTCCTTTGCCGGATACTGAGGTGTAGTCAGTTCTGACTCACAGTACCTTTGGCTGGACCTTCCAAATCAGGGATGTAGTCCATCCTGGTGCCCCAGTTCTCGGATCCAATGAACTGAAACCGTCCTGAATTGATATTCATGGAAACCAGCTGCTGGAAGAGGGCTCTGGCGTGGGAGGAAAACAGGAAGACGACAACCACCCTGGCGTCAGACTTCTCCATGAGGTCATGGACTAGGTCAGCGAAATTAGTGTCCGAGTCTACTCTGAAGGAATTGGCAATGCAGATTCCTGTCTGAAGGCAGACATTATAGTGGAAGTATTGATGTCTCTTAAGTTATGATTCTTTCTCTGATGTTATTTGTTTTGGGTAAAAAGTATTCATTATTGTGTTTATATATGTAATGTATTCTCACAAAAAGACTCTCTTCATTTGTCAAAAATGAATGTACAATATTTTGAGAAATGTTTTGTTCCTTATTTTATATTGTTCTACTGCAGTGAGTCCTAACAACAGTAAAACTAAAAAACTGATGCACTATCAGTATCAAGAATAATTACACACAATTACACACACTGTCTGTTTATGCTGACTTGTAAAATGACTCATAACTCATGAGAACTGTCTACTAAGCAAAGTCATTTGTGGCTGTTTGCTCAACACCTGTCTCATAACCATGTGCAGTCAGTTTTTACTGCATGATGTGTTTTCTGCAAAAGTCAATGAGGAAGAGGTATTTGTCTCACAGCCTTTCAAGGCAGAAAAAGCAGCAAAAATTGACCACATACCTGAGCTGCATACTGAAAAATGGCCAACTTTCCTTTTTAGTATTGTAAATCTTTTTCGTTCTTACCTCTTTTGCTGATGCCTTAAGTGCCTTAATAGCCTCATCCCCATAATCACCCTTTGAGTTGACCGTCTGAATATAGTTGAAGTTGAGACTTGCCAAAAGATCCACCATAGCTTCAGCTTGTTTGACATCTGAGGATATCGTACGTAGAAAGTTAGGGGACTCATTTTTGTCACTCAGAGTAGGACTCGTTGCTGTATTGTCAATCACTGGTACATGGGTAACCTGCAGTACTTTACTGAGTTCTCTTGCTGTCCTACTACTGGCGGAATGCAGTGTACCTAGGAGGTGGAACTTGTCCTCTTGGTTTGGAAATCCTCTGTCAAAATCCCAGCCCTGGATCAACTCCAAGGCAGCCTTAGTTGCTGCATTTACTTCCCCGCATATGTCATCGGTTTTGATGGAGATATGAACATCAGGCAGTAAACTTGGGTCTTGGTTAATTTTGTGAAGGGCATAGATAATTGCCTGAAGTTGGTTGAACCGAGTTAAACTCAAGGAGTCGCACCTAGAACCATGCAGATCAAGCAGAGTGTGTATAATAAATTCAGTGAGATCTTGGCACCTGGGGTCAAAACACGATCCCTCCGGACACACTGAAGTGGGAGGATCAACAGGGGAATCTCCTTGGCTGTAGAATTCTACCTTACTCTTGTTCAGTGTCAGGCCCTGATCTGAGTTCCACTCACCAACCTGAAAAAATATGGGAGATACTTCTCATCATTCAAGTATCTGCTGGTATGAAGTTGCGGTTCAAAATGCAGAGTGTAAATGAATCCTAGTTTGGTTTTCAGAACATGGTTTTGTCAGTCTGATTAATTTCATCACTTTTACCCACCCTGCAGTGTACACACTGAAAAAACTACCACTGGTATTCATCCAAACCTATGGAAATGCATTCATGTACCGTTTGGAAGTAGTACATGTTTGGTGGGCTGGTGCTCTTGAACTGAAGAACATCAAAAACTTGAATTGCCGGGTCACCGTTCTTATCAAACGATATGGTGCGACCGTCAATTCCTGTGAAGTTCACTCTTTTGATGAAGTCAATGAACTCTGATCCTGGTGACAAAAAGATAAGATTTTATCCTAACTCAACACCAACAGTTACATCCTCTTTCTCTACTTGTGTGTTCCTCTTAATCAGTCAATAGGCATCAAGATTTCACATTTTAACTCAAAAGGATGTCAACTTCATTCAAAATGGACTCTTTCTGTGAACTTTTAAGCATGACTGTAGAAAATAAAATTCCAATTGGGTCTGTCTCCCAACATTCAGTGACTCATCTAACTGAATTCACATGAAGGATTGAGCAGTATCAGACAATTGTCGAATACCCCTTCCACTGATTGACCAATTCATTTCAACTAACAATTGACATTTGTTGTTGATTAGGCATCAGACAGACTCTAAGTACTAGTCATGATGTCTCACGGGTAGTAAACACCATCAGCTTTTGTCATTATTTCATGAGATTGGCTGATTACGTAATATTCACTACAACTAATACATTCCACTGACTTGTTTCATATTTAGTCAACTGCTTTGTGAGAAATCAAGAAAAACAGCACGGCATTTTCAACGCTTAAATCGAAGATCATGTAATTTATCTTGCGGAAATTCTATGAATTACAATGCGTTCATAGTAAGCGAACAATATCCGCATGGTCAGGGTGGGAAACAGGCATGACAGGTTCTCATTCCCTATAAAAGGAGCTGTATTCACTATTTTTTTTTTTAAATTATGGATTGAATAACTATAACATGAAGCATACATAAATCTTTAGAAAGGCAGAACAAACTTCGGTTGAAAAGGGAGGTACCACCTGTTCATGGGCATGCATGTATTGTGCTTCCACAATAATATCGTTTGGATTTCTGGTTGCTAGATCAGGCGCTGCGTGAGGTTGAATGTGAATTCCGTGAGCAGTACATATGGATGGGTGGAAATTCATAATGATGGGGTGTTACATTTGTTATTGAAATTATGGATATTGTATTTTGCTCCCAAAATAAGTGTGACAGTACATGTATGCCAACAATGCATGGTATGTTTTCATGTTTGTGCAATTATTGTTACCTTTGCTATCATGTAAGCATTCACTATTTGTATATAGCACAATGCCTAATTATTCTCTGTGATGTGTGATGCTATTTTCCTTTCTCATCAGTCCAAAACTGTGACATAAAGCTATCACATTCCAACCCAGTTGACACTTCAGCAGATGCTCCTGAGTGTTGTACGAAGTGCTCTATCTCTTTATGATCATGCATATTTGACAGTTCTGAATTATTCTTGTGACACCATTTTGCGCTGGCACATTTTGATTTCTAATTGTAATAGCTTGGGAACCCAGAATGTGGTCACTAAACGTGGTCATTGCTGACCACACACCAGAGGAAACTAGAGTTTCACCTATTTGCCCTTCCATTCAACAATTAGGCCAGTGTGAAACTGACCAGGAATTTCTCCAGACTGCACTGTAGTTATTGTTCAAGCAATTTTCCAAATTCACAAAAAACTAAGACGTTGAAAATAAGGCTTAGTTACAATAGAATTTAATTATTTGATTGAGTCACCTGCTGTTTTCCGGAAGTCTTGCATCTACTGTACTTTTTTTTCTTTTTGTTAATTACAAATTATGTACATACCTTGGATATTGGCCAGTGCCTCACACACCCCTTGCTGACCACCACATTTGTCCTGGTGTGCCAAGGAGAATGCAGCTATGTAAGCATGAATGGCATCAATTAGTCGTCCAGTAGGACCGTAATTGAATTCCACATTTGGATACCACTGTGCAAGCCACGTCTTGTATGCATCACCCATGTCCACAAACGGCGACAAAACAAAGAGACCGCGAAGAGCCTTTGCATTGCCTGGGATGCTGCTGAAGTCGATGTCTAGCGGTGCATAATTGCCAGAGAGCCATGTCATGTCATAGGCAGCACCTTGGATGCGTTCCACAGCCAAGAACAGCCTCCTTATATTGTCTGGTAAGGCCCACAGAAGCACAACTGAAGAGAAGAACACTTGTGCTTTGAGTTTGAGAACTTGCTTTGTTAACACAAGGAGTGAGTTTGGTACTGCCATGTACATTTGCTTTTTCCAAAATTCTGTCTTCAGAGGTAAAGTTGTAAAGGAGGATGGGTATGTTCGAATATGCCATCATGGGCTTACACATTGTTGCACCATCTACCTCAGGTTTTATGCATATGGGTTATTCTATTAATTAGGGGTCCAATTTTTTTTCTTTCCCTGTCACATCTAACATATGATTTGTAAGTTCAGAACACATTCTCTAATTTTCAAGAGTGATGAATTAATGCAGATTACCTGCCAAACAAAAAGAAATAGTTTGAAATCAATTTTGCTCACATTTCCATGTCAAATTACACAGGTCGGGTGTAACAGGGATGCGTCACACTTTTGAAAATGACCCGTATCTCCATAAACTGGAATTAACTTTTATACAAGTTTCACAAACTTCATGCGATACACATAGTACCTAGGAGAGTCCAAATGTTCAATATGTTTCTGAAGAGCAAGTTATAAATCATACCACTGATATTCTGTTGAATGAGGTCATTCACAATTGCATCATATGTGTGGTCCCTTGTCTCTGTGGCACCAACTCTGATAGGCTTAGTCAGACAAAATCCAGCCTCTTTGATGGCATCTTCCAGAGCTTTGAGTGCATTCATCCCGTATGTGTCATCACTGTGAACTACAGCTGAGTAGGTCCAGCCATAACTCTTCAAAATGTCCACTAGGGCCTGTTCAAGTGGAAAATATGTTGGTCATTCTGGTTATACATGTAAGTGTGTAATTTGTTTAATTGTAGTCCTCTACTATGGCGTTTTCTGAAACCGGCCTGCTTATTGGGGAGAGAGGATATGAAGACATGGTTTTATCTGATTATTAAGTTGCTCGAACAGTTGTACAGTGCAGACAGGAGTGAGATCAGATCTTTGGGTCATTGCTTTGTTTGTACGGCTTTAAAATGGCAATAGTGATGCCTCATTTTCAGAGGGGAGGTTTGGGTGGCATGACAGTTGAGCTTCACGTGGTCTCTGACATTGATGGACAACAAGTTGATACTTGATAACAAGTTGATCTACCACCCCTGAGGTTGTTTTTAGTGATCCACCATTAGCTTCTTATATTTAGCTACCGGTACCTGACTAAACTGTCTTACAGATCAGATCTTCTCAACATTTACGACACATGAGAATACGGAATACTTTGATAGAAAATAGCATCCTGATGTATGCACAATTGCTTGCTTTGAAACTGAAGCCTATACTACCCACTACATTGCCTTCCACCCAAACTACCATCCCTGGAATCCCAGTTTGATTTTGAAGGGCTCAGTCACTCAAGCGAGAAATCACTTAGCAACAAACAATGTAGGAGGTCCTTCTGCCTGATGAAAGCAGAGACTTTCCTGACTACTATCTTCATACCTTCACTGGCAGCCAACATCACGGCACCTATGTGAAGTCTTCCATCCAATAGTATCTGATCCATTATTTGCATGACCTTCGCACCAGTAATAACTGTAAGCCTTCATCAGTTGCTGTCAATTAATGTGATGTGCCACAAGCCCTGGCCCTATATATAAGAAACTTTTACACCCAATCTGTGGTTACAACTGTTCAACTGTCAGTGGAGAGTTACTAAGCAACCGGGATTCTCAGGTAGACTTAACCCTTCTATTTGATGCTCATGAAGAAACTGCTCACATCACTGGAACACTACAACCCAGATTTAGCCTAGTGAATGAGTGACTCTGTTGACACTCTGACAAGATCAGTCCTCATCTGCTTCCCCCACAGCCATTACAGATCTGTCATTATCAAAGGCACCTCCATCCTTGCCCCAATTGATGCCATCTCTTCCAGCAAAGAGATGGAACTTCTGCAAAGCAGACTGGGCTGACTACAGGTCAGAAGACCCTACAACCTCCCTTCCTCCCTGGTGGCCAGTAACATTGAGCAGCCTACATGTACTCATCACCCTTTCACAGATGTAATAAAAATTGCCTCCTGCAAGGCCTTCATGCCATGCCGATGCTACAAGGCTTATACGCACCAGGTTGGGACAAACTGGTACGTAGTCACGGGTCGGGACAAACAGACTGCACTGCCTACAATTTACTCAGCTCTAATGAAGAGAAAGCCTCTGTTTTAACTTCTCAGTGAAAGTCCAATCCAGGAATAACACAAGCTGATATAATCATAAATGCAGCTGACAACATTGACTTCACACACTAAGGTCAGAAAGCATGACAAATGATTAATCGCGTCACTGAGGGGATCAGCAAAACACAATCCCTGCCTGTCCCTCCAGGTACCATTGCCCGTACTCTTATCATGGCAAAGCCTCAATTTACACGGCTATAACACCAAACTGAAGGAGAGGAGAACCTCACCATCTGCAGTCTTAGATCTTGCACAAGAGTTCATCACCACCTTAAAATTCAGTTTGCCAGCAACACCCTAAAACAAGGGAAGGTACCTTGTCCAGATAACATCAGTGTTAAGCAGTTAACCCCTTGCAAGCTCCCTGCCTCTTGACTGACTCAGGCATTTTATGTTCATATGTTTAGCCACTAGTACAGTTGAACCTGCTGGAAAGCACCATAGCAAGAAAGTACTGCATCTCTCTGGTGAAGTAATTATAACATACCATGATGATAGCAGAGCTGTCAGGTGGCAGAGTCCTGAAGAAATTTGGGTATTTCTCTGCATTACTCAAAGAAGTGGACGTTGCAGTGAAAGAAATAGCTGGCAGGTCAAGTGGTTGCAGAAGTGGTGCCAAGGACTCACTCCAGGAACTATATCTGAAGCCAACCACACCTGATTGTGAAGAACAGAAGGCTTTATTATGCAGATGATAAAAAAATTTGAAGTACTCTTTAATCTATCATGGCTAGGCCAATTAGTGCTCTGCAGTTTCAAAATGATTGGGTTAAGGTAGCATTACAGTTTGTGTGAATTATTTATCATATGTCATTGGCTCGTCAGCCCAACTAAACTGAATTACATGGGGGTGTTGGAAATTATCAAATTTGCAAATATTAGTCCTGTAAAAGAGATAGTGGCAGAACAAATATGGAACACAGAAGAATAGTCTCCCAGCAAGGGGTTAAAAGGCTTGTCAGAGCAAGAAGCCTGACCAAATGGAAGGAAATGAGTTGAAAGAATATATTCTTTGTCCGAATTACCTGATTGTGCTATGGAATAACACATGTGGCTGTGGTCATTTCACATAGACTTGTGCATTATTTTCAGTCACAGTCAAGCAACTTGGACATAGTTCAAGAACATCTTTAACTTACCAAGTCTAAGTGTCCTGTTTCTGCATACCGTTCCATTTGCAAACAAATCATCATACCTTTCATTTGCAAAGCGCACTACACTGTATTCAGCAACTTGGAATGTATCACACAAGTCATAAATCTCCAAGCCTGGATAAATGAAAATGAATGTCATTACTTGTAAGGAGAGAAATGTCTCAAATAAATATAACAAACTCTGTTGTTTTTAATGATTCTTTCAGTGTGTAAAAAATAATAAAATTTCAAATTGCATTCTTAAGGATTGTGGAAGTTCCATGTTCATAACCTTTAATAGGAAGGTGAGAATGAGAAATCTGTACCCGTGGGTTTTTATTCAAAGTCTCTGAATTTGGAAATAATGGGAACGATGTGTCAGCACAGAAAGTTAGAGTGACCCTAATCTTTAGATCTGGGAACCAAAGTTTAAGCAGTTACCTGAATTAATGCATCAACACATGCCTGTTTCTAAATATTTTTGAGTCAGTGCAATGAATGAAAAAGTAAAACTTGCCCCAGAAATTATGCATTCACTGACATGGGCATAAATCTCAGGGGATGGGGGTATATCCCCCAAATACATTTTGACCTGAGGGAACGGGCTATTGAATTGTCCTCTCACTTTTTCATGGTGAAAAAAATTTAATAGGGCAGACTGTGAAGAAAGTCAATGTATTCAATAGCACTCAGAGACAGAGACCAATTGGAGTAACGAAGCCATGTCCTTTTGATGGTTTAGCAGGAGTGTAAAACATTACAAATATAAATCTGTATCGTAAACATCACCCAATAGAGACAAACCACGGCCCGGCAAGTCATCACACTCACAATTTCCCATTCAGCCTCCCCCCGCATAAGGTTATGCCTCCGCATATTGAAATCATTCAAGAGACAAGGGAGTCTTCTAGTGCAATAGTCATTTACCAACACTCAGCCCAGCTAGTTGGATGGAGTCGGGCCAGTTGTCAGCAGCTGCTGCAGCAGCTTTCATTAACAGTGAACCAGAAGTGGTCTCGGCACTGAAGTTGCATAGAGCCCCGCTGGATGTATCCTGGCCAGCCTGATGTAAATTCAGCATAAGCCCAAGGGTAAGATCTGCACTGGGCTTGGTGAGGATGGGTGTAAACCCCTGCATGACCGGGCATGATTGGCCTTGCTCAGAGGAGACCGGCATCACTGTCGCCATGGATACAAAGAGAATCCAACCGAGTTGGTTCGGAGCCATCATTCTCTGACAAGTGAGAACCTTCTTCCTGAGATTAAAAAACATGAATTTAACCAGTTTTAATTGCTGACATATCATACCTTTCCGATCATTTGTGGATTCAGAGAGGGTGTCTCTGAGAATGACCCCCCATTTAACAATTCAAAGGAAAATCTTTTTCCTTCAGTATTTTTCTCATGTTCTTGACTGGTTATTTAATCACTTTAAAGACACAACATGCCCTGCATGAAAAACATGCCATGCTCGTATGTTCAGCTCATCTTCCATTTTGGGCACCTTAGCTTTCATTAATGCAGGCTGCCTAGCCAGCCCCTGTTATAAATCTGAATACATCACTTCAGATTAATTGCTTCAGAATATACATGTATTCCTTTGCCAATCTGAAATTTACTCTGAAAATTTGTGCTTCACAGATAAATGGTGAGTGTTAAATTGGCCAGCAAATATATGTTGGGAACAGACAAGAAATGAAACCCAAGTTATTTCTCTTTTGAAAAACTAAATGCCCAGGTTTTGTCAAGTGTTACTTTTTTGTGGATTAGCATTCCAAATTTGTATAAATTTATGAATAATTGTTTTGGGGTAATTTAACTATCAATTCATTCTTGGCTGTTACAGGTAGATAATCAATGATATAAAAATGCAAATCAAGTCATAGTTTGAATGCAGTTATTCAAAACACGAACAGAAATACCTACAATTGTGTATTCAATATGTAATGGTAGGTTTTGGAAACCTTGAGGGTTGCATATTGGGATTCAACACATGGTTTTTTTTTGAGGGGGGTAATGTAACATTCCATTGCATTATCCATCCAAAATAGAAAATAATAAAAATTTTAAAAAGATATTTTTTATCTTAATATTCAAACGTTGAGGATGTTTGAATGAACCCCACTTTGAAACGTCACTGATTTAGTCATAATGCATGATCCTACAATTTTTTGTCACCTATCAAGAATTATATTAGTGCCAGAAATACCACTGTGTCGGGCTCAGCTTCATGGACTTACAAATGAAGGTTTATATTTGATGGCTGGTCTAGCCATGTATTGATCTTATTGCCAGATGCGTGTTGATATTTTGCAACTCAACTTCAAAGGTTTTCTTTTTCATTCTGCATACACAGCAAAATAGTTTCGATCAACCAGGACTAGCTTCTCAAAGTTTGCAGGCAACAAATAAAGTGGTCAGGCAGGCGGTTACGTTTCTGGATAAGCTCGTTAAGGTTGAAGTAGGTTGTTCAAATGTACAGTCAGTCAATTGGGAGCAGTCTGAGCAGATGCATTGTTAAATAGCACATATGTGAAAGCTTTAAAAAGTTCACTCAATCAGAAGGTTTGATTTCCTAGATCCTGAGAATATTCTCTTCCTCAAAAGACCAGAGCCAAAATGAAAAGAGGTTACCATGGGTGTTAATCATGTGACGCACGGGTTGTTTCTTTAAGATGCATGGTAAATGTAGCTTGGGTCACTCTGACCACAGGCATCGAAGTGGGTTTGATTCAACAGTTTATCTCATCGGTACGGGTTGGTGAGACTAAAGTGATCGAGGCAGAGTTATTATGTTATATAAACCTCTTTGGGGTAAACATTTTGCTGGTCTCATTCCATGGTGAAACATCCCAAGTTGACACAAGGAAAGTGCCTTTTTAGGTTTCTGGCAGGAAAAGAGTCTGTTCACTTTATGTTACACCTGATTGAAGCAAGAATTGGCTGTTAACAAATTTAGATTGAAAGATTGAATTGCTGCCATTGCTGATGCAAATTTAGTTCAAGGTACATGTACTTGAGCGTCATGAGTAATGGTGACTTTGTTGCCTTATGTGTTTCCAGTTCCTCTCTGGGAAATCGGGTTTGGGCAGCTCGAGTGAAATGAGTTCTATAACATTATTTGTAGGAAAAATGTGGCCTAAAAATTTCTTTGCATCCTAATTAAACACTGATATCACTTTCATCTAAAGTCTCAGAACATTTTGCAACTTATTCCATTTTTTTCCAGGGGCAAGGCATTTTGAAAGTTCCAAGTGCTCTCCAACGTTCTGTTATACCTACACAGCAAGACTTCAGCACTTACATTTACAATTATTATTAGATTCAAGTACCAACAAGTAAATAAAAGTTTTAAAAGTTTAATCTGGGCATTTTGCACTCACCAAATTGAGTTGCCTTTTTTCTTTTTGGAGAACTTCACCTTCAGGACAGCATGTTTTCCTCTCTTCAAGCCACAGTCAAATTAACATGATAGGTGCAGGTTGTTTTGGATTGTGGCAGCCTTGCCTAAACCTGAATTGCACAAAACGTGACCAGTCAGTCGTAAACAAGGTTGGGGGAGTTGTGCTTTTTAGGCTACAAAAACAACCCCCACATTCCCACATTCCTTTCTGTTCTTTAAACTTCCATATTTCCATATAAACATGGTCACAAGAGCATGGAAATCAGTTGTGTGAAAAATTTGTACCACTTTCATTCAATGACTCATATTGTAGACAATATAGCATGACCATGTACGTATTTGGAAGTCTTCCCATGTTATCAAGTTTTATTGAAATGTTTCTTCTTGTCTCCATATCAGCCAAGAACAACTGGTTGGAGGATGGGGAGATTTCACCACCTACATCAGCTTGATAAAACTTTATAAATTGTTTTTCTAGCAGTCGATGTTCTTCATGGAACATTTCAAAATGTCTTTATCGAAATTTTGCACAGTTCTACGATGAACTGTTTGAATTGCAACTCATAGTTGGTAACTGTTTACAAATAATAAGAGTATTTGTGTCAAATCACGCTCAAAAGACAACCTTGATGAGGAAATACGGTGTCGCAATTGCAGTCCAAATAGCCAAGACCCACATATTTTAGCA
Source organism: Acanthaster planci (assembly GCF_054643075.1). Classification (NCBI taxonomy): domain Eukaryota; kingdom Metazoa; phylum Echinodermata; class Asteroidea; order Valvatida; family Acanthasteridae; genus Acanthaster; species Acanthaster planci. The sequence goes on along the minus strand of NC_141785.1, from coordinate 14,249,844 downwards.
AGAATAACTGACATATTTTTCTTCTTTACTATGTAGCAATCCCAGGTCAGCATCATTACAAATTGAATGCAATTGGGTGATGAAATATGACTCAATAACAGTGCTTTTGTTATGCCTGCTAGGTAAAAAAATCCACCTCTTGGGTATTTTAAACTGCTACTGAAAAACAGTAACTTCAAACTAAAAAAAAAACAGCATTTCACCAGTTATTACACAGGACTTCGTGGAGATAACGTCTTTTATTTAAGGGCCATTGATTTTGTGTGTGCTCCGAATAAATCATTAATTTTCCTCCATACATTTTTCAGGTAAATAAGTTAATAAGTAAATAATCTAACTTGATGCATGTAGGTAGAAGCTGCACCATGAGAAGAGAGACTTTTTTGCCAGATCAAAACACTGCCCTTCATGCATAAGAAGCCATGCATGCAAAAAAGGTGTACACTTAATGAAAGTGGACCTAAAATTGTGAAAGGAATACAAAAGTGTTGCGGTCAGTCGGTCAGGTTTTTGTTACTTCACTAACACAAAACAACCATCAACCTTTCCCCAGCATAAATAGCCCTTTCATCCTTTTCAGAGGGGAACTGGTATAAATCTCTGAGTCCACAGATTTGTAACTTTTGAGCTGAGTTTAAAGGGCTACTTGTGTGGCTGAAGTTGGTTTCCTCTGGAAAGTTCCATCTGGTAAGTACATATTGCGTAAATTGTAAACTGCAAAAAAGGAATGAACAATGTGAAGTTGTAAAAATCAAGTTGTAAGATTCAGATGGCATGTGGCAACTGTGACAAAATTTGAAAAATTGCTTGATAATCGTGACGGGTCTTAAAAAGCCCAGTTGGCTCATTAAAGTTCCAAAATCTGGAACATAAAACAGCCCACAGCCTTCATGATACAGCCTGTATAGCCTTTGCTTCTGCTGTGCTTCTGATGTCATAACTAAGACATGTTGCTTTTAGATGTTTCATGATTTAAATAAACTTTAGTTCAGAGAAACCTCAGTTTAGGCAATGGACAACTTTTGGGTAAAGTGAATCAAATGATTATTTTATTATTATCAATAATCAATTGATCAATATATTTATAATTATATCAATTTCATCATTATAATCTCCATTATAGGAACAACAAACATTAGGGTTTTGGAGTCGTGAGAACACTGAATGCTTTGGGCTTATGTTGGCTTTTGCAATTAAAGCCTTCAGGTTCCCATGATTTGACATTGAATTTTCATATCAAGGTTCATATACCTGAACATTCATGAAAAAACCCTTGAATCGCCACGCATGGCACAGTAAAACTCATAGGCTGTCAAGGAAGGTTTAGGCACTGAATATGAACCAACCCTCACCCAATTAGGTTTGCATACACTAGCAATTAGCATTCTTTGTGCTAGGCTGTTGGTTAATATACATGTAACTATAGATCTACCGTCCCCAAGTGTAGGCTGAAGCAGCAGAGATGAACCCTTGCTTCATCAGGAACTTCAGATGCATGTGAGAATGAACTTCAGGCTGATGATGATGATTAATGAATCAACTTCTTTGCCAGTGAGGCTGAACTAAAACAATTCTTGAACGACGAGATTCATACACATGTACTGTGAGCCAGCCCTTTCCCTGTGGTCCTTCATTTAGTGTTTTTGCTTCATTATTCCACTCTTCGTCATGAGGCTCAAACCACAAACCACCCCTTGCTTCACAAAAGAATTAGAACTTAAAAACATGAACAAATGCACAGGACTTGAAGATTTGTGTTTTGGAGAATATTTCGTCTGCTGCTTTTAAAACAAGATTCTTACAAGAGCAACAAAATGTCTGACCATTCTTACTTTCACCCTTCTTAGATTTATATATCTCTAGACTCTTCAGTTGGTACGCAGTAGGCTTTTATTTCTAATGACAATGGAAATAATGTCAAAATCAGTATGTGTTTCTGATTATTGCATTGTCAAAATGATAACCACCAAACTATTCCCACTGTAGCATACCCAAATATGTTGACTGATGCTACCTTGAATTTACAGCCCAGTAGTCCCGCTCCACTCAACAGGAAATGCAGCTCATCACTAATGCTTTTAACCCTAGGTCAGCTTTCCCAAGCTTGTCATGCCTGGTTGATCAAGAGGATTGTTGTATACAAAAAAGTTTGTCAAGATAAGTTGCTCTGGATTGAATTTGACAGACGCTGAATATATGCTTGCCACTGATGTGCATGTCAGTGGCATGCAGGTTTGGCGTCAGGGGAAGTATGGGGATTGGATTTCTTTACTTATTTTTCTGAAAGGACTGGTGTTGAATAAAACCATTCATTTGCATTCCAGGTTCATTGTTAAAATAAGTCTGGCATGCCTGTTGAGTCAAAAACTATCATATGGCATTGGTTGGGCCAGGGTGACGTTTGAAGGGTTTCATTAATTTTGTAGCAAGATGCTGCTGTATTTTTTATCTTTGAATATTTTGACATTGGAAAGTAACTTCAAGAAAACTACATTGCAGACCCCATCTACCACCCCCATTAAGTACATGTAATAAGCTTTAAGACATGCAAGAAAGTAACCAGGGATACAATCATCTTTTACTCACCAGACGACCATTAACCTTTACAGAAGAATGTTTGCCCATGGAGTCCATTTTTGTTGTAATAATCCATTTGGATTACTATGGGGACAAAGCAAAATCATCAGCATAAGCCATTAAGAGGCAGTGTTGTAATGAGTTACTAAATTAGGTGACTTGAGTTGAGTCAAGTCATTTTAACATTGTGACTGGAGTTGAGTCATTAGGTCAAGAGATCAAGTTGAGTCACTTTGTGTGCTCGAGTCAATTCAAGTCACAAATTTTTGAACAAAATACAATAAAACACAACTACATGTAAGTCATTTTTGGGTATTTTTATTTTCATATAGATGCTGAAAATAAATAAGGGTGACAGGTATCTAGCCAACTTAAATTTTGCTTTCAATTTTTTCGAGACTCAAGTCTTATACGTTTTTACACGAGTCAAGTCTCCATGAGAGATTTGAGTCAAGTCAATCATTGGTCACAGAGACTCAATTCATTTACCAGTCAGGACTCAAAGTTGAGTAACCAACCATTCAACAATTGTGACTCGAGTCAGACTCAGTCAAGTCATGGACTCAAGTCATTACAACTCAGTTAAGAGGGGAAGGGAGTCAGTCTGAGGTGTCTTGAAGCCAATTGGTGATTGATTTTTTTCCCTTTATTCTCTTTTCCCTCTTTTTGTCCTTGTTTATTTTTCTTTATTTCTTGGACAGGGCAACCACTCCCTTGCCCCATTGCTATGGCAGCAACAGCAACTATAGTGTTCTTAAAACAAAAAACATTAGTGCAGTGTAGACATAGTGTTTTGTTGGAAAATGATCTTATGTTGCAAAGACTGATTCGTACAATATATTGTATAAACAGCATTTATTTACACTTTATTTTAAAGTTTGGCTCAGAAATCTAATTTGTAAAAAGTCATCACTGAGGGAAGTCACAAGTAACTTTATTTTTACTTATTTTAGATTAACATTTGCCATCGTACATTCTGGAAGAGTCATCACATAAATTTTATTCAAAGTTTCTGTTTGCTTCAGGAAGATGGTGTTGAACCAGCAGACAATGATGGTGCCTCACCATCTTATCTGCATTCTCCTTGTATCCATGGTGACAGTGATGCAGGTCTCATCTCAGCAAGGACAATCATGCCCAATCATACAGGGGTTTACACCTATCTCAACGAAGCCCAGTGCAGATTTGACCCTCGGGCTCATGCTGAATTTACATCAGGCTGGCCAAAATACAACCAGTGGGATTCTCTGTAACTTCAACGCTGAGACCAGTTACGGTTTGCTGTCCATGAAAGCTGCTATGGCAGCTGCTGACAACTTACCGGACTCTATCCAACTACCTGGGCTGAGTGTTGGTAAATGACCATCTCTTGACCATCTCTATCTTGAATTTTGTCGGTTGACTACTCAAACTTTGTATCTAAAGTTTAGGTTAAAGTCTGGGTCCCTCAAACTTTCTCAGCTGACTCAAATTGAAAGCTTCCAAAATAGGTTTAATTCCCAAATTGTTGTAAATTTGAATAGAAGCTTACTTCAAATCATAGATAATGGCAACTTGTTTTCCGCATTACTGTGTAATATGGATCATAATTATGGTTATTCTTTTGGCAGACTGAAAGAATTATGTGTATCTAATACACCAGAGTTTGATATCTTTGGTTGCAACAAGTAATGACATTCATTTTCATTCATTCAGGCTTGGAGATTTATGACTTGTGTGATACATTCCAAGTTGCTGAATATAGTGCAGTGCGCTTTGCAAATGAAAGGTATGGTGATTTGTTTGCAAATGGAACGGCATGCAGAAACAGGACACTTAGACTTGGTAAGTTAAAGACATCCAAACTGCTTAATTTAATGAAGTTATTTATGGCTGGGAATAATGAATGGCTGTAGAAAATGGCAATAAGCCACATGACAACCACATGTGATACTCCTAGCAATAGTTAAGTAATTGGGAACTGGCCACAGACTTATCAAAACTAATTTTAAATCATTCCCTTCCGTTTGGTCAATTTGTTGGCTTTGTCAAGTCTTTCAGCCATGCTTGAAGAATGTAAGTAATCTGCAGTACACCAACATGCTTTGGTTAACTTGAGCTATACATGTACTGTGAATCCATAACAGAACCAGTAATTGACACAAATTCTAACCCAATCATATTCAAAAGGAAAGGCCTTAAATGGGCTAAACATAAAGGATTCAAGAGAACTTCCAAATTCTTTCTTACTATTTCTAAACTAAACTTTTTTTCATAATTAGGTGTTGTTGGATTCAGGTATAGCTCCTGGAGTGAGTCATTGGCGCCACTTCTGCAACCACTTGACCTTCCAGCCATTTCTTTCACTTCAACATCCCATTCTTTAAGTGATGTGGAGAAATACCCCAATTTTTTCAGGACTCTTCCACCTGACAATGTTGCTGTCAAGGTATGACTGGATTGCAGCCTTATCCTTGATAAACACAGTCCATTGCATAGTCCAGTAGTTACAAATACATGTATTAGTTAGAATATTATACATCTAAAATGAGAAAGATTGACCTAGCTATGTCTTGTTTTCCACTTGAACAGGCCCTAGTGGACATTTTGAAGAGTTATGGCTGGACCTACTCAGCTGTAGTTCACAGTGATGACACACATGGGATGAATGCACTCAAAGCTCTGGAAGATGCCATCAAAGAGGCTGGATTTTGTCTGACTAACCCTATCAGAGTTGGTGCCACAGAGACAAGTGACCATGCATATGATGCTATTGTGAATGACCTCATTCAACGGAATATCAGTGGTATGATTTAGAACTTGTAACTTTTTAAGTTATTGAAATATAAGGAATCTTACAGGTGTAACAAGAAGAAGTTTGGGAAACTAATAGCAACATTATTTAGCTCAAAGAGATGCATATATGGAACCTCAGGTTTATTCAATCTTCAACACTATGTGAGACGTAATATCCACGTGTCATATCTCGTCTGTTTAGGGCAGTAGTGGAGTAACAAGCGCTAGGCACTATAACCCACCTTTTGTGTCAAAATACCAGGGAACAGCTAAAACTTAAATCACAAATCTTTTTCACTTCAGTTGTCATTCTGTGGGCTCAACCAGACAACATTTGGAGGCTGTTCTTGGCTGTAGAACGCATCAAAGGTGCTGCCTACAACATGACATGGCTCTCTGGCAATTATGCACCACTAGACATTGACTTCAGCAGCATCCCAGGCAATGCCAAAGCTGTTCGCAGTCTCTTTGTTTTGTCGCCGTTTGTTGACATGGGTGATGCATACAAGACGTGGCTTGCACAGTGGTATCCAAATGTTGAATTTAATCATAGTCCTACTGGACACCTGATTGATGCCATTCATGCTTACATAGCTGCATTCTCCTTGGCACACCAGGAAAAATGTGGTGGTCAGCAAGGGGTGTGTGAGGCACTGGCCAATATCCAAGGTAAATGTAAATGTTGGTAAATTTTAATTACACGTTTTGCCCTTACACAGATGTATATGTCATGTATGTAATTTGTAATTGACAAAATTAATCAAGCCTACAGAGGATAAGGGGTACAGTGAGTTTAACAGTTTTGTATCACTTGATGAAATAAGAATGTATTCATTTATGTTAAGGAACCTACGCATGTTATGAAAAAATGTGCTGTGAACCATTTGGAGCCCCATGGAGTTTAAATGTTGACTTCTACATAGTTACATACTTGGTTAAAATGTTCATGTTTCAAATTATACCTGATTTGAATTACAATTGACACCATTTGTAGTCATTTGTAGTTTACAATTTTAATTCAAGCTTGTACACTTCTGTATGAAGACAGGACTTGACAAATAGTTGGTATACCAAGTTAGAATTGATTCTTATCTTGTTACTAGGATCTGAATTCTCTGACTACATCAGAAGGGTAACCTTCACAGGAATAGACGGTCGCACCGTATCATTTGATGAACATGGTGACCCGACATTTCAATTTTATGAGGTTCTGCAGTTCAAGAGCACCAGCACACCAAACATGTACCCCTTCCAAAAGGTATGCATTTACTATAGGTTGTGATGAAATGTAGTGATAATGGTAAGATAGTGGTAGTACTGCAGTGAAATATAAATCATTGATCGACATAGCCATGTTCTGATCAGGAAGAGCAGACTGATTTAATTACACTTGAAAGACTGAGTTGCAGTTTCATACCAGAATACGCTTGAGTTGTTGTTGAATTTTTCCCTTTCTCTCAGGTTGGTGAGTGGAACGCCGATCAGGGCCTGACACTCAACAAGGACCAGGTAGAATTCTATGGCCAAGGAGATTCCCCTGTTGATCCTCCCACTTCAGTGTGCCTGGAGGGATCGTGTTTTGACCCAAGATGCCAAGATCTGACAGAAGTTGTCATAGAGACTCTTTCTATAATACACGGGTCTCAGTGTGATTCTTTCAGTCTTTTTATATTTTACCGATTAGAGGCTGTTTTCTTTGCGGTTCATCAAATCAACCAAGACCCAAGTCTTTTACCGAATGTTGATATTTCTTTGAAGGCAAATGAGATCTGCGGGGACTTAGATAAAGTAGGTAGGGTGTCCTTGGAGTTGATCCAGGGATGGGACTTTGTTGAAGGATTTCCCAGACAAGATGAATCCCACCTCCTAGGTGCACTGCATTCCTCTTCAAGTGGATCAGCTATCAAAACAGCTAAAAATCTACTGTTGGCAAATGTGCCAATGATTGACAATATTGCTTCCAGTCCTCTTTTAAGTGACAAAGATGAGTTTGGCAACTTTCTGCGTACTGTACCTTCAGACCTTGGGCAGGCAGCTGCTATAATGGATCTTTTGGCAAGTCTTGGCTTAAATTACATACAGACAGTCAACACAAAGGGCGCCTATGGAGATGGTGGCATTGAAGCTATGAAACAGTTATCCAAAGAGGTAAGGGCAAGAAAGGAGGAACATTGATAAACTGCCATGGTAATATCTGAACAGATTAAACCTAACTCATTTATTGCGTAGCATCAAAAGCATCAATGTGTATGGATGCGGTTAGTTCTGACTGGATTTCAGCCATATCTGCCCAAAAGAAAACGTGACAATTTTCATATTTGTATTATTTGGATGAAATTTGTAAATTACAAACTTTTGTAGTAATAAAAAACAAACATTTGATCTAAATAAACTCCCAATTCAGATATAACATTCTTAACACCAATATACCTTGAAATGCAGTGCTGATCATGAGTTACATGCTTCCTTTCTACATACAGGCAGGCATTTGTATTTCGAATTCCTTCAGAGTGGACTCAGACACTAATTTTGCTAATCTAGTCCAGGGCCTCATGGAAAAACATGAAGCCAAGACCGTTGTTGTCTTCTTGAGCTCATCCCATGCACGAGGCCTGTTCCAGCAGTTGGTTGCCATGAATGTCAGCTCAGGAAGATTTCAGTTCATTGGGTCAGATACCTGGGGCACCAGGACGGACCTACTCCCTGGTCTGGAAAGTCCAGCCAAAGGTATGAATAATATCTCATTTTTAGTTCATCAGTGTTTTCAATGTGGTCAACGTCCATTGACCCATAATACGCCTACACTGATGTCATGGACTAAAATGATTGTTTAATTTGGAAATTTACAGAACTGTTTTTCAAAAGACAAGGTACTAAAGCACCTGATGTCAAGCCAACTAATTTGGCGTACGTGAGTCGGTTATAGCCATGCTGATGGGGCAAACATACATTGCTTTTCCCCCCCTCAATTTGGGGCATGCACTGTTGGAATACCAAATTAGTTCAGTTACTCTCTCAATGACACTTATTTATATACATATTCTTTGTTTAATTCCATTGTTTGGCTATTATGGGTTACATTTTTGTCACTGCAGTTCAAAACTGTTTTGCCTTATTTATATACTGTAAAAGTATATATTTTTGATTTTGAGTATTTTTTGCATGTGAAGAAATGAAGCATTTTATATGAAGCATTACTTCATGAAAGTTTTAAAACAAGATTCTCACAAAGACCAACACTCATAGTTAGGTACACTGTGCAGAAGCAGTAAGTTCAGTCATATAAAATGAACAGCACACCATTATTGTAACATGAATCAAACAGAATAATAGGTAGCTCTAATCCTAAAATATTCCCTTCAGGAGCCTTGACAGTGGCTTTCACTGCTGCAGATGTTCCAGAATTTGAGGATTATTTTCTGGGCCTTACTCCAGATACTGCTTATAATCCTTTCTTCAAAGAGTTTTGGATGCAAACATTTGAATGCAATCTTCCAGGAAACCAACCAGTATACAACCGCAATTGTACAGGTATTGTCAGGTTTTTTGGGTTTTTTTTTCAACTAAAACGAGGTATCATTGGGAAGAGAGGAAGAACTAGTTTACTCTAAAACTGGGACAAATTCAAAAAGCATTAAAATAAAAGCAAGCTGAACAACTAACAGATATGATTTCTACCAGAAGAGATTTGTTCTCTGTTTTCAACAACATTATTGAGGATAAGAAATTTTGTGCTACTTTCATACTCATCAATTTATTTTACTGCTTAAATTGTCCACTTGTCAACTGTTTTTTTGTGAAATAGGTTCTGGTGCAACGATGTGCTCTATGCATAGAAGATCATACAGAGGCAAATGGCTTAATCTTTTGTGACACTTTATCACAGCATTTTGCCATGTCCCTCCAACAGGGTCATGATATGAACAGAAAAGACATAGTTTCCAATTTAAGAATGACAATGCATATTTCATGTGCAGGATCTGAGATGCTGTCAAGCAGTGATGTTGACAGCTTGGGAGTGGAAGACTTCATCAATTCAGTTTATGTGTATGCAGTCGCCTTGTCAAATCTCATCAGGGACACCTGCCCAGACGGAAGGGTCTGTGATGCTCTCTTTGATGTGCCAAGTGACGATTGGATTGAACACCTCAGAGCAGTTGATTTTGTCAGTCATGTTGGTTTGAGGAAGAGAGTGAAGTTTGATGAGAATGGAGATGGCCCTGCCCATTATTCCTTTTACCAGTTAACTGAAATGAATGGGGTCTACCAATACGGCCAGGTATTCATAGATTATAAACACACCTGTTCATTGTAAAGATAAATTTTATCACCAGGGGTAGACTTTTTTATTATCCTGGCCATTGGGATGAGTTGAGTAATAAATAGGCCTGAAAAGTAGCAGACAGGGGCTGTAGGGACCTAATCCTCCTGATTCACATGCAAAAATAGAAGAAAATCATGATAATCAGATGTTCATTTCATACGCAAACTTTGAAGTTGTTTTTCACAACTGCATATTCAATAAAGTGCTACTAGACACATGCATACTACAAGCTACATTGTTCAAAAGTAACAAACATACATAAATATACATTCAGTGTTTCCAACCAAAGTTTTGATAACTTCGTCTTAGAAAACATAGCGCTAATGAAATTTTTCTTTCCAGGTTGGTGGATGGACATCTGATGGAGGCCTTGATCTGAACAAGGATTTGCTGAAATTCTATGGGCAAGATGGCTCTATTGTTGATATGCCTGAGTCATCATGTCTAGAAAAATTCTGTGGTGATCCCGTATGCCACTATGCCGATGATCGAATCGAATTTGTCATAGAGGCTCTCTTTGATCTTCATGGAGGTGAATGTGGTGCTCTTCAAGAGAACAGATTCACCCAAGTGGAGGCAGCTCTCTTTGCTGTACGTCAAATTAACCGTTACTCCGATCTCCGGATGGACGCAAGGATGTCCTTGACAATTAATGACATTTGTGGGGATACAGCTGATGCTGGTAGGGCAGCTTTACGATTGGTCCAAGGATGGGACTTTGATGGAGGGTTTCCAGGCCAAGATCAGCAATCCTATCTCTTGGGCATGCTGCATTCTGGGAGCAGTGGTAAGGCCATTGCAGAGAGCAAAGTCCTGCAGGTTGCAGATGTGCCGCTGATTGCTAGCAGTGCCACCAGTCCAGCACTCAGTGACAAGAGCATGTTTGGCAATTTTCTTCGTACGGTACCCTCAGATATCAAACAAGCTGCTGCTATGGTTGAATTGTTAACAAGATTAGGATTAACTTACATACAGACAATCTATACCATGGGCGCTTATGGAGAAGGAGGTATCAAGGCTCTTAAAGAGGCAGCAAAAGAGGTAGGAACATTGCAAATACAGTCTGCAATAATTGTGGTTTTGCCACTTGATTGTTTTTAAAGCTATCATTCAAAACTACACTTAATGAAGAGAAATCTATTTTTGCTATTGGAAAAGCACAGATTTTGATAAATGATGAATTACTCAAGAAATAAAAGAGTTAACCTAGTTCTGAAGTGTGAGCATTTTTAACTAAAGATTCTTTATTCTTTCCTTAAACAGAAAGGAATCTGCATAGCCAACTCCCATTTCATAGACTCGGACACCAATTTTGCCAATCTGCTGAATAACATATTGGCCAAACCAGAAGCAAGAACATTGGTCCTTTTCTTGATTGACGAAAATGCTCAAGCCTTATTTGGAGAGATGCTAACAAGAAATGTGGATCCAAGTCAATTTCAGATCGTTGCATCGGATACTTGGGGTGCCAGGACTGACTACATACCTGGCTTAGAAAATCAAGCTTTGGGTATGCCAGTTCCCTTATTAAAATAGTTGCCTTTTCTGTTTACGTCTTACATGTACTTGTTTTCATACATCATTTCATTACTGTTTTCTCTCACATTTACAAATCAAATCTGTCACTCTTTTATCATTGATGTGTAGGAGCATTTACAGTTTCTCCCAAAACATCAGTGATCCTAGAGTTTGAAGAGTACTTCCTCCAACAGACTCCCGGGACTCACAATGGCATTAATCCTTTCTTCATCGAATACTGGACACAGAAATTCAAATGCAACCTTCCTGGTGGTGACACAACATATGACAAAAACTGTACAGGTATGGATTGCTAAAGGTGCAAATGGATTATTGCTCCATATCCTTGCTTTGAGATTACAAATCCCAAAAGATGTACAAAGTATGGAACTTCCAGACGACAGAGACAATTAAGCTTAGCCTGGCCTTGCAAAACTTACAAAAAAATTAATTTGCATATTAACAGTTTTACTTTTGCTAAGGTCAATTTTTTTTATTTTAAAATCACACTTAAATAATGTACTTATTACGATCAAGGAACTGTTAAACTTTTGTATTATAAGGAATAAATTACATAAGTATCATAATCTAAGGCCATCTTTGTTATTGACTGGATAACAAACCCACCGAATCTGAACAGTGCAATTTTAGAAAGAAAAAAGAAAAAATTGACATTGTTGTATTTCTGGTGGCATTTTTAGTGTTTTGAAAAAAAAATTGACTGAATTCAATTGTTTTTTCCTCCCACCCTAGATAAGTTAATTGTAGGGAAAAATGGGACTTCAGAGTTTTATCGTGTTTTCTTTTTCATCCTCCAACACTGAAAATTTTCATGCTATGTTTGTTATCCAATTAAAAAGAAAACGCTGGCCTAAGTACTGTAATCCCTATTTAATCTACAAACTTCTGACTTCACAGTTATTAAACCTAGATTTAGTTGTTCTTAACCAAGGAGTTTTTCAAGGTATTGAGGTTGCACGGGTGGCTAGCTTGAAAAACTCTTGCCTGTCACCACTGTAGTCCTTGGTTTGATTGCAGTTAGAGTTGTTTGCTTCACTTCTGTCCCAGAAAAATTTTCTGGGTTCTTCAGTTTTCCTCCCTCTGCAAAAACAACATTTACAGTCTCTGGCTGTGCTCTGTGGGCAGATGTATGTCGTTTGACAGCTGCCCGATACCTTTATGCTTTAGGCTCAACCACACTGCTGTAGTTAAACATTTTATGTAGCACATTTGAACATAATTGCATTGGAATTTGAGTTTCATCAAATTATAAATTATTTGATAATGAATCTTTCAGGTTCAGAGATGCTGTCAAGAAATGATGTGAACAGCCTTGGAATGGAAAACATCATCAATGTTGTGTACGCCTACGAATTTTCTCTATCTAACCTCATTGGTGAACTTTGTCCTGGGGGAGGTATCTGTGATGCTCTCTACAATGTGACAAGCCAGGGATGGTTGGATTACCTTCAAGAAGTTGCTTTCATCAGTCAGTTTGGCTCAAAGAAGTTGGTTAGCTTTGACGAAAATGGAGATGGAACAGCATCTTATTCAATATACCAGCTCCAGCACATGAACAATGTGTACCATTTGCAAGAGGTAAATGTTTATTTACAAATGGTAACTTAGTTTTAATACGGTGAATGAACAAAGGTACCCACAGCACATAAAATATTCAGAACTGTGAGAAAATGAGCTTTTTTTAAATACATTATTGGTTTTTCTTCTGAGCACTAGCTTTATAAGTTGTCAAATGCGCCTAAATTGTAAGCAACCTTCACATCTATTTATCATTAGGTTGGTTCCTGGGATGATGTGATCGGCGTATCCAACCTTACTGATGTCATCATTGATCCTATGTTCTCTTCACAATGTACTGGCTTGTGTTTGGAATGCAATCCTCGATCTGATACAAACAGCACCTTTGATCAAGACAACTACTTCCGTATACCCGGGGACTTGGACTTACCTGTCGTGCTTCAACTCAGTGAGTCTGGAGATGGGGTAACTTGTGGAGATCCCAAGCCTGAAGAATCACTGGTTCTTGAATCCCTCCTCTATGCTCTTGACAAGGTTAATTCTGACCCCTCAATTCTACCTGGAATTAACCTTGGTGTGACTGTAGTGGATTCCTGCGGGAATCCTGCAGTTGCCATATGGAAGCTTGTAGGGCTGTTGGGTGGTTTTGTCAATCTTGAAGGTACTGGAAAACCTTTTGTTGTTCTGGGTCCAGCTAAGTCTGATGTTGCTGAGGAGATTGCCGAAATCATAACTGGTCCAAGTAAACTGCCAATGGTAAGTATCTGACTCTTTGGTAAAAGCTTGAACCAACCTCTAGAAACAAAATAGTTGATACATTATTTGAAAATGTGTGTTTGCAGATGAAATCTATAATCCGTTCCTGTTTCAGCAGTAAAGTGAATTAAAAAGACATGGCGGGAAGTCAAATATTACAGGCTTTAACATTCTCTGTTTATTAATTCCCTAAATGCAATCACTGATGCTACAAAGGCTTATTGATTGTTACAGGTCAGCCACGGTGCTGTCAGTCCCAGTCTCAGCAACAATCCCCGCGTGTTGAGCACATCCGCCCCATACATCGAAGAAGTTGCTGCTATCATTGCAATCTTGAATGCATATAATTGGGCTTATGTGGGAGTAGTACACTCTGCTACTCCATATGGCAAGGCCAACAATCAGGAATTCCAGGTGGCTGCCTGGGAAGCTGGGATTTGCATTGGACCACAGCACTTTGTTAATGATACAACAGATATCCAAGATATCATGAACGATTTCAGCAGTGATGAGTCTCTGAATGTCATTGTGGCATTTGTCAGTGAGAGACACGCCAGAAGTCTGTTGTTTGCAGATAAATTTGAACTGACTAGGAGGTTTGTGTGGGTGGGGACGCACACATGGGACTCTCTTACATTGGTGTCTGGTCTTGAAAACACAGCCAAAGGAATGTTGGTGGTGGCCAGTGACAGCCAAGATCTTCCTGAAATACAGGACTACTTCTCAAATTCAGACAGCCTACGAGCTGCAAGTTTAAGAGATCCGTATCTCAGAGATTATCTCCAGGAAATCTGTCCCAGCTTATCCGACTGCCAGCTTGAAAATCAACTCCAAGAATCCCTCCAAAAGTTGTCTGGAGAAATTGTTCCATTAGTCAATGCTTTGTATGTAGCTGTTCATGGTGTCAACTTGCTCCATGACATAAAATGTGGTTCATCCAGTGATGAACTATGTAAGGGTTTCTATGATTCATCTCCTGATGAGAAGGTGGATGCTATTCGTCGTGTGACAGTGGAATCTGGGGCTGGTGGGAAACCTTTCTTATTCAATGGAGGGAGTGTTCCTGCGGCTTACAGCATCAAAAACTACCAGTATGATGGGCAAAATGGACAATTCCTTGTTGTAAGTAACTTGTCACTCATTGCTGGTGAGAAATATAATCAAATATACTACATCACATAAGTAAATGCCAATTACACCTAATCGGTATCATATTGCTTCTGAAAAGGCACGATAATAATTTAGCCTTCTTTCAGGTAACATCTGTTGGGGCGTGTTTTGGCATCTATGCACTCGGTCTAATTACAATATAATCTTCCCATAACCATAAAATTCTTATTTTCTTTCATTTTTTTTGGATAGGTTGGTGAATGGCACAACAATCAACTAAGCATTCGGAGTGCAGGTGTGAACTTGTACAGCCCTGATGCAGAAGAGCCTCAAAGAAGTCCATCTGGGTGTTCCTGTGGTCCTCTTCTTTCACCCGAAGGAGCTTACTCACAGCAGGCGCATGTCTGGAGCTGGATAGATCATGGTATATGGGCAACCGTTGTCCTTGCTCTGTCTGGACTGTGTGGAGTGTTTGCAGTCTTGATAGCCATCTTGTTTCTCAGTAATCGGCAGAGTTATGTTGTTCAGAGTGCATCTTTCAGTCTCAGCGCGTGGCTTCTCTTTGGTATCGTCCTCATGTACCTCCTGAATCTGGCTTTCATGTTTAAGCCCAATACAGCTATCTGTGGCATCCGTCGGTTTGGCATCAGTTTTGTGTACTGTGTGGTGTATGCTGCTATGTTTGCCAAAAGCATCCGTGCCAATCGATTTGCACGCAAACAGCCAGGTGTTGACATGAACTTTGCCGGCTCTTGGTCTCAGTCTCTGTTATTCTTGGCCTTTCTTCTTCCTGAAATTTTCCTGATCGTTGAGTGGCTTGTCCTGATCCCCCCTGGTGTCAGTTTGCCCTCTGTAAACAGTGACACTTGTGCATCCAGTTCAATGCAAACGTGTGCAATTTCCAACATCGATCTAACCATCTTCATGATGTATGCCTACTTCTTGGTCCTGGTCACATTCTTCTCCTCCTTTGGCGCCCTCAACTCCCCTCATGCCCAGCATGAAGGTAAATCCATCTCAGTTAGTAGTCTGCTTAGCATCTTGATTCTGACTGCCTGGGTCTGTGTGCTGCACCTAGCTGACCCCCAGTATGGTATTCCAGGTATCTCCATCGGTCTGACGGCAGATGCCACAATCATTCTGGTGCTCATGTTCCTGGGAAAAGTAGGAGCCCTCACCAAGAAGGAGGAAGCCGACGGTGGTAACAAGAAAGTCAGAGATGCTGATGTGGAAGATAGGCCAGAGAAGGTGATAAATGTGTACGAGAATGCTGGAGGTAAGTATAGAAATTGGATCTTTGATGAACATTCTCTTTGTCATATATAGGCAATTTTATTCTTTTCTTGTCATGAAATGCCACTGATGACTAATATTCCCCATTATTGATAACAGTGCCCATCCTTTTCAACAGTTACTGTCAGGCTCAAAAGTGACCACTGTAAATTATCTTTTGGTTCAAGAATACATACAGGAGCAATAGATTGATGGACTTTTGGCAATTGTGCCTGATTGTGTTTTCGATGCAGCTGTATCCGATGAGGCAGTACAAGACCAAACCCCTCTCTGAGCTGATCCCTGGACGAAGAACTCCAAAATTGGCACTTGAGCAACTTGAGGAGAATCATTGGCGAGAGAGAGAGTTTAATTCAGTTTGCGGACCGAATTGCAAAAACAGAAACCTGAAATATATTCATGCTATCCTCACAGATAAGTGGAAGGAGTGTGAGGTCGTGGAAACTTATAGTTTGCACAATTTACTTTATTTGATTTTCTACGAAATCGGGGCAGTGACAGGTAGGCCTAATTGGCATTTGGGAGGTGAGTGACATTGTGCCTAAGACACGGTAAAACTATTTCCCCTGCAGTGCTATAGCCTTTGCACAATACGTAGATGGGCTTTTCACCCTTTACAAGTGAAATGAGCCAGTTTGAGTGTTTCAAAAAGATAGGGCCATTCGGGAACAAAGCATGCACGTGGGTCTACGTGGGGCTGCACTGATAAGAAAGACCTCTTACGCACGAGACTCAACAAGCTCAGACGCGCTTCAGTTTGATCAATGATGCGCTGTTAGAATATACCAAACGGGCTCATAATTAGTGATGGTTAAAAGTGGTTGGTCGGCTTTAAGGTTACTACAGTATACTGTGTGGTAAATGGTTAAGTAACGGTGTGATGCTTGGGGGAAATTACAAACTTTAACTTTGTTGGCGTTTGTATTTTGTATATCATAAAGGTTTTATAATGGTTCTGAAGAAGTATACATATAGGTTAAATCATCCTGTATTTTTCTGGCTACACTTCAGCATGACTGTTTTCAATTAGACCTTTTGGTAACTGGGGGTATGTTTAATAAAGCATGGAGGAAGGAAAAGACGTTACCGATACCGTACAAGGCCGTCACGGCTTTCAGTGAAGGGTATAAGACACGATCACGTTTAAACATGCACCATTGAAAGTGTATTGCAAAACTTGTCGATTTGTATTAATCAAATTGCGGTCAATTTGAGGGATTTTTTAAATTATTATTATTATTTTTCCTAGTGACCTGGAACTAGTGTCATAACTGATAACCAAGTATTCTTTGACCATGCATGAATTTATTGACCAGCTATACCTTCGACTGTGTGCGCCGGGCCTCGGTCTTCATTCCTGTTGTTATCCATTCTTACTTCTTGAAACTTTAAGTTTCTGTAAGTAATCCATCCCATAATGCAAGTGCAGAAGAAGTAAAATGTATCATGATTCCTTCATAACCGATTGGTTCACAATACTTGGCCACAAAATGACTATGTGAATAAACCAGCATACAGCAATATTGCAGTGTTGGAACTATAGAACACTTTGAATTACTTTCGAATTAAAACAACAAAGAGCAGGAGATGCCTTTTAACTAAGGGTCTACTGCTTCTTGAAAAATATTGCTCAAGTTAATGGTTATATTAGGATCGCGTCTTTTCTGCTTCCAAATGGAAATCATGATATTGCTTGAGTCTGTGTTTGTTCAGTCGTCAAAAAAGGAATGTCCTAGAAGTCGAAGGAAAAACGCCATAAAGAAAACAGCTGTCGACTCTTTTTATAAAAAATCAGATGCCCCACTAAGCCCATGAACGTATAATTGTGTCACCGGATGTTTTTGCCGTTGATATTTTATGCCTTACAAGTACATGGACTTAAGGTTTTGGCTTTATTCAATTTTTTTTCTATATACAGTTTTAAGGTGACTTTGTTTTGTCTTGGTTTTGTTAAGGTTAATGCAACCCAGCGTCTTTCGTTTCAGTGAATATACGAACATATTTTTGTAATCTGCTCCTAGAACTCATATAATAAATTGAGTAAAAAAAAAACAATGTGAACTTTGTCTTATTGGTATTGTGGCGGTATACAGTTTTAAGGTGACTTTGTTTTGTCTTGGTTTTGTTAAGGTTAATGCAACCCAGCGTCTTTCGTTTCAGTGAATATACGAACATATTTTTGTAATCTGCTCCCAGAACTCATATAATAAATTGAGTAAAAAAAAAACAATGTGAACTTTGTCTTATTGGTATTGTGGCGGTCTCGTTTTTGAAGTCTGGATAGCATGATAGGTGCTATCTAGCGTTAGAAGGCTGGTGATGCTGATCCGTTTTGGCGGCAGTTTACCAGTACCGCCCGGCCCGCAGCATGCACACCACTTGCTGCCACCTTTTAAAAATACAAGGAATGACATCTATTTTACGGGGCTGAAGTTTGGGGCTAGATTTCCTCCTCAGTGAAGAGTTCGTTTGATCGTGCATTGCTCAACGCTCGTAATTCATCATGACTTGGAACCCGTTTTCGCGGGAAAATGGGTAAACAAGGGTATGGGGGTCTCTGCATGAAAAATCATCAATGCTTAAAACTATCCCGATGAGCTCACTACTTTTGGATAAAGTTATTTACCAGTCCGCGGGATTTGATATCCTTTTAAAAATGTTTTCCTACTCAACCCTGGGAGGTCATTCTCTACGGACTCCCGGGTCTTAAGCTTAAAACATGTATTTGTTTACATCTACGAGTGGATGGCGGGGGGGGGTCTTGGTAGACTTAGCTTACAAGTGATGTTTTCCGTTCTTGACATGTCTCAGATTCAAATCGTAGGCGAAAATCCAGGGGAAGGGGTCACCCCCCCTTTAAGGGGGCTACGTCTAAACGTTGGATAACCCCATAAACGTTAACCATATAATTTTGCGTGACAGTTAAGGACTTTGGCGTCACCAACGGCGATATCTGTACGGCCCCCCACCCCCACCCCGAGCCTCCCCCAGAGAATAAATCATGGATCTGCCCCTAACATTCAAAAGATAGCACTATTTTCCATGGGTGTAGGTATGGTTGGATCCTGGGGGCTCAACGGGGACCATACCCCGCCCTACCTTTTGAAACGTGATGTGAGGAAAGCAATTATTTGGTCCTAGTGGTCATTTCTGTTCCTTCCAAAAGCGTGTAATAAGCCCAAAAAAGTGGCCTCACCCATGGGCCTTAACATTGGAAAATTCCAGGTATTACGGATCCACCTATGAGCGTAAATTCCGAGGGATGGGGATATATATTCCCGACTTTTTTTGGGGGGGGGAGCCTGGGGAGTCGATGGCTGCGAATCATCCCCCACCCACTTTTGGTGAGGAAAACATCAAGGCGGATTGTGAAGAATTTTTCGGACTTCCCGGAACCACCAAAATGGCCCCCATACATGTACATGTATAGTGTCATATGATGTCAGCTCTCCCTCCTCCCGTTTTTTCAGATTTCTATGGCCAGCAGAGAGTTGGATATGCTGACCAGACAAGTCATACTATTCCCTCCTCCCTTGTCGGTGGTGTTTAATTTTCGATTTTAAGTATGCGTAGGAATAAATTTTTATTGTATCCGTTCCCTGTCAGCATTCAACTCAAAGTGCATAACAAATACATGTACAGAGTAGATGCTTCCTTTTAAGGTTACCGCTAATCAGCGACAACTTCGAGTTGACGTGCTGCTTAGCTGCTTTTTAGGGACGCAACCTTCTTGAAAGCCAATGGCTTTTATTGACTACCGTAAGCACGCCGTTTCCACTGTACTATTTTTATGAGCATGTAGGTGATATTTCATTGAATTATGCGATTTATCAAGTAGAATTAATTAACACATTTAAATGTCTGGTTTTAGAAAACGTGAAAAGCATTTAAAATGTCTTTTTATGGATAATAACAATGTTTTTTTTTAAATTGTAGCATACAATTTTATTTTCAGAAAAGGTATGAACTACAAGTAAAAACTCTAAAACTTCATCGAAGCAAGATAATTGAAGATGGCGCTCGTTTGCTCAAGTAAGTGTCTTTCCCAGTTGTAAAATATTGACGTTTGTTTCCATAATAATCATTTCGAAAATCTAAATGTACAGCCTCGTAATAGATAAACAGTTTAATTTCCGCCCATACCCATTTATAGTTGCTCAATGTTCATACTTTGTTTCGAAATGCATAACTCAGCGGACATGTGGGCTTGGTCATGTTGATGCAGTTGTGTTCTCATTGTTCGTGTGCGTGTCAAAGCTTACATTTCCGACACGTGAAATGGGAAATGTATTCTAGCATGTCTAATGGTTTGGGGGTCCGGACAACTCGATTGTGTGCCAACTCGACTTCGGACAACTCAACCGTGGAGACAACTCGACTGTCCGTGCGTAAAAAGGAGCAACTAGTCTCAACTACTGTACTGAACTACATGTAGTTTTCCTGAGGCTGAGCAGCATACTTGTATGCACAATGTCTTCAGGAGGCCTATAACAAATAGGCCTGCAGTTTTGATAATTATGGTCACAGCCACCAAACTTTGCACTGCTAAGGGAGCAGTCATTGGTGCACGTGTGCCAACACAACATGCTTTATGTGAATGGTCAGCTAGGCTGGCGCGGGGTGACGTCAACATTACATCAATAAAAAATCACTATTTGAGGGAAAAATGACATCTTCGAGCTCGTTGACAAGAGCATTTCTGATTTGAAGGGGAAATTTCTCTTTTTTTCTCATGTGAGTAGGCCTAAATCATGTTATTATTGATATTTGAATCTTCGATTCTCACTTAACCCTCCTGTGCAAAGACACATTTTTGACACAGTTTTCTTATCAGTCAAAACCAGTCAAATTTCCCATATCTGTCTGTGTACTGGGGGAAATCAAGTGGAAAGAATTTTTGACTTTTTGACGGTTACAGCAAAAGGAGGGTTAATCCATAGACAGGCACATTAGACATTTTAAGGACAGTTTTAGAGGTGATTTCGAAGGATTTTGACTTGGTGTGCAAGCCATTGTGAGTGAAATGAATTAATGGAAGAAAAGTATATGGAAGGTACTTTAACCCTACTATTGCCCCACCATGTCCAATGTTAAAAAAGGCCATTTGTAGGGTCCAAGTTACTTGGACTATACTGTGCCTTAATAATGGGAAGGAATTTCACGTAGTAGATAGATAAGCCTAATTTCTGAGGTATTATAAAAAGGGTGGTGGCGGTAACTTTTTGATCATATTTCCAAGGATGGATGGATCGTGCACCAGCACTGACCTAGTCTCGTAGGCCTAGTTCCGAATTTTTCCTGACAGTAGGTCCTAGTTCTGGAACTGGAGCTCAAGCCGCAACCATTCCAGCATAACCTGTATGTAATCGTGATAAGTTTATAGCAGCTATGGAGAATACTGCCACTGGCTGTCCAGATTTCAGAATTAATGAAATAACATAAAAGCAGAGAAACAGAAAAACAAACTTGCCCTGGCACTTGCTGCTGCATAGTGTGCACTATACATGTACTTGTGCAGAATTTTTGCAATGAAACTGATGAAAGCACCATATTCACGTGTTGACACCACGTCTCGGAATTTTTGCCACTACTTGTGATTAAGCAATTAATCGTGATTAGTTCTTGTGTGATGAATCGATTGGCAAAATTCACTAATCGCCCTTCGGTAATATATGTCATTAATACAATGAGATGGGACTAACCTTATTTGCTGTTGTTATTTCGGACCTTATTCTGTCATGTCTGTTCTTCCCCGTTTAAAAAACCTTTAAATGCAACAAATTAAGAACCAAAGAGAACATGAAATGTTCTTGCGATTAGGCCTGATGCAAGGAGTTAAATGATTATTAATTGATTGCTTGTTCATGGATAGGAATGTACGTATAATGTAAATTTTGATGAGCATGTTGTAGAGCGCAATCTGTGAGATTGCACAGTCTTTGCACAATATATCAACCTTATTGCATGATTTTCCATCCCATGTTTGTGTGTAATGCTGCCATTAGCCAATCACCTTTTTTGTCTAATTTTCTTCCTTTGGTTGTGAAAGATAGTTTTGAAAAAGAAAAATGAAGTTGATTTTATACAGGATTGACTGATACTATAGTGTAAAATGATTTAGTGATTGTGCTGATTGATTGATTGTGCCAAACAAGCATGCATACACGTTATCAACCAGGGGCATCTACCAAGGCATGGCCGTTTGCCCTTGTACCTGTGCAGGATGGTACAGTGGAACGTCGCTGTACCGAACACCGCTATACCAAACATTCGGCTATACCGATCATCGTCCTTGGCTCCCAATATTTTGTGCACAAAACCTACCAAATATTATCTTGTTGCGAATCAACCGAGATTCGCCACAGCATGCATCAGAGATCGATCCTGAGTAGTAGCTTCACGACTTTTAGGATAAACTAAATATCAATTTTGTAACTCAAGATTTAATAAAAAACAAAAATAATTAACAGATGCATTTCTAGAAACCTCAAACATGAATGCAAACGGCAAAACATCATGAAAACAGCGAATCATAGTAACACAAGAGGGTCACTTCAGTTAGACAAGAGAGGGCACCATTCAACATGGCAACGAAACGTTTGGCAGTTAATTTCGCTACACCGAACGACCGCTGTACCAAACATTTAGCGTGGACCCCGTCATGTTTGATATAGCGGTGTTCCACTGTAAACCTAACATGTTTATTAGGCAATTATGCAAGAATAGCTCTCACTAAATGCTGCGATAATAATTATTCTGTAAAAAACACTGATCAAATTTTGAAGATCCATCTCAATCTAAGTACACGTATATGCTCTCAATCTATCGATAACAGTTTGCCACGAAGTCCCTGAGCACCCTGTGTTGTCAACGGTGTCCAACCATGTCTTTGAGCGTCGACTCATTGAGAAGTTTATTGCTGAGAATGGAGTTGATCCAATCAATGGGGAGGTTCTGTCCGAGGACCAGCTTGTAGACATTAAAGGTGAGACTTGATTGGATACCCCATGTTACTGATTTCCCTTGAAGTAGTCTGTTGGCAGGTCAATTGTATAATTTATCAAAGTGCTGTCTCTTAAATTCGTTGCCGTATACAGTCTGACGTCATTATTCTTCATCGTTTTCATTCTGAATAACACAAGGTTCCTGTCATAACAAGGTAATCTGCAAAGTCTGAAGGACCTCTTGTGAGTGAGGTTTGAATGTATGAAGTTATTCATTGATTCATCATGCAGAGTCCAAAGACAGGTGGCTAGACTATTCTAAAGACTTACGAGTAAACCTTTGTTTCTTCTGTTCATGGATTTCTGTATTTTGAACCACCATTCTACTAAAAGTGCTCGCCGAGACAAGCAATGATTATGTTAGTAATGGGATACGTTGAGAGAAGAGCCAGAATTCCTTGTTATCTTATAAAACTATGTAGCCCTTCCTTTTACAGAATGAAGAACTTTTCTGAAAAGATTTTTACAGTGCCACGAAATTGGGCTTTGATCATTACGACTTTTAAAAAACCTTTTTTCTTTACGGATAAACATCACACTTAGTAATGCCCACATTTGTACCCATGAAGCCACGTTATAAAGAATATAATTGCTTAGGGTTAGAACAAGAGAAAAATACAATAAAGGCACAAAATACAATACGTATTACTTGAAATATTGATGTACAAGTACATAAGTGTACATATTAACAAAATTAACTTAAATACGTGTAGTAAAGCCCCCCTCTCATCTGAAAAGGTCCTCAGAGTCGTTAATCTGAGCCTTGACACAAGTTGAATTTTAAAAAATGGGTTCGAGTGTGCACTCAAGTCTGAGTCCAGGACTCCAGTCTTCCATTTTAAAGCTCATTTATATGATGCAGTTCAGGAAACATACTTAAGTAAATGCCTTTGTTTTTCCTACTCAGTGAGCCCCTTGGTCAAGCCGCGCCCACCCACTGCCACCAGCATCCCAGCCATCTTGAAGTTGCTGCAGGATGAGTGGGATGCGTGCATGCTGCACAGCTTCACCTTGCGCCAGCAGCTGCAGACAGCCCGGCAGGAGCTGTCCCACGCCCTGTACCAGCATGACGCGGCCTGCCGTGTCATTGCCAGACTCACCAAAGAGGTCACGGCTGCTCGTGAAGGTCAGTTTCTCTCATTTCCCTGCGACGTCAGTGTTTCAGCTAGCAAGCTGTGCGGCCTTGTTTTGCACGGCCAGTTTTGTGAAATCACCGCCCATTTTTTCAAGCACGGCCTGCACTACTTAATTCGACACTTGTGTAATCTACATCCCGAAAAATGAGAACATAAAATCTGAGTTAAAATTCAGTCTTTTCTCCATGCTTTCCCCCCCTCCCCAATCAACCAATCCAAAATAGAAAATATGCTGCAGTAAAGTACATGTACGCTGGGACTATGGTTCGGACGTTTTCACGTATCAACGCCGGCAGGCGGGTTCCCTTACTTAAAAATAATGATCTACAACACCATATCTATCAACTTGTAACAAAATGAACACAGGTAGCCATACTTGTTCACTAGCGATCGATCATATGTGTAATTAACCTTGTTCCATAGTGATCATTAGCCGCCATATTGTGCCCACTCTCGCACGAGATGTTCATGGGGACGAGGTTGAAGTATAATCGTTTCGGGGCTTGCGCTGCATGCTCACTATATCATCCAGAATAAAACGAAAAATAACAGATTTCTTCTCGAAGCCAAGGGTTGACCTACGTGTACACGTAATCTGTGTTATTGTCAAATAATCAGCATAAAGCTTGTTTAGGTTCTTCTACCTTAACAATGGCAGTTTAATCACACTATATAAAACAACAATTGCAGACAGTTTTTACAATTTAAATTTTTCTAGAAGTTATTTTTTGTTCAAAAAGGCAAAAATCTCATGAAAAAATATCAAATTCATCAGACCACCAGAGAGCATCTAAAATAGCCAGAACTTTCAGGGCCCTTTAAGCAGGCCCTGGATCCCGGCCGTAAGGGATCTTTCATTTGTTTACAAATATTGATCGCCATTTTGTATGAGCGGGCAAAGTTTACAAAATGTTCACCCTCAGTTGAAAACATCTTACACCTTACAATGCATGCTTTGCTTCATCTCATTAACTCTAATCTTCCCTGATCCTCCAAAATCTACCAGTGAGTGTGGAGAATTTTACAGACATTAGGAAAGTTGCTGGACTGTGATGGATTTTTGAACATTCAAGAATTATATTTAGCAAATATTCCTCATGAGTGAAGGTCCACGGTTGGTGTTACCCAACTTGAGTCGTTGTGTTTCAAGAATGGAGAGAATTAAAATATACTTTTGCTTTAAGATAAGCATCAGCAGAATCTTTTAGGGGAGGAATTTTCAATATATGTTTTTAATGTTTATTTTTATGCTTGTTTCGGTTGCTGTTGTTATTTTGCATGTAAGATTATTGATGCACAATAATCGACAAAGTTGGTCTTAACTACTTTTCAGCTCTGGCTACCCTGAAGCCCCAGGCCGCACCAGGCATGGTCCCCGCCCAAATCGCTGCCCTTCCAGCAGGTGCTGCCCAGGGTGTGGTTAGACACGAACCCATGGAAGCTGCTGAGCCAGGACCGGCAGCCATGACAGAAGACATCATACAGAAGGTGAATTGTTTAGTTCGGAGATGAGCACCATCCTTGACTCTTCTGTTATCGGTCGTTATATCGGCCGAAATCGGAGCCATGTGGTTTATATGTGTGGCCGGGGTCTCCGGACAAAGGAAACAGGGCCCTGTAACAAAAGACCATACTCCGAACAAAAGACCAGGCTGCTGGGCATTACCGGCATTTTTCACTCTCAAAAGTGGTGATAATCCAGCATTGTTTTGAAACCGTATACCAGGGTTTGGGGCATTGAGAGCAAGCGGATTACCACCGGGGACAAAAGCGCTCCACCACCGCAGGGATGAGCCACACAGCACCGCTGCACGCTAATCTGGCCCCTATTGAAAAGAGGTCAGCAGTGTACTGAGCCAGGTTTATGAACAAAAGACAGTTGTATAACACCGCACAATCTGGGCTCTGTTTACAAGGCTGCAGGCCTGGCTGAAATATTCGGGCTTCAGTGAACGTCACCTGTCAACTTAGAGTAGTGCCTAAAGATTACTCTGTGCGGCTATAAATGACCGTTAAATGGAATGATGAATTGTTGAAGGATTTTGAAAACGGAAAAAATGATTGTCATGCCGGCCCACCATCATCGACGTTGAAAAATGCCCCGGTACGAAGTGGTTAATTAATAAGTACACTTTTATTCTAAGAGTCAAAAGAGGTCAACGTAAGATGGATTTCCACTGATTTTGTTCTAAAACTTTTATTTTTTTCAAATATCCTCGTCCATTTTATGGTATCTTCCTTTTGAAAGTTATCCAATAGAATTCCCTTCAATAAACAGATTCCTGACCAGTCAGACCCGATTAAACTTTCTCGTATCCGTGTGCCAGTGTGTAATTTACACAGCGGGCATTATCACTTCTCAGCAGGCATTATCAAATGTTAATACACGGTCATGTGATGCTTTTCGACCAATGGGAATAGAAAAACTGACCCAGGTGTTTTTTTTTAATTATTGGTTCTGATATGTCTGTTTTATTTACATTCGGTGTTTCATGTTGAGTTACTGTGTTACCACTGCAAACGTTATACCTGTAACTCAGGTATAATCATTTGTATTCAGGTGTGAACGCAAAGGTTCACCAGTGTGCAGTGACCAGTTTCAGTAGTTGAAGTCTGTTGACTTGTATCCCCATTTCCCACTCTTTTCTTCCACAGCTTCAAGAGAAGGCCAACCTGCTGACTGCAGAGCGTAAGCGCAGAGGCAAGAAAGTTCCGGATGAGCTCATGCCCCCTGATGACATCAGGTCCTTCAGGACCCAATCCTCTCACCCAGTAAGTATGGAAACTTAGAAGTCACTTTCTACAAAGTGAAATTGGCACCAAGACCACAGTGTATTCATAAGTAGGTTGTGTTTCTGAAGCAAGTTTACATGTTGCCCGCAGTAGTAATTTCTTTGCAGTATCAGCTTTTTGCCCTGACGGTTGTGCTTTACTCTTAAATCTCAATCGTGTGAATAAATAGGAGACTTTTAGACACTTGGCGGCAGCAAAGATACTGTTACCTTTCTACCTTTCTACTGTTTTTGTCATATTTAGCTCATAAACACATGCTCAAAATAATACAAACAATATTTACTGGACTGGTCTTGTGTGACTGGTACGTTAGTCACCACTTAACATCTCAAAAAACAAAGATTCAGAATTTCACCTGGTTGTAGAATGTGAACTTTGAAAGCCTCCCATCTTTGTTTTGTAACATGAGGAACATTGTTGCAGGGAAGAGAAGGTAGATGCCAGTGTCAATTATTTTGATTTTCAATTATGTTTACTTCAGGGTTTGCATAGTGCCAGTGTACCAGGTATCTTGTCCATGGACCTCCAGGCCTCAGATACATCAAAGGTGTTGACAGGTGAGTTAAAAAGGTGCTCAACAAAGTGGAAGTCTCAAATGAAAACATCGCCAAAACTGGAAGAACACAAACTTATTTAACCACTACCAGCCGGGGACTCCGAAATCGGAGCCGTATGGTTTATATGTGTGGCCGGGGTCTCTGAACTCGGACAAAGGAAACAGGGCCCTGTAACAAAAGACCGTACTCCGAACAAAAGACCAGGCTGCTGGGCATTACCGGCATTTTTCACTCTCAAAAGTGGTGATAATCCAGCGTTATTTTGAAACCGTATACCAGGGTTTGGGGTATTTAGAGCAAGCGGATTACCACCGGGGACAAAAGCTCTCCACCACCACAGGGATGAGCCACACAGCACCGCTGCATGCTAATCTGGCCCCTGTTGAAAAGAGGTCAGCAGTGCACTGAGCCAGGTTCGTGAACAAAAGACAGTTGTATAACACCGCACAATCTGGGCTCTGTTTACAAGGCTGCAGGCCTGGCTGAAATATTCGGGCATCAATGAAGGTCACCTGTCAACTTAGAGTAAAGCCTGAAGATTACTCTGTGGGGCTATAAATGACTGTTTGGATTTTGAAAACGGAAAAAATGATAGTCATGCCGGCCCAGCATCCTCAACGTTGAAAATTGCCCCGGCACGAAGTGGTTAATTGAAATTGCGTAGTCAGCATTATTAATGCACGGTAGATATGCACTGCTTTAAATGTGCGATATGCTACCAAAATTAAAGTGGAAATTGCTAGCTTGTAGTTAATATTGACCTTTCAATAATCAAGTAAATTGAGGGTAACTGTACTGACTTCATCGCCAGCATTGTGAGGGTTTAAGGCAGTGATTTACCGTTAAGAAGTTTTCTTCTTTCAGGTGGTGCGGACAAGTCGGTTGTTGTTTTCAACAAGGACACAGAACAGGTGACAGCCGTCATGAAAGGTCACAACAAGAAAGTCACCAATGTCATTTATCACCCAACAGAGGTAAGTAGTGGACAGCAGTGCCAGGCTAATACAAGTGGAAGGGGTCCATGTGAGCAGTTTAGGGTCAGTTTTTAGGAAAAGATACAGCCCAGAGCTGTTTCCTTTTCCCTGTCAGTTTTTTCCTGAAGAAATACAAAATAGATAAGTGTAAATATGATTATTGCAAGAAAGAGCTGTTCTGCGTATCTTCATTTTATTTACCAAGAAGTCATTCATCAAATGAAAATGCTTTGTACTTGAGACAATTCCTATTTCATTGCACTGTTCAAAATTGTAATTGAATTTATGCATAAAAAACCATTTGTGAGTAGTTTTTTAAAAAATGGCATAGAGAAAAGTGTTCTAAGCATAAAAAAAATAGTCAACTGATCTTCAAGACCAGTAAAGTAGAAACTAGTAGAAAATGATGATGACAGACTACAGTTGCATGTGAGTGTGTTTTGAAACTAATCCACCCATTACAGGAAATCGTGTTCAGCTCCTCTCCGGACACGACGATCCGCATCTGGTTTGTTGGTAATGCCTCCTGCCAGCAAGTCATCCGTGCCCACAATGCTCCGGTCACAGGTCTGAGCCTGCACGCCACGGGTGACTACCTTCTGAGTTGCTCTGAAGATCAGCACTGGGCATTCTCTGACATCGCAAGCGGTCGCGTGCTGACCAAGGTCACTGATGACTCCATCGGGCATGGTGAGAATTTTGAAAAACCCTTCAAAGTTCAGAACATAGTGAACAGAAAAGAAGTTTATTTTTCCTCAACCCTTTTAAACATAAATTGAAAGCACTTTTCTCAGTTTAACAAAGGAGGGCATTGTTTCATTGCCTTTTCACCGTGTAATTCAAAGCGTGCAGAGCACGCAGGGCCACAAACCGAGAATATGCGGTTTGGCAGGTGGCCTTCATGGCCAAGCGAGGCTGGAATTCTTCGAGTCGGCTTTCGGGAAGAAATTCCCGTCAAGTGGTTAAGGAAGAGAGGAAAGACTATGGAAGTGTTGTAGCCATTCCATAGTCTTACAAAATCAAGGGATCAAATTACATTATCAGATATTTCTGAAATGAGGTCCTAGGGATTTAGGCTTTTGTCATTTATTTACAAATGCCCCCCTTCTTTTTTCATGCAGCTCTGACATGTGCCCAGTTCCACCCTGATGGTCTGATCTTTGGCACAGGAACCGGCAGCAGCATCATTAAAATCTGGGATTTGAAAGAGGGCACCAACGTGGCCAACTTCCCCGGCCACTCGGGACCCATCACTGCCTTGGCCTTCTCCGAGAACGGCTACTACCTGGCGACTGCCGCCGACGATGCCGTGGTCAAGCTGTGGGATTTACGCAAACTGAAAAATTTCAAGAATATTACCCTAGATGATAGATACGAGGTAAATGATATGTACAGATTTCTTCTCCCCCCCCCTTCCTCTGAAGACTTCTCAACCACTGAAGATTTGTGGAACACTAGATATTAACAGAATTTATTATAGGGCTGTTTAATTTTCAACCATGTTCAGTGCGTGTATGTTGGCACACAGCTGCTCTGATATGGGGCAATTCTCACACATGCATATTGTCATTACCGGTTTATTTATTTGTGCTTTATTTTGAGTATCTGCTGCTGGTATACCAAACTGTCACATTTATAGCCTTTGCTTGCCAGAATGAGTAACACAAATGGCAAGTTGAATATATGACTGTCTCCCTTTCTTTAGTATATACAGTCGACTCTCATTATTACGAAATTGGCGACAACAAAATTCTGGTATAACAAACACACATCTTTGTTCCTGGCGAAAACGTGTTCATTTCTATGGGAAATAATCTGTTACGACGAAATCACATTGTACGAAATTCCTGTTGCAACAAAAGGTTTTCATGACTCCGTTGCCTGAAAAACCATTGTTGACAACCCATTTATAACGAGCGTTTGTGAATCGCAGTGGTGAAAACACGTGCGCAGTGCACCACACTGGTTCCCACCGTGCCAAGCCATTGCCAAAGAAGGCATGATGGAAATGCGGCAACTAGTCAGTGTACAATTTCTGCCAAAGAAGGGTCATGCGTTCACTACATCGTATACGAATGCAGCTCTGCAATCGCAAGTCGAAAAACACTGCCGTCATAAATTTGCTGCAGATTCATTCACAAAAATCGAATTCATGTCTATATTTGTGTTTTCTGTATTCATGAATTTAATTTGAAGTTGTACTGCTTGTACTTAAAGCGAGCTTGTTTCCACAAAATTTCCAGCCGCAGCACGAGGCTTATCACCTGCCCCTCTAGATGCGTTACGCACGCTTACCAGTTTCCTGTCTTCATGACAAATGAAGTGCACAATTCAAAAATCAATGATTTTTTACACCGATTACACTAACATCAAACAAAAATTCCCATCCTAATTCTGATAAAAATACTGAAATACCAAATAAGTTTGTTTGACTATTCTCGCATCTCAAGATCCAAACTAATCACCCAGCACTGAATTATTCATATTGCTGCAGGGTTCGAAATTCGTTTTGTAGGGGCCTAGGCCATTTTGGCCTTGGAGAAGTCAAAATTTCCAGGGGCACCAAGGCCACTAAAACGGGCATGGAGGCCATTGTCAAAAACTGATAAGGGCCCAAAGGCAAATTTGTCAAAACACAATCTGTTCAACCTCGTCGTGACCGTCGTGAATTTCGAACCCTGTTGCTGCAAAAAGATCTAGTGCACTCACCAATGTGTCTGTGCATTTACATGACATACATTTTGCAAGATACAGCTATCTAATCACAATAATCCTTCATGACATCATGCTTCTTTAGCAACCATCTCAAGCGCGGGCGGCCACACCGCAGTGGGCGAGTGGACTCGGACTATAGATCAATCGTGATCAATGCAATTAGTGTCAAAAGTCAAAGATGGAAAATCAAACAAAAATGTCGCTCCATGACACAATTTGTGTTGGAAAGACTACTTACAAGAATGGGGGCTCCATTTGATGAGCCTTCACATTCTGGCAGGTACACACAGACCTACATGTGCATGTCGTTTAGTTACTGTTAGCTTCGTCGTCATCCATGGCAATCGTATGTCTTTTTAAAATCCCTGGATCAATGCTTTCACATGTACAGTATTTGCTTTTTATCTCACATGACTATTAAACATGTTGTCATATGACAGTGAGGTTTTTATTCTACACACATTGATTAATCTTTTTGACATCATGAGCATCAACCATGTTCACGTGTATGCATGTACAGATGTACATGTACAGTACATTGTAAATGGCATTGTACACAATTGGACCTATTCATTCAATGCATTGCCCTGCGTTCCACTTACGACGAATTTGAGATGCAACGAACATTTCTACTTGGTCCTGCGGATTTCGTAATAATGAGAGTTGACTGTAGTAATCCAAGGCATGTAGTTTAAAAAAATTATTCCTTTTTCATGTTGAGCTACAGTAAGTTGTATCATCAGCATTCATTTTCTCTTGATTTAACGCTGATTTGGCTGCTCTTTTTTTCAAGGTGAAGTCACTGTGCTTTGACCAAAGTGGAACCTACTTGGCTGTAGCTGGCACTGATCTGAGAGTTTACCTCTGCAAACAGTGGCAGGAACTCAAGGTTTTCTCAGGTGAGTATTTGGTTACATGCCACCAAAAGAAAAGAATTTCTTTTACCACTTTTTATGGTTTGTAGTGGATTTGATTTTGATGGGTGGAAGGAACTTTGTCAAAGTTCATGTTACTATAGTGATGATACCTGTACTAAACAGAGACATATTCAAGAATATTGGAACCATGGTAGGAACAAAACTTCAGCAGGATATACTCACTTTCCTAAAAAGATTATTCCAAAAGACAAGAATAGTTTGGATGTCGAGATACCCTGAGTTCTGGGGCTTGTTCTTCCTCCCTGTTGGTAAAGAGAGATGCCAGGCTGATAGTTGGATGCCATTGCTGGTTTAGGACACTACAGTACAGGTCAGAATTTTAGCCGACCCGCAAACATGCTTAGCGTGTCAGTGTGTATAGGGTCAAACAGACATGAAAGGAGTTAACCGCAAACATGAAACACACTGACCCCTGCATAACAGAGAATGCCGACACTGCAATCCTATCTGCTGAGTATAAACATGCACACGCTACATGCAAACCCAGAACAGCCAGACCTTTGTTGACCGGAGCAGTCATTTTCCTAGTTTCCCACAACGAAAAGTATTCAGTTTGACTGCAGCTCAAGTTATCTTCAAATTCCATGGAAATGTTGTCAGTAGTTTACCTTGTATGTAGTAGGCATCACAAAAACATTTTCAAGGATAAATTGTTTTGTTTGTCCATTTAGGATCGATGAAAGTGCCATGCAGGCAACACTTTTGGTCCATGTCTGAATTGCTCCCTAAACTTCTGAATCAGGCACAGAAAATGCTCGAGTGTGAAATCAATTTTTCAACCAAGACAATTACATGTATAACTAGCAGTTTTTATGACAAAACATTTCCTAAATTAGAGAAAACTATTTTGAAAGTAATCCACAAAATATAAAAGGGGTTTGACCTCGCCGGTCCCCTAGCCAAATTTTAGTCA
Organism: Acanthaster planci; assembly: GCF_054643075.1. NCBI lineage: Eukaryota > Metazoa > Echinodermata > Asteroidea > Valvatida > Acanthasteridae > Acanthaster > Acanthaster planci. The sequence continues at coordinate 14,216,922 of NC_141785.1, read as the reverse complement.
AGACAGCCCCCACAGCGGCGATCCTAGCATACACATAGAGAGTTGTTGCCGTACTCGAGCTCAGTGTGTTCAAAATCGCGTGAATATAAATTCAATGTGAGGCGGGGATTTTTCCCATCAGTTTTCGACCATTGAGCTGGAAAAACTACCTTAAAAATCACTCTGATTGTGACAGTATTAGGACCAAACTAAACGGCAAAGATCGTACCGAAATGAAAGGAAGTCGGGTCTGCACTAGCGCTAGTGACGTGCATACACCGGCTGCACACAACGGACAAAGTAGCTCCCAGGTGAACTTCATAAATATGCATGTAGTGTGATGTGAAAGGGCTGTAGCTTTGCATTTGTTGGCGCAGTACCAAAATGAATATGCAATACACTTCTTTCGATTTATGATTGGTGGCTGGGGTGGTTGTAGTTACGTGATTGCTCGGTTGCAGCATAGTCGTGGCACATGTGGCAGCAAATAATAAAAAAAATTTACGTAAGGTTCAGTGGGTGTTTTTTTTTTTAATTTACTGGAATTCTGATACATGAACTAAATTCCATAAAATATGAAATGCTTCATTGTAAATCAGATTGTTACAATAGTTCTGGCTGAGGAATGGACTTCTTTCGTAGTTACTGTTTATTTGTGATAAAGTTTCTCGCACAGCCGGGAATTGCTTAAAACCAATCTAGCGTTAGAACCAGAAAGAAAAGCATTGTCATCATTCCAGTCAATCCCGTGAGTTTAAAATTCAAAGCTTACATTTGGGAAAAAGTTTTGTAGTAGTAGCTTAAACACACCTGGTGGACTAGTGGCCAGTTTCACTGAAATTTGACATTTTCCAGATGTAATCCGACTGAACAACTTTCGCAATCCAAAACTAAAAGAAAACAGCTGTGATACACATTTTGATACTTCAAGACGATCATCTTGCCAGCCAGGCACTACATGTACATGTATGTGATTTTACTTATTCTGCACTGCCATACAGTGTACATGTACAGTACATGTACGTACAGTGTACATGCATACATGAAGCTGGAGCGACAGCTCTGCATGTGCAGTGGTTCACTACACGTTGTCGGTCACCTTTACGGTCTGCGGTCACAAGCCCTGCCGAGATAATGAGGTCTAGGGTCAGGCTTATCATGCATTGGACCAGCAATGCATAGTAACAACCTCAAAGCGTGTATTGAACAGCGTTTCAGGTTCACTGATTGTGTTAGCATGTCGGCTAAAATTCTGACCTGTACTGTATTTGCAAAGCTGCTTGTGTGAAACCCGTCTACACAAATGTATGTCAACAGCAGCTTGGAGACCCCACTTTCACACTCCCTTGGCAAACGCCGACTCTGCTTTGTACTTGTGGAGATAAGCATGCATACCAATTATGACACTCCTTAGGGATACTGTAGTTAAGTAAATGAGCTCTTTCACTCATCCCTGGACAGAGTCAAATAACAACCCTTCCTGAGCTGCATTAAGAACTGTTGAACTTTCCCTTTATTCATCCCTTTTCCCTTCCCCTCCTGAACCACAGATCACACAGACATGACAACTGGTGTTCGATTTGGCCAGCACACAACCTTTGTATCTTCCGTCAGCATGGATCGCAGCCTCAAGTTCTATGGGCTCTGATTGGTGATTGACTTACACGTAGAGGTTTGGCTTGATCCATGGCAATTCCCGGACCATGGTGTCGTTACTTGAAAATTAGACGATTGTTGAGTAATTATGAAACATGGATTTTTTTTTTTATTTAGTAAGCAACCATTAGAAGCCTATCTTTGTAAATCTGCAGATCAGACGTAATGTCAGTGTACAGTGTCTTCTTTCCCAAGAGAGATTTGAGGGCGTTGTACATTGTTACCTTCTTTTCTTGCTATTGTTTCACCGTACAGAACCAGTACTTAGTCAAAACTGTCTGTTCTGCTTAAAAGTCAAATGTCCTGGCACTGCTCATTCAAGTTTTGTTTTGTAATTGTGACCCACGATGCCCAAACCAGGCTGAAGTAGGTAACTTCACAACCCTAAAATAGTGGAACTTCCACTGTTCAGATTTTCATGGGAGTTTTACAGCTATCACTACCTAAGAAGCTGAGAAGCTTACTGCAGACAGAATTTCAATTTAACACGGATCGCTTTAAAGTGTAAAAAAACTGAAGGATAGGATTTGTCCATCATCACAAATACCGACTTCAGCCTGGTTTTGGGATGGTGGGTCACAGTTGTTTAAAAAGGAGTGGGTCATTTTTTTTTGTGAACACCATTTTTTGCCTTGTTGGTTCTTTGTCAGAAGCATCAACAAAATTAATGGTGTAATCATTGTTTATAGTGTAATTGATATCAGGACAGACTACCTGAAACTGCTACATTATTTTCAGGTTACATTAGGCCTTGAATTTTTGTAATTTATAGGGCAAGGCTGCTGTGGCCTTGAATTAAGCAAAATTATAGGGGGCATCGCGGCCAGTTGGGAGGGCACCATGGCCAGATAAAATCTGTAAAAGGAGCATGGAGGCTAAATGCCAATATTCATTCATCAAAAAGTTTTGACAATCAGAACATACACGCATGCCTCGTGCACGGACCTCAATATGAATCAATGTGAATGGTGTACCACACATACTAGTACTGAGAAAGAGCAAGTTGGGCAGCTCTGCACGTGAAATGTTTTGCACATACTCCTGCTGGAATGTGAGTGCACGAATAGAGGCATTTATTTTTGCAGCGGGGGTGTCACAGCTTGAAGTATCGGCACATTCAGGACCCTTGCTTTTATGTACAAGTGCGAGATTTTAAGAGAGTTGATCGGTTGGCATGACATCGAAATACACATTCAATAGGTTTGCAAGCATCTGAAACCAAGGATTTTCGTGTTTTCAATAGGCGTAGGGATGTTTATGGAAAAAAGGCACAACGGTCAAAGTTAATAAGTGGGGAGAGGCAAAACTGGTCGAGAGGACGGAGATTTTTTGTGGGGCACCTTGGCCAGTGCAAAGGGCAACAACGGCACTGGCCGTCGTGGCCGTCGTTCATTTCAGGCCCTGGTTACATAAGTCAGTGATCTGTTTGCCATCAGTTTTTCATGGGTATTTCAAAGACATGTTGAAGACCAATAATCTACAAGATTTTTACTCAAGCTTTCATTAGAGAACTGATGATAGACTTCCCAGTAAGTGTGAGGATAGTTGTTACTTGACGAGCGTGAAAGCAAAGGACATTTCTGCATGTCATTTCTTGGTGCATAACAATTTACTTTGTTTTGAAACTCAAGTACTGTAGCAACTAGACTTACAAATATTTTGTGTTTCCTTTTTTTTTCGTACTTTTTGTACTTTTTACGTACTTTTTTGTTTTAAGGGTTAATGTAGATTAGTAGTGCAACAAGCTAAACGTAAGGGTGATGCACTGGAAAGATCGTTTTCAAAAGAAATAGTAACATCCTCGATGTTATTCTTGCTTTTTTCATATCCATCAAAGAGTAGATCGTCAATTTACTAAAGCGAATTTGTAATGTAAAATTAGATCACTAACAAAACTACGGGCAAATACATTCATGCGCCATGTGTCACAAGTTTAGCATTGCTTAAAAAGTACATATTTAAGCCAAGTTCATGTTTTATGAGGTAATTGCAGAGTGTGCATGTAGTTGTCAGAAAAGAATATTCCCAGTTATCTTGGAAGACTACAACACTTTTCTCCCATTTAAAAACAGCAGTCATTACAAAAGGTTTTTAGTTTCTTTGAGAGTTCTGTGCATTCTGTTAAGTGCTTAAGTTCAGATTTGTTTGTATACACATGACCTGTTTCAACCTTTGTGAACTGTCAACTGTTAATAAATGGCATTTTCATAAACACAAGTGAAATGGCATTATTTTCTTAATGAATATCAAGGTATAGGAATATAAACATTTCAACAGGAAATGATAAATGTCAATGCAACACTGGCATACCAAAATAAAATGTCAAAGAACACGGTAAGACCTGCCCATCACACCGATGGTCTTTTCCAGTTTTTAATAATGTTTCAGCTTGCTCACTTTGAACAACTGTACTATTGTGCAGTTCTTAAAAGCTATCATGCACAACACACGTGCTTGCTTCTTCTTTTTTTCAGATTATAAATGTAACGCATTTGGGTTGCACTCTTTCTGCTTTATACATCAAATACTTTTAAATGTGAATGAATAAGTCAATCTCTTCAATAAATCAATCTCTTCTTCATACAATCTATAGATATATATTTATATAACTTTCAAAGAATTAAGGCTGTGTGGGATGAAAATACTGATGGATTAATGACAGAATAGTAGCCGTCACAGGTGCAGCCCACAATTTGGAAAATATATAACTTTTCATTTGACATTTCTTCTCTTAAATATCTGACATTTGTTTAAATCAAAATTCTGCTCTGGAATGATTTTAATCATACATTGTGAATACGTGTTCAACAAATGGCACAATGTCATTAAATATTATTTTAGCACAGAACCATTATACAATGACACACAGTTCTCAAGCCAGCAACGTTACCACCATTTTACATCTGTGATGGGGAATTGGTCTAACAATCTATACCGTTGGTTAAAAGATTATGGAAGTGTGAAACAGCTGTTCAGCAGAAGATACTGGATATATGGAAAGAAATTTTCACAAATATTTTTCCTATCCAAAGCTTACAATAAATGGATTTGCTAAGCATATTGCAGATAATGGTCATCTTGATAGATAATATTTTTGGAGAGATGGTAAATGTTTTAAAGCCCTGCAAAAATGAGAAGTCCACATCATCTGTGATGTTTCCATTTCAATGACACCCGCTCTCAAGAGTTGGCCTCGTATAACAATTTCATCAACACATCAGTTGCTCTGTCACTGATAAAAACGTCAGAGGTACTTTTCAACATTTCCTCAATCTGCCCAGATCTGGCATGGCAAAAATACAGTGGCATATAAACAATATCTGGCACATCAGGCCCAAAAGTGGAATGGTACGGGAGAGGAGAGGGAAATTTATCAAAACATCTTGCTTTTTTAAAGATTTTTGAAACACTTCTGATAAAGAAAAGCGATTGAATACTCTTTCAAAGTATGTATTAAACATGAAGGATGATAATCTGCCTAAGGTACAGGATTCATGCACTTCAAAGAGAACAAGACCAAGTTCAAGGCAAAAAAATCAGTACAAAAATTCTCAGGAGATATTGAAGTTAAACTTTCATTTGATATCGACAAGATTTGTAACTGCACAGACAGCAGTAGAGAGTTGCAGTCCGAATTTACAAAATGCCCAGTCTTTCAAACTGTATGGTTTACTGGCTCTAGATTTTGCAGAATTTTACACAGAGATGAGACAGACACCAATATACAGCATTGCAATTTATATGCTTTCTTCAATTGCACAAATTGTGAGTGGGTTTTTTTGTTTTTGTTTTTTACAAAATACTCCTTTATTTACACAAAAATACTGAGATCTTTTCTCAACAATGCTAGATTCAAGGCATTTGTTTATTATTTTTTCAGGCTCTTTCGTCTTTGTCTTGCTTAACTTCCTGAGCTCGTCTCTGAAAGGCAAGGTGTGCCCTCTCCAGGTCATTGATGACATCCAGGAGTGTGGCAGCAGAGGCCATGCGGGAGTCGTGGTAAGACACCGTCTTGTGGCAAGGCTTGTGGGTTCTGACTACACTGCCGTCTGCTGGGATGCACAAGAGGGGTGCAACGGTAATTTTTGTGACCACTAAGAATTAGTACAGATGCAATTTCTGAGCATGCATTTGTGACCGCTGCTTGCATGATGCCACCTTCAACAAAAGTGACTGAGAAGGTTGGATAATGGATTATCTTTTTCAAAAGCCTGTAGTTTTTTGCTAACATGGTATTGTCAGCTGTGTATGCTCAGTGTTCACAGCCAATGAGGAAATACAAAAATACTCCTGATCACTGCAAGAGCCAACTAACCACTAACACGTTTGCTTAGGCCGGTAGGACGAGACGAATGAAGCAGCATTCTCACAATCAGTGCAAGACCGGATCCAGACCCAAATTTCTTGGGGTGCCAAAACAAGCAGTGCCCCTGGTGCACTTTGCATTAACTGATCACACCAGCTAAGCAGCTGCTCAGAAACAATTTTCTGAACAAAATGGCTCTCTCCATACAAAACAACCTCCATGTATAAGACACTTAATATCTTCATGCTGACTGATTACAAAAAAGTCCTCGTCATTTTTGGGGGGAGCCATGGCCCCAATTGTTCCCCCCCCCCGGATCCGCCCTTGAATCAGTGTCAGATGGCAAAATGTACAGGCTGAGGCAACATCAACAAAGCTTCAACTCCAAACAATTTTCCCCACAGGTTCAGGATTACAAGGCTGCTCCCATTTGTGTCCATGTGCACAATACTCATAAATATTCTAAGTAGGCTGCTCCTCTGCAGTGATATATAGGGAATTTCACAAATCACATGCTTGACTTTAATGTAGGGGCATTCCAGGAGCAGCCATTACCAAAAAAAAAGAAACAGAATTGTAGTGGTACAGTTAGATGAGTAATTTAGGATGTAAACTAAATTCCAACCAACCTGAGTTAGTGACGACAGCCGGTGGTGAGTTGGCATCATCTTCTGTGCCATTACCAGAGTCCTCCTCTGGCTCCCTTCTGGACACAGCACTTCCAGCATCAGACTCTTCCAAGTACTTTTTCCTGTTAAGAAAAATCAAAGTTACCAATTGACTGTCGGCTGTTAACACTTTGGGTCAGACCTTGAGGCACTTGTTTGACAAAACTGAATGCGGTGGTCATGTGAGGCCAGCTTTCAACAAAGTTCTCACCTGCACGGCATGCTTTTCTCTTGAAATACAAAGACTTGAAAAAGTGTTCACATAATGCCGTTCAATGCAAGCCACATAAAATGAATAGATAAGGGACACTTAGGTTATCTTGTGCTGCTCATTGGCATGACATCATATGGAACATAGTCTCATGCAGACTGCAAGGAAATAAGACAAGCTACCTTGTCTAAACAAACCTTACATCCCTTTTTTCATAGAAGACAACAGAAGGAAGAGTTGTAACCTGAGAAACGCATGACTTTACACTTCCTGTTTGCCTTAGTAGGGATATCAAAATTAGCAGCCAAAAATAAAATACAGTACTTTACACATCAGATTTTGCTCAACCAGTACAGAGAACCAGTAAGATTGCAGGTGAGTGCAATAAGCAACCATCACCAGCCTACCTCAGGACATCTTTGCCCAGTCTGAGTTGACTGTATATAATCTGAGCCTCTACATCTGGGTCCAAGGGATCTCTCCAGTCACCCAGCGTTGCTGCGTTGTGGGCTCGGCTGCATCCAACATATGCTGCAGGCAAGATGATTTCTCAATCAGAATCCATCAATTTAGAGAGTGGGGAAGGTAATTTAAGTTTTCAGGTAGGATTAAAAAGCATAACTGCCTCTATTTCTGAGAAAGTCTAACAAAATAAACAGAGCAAACACCTCGTTCTAAAGCTTCAACTCAATTTCATCAATCTTTCATTTGCAGCAAAAAACAGTATCTCCAACATGTTTCTTGAATCCATGCATGATCTTGGGGGTATTACCTTCTTGTTTAGCTTACTGTTTTAATACTAACGTGTTCTACTGGATTGAAGGCAGCAGGTCCATTTTGACCCTCGGAAGGCACCAGGGTGGAATGTGTTGAGCATGTTGGGGTTGGACACGCACGTTTTGCGGATAGCTGATAACCACTGTTGCTGCTCATTCACATCCTGTGAAATTTAATCAGTTTAGCAGGTTAAGGACTTGAAATCAAGCTCTCCATGATGCAATACCTTAAACAAAATTATACAATCTTTTAAAACAGCTTTGTAAAGCTTTTGCTGGACTGAATGCTCCTTAGAAATGACGATCTGGTGGGGGATTGACTGTTAAATGCTGCTAAACAATACATGTATGAATGTTAACATCAGACATGTCATACACTAAAACAAAATACTGACATTATGTGACAAAGAACAATATCTTACTGTAGGAGGCCGTGCATTAGCAAGGGCGACCTCACTGTTTTAATTCTAAACATGAATATGCACATTGTGTAGCTGACCTACATTGTATCTGGGTTATTTGCATATTTGCATGTCAAGTAATTGTTACTTGGTGACCTTTGTGCTTCCCGCGCACAAGGACTGGTTGCACTTGGTAGACTTCCACCCGGAAAATAAGTCCAAAGATTATTTTAGACAACTGACTGAATATATCAAAATTATTGTCATGTACAATAATTACCCCTTGTATTATGAGATATTTTGGTGACGTGTTAATTGAAGCTCACGTTACTTGTACTATAATTTACTTGGTAAGTAACTCTTTGCGTATGAATACAAACAAAACAGTATAAGAGACGGTCAAAGACTTTGACTGGGTTGGCCGTGGAGTTCGAGTTTTAGAGGGAAGCGAAGAGCATGGGTATATTTTAATATCAGTAGCACCCATTTCCACGTCTGTGTAGGCATAGTCCCATGGTGATTATGTAGTACAGTCTACACGGAAACCCTCAGTGAGTACATGTACTTCTTGATTTTGTTTGTGATATTGATGTGTTATGATGTTTAACGACATTGCCGTTCACTTTTAAGTATCCTATGTAAGCAACGATACACGTGTGCTATAGTCTGTGAATGTACTGTACGTGTAAAGTGTGTGTATGTAGATACAGGTTGATCATTGGAAGCTCTCATTATTTTGTTGTTTCAGGCAATGGGGTTTTTGTCACTCCAGGATCTATATTGTAAGGATGCCTGTGACAGTTGCTGGTCACCAATAAATCAAGGCTACAATTATCCTGCTGAGTCTGTCTTGGTCTTTGTTCGTGTATCGTGCCTGTGCTCGTTCCGTTTCACAATGGGACCGGGCCTCCTTGTGGCATCCCACCACATTACTTTATATTAACAGTGACATTGTAGTGCTTTGGAGAGCAACCTTACGAAGCAATCCACCTGGATTTTTTATACCATGGTAAATGAAAATCAATGTGATATCCAGCCCAATGTTCAAAAAAAATCACGTGAGATCTTCATGCTTTGATCTACTAAACTAATGACAAACTTCAGCACTTTAAAATAAGAGGACCAACGGGCCATCAATAAGTGCTTATGCTGAAGAAGCCACTTTTCACATTCAAAACAAAAATCTTACCTCGTCAGAATTCAGTTTTCAATATTTATATGCAATCCCATAAAAATATCAACACATTAGGGTGCCTCCTGAATACACTCATTCAAACACTGTATACCAAACCAAATCAGTGAGCTGATGTTCAGCATTTTCCAAAAGTACAGGTACAATGCAAAAATTCACCTCATGCTGTCAACTTCTAGGTGATGCACAGCGTGGAGAATGGCAGACTCAAGGAAGTCAACTTACCTTTGCTTGCAGATAGAGTGTCTTCAAGCCTCCCTGGGCATCATGGTATATGATCTGTATCAGATGGTCTAACTGGAAGGCAGCTTCATCCACACACTCCACGATGCACACCCATTCTATCAAGATAGTGTTTCGAACCTTCAAATGAAAATAATTCAGAATTACTCTAAACTTCATTTGCGGTGCAGAGCAAAGGACAAGCAGGTGCATTTCAACACTGCGTTTAAGGGAGGCATTGTTCATTGAAACAAACTCTTACTTTTACTGGATGCATTATGATGACTTGCGAGGACTTGGCTAATATCTAGTCCTTAATAGTGAATTAATCCCAGAAAAAACCGATGACAGATGCGAGTGTGGAATCTAAAACAGGATCACTACCATTTTGAAATTAAAAGCCATAATATCCTAATTTGCATTTTGTATAAGAATGATCACCTGTTTGATAGTGAATTGCTCAGACTTTGTTGAAATAAGTTAATAAAATATGGCCACTGTCCGAAGAAGGCTTTAATTATTTGAGAAGTGCTGAACAGTATTAAGCTTGACAATTATTATTGTTTCATGAAGCAAGATTGCTCGATCTGTAAGCATTCTATTTAGAGAAATCCTTCATATGAACTACTGGCAGAGTCTCCTTAATTTTGTATTTTGAGGAAGCAGTATATCACAGTGACTTGAGGCTTGACAATGTCACCTGGTCCTCAGCATGCTTGGCATAGGACAGGCTGTCATAGCTGAGCCAGAAGTAACGTTTCTTGAAGGTGAATGGTGTGATGACTGACACATCCTCGGCTCGTCGCTTTTTCAGAGGGCCCTCCTTGATGGTCGTGGTGCGGTGGAAGATGCTGCGCTTCTGTGCCTCGCGATTGGGGACTGAACATTACAATGAAAGACAAGAACTAAGGATTCCTCCAAAAAACAAAAAACTAAGATATGTTTAATCACAAATACGAAATTATACATCAGAGTAGACAGGTACCGGTACTAATTTCTCATAAATTTCTTTTTGTTTTTTCACTTTTATTTCTACTCTCAAGTTCCAAAAATGAACCTTGCATTCAATTTCAATATGGCCAACCCATTAATAAAGTGTATTAATTTAACTTTTTGCAACACACTAAAAGCCACTTTGGGATTTTAGTCCGATACCGAAGCTGGGCTCAGGAAAATCAGGTTACCAGTTAGTAAAATGGCTCAGGCTATGAGAAGATGTAGAGGCTGTGGCTGAAAACAGCACACCACAGGCCACATGGAAGCAACTGGCCAGCAGCAAATATTCCTTGCAGCAGTCAAGTGATTTGGACATCATCCTGAGACCTGATGCATCATTCATATGCTCAAGTCTATGACATAAGCTTCAGCTGATACCTAAGCAGTTGTATGTAACTTCAGATGAAGCCCAGTCATTAAGACACTTTCTTACCTTTAAATGCATTACAAAGACTAAATGTTAATAAAAACCTGTTTTAAAATTGCCCATTTGGCACAAAAAAATAAACCAACAAAGCGTTCAACAAGGGAAATTTTAAAAAACAGTTTTCCACAAAGCAAAGTAACATAATTTGACTTCAAAGTTCAAATGACGAAGCAGGTAACAACTCATTTAAAGGCACATTAAAAAGTCATGCATAAATACCTGATTTTGAAAACTCATGCTTGGCACCTGAATGACAAATGTAAAAATACAATGGGGTGATGAAGGGAATGATAAAATACAGCCAACCATGACATGGGATGAACACAGAGTCATGTAACAAAAGAGAAAAAAATAGAGGAACATTAAACAGTGTTACAAATGCATAATGGTAGGTACAATAGTTCCTTTTGGTACAACCTCACATCATTGAGATGATTCAAAACAAAACAAAATATTAAGTTTTGTTACATAACAATCCTGAAAGAAAGTAAACATTAAAGCCAATCAGTAAGTCTATCAATGTGTTTCTCCTCTCTTAACACTAACACTCCTCAGTCCTCCAACAGGTGAAGGATTGAGAAGGGTTAGGGTTAAAAATAGAATGGCTATGACAAATGGCAAGCAGCATACCTAAATTGACAGAAGTTCTTCAGATAATACATCATCAACAGCTCCATTCATTACAAGATTGTAAGAATCAAGACAATTTTGAGCAAACGATCCAACAATGCACTTCAGGGCATGCATCACAAAAATGCTGACTGCTGCATTTCTGCACAGAATCTCTACGCAGTTTTAATGACAAATGTACAACGATGAATAATGTATAACATGGGCTACCACAAACAAAAAAACAACCATGCATGTTCTAGTTACATGTACCGGTACATGTATGGACACCAAACCTACAGTCATACCTTTGCCTCTTTGAAACCTGGATTACTCCTCAAGGCATTGTGTTTTTTAAATTCAAGACTGAGTTAATGGCCAGAATGATACTATCACTGAGACACATCAAGTATACAATGGGCTCCATGTGTGTTAGTCTGAATAGACCCCTGATAAACATGTATGTCTTGCATGGTGATTAAAAATCTGACACCAACCAGTATGTTGTCAGTATGATGTAAGCATCAACTTTTTTTATGTGACAGAATGGGTAACGCATTATACATGTATGTTAATTTATATCAGCAGCTACAATGTACACGTTCACGTATTTGTGAGCCAATTTAAAAAACAGGGAAGACGGCATTTGTAAGATGCACACCAATGCAATTCTGGAAGCTGGAAGGTGTCCCCGTTCCTCATGATCAAACTTGTGATATTGTATATGAAGTCATCAGGTTACCAGTTCATATCTGTGCAGACATGGCAACAGACACTCTAGCTGGGGCCAGTACTCAGCGAAGGCATACTATTGCATTGTACCTGATGTGCTCTGGTCTGCGCCCACGGCTAGTGTGTGGGTTTGGAATGAATTTGTGTCTGAATGTCTAAAATCTCTGACCGCTAAGAGTGCTAGTAGTACAGCACTTTTGCTTGCATTGGCCCACAATGGCAATGCTGCATTGATGGTACAAGTACTAGGTGACAGACATTTTATTTCACTGCTGCGGGTGTACATGTGCACTGAGCCACGGCTGCCTTATTCTAGAAAGAAAACCAGAGATGCTTTTAATACTTTTAATAAGCATTTGTTTCTTCTGTGATTATCATGCCTTGGCAGAATCCAAGTTTCAACTAACCAGGTAAGGAGGCTGAGATGGTTGCATGATTTGGTTTCTGGATGTGCTTATGGCAAGGCCTGCTCATCCACTTACTCTCTGTTTCGTCGATGTCTAGCAAGGTGTCCAAAAAGTCCTTGATGCGGCAGACACTGTCTTGGATGAGTGGGCTGAGAGGTTGCATCCAGTGCTCCTTGCCCGACTTGATGCCCAGGTTGCCTATGGTTTGCACAGCCTGTGTAAATTTTCAGAAGTGCATGTAAGTGCCATCTTGAGCACCTTGTGTAGGGCACAGTGTGCCCACACATTAGCCATATTTGCATGCTAGACCTTGTCAGATGATCTTGTTTTCAGACTTGCAAAAATGAATTCCTGCACCCTGCAATCATTTTATTTAGTCCCCAAGCCTTTTCAAGGGTGAATTACGTGTATGTCACCAGTGAAACTGGAGTCAACCAGGACTGTTTATTCAGAATCTTAAATTTCAAAGCATTGCTCCTTTTGTATTCTTGATCTAATGAAAATTGTCCAAGGAATAATTCAGCATCCCTTATAAATTTGGCTTTCAAAACCATGCTGGGCTAAATACAGACCATAAAAAGTGCATGTACATGTGACTGAGATGGAGAAAACAGGCTGCTGGGAGGGCATGGACCATTCTGCACATGAAGGACTCAGGAGCAATGCAAGAAGTTTACAAATTACAATTAGCTGAAAGTTGAACATTTTTTATGGGGTAACATCACTCCCTCAAATTTCTTTGGAATGGTAAACCTTGTACCTACTTAAATGCACCAAAAGCTCCGACATGTAAATGTAAGTTTCTTTTTTCAACACGTACATGTAGGCTGAATCACAAGTTGTAGAAAGAAATTGAGAGCTGTGAATGTGGCATTGTTTACAGGTCTACGCTAAATGTTCTATTCTTACCACTGGCATAAGTTCTCATTTTAAAGCCTTACTGACTATCCAGAAATACAACCAGAAGTAACACATGTACCTAGATTGACACCACTGGCTAGAGACAGCATCTCTTTCCTATACATGTAGATGTCTATGTTACTGCCTGCCACACATGATTCAGACATAGCCTAATTACCTTTGCAAGGAGGGTCAGTGTGCGGCCAACATATTTGTCAGGATGCTGATCCCTCAGGAAGAACAGCTTGGGAGAGAGGATGGCTGGAGCAAAGAAGCGCAGGAAGAGGAAACCAGACAGGCACAGATACTTGCAGTCCTGGAACAAACCAAAGACACTAGCATATAGACTGGGTAGATGTAATCACCTACAGTACATACATGTACCTTTGCCAAGACATGTACTTCAAGTTCAAACTTCAAACCAACCATCTTCACTGGTGGGGATAAGCACTCACAAAAGTTTAACCCTAACCCTTAAGGCCCTTCTTGCTAGGGACCTTCCTCAATCCTCCCGAATCCTCCAATTTGGGGGGTGAAAAAAAAATTGGATTCTTCCTCAACCCTCTGAAATCCTCCAAAACGTCTTGAAAATGTTACTTGGAGGTGTGTCTACTGCCTCAATCCTTCAAAATCCTCTGGCAATTCCTGTCATCGCGTTGAGGCAGTGCGAATAACTAACATTCTTGAGCAGTACCATTGATTCAAAAGAAATATCGGGCTGAATTTATTCAGCACGAACAACACAAGGTCTAACCCACGACCTTCACTCGCAGCATCCTTTGCAATCAGCCATGCACTTTTGCCATTTACCCTCATTCCTCCAAAAACCTACAAAACTGCCTGAAGGATTTTGGAGGATTGAGGAGACTTAGGGTTAAACAACTTTATTTCTTCAGCCGTGTTGTCTCTAAAACAATGAAACAAGGCCCTCTGTTCTGTCACAAATCTTGTTTTGGCACCTTGTATATTGATGGTTTGGTTAAGAATACTGATTACTTTACATTTCAACCAGAACAGCTGGCTTTTCGTCAACTTTCCATTCTGCTCTGAATCATGATTTGCATTCATGGAAAAGTTAGCAAAACTAAATGGATATGTAGAATCTGCAGGGACATAGCACACTAAAGGCACCTTTCATGTACATATTTTGCGTGCGTTGTGTGTGTTTTACTTTCACGGACACGAAAAATGACTCCATGAACATAACACACGTGTACGTTGCGTTCGGCCAACAAAACTGTCCTCAGAGAGATTTTGACGGACATGCAATGCTTGGCGCAAGTGTTAACGCACATATGGAAAGGTGCCTCAAGACAGTCAACTGACAAGTATGTCAGTGTAATAGCAAAAGTTTAAATTCCAACTCTGTGTGACCAAATTCAACCCACCTAGCATCCTGCACAAGTGAATTAACATTTGTGAAAGAATTTGATGGTTGAAATACCAGTAGAACTCAAGCTTGTCTGTTATTTCTTTCAGAAAAACCTCACTTCTGTTCTGTTTGTCCTTTCGACTTCTAGCCACAGTAGCATACATACTACGATTGGCAACTCCTCTAAAACTACTGCATAAATATCGGAACAAATTTGACAAATCCAGACTTTACCGAGTCATTATCAGGGAATTTGTCCTCCACTCGCTGTCTGAGCTGTTTGAGTGCCATCCTGAGGATAGGGGGACAGCGGTCTACTGACTTCAAGATGCAGTTGACAATAGATGCTAGATACTCTGTAAGTATGGTTGCGCTGTGCTCCAGGAGGTATCCCTCAGAACGGTTCTTCATGCTCACCCGCCTGCAAACATTGACAAGCCTTAACTGACTGGTCCACAAAACAGCAGACCATCGTCATAGTTTTGACAACTCCTACATGTACGTACTTACAGGAGTAACACTATTGAATGGGAAGTCATTTCTTCAGCCCTAACTCCTCAGAAATTTTATATTCTTTATAGCATCCTTGAAAATCGAAGTCCCATTTACCCCCAACTACCGGTATACTAAAACCAATGTCAGGATCGAACAATCTGTACCTACGACTGGATCCTGATAGATTGAGCGGTAAAACTCTTTCAACTACTCCCAGTTGAAATTTGTATGTAACAGTAAACTGTAATAGCTTGGCCCTGTTAAATTGAGAAGGCAACCAATAATTGTGCACAGTAATGTTGACATGAGTTACAGTTCTGCTGGGTTGAGCAGACAACAGAAAAATAAGGCAGAGTACAACAGATTCTTTTGGCTCAGTAAGCACAGGAAACTCAGGCTGTTGGACTTTGGTGGACTGATAAGCAGGAAACCCACACAAGTCAGTGTCTGATTCTGTTGGATTTAGCAGGCAAGTCCCAGGGAACCAGTTAGTTACAATCAAAGTAAAACAGGTGAACAGTTTGAACTTGTCAAGATTTTGCCAAATGCTGAATCAACGAAGGTAAGGAGTTTGTTGTCAATTAATTCCCAAAGTTCCTAAGTTGAGGAGATTATACAAGAATCCTACCTCCTGATGCTGCCCACTTTGCAAGGATCCAGCTCCACATGCTTCTTCTCCTCATATATGGTATCTATGATGGGCTGGAGTGTTTCAAGGAGGTAAGGCATACCCACCAACTTCATGAACTGATCAAAGCACTTGGTGGCCAATGAGTTGCCTCGGAACAGTGTGTTGATGTCACCTACAGTGAAGGGAGGATAGAAGGAGACTTGTTTTAGTCTGTCTGTGTAACACACAATGACAGAAGACTTTCCAGGCACTAATGGCAGCAGACATCTTTCCTTTGCTCATGCTCAGAACATGCAAAAGGATTGGAATGTTTGCTACAATCAGTGCCTCAAACTCTCCAATAACACATATTACACATTTGTTTATTAACCTGGTCAACATAGTTTACAGGGTTTGTAGGACAAAAAATTCTGTTGTGTTGAAAAACTTTAATGTGTCACAGCAGATACAACAGGCACCAGAGTTTTGTTTGCCAGTTGCAAAATAAAATTTCATTCCCTTTTACTCATTTTATTGTACAGACTAAAGTTTTACACTGCGTGCATCAGCTCACTAATTTATCTTTTCAAATCTCAATCCCAATGCAATAGACCACTCTGAAACCCCTTCCTGCAACTCAATAACAACACATTCTTAAAACATTTCAAACCCTAACCCTAACAGGGCCTAAATATGAAACAGAATCTATTAATTAGCGTAATGGTAATTTGATCAATGTTGTGCGGCATAATTTTGTGGTTTTGCTCTACAATATAAATTTCACATTACATAATTAAAATGAATTGGCTCCTCATCTCTAGCAAACGCCATCTGAAGTTCTGTGGCATCTGAATTAGCTCTTTTTCATTTTAAAATGTTACCTATATCAACGTTTTCAAAAGGCACAAAGTAAGGAATTTTGGTTGGAAAGGTCACTGTCAGAAGTCAAGGTAAAAAAAACTGGAAAAAAAACTGTCAGTTCAATGATGAGAGAAGTGCTTATCACTTCTGAAACAACCTATACCTCAGCTTTCTTGGTCAGATAATCACTCTCTCCATCTGATGCTCAAGAGAAGAGATCCATTTAATGAAGGTAAGTTCACCCTCCAAATTAATGCATTCAGTTGTTGTATTCAGTTGTTGTGAACTTGCACTGCCCACAAATTAGAACTAAGATGTATAACATGCTACAGTGTGACTTGTCAAAGAAATTTTTAAAAAAGCAAAGACCTGATGTAAACCTCCAAATGTTGTAATAGGAACCTTGTATTATCAGGAATGGAAAAATGAAAACACATGACGGGGACCTAAAAATGTCCTTGTTATAAGCAAAATGTTGCATTAACATTGCTCTTATTATCGAGATTCAACAATACCAACAAAGTATGTTCATTTTAAAGTTCAAGGTCTATAACTCAACAGTGACTGTGTACACATGCACCGGTACATGTATAGAAATTCATAGCTGAGTGTGGACTCAGTGGCATGTGTACATGTACAATACATGTAATACAACAAATCCCTCTGTGCATGCGCAGATAAGCTTGATGTTAACACTTGATCTACCCCATGTCTAAAAATAAATTAGGGAAGTGCCACCATTTTTACTGCAGCGTTCCTAGTCATCAGCACAAGCCTACTTGTACCGCTCCCTCACAGGCTCACAGTGCTGAATTCAGACCAAAGCTGTTCTTCCCTCGTATACTCCAAAGCAAACTCTACCTAAGCATCAAGTAAGTGATTCAAGAACAAGACAAAGTTGAATTTAATTCCTGACACTTATGGAAGGCACTGTTCGAGAACCATCAAAATGACATTGTCACTTTGCGCACTATGGCGACTCACCGGTCAAACAACAGAGCACGGGGGCTATTCAAGAAACTTCCTATGACAACGTCATTTTGGTGGTTCTCGAACAGTGCCTTCCGACACATACATGTATACGACTACTACGTGCAGGACGATGAGAATAATGCATACTGTGGCTGAGGGCTGGTCCGACCCACGGTTACAAGAAAACAATGAAAAAGTGCATCACACAAGTGGCCTAGCAGCTAGGAATGGTCATTTTCTTCGGGGTTTCTTTGTAAGTTGTGGGGGGGAGGGGGAATGAAGAGGACAAGCATGGCATCTTTGGAGTGGCCCCTTGGGAAACCACACCTACAAAACTTACTCAAGTGATTGGGGAGACAACTTACATGTATGATTATCACAATCAACCTACCGCAGCTGACTAGAATCTTACACTTAATTAGCCAAGGTACCGATATGAGTTGTGACTACAGCAGCTGTCACTGGGGAATAAAACACTGATCATGAACTGTGACCATTGCGACCTGTGTCCGAGTGCACCAGTCACTGGCAGCGGAGGGGGGGTGCTCCCTCCCCCACTTTTATGACTGGAGGCACTGCCCCCACTTTTGGCAGGTCCAACGGTATAATGGGGTGGGTCTTAACGGAGTTAAGAGCCTTTGAAAAAAGTTCAACCTTTATGCAAAGTGCGAGTGTGATGAATTTTTAAGAAAATCCTGTGTCAAATTTGTGGAGAAATTTGCTAATGAAAGATGATGAAAAGCCCTCATCACTTTTCCACAAGTGGCTGACGAGAACCTTGAGATCAACTTTCATGGGCCTCAATGTGTATCACCTCATGCTCTGGGATATATTCATAAAAATCCTTCTGATGGCAAGTTCAGAAGAAAGTCTACAGTTATATTATTGGGGGTGGCAAAGAATATTTTAATTCAGGAAACTGGGAATGTAAAAATACAAAGAAATCTCAAAATGTCATTAACTGATATTTTGCTTTTGGTAGGTTCCAGCCTCCCCTCCCACCAAGAATTACGTCAAGTTGGTGTGAATTTTTTTTCTCTTTTGGTGACCTACCTTAATATTGCTGTAACATATAATATAGATATTTAATTAACAATAAATCTATATATGTACATGTGATTTGTTTTCTCTGGCTTTGATTTCACAGCCATCTCCCATTAAAAAATGGCATCAACAGAGCACAAGGCTACAGCTCAATCTGTGTTGGAAAAGATAAGTCAAGGTCATCTAGAATGCTCTATTTGCTCAGACCGTTTCAGGGAACCCAAGGTTCTTGACTGTCTGCACAGCTTTTGTCTTAAATGCCTCCAAAGACTGAGACAGAGTCAACATCCACAAGATGTGGAACTGGAATGCCCCATCTGCAGACGTAAAACCACTATAAAAGGAGATATCTGCAATTTGCCAACTGACTTCAAACTAAGTGCATTGGTGGATGAAGTGAATATGCAAGAAACACTACTAGAAGGTCAGAGATCAGAAATCAAGTGTCAAGCTTGTGACGAGGAGAATCAGGCACTGTCAAGATGCATGGACTGTGATCATTTTCTCTGCAAAGAATGTCAAAGAGCGCATAAACGAATGATTTCAATGAAATCTCACACAATCTACACACTGGCCCAGCTTCAATCAGGAGAGGTAACTTACAAGAGTAAAATAAGAGAATACACTCCTAAATGCATGAAGCATCCAGACCAGAGCCTTTCTATTTACTGCACAGAGTGTAAGAAGTTGGTGTGTACAACTTGTGCTATTCTAGATCATGACAAACACCCACGCATTGGCCTACCTGAAGCTTTGGACAAATGCAAACAAGACATTGCCAACATTTCTGAGAAAGCTGAACGGAACAAAACAAAACTAAAGGCCTACATCAGTGAAGTAGACAAAACTGATAAAGATATCAAAACCATGTATGAAAATACCAGTAAAAAAATATCAATAAAGGCTGATATGGAGGTTGCAAAGATCAGAGAGAAGATTGAGCAGATCAGAGGGGAACAATCAAAACTGAAGCAAGAGGCAGATACAATCTTCAAAGACAGAGCAAAGGTACTGGAAACTACTCGTGCCACAAACGTCAGTCATGTGACTATGATTGAGAACAAGCTGGAAGAAGTAAACCGATTTGTGGCCCAAGCAAGTTGCTACGAGATTCTGGATTTCAGTGAGAAACTTCTTCATAACCTTGGAGCAGTGATAGCTGAAGGCCAACCCAAAATATTGCCACACAGTATGTCTTCCTTCATGGATTTTGAGGAAGGTACTGGCAGGTCCCTTGGGAAGCTAGTTCTGAAAGATGAGAAAACACTGAAGTCAGATGTGACAGCACCAAGATCACAGACATCAAAGAGATGGGAGCTGAAAACAGAAATAACAACATATGGACACCAAAATCAAAGCCTTGTACTTGCTGATGAAATTGGATCATTGTCAAACAATGAGATGGTAGTATTAGAACGGGGGAAAAACAAGTTGATCACTTTCAGAGAGCGAGAGCTTTACCCAAATGTCATCTCGGAAGAGCTTCAACTTGAAGGTCTCAGAAAACCAAGCCATGTTTCAGTTAACAGTGATGATGAAATCATAGTTCTTGATGGTACTACTGTCAAGATCTTCAACATCGAAAAGAAGCCCTGCCTTCATCAGTTCCAACCGGGTGAAGAGACAAACAGTACACCAACATGTCTCGCAGTTGAAGGTGGAGATGTGATAGCAGTGGGCTACAGGGATAAAGAACAGATCTCACTGCACAGACGAGATGGAACCCTCATCAGGAGACTGCCTGCTCCAATGATTGGTTATAATTTGACACTCTTGAGAAAGCAACAGCAGTTAATAAGTATAATCTACTCTATCAACACAGAAGTGGACAGAAAGTTGCTATCAGTCGACTGCTACGGTCGCATAGTCTTTGCAGTTGATATCCCCAGTAATATTCAAGGACCTTGGCATGCTAATGGTCTGTGCTGTGACAAAGATGGTTACATCTATGTTACTACACATGGAAAGCCATTACAAGGTGAAATTCAGCAATTTGATCCTAATGGACATTACATTGGATGTGTTCTCAATAAATGTGGTTATCCGGGTGATATCACATTCACACCAGCTGGTGAGCTGGTGTTGGCAACAAGGGACAGTATTAAAGTATATCATCAGGTGTGAAGAAGCATATCAAAAGCTCAGAAATATGACTATACTCTTTGATATATGCAGGCAGTTGGACATTCACCACATGTACAGAGAACATGACAAAGTACCGGTATATATAGGATACAAGCCTCACATGAAAACTGCTTGATATCTTTTCCACAGATATGCTGTGTACCCCAAAAGAAGTACGGTACATGTATGTATAAAAATGGCTTTTCCACATCACAGCAGTCAACAACTGTTTTCCACCACTGTATCAAGCCAATTACATGTACATGTAGTTACGTCAGTCAGTGATTGTAACTTTTACTACAGGACAATTCCACAGCAAAGGAATTACATTTTTGACAAGTCTTTCAAACCTTAAAATGGCGTTACCTCACTGTTCCACGAAAATTGTTTTGGGTAAAACAGCAAGTGGGATTGATGGACTACATGTAGTTTCTAAACCAACATAAAGGACCAATTAAGTTTTTAAGTATTTTTACTTTGTTAAGTTTGAATGTCGATGAGGGCAGTAATGAAATAGCAGTGCATATGAAATGGAATTGACTTTTTGATGTGGCATGCATGTACCTTTTGCCAAATTTCTGTGAGTTCTTTCCTGCAATTTGGACTAAAGTAGTGAAAATATTGGGGTGCTTCTGTGTGATACCTTCAAAACATATTACATGGTGACTGAAATAACACCTTTCAAAGGAATTAAGATTCGGTGACAAAGCTGCAGTAAAAACAGAAAGAATTTCAGAAATGAGAGCTTTACGAGGATGTAGAGACTCTTAAGGTACATGTACATCAAGAAAATTACAGGAAAATGGTTGATTCAGATGACTCGGTATATCCTTCCTTTAAGTCATAATTTCTTCTTACATGTAATGTACATGTACATAAACTTGCCATTGCACAAAGCATCAATTCACAACCATACAAATGCATAAAATTCATGCAATTCATGTGTAAATACTCATCTTATTATAGATACTTGAAGTTACATATATGTACCGCTACATATTCCATACCCCGTCCCCTCTGAGATGTATGCCACTGAAATCATTCAAGCATTCAAATTTTGCAGAAAGCTTACCTGGAAGTTCACTTAATGATGCAAACTCAGGCTACAACCTTCCAACAGGTGTATGTATGTACCGGTACTGTACTGTAGGTGCCTGCTTCAAACTTTAGTCCGTACCAATAAGTCAGGCCACCTGCTGTATCATATGCATGTACCGGTAGGTGGGTAAATTCCTGTTGTTATTACATTGTATCTTGTCCCTATTGGGTGCGTTCGTACAGTTACTCCTGTCAACACGAGTGATGATGCGCACGCATTACTCTTGGGTCAGGAGTATACTGTTGCATGACGGGGAGTATACTCTCGCCGATCCGCGGGGTGTACTCCTGCTGTTCGTGCCCTTCGGGGGAAGCACTCGTGTTAACGCAAGTACCTCGCTCGAACGCACCCATTTTGTCCACATTATTTATTGTTATTACAACCTTTGTAGAGGAGTAGCTCAACAGCAGTTATCATGCATGCCTTATTTTGTCCACAAACATACAATAAAATAATACACAAACAGTGGAAATTCTTAAAAAGAGCCCAGCAGATAAGGGCCTGTGCATTTATTATAAAAACCTGAAAAAAGGTCAGGACTGTTAGTATCATTTCACAGAGCTGAAGTTTTGGACTTGTTTACTGCCAAGGTCAAAACAATTCACATGTTTATTACAGGCACAGAACTGAGAATGCCATAAAAATGATGAAAGTCCAAACTCCACTTGACTTTTGTGAAGTATTTTTCAATTTCTAATGCTGCACTTGTGGCAACAAACAAGCAACTCAGCTGATCCAAGAAACAGTTGCATGCCAGAGCCCTTTCCAATACTCAATTTGTCTCCGTCTCAGGTTCGTCTCTGAAACCAATTCCCGATTGTGAGCCTGAAGTGTTTACATGTAAACTAAATAGAAGTTCTGTAATTTTTGGCTCTTTTGCATCTTACTTGAT
Source organism: Acanthaster planci (assembly GCF_054643075.1). Classification (NCBI taxonomy): domain Eukaryota; kingdom Metazoa; phylum Echinodermata; class Asteroidea; order Valvatida; family Acanthasteridae; genus Acanthaster; species Acanthaster planci. The sequence continues at coordinate 14,193,971 of NC_141785.1, read as the reverse complement.
GTTTTGTGGCACTATCAGACTTACTACTGTGCTCTACAGCCTCAAAGTCAGGTAGTAAAAAAAAACAGTTGCGTCAATCTCCCCACGTGAAGCGCGAGTGTGATGTGTCCTCCGGATGCGTTGCCAACTACATGTATGTCATACAGGTACAGTTGAAGCCTGAGACGGAGCCGAAGTTGAGTATTGGACAAGGCCCAGTTAATAAAACAGGCAACAAAGGGTTGTCCAGAATCAAAAAAGTAATATTAACACCACAAATGCCCCAGTCATGCATTCGCCAGGCAGCACACTACCAGGTTAGAATGCAGGAAATTTTTTATTGCATTTTTTTAATATACATGGAGACCTGTAAGTATATATCAAGCTGCACTGACTTTTTATCTCGTCTTCATTTGCACCTTTTAACTCCACTTCATTTGCACCAGTATGAATACACCATCTTCTATATTTAAACAGGATAGTGTATGATCCCATCTAGAAACATCAGTGGCATATTTACAATCTCCTGAGGTCACTTCTACGTACATGTACATGTATATGTACCTGTACGCAAGTTTTTACTGATTGATTCAAATTATCTCATATGCAGTATACGTACACGTACACTTACCTGTATTGTCAGAACATGAATAACAGGCTTGATTTTGATGCATGTTTTTTCTGCTTTATAAAGTTGTGCATAATTCTATATACCAGTACATGTACATGTATGTCTGGTGCGATATCTGGAAGTTTCAAAAGACATCAAAAAGAAAAAAATTTGGCTAACTTAAAGAAATTGCTTTCATAATTGAGGTGTTCATTCATTAGTATACTTTTAATATTTTGCTCAGTGTGACTACATGTGTACATCATTTACAATGTATGTCAGGTAGGTCAAAATCACTCTCTCTGAAAAGGAATTTTACGTTTATGTTTATGTATAAGCTAGGCTTAAGCACCACAAAATCTGGGCTCTTTTTACAAGGCTGCAGGCCTGGCTGAAATACTCGGGCATCAATGAAGGTCACCTGTCAACTTTGAGTAGTGCCTAAAGATTACTTCGTGCGGCTATAAACGTCCGTTAAATCATGGAGGAATAAAACATGGTTAAATGAAATGATGAATTTTGAAGAATTTTGAAAACGGAAAAAATGATAATTATGCTGGCCCAGCATCATCTACATTGAAAAATGCCCCAGCATGAAATGTTTAATTTGCTGAATGTCAAATTGTTTTTAATCTTCTACCATTCATAGTTTCCTATAATTCAAGATCAGTAAACAAAACAGAGATTAAATTCTTCCACTGTATATACAGAGCTGAACTATTAATTAACATATTATGAAATGTATGCTGTGATTGTATGCATAAATTATACATGTACAGGTAAAAAAAAATTGGCATGAAACATTTTGTGGAAATTCACTGGAAATGAAGTGTATTTTTGGAAGAACTTCTTCTTGGCAAGTGTAAACTTTCAAAAAGGTTGATGTATTATTAAGCACAGACTGATACATGTAAGTACCAATTTGAGGTACCTTTGACTCGTTTCATATCTCCAACTAAGACTGAGATTTGTAATTACAAAAATGGAAATACATGTACATGTAGATGTGTCACCATTGCAATTAGCCGACTTGGAGACTTCAGTAAGAAAATAGTGTCAACATCACCTAGGACAACAAGGAAGTCAAAAACTTCAGGGGAGAAAGGTAACTGTTTAAGGTCTGAGCATACAAAGGGAGGAGTAATGAAAGTACAAGTACATGTAGATAGCATTCTCCATTTGAAGCAGTATGTAAGCTGCCTTCCTCTAACCAGGTGCCATTTTCAGCAAATAAAGCAGTTGACCGTGGAAAAAGCTAAGAACTTGAGGTAGAAATTAAAAGACACAGTCCTACCGTGTATTTCTTGAACTGAGGCAGTGTTTGCTTGTGGGCCAAGCTACATTGAACACAACGTGGTATTGCATGCGTACAACACTGCATGTACCGTGTGAAATCATGCAATGTACATGTACATGTACACTGTACCGGTACATGTAGGCGTTCTCCTGATGACATCAAATCAGCCTGGGAGTGCGGCCAAAAGGGGATTTTTGTGGGCAGGGAAACGCAGGGTCTTTTTATCCATTTTGAGGTCACGATTAATGGAGTAAACATTGAATTTATGATGTTTTTGAAATAAGTTACCGGCATGTATTTCATTGTTATTTGAAATACTTCACGTGAACTATATGTTTTCAATTTCTGTTAACCTTTAAGTAGAACTAGACATGCAGAAAACATATGTGCATAGCTATATATGTTTATGTATTACCCTTGCATGAGGGCACAATAAATTATTTTTACATGTAAAGGAAACAGGGCCTTGTAACAAAAGACCGTACTCCAAACAAAAGACCAGGCTGCTGGGCATTACCGACATTTTTTCACTCTCAAAAGTGGTGATAATCCTGCCTTGTTTTGAAACAGTATACTACAGTTTGGGGCATTTAGAGCGAGCGGATTACCACCGGGGACGAAAACGCTCCACCACCGCAGCGATGAGCCACATAGCACTGCTTCATGCTAATCTGGCCCCTATGGAAAAGAGGTCAGCAGCGCACTGAGCCAGGTTCGTGAACAAAAGAATATTACATAACACCACAAAATCTGGGCTCTTTTTAAATGGCTGCAGGCCTGGCTGAAATACTCAGGCATCAATAGATTTGTCTGTCAGGCTAGAGTGGACACTAGACAGTCCTTTACGTGTTTGTAAGTGTCCAGTAAATGAAGATAGGAATTTTTAAAGAATTTTGAAAACAGAAAAAAATGATAAATATCTGTGATGTTGTCCTCAAACAATGGTTGCTAATTTTCTAACACTAAAGAGACCAAGCTTAAATGTTAGCTTACTTAAAGTTAACAACACAAACACTCTATACTAATTTCTCAAAAGGTGAAATACTGCTTATTCTTTCAGGCTAAATTTATGTACCGGTACTTTTACTGTCAAGGTACAGTGTTCGTACCTGTATTCGTATATCTAGGTGCACAACAAGGACTTGTTCAATATCACAAATACCCAGTCATGCATTCAAAAGGTAGTACAATACTAGGTCAGAACACAAAGGTTTTTTTTTTATCACATCATTGCCTACTACACACATGTACATTGTACATGTAGATAACTTTCTGTACATCCAGCTGCAAACTGCATTTCACTTGCACCTTAATGACTGCATCATTTTCCGTATTTGAACAAGACAATGGAAATTCCGCTTTGAAAAGCTTGCAGATCTAGAAACTACTCAGGACACCTCTGTATATAATGTAAATTAGATTGTTTGTTTCAAATTATTTACATAGACATCCAGCGGTACATGTAATCAAAGCAATGAGTTTGTTGAAAGTTTCTGCTCTAAGTCATGTACACTGTATGAGTCGTACATGTATGTCACAATATCTCTATATGTAAGTTTAACCGGCCTTCACAAAAGAGAAGTTTTGTAATTTCTACAAATTCCTTTCAAGATCAAAGTCTCAATATTACAAGTAGAATCCTCAAATAACTCTTTAATATTTACTCAGTGATGTGTGAAGTCATTTATGTTATGTGCACTACATGTACATGTCAAATTCATGTCAAAATAAAGATTAAACTAATGTACTATAAACTATGAACTATGAATACAGGCATACATATATATATGTACATGTATGTAAAGGTGTGCATCAATAGTAAATATGCTGAAAAACACTGGATAACAAATTCTGTGGAAATCCACTTGAAATGAAGTGTATTTTGATTTTTTTTTTCTTTAGACACATACTTTTAAAATGTTGCTGATGTAATTTTAGCAGAAAAACTAAGGTATCAACTAACTTGTTTCATTGTCTCACACTTAGATTTAACTTTGTAATATAACAAAAAGAAAAGAGATGATTTACCACTGTCAGACTGTGGTCAGGGTGGGTATAACGGTGCTGATGCATACATGTACATGTATGTTGCCTTTTGTAATAAATATTGGGAATCATTTTTTGTTAAATATTGGAAGATTCCAGATTCTTAAATGCACTATTAATTAATGATTGGTTTATTTGTCAAGCTCATCTTCATATTCTGCTTCATCTTTAGCAGTTATTTGTATAAAAAGTAAAGGCTAAATATGACATGACTTTGAGACTTAAAAAATATAGTAGATTCAACATCATCTGGAACAAGACCAGGTTGTCAAAAATTTCAGTAGAGAAATTAGAGGGTGAAAATTGAGGATCTGAGTTTGCAAAAGGAGGTGTAACAGAAGTACAAATATACAGGTGTCTACCACTCCATTTGTCAGTTGGCTTCCTTGACAAGCATGTAGTACCTACATGTAGGTGCCATTTTAAGCAGATATCAAGTGTCAAGCTTGTGATGAGGAGAATTGGGCAGTATCAAAATGCATGGACTGTTGTCATTTTCTCTGCAAAGAATGTCAACAAGCACACAAACGATTGATCTCAATGAAATCTCACACAATCTACACACTGGCTAAGCTTCAATCAGGAGACGTACCTGTAACTCAAACATGTCAAAAGAGTAAAATAAGAGAATACACTCCTAAATGTATGAAGCATCCAGACCAGAGCCTTTCCATTTACTGTACAGAGTGTGAGAAGTTGGTGTGTACAACTTGTGCTATTCTAGATCATGACAAACACTCTCGCATTGGTCTAGCCAAAGCTTCAGATAAATGTAAACAAGACATTGCTGAAATGTCTGTAAAAGCTGAACAAAACAGAATTAATCTGAATGAGTACATCAGTGAAGTAGAATATACAGTGTACCCACAAGAATCTAAATACCATGTACGAAAATACCTGCAAAAAAATCTCCAGAAAGGCTGATAAGGAGGTTGCACAGATCAAAGAGGAAATTTCACGAATCAGAGAGGAAGAGTCAAAATTAGCACAAAGATCCCATTCAATCTTCAAAGACAGATCCAAGTCATTAGAAAGTACTTGGGCCACAAGCATAAGATGTGCAACTGAGATGAAGAACAAGCTGGAAGAAATAAACCAACTTGTGGCTCGGGCAAGTTGCTATGAAATTCTGGATTTCAGGGAGAAACTTCTTTGTATCCTTCAAGCAGTGATAGATGAGGGGCAACCTGAGAGATTGCCATGCAGTGTGTCCTCCTTCACGGATTTTGAGGAAGGTACTGGCAGGCCTGTTGGGAAACTAGTTCTGAAAGATGAGAAAACATATAAGTCAGATGTGACAGCACCAAGATCACAGACATCAAAGAGATGGGAGCTGAAAACAGAAATAAAGACATATGGACAGCGAAATCAAAATTTTCAACAAGGAACAACTCTGCTAACTGTAGATATTCCTGCTCTCAGTCAAGTGCACATGCAGGCTTTACACACACATGCAACACACAGTGGATTATTAGGGTGACTGTGTAATGTAATTACTTTCAGAATGATCATGTGGCCATTTTAGGCCGATGAAATTACAGATTCCAAGCACACAAATATGGCAATTCAATTCCAAAACACTGAAGCAAATAGTGAAAATTGTACTTTCAGAATGATCATGTGACCATTTTAGGCCGATGAAATTACAGATTCCAAGCACAAATATGGCAATTCAATTCCAAAACACTGAAGCAAATAGTGAAAATTGTACTGTACCCCAGTCTCATTGCCACTTACTTGGTCAAATTTTGGTTAAAAACTACAGCAAGTGGTCCCAAGGCTTTCAGTGTTGGTGATTTTAAGATTTCAATGAAAAAAATGAGAATACAAATATCGGTCATTAATACATATGCGCCACATTTGTTCCTAGATTTTCACCTTGTACATTTTTATTTAAAGGAGGGAAAATATATGTATTTCCAATGAAAGTTTTTACTTTTGAATGATATGTATACAGTATGCTGATTTAGTAACCTTAATTTAACCCTAACATTCCTCAATCCTTCACCTGTTGGAGGACTGATGAGTGTTAGGGTTAAAGTTTACTAACTTAAATGCTTACAGGCCAAAACCCTACAAATAGATTATCAAAGCTATAAAAGTTTGGGGCTTTTCCAGGATACTGTTATTTGTACTACCAAGACTCAAACTTCTATTTACTAGTCTACTGTTACAGGCAACGAGGACTTGTTTAGTGTGAAGAATAGTCTGTGATCCAAGACATACTCGTCACTAATGCAATGTTTAATTGTGCATGGTCAATGGACTGTGGCCCTGACTTGTGTGTAAATGGCACCTACAGATAGGGCAAAAAGCTTTAATGTGCATTACAGTTTTCCTCAAATTTCACAACTTCACTAACTACCAATTTTTCTTTTCATAACTTGGACACACAAGATGGGTCTCTACTTAAGGTACATGGTGTATGCATCAAATAAAAACACCCAGAGACATATATGTACATTTCATATTTATATTTACAAACACAAATCAAAATTTCACACACTCCAACCCAAATACTTATTTTGTGCCACTATCTCATAGTCGCAGTGGACCATTTTCTGAAGCATTTTTGAACAACAATAAGGGGGTACATGTAAATTTTCACGGAATGATTTTTCAGAAATATTAAAATTTGAAACATATAAATTTCTCTGAGCATTTTCAGTTGACGTACACGCTATGAAGTTGAGATACAATTTGTCTGTCCTCAAAGAGAAAAAGTTGACAAAACAGCAAAAATTGAGGAAACTGTTTTTCTAGCAAGTGTGCATGTACGTGTACGTAAACTTTTTGTCCCAACTGTACTGTACTTCTACATGTATATCCCTGCACAATCCAATGACCATGTCAGCTGATATCGCACTGCTATTGTGGACATCTCAGAACCATGGCTTTGCCAACGGCTCAAAATCAACATTCTAAATAGCCAATTGTCATGCATGCACCAGGTACATGTAGATCCAAGATCCAATCAGGTAGTGACATGTGTAATGTCATACTGTCTATTGTGAAATCGGAAGCATTCTGTGTACATGTATTTTCAATGCATTACACCTGTACAATGTACTTCCTGCTCACGTAACTTCAACCATACAAAGCCTCAAATCTTCCTGCTACATGTACCGTACATAGCAAACTTTTTGTATATGTACTTGCAAACCGCATTTCACTTGCATTTAATTTCACCTATGTATTTGCTGACAGAAAAAAGTGATCATCTTTGAAGTACCGGTAGCATATGTACATATACACATGTATGTAAGTTTTTACTGTTGAGTTCGGATTATCTGAAGTGCATGTACCGTATGCCGATGCAGGTTTTGTTGGACCTTGCACAATGACTTTATTTGAAAACAGTGTGTTTAGTTTTGCTCCATAGTAAGCATGAGTTATATCATTAGAAGTATCTGACAATTTAATGGAAGTCACAGAAGTGAATTTCTAATTTTTTCTCTATCTTCTTCTTACGATTTACATTTACATGTAAGTCTTAACTCTGAAGTATCTGTATATTGTAGGTGGCTTTGTTGAAATAATGTCATCAAATTCGTGCTTTTAAACATAACAAGCTTCATGTTTGATTATAACCTAAGCTTTGGCATTCATTTTTTTCATTTCTGAATGATGATTTCTTCTGTCAAAACAAAAAGAGATAAAGTAGTGAAAATCCAAAAGACAGAAGTAATTTTTCAGCATGTTTGACCTCCCAAAACGTATATATATAAACGTAATATATTTTTATCTTTGGCCTGTTTTACATGTCTGACCAAGACAGAATTTTGTAAACCACAAAATGTAAACAAATGAATCAATATTTTAGCCATGCTAAAAATCTAAATGGATGCACACAGGTTGATATTGCTCAAGTTTTTTCCAGTAAATCATCTGGATAAGATCATCCTGTTCTGGTACCAGTAAATGCACCATTGTTACATGTTTGATTTGATTTGTCAGGGTCTTCAAACTCTGCTCTGTCTTCAAAAGCAATTCAAGTAAACAGGTACAACATGAAATGATTCATAGAGATGATGGCATCAGTCCAGCGACAAGGTGGAATGAGGAGGCAGGGTGAAGGTAAATACACTTTTATCTTTGGTGCTTCTGTGAGTTTCGATACATAAATTCAGTATTGGTTACACTAAAAAGGATGGGTTTCAATGGCAGCTTTGTTCATCAGTCAAATTCAACAGAACTGGAAGGCCCGTAGGATCCATAGGATTCAAGCTCAAGATTCAGCACTAAGTTTATAGTTGGGGGCAACTGCTGTAGAGAGGCTTCCTCCTTTTTGCGAATGCACATTCCAAAGTAAAAGTCACATGAGTTTGCATGAACGCGTGTAGCACATGTTGCAGATTATGGTGCAGTCATCTTGGAGTAGGCTATAAATAACATGTCTTCGATGTCTTCAAATAAACCCTTAGAAATCTTACGGGGTTTATAATAAATTAACAGATCTGTACCTTTTTATATGAATGTATCAAACAACATTATCCATAAGGCCTTGTCATATACAATGTACCTGTATTTCAGAAGGGGATTATATGTAATTAATCAGTGATATGCCTTTTCTGACCATTTACTTTCAATATTTAGTCTTTAAATTGATAGCATTGTTCAATTTTTAATTTTTTTTTCATACTTAGTAAATTTCCACATATTCATGAGCAAAAAAGGCGTCATTACATCTACAGCTGCTCTAGTGACAAAAAATGGCACAATTTGAGTGGAAATTGTATACTTTTTGGAGTTCTCTTTGACACCTGTGTATGACAAGGAATCAATGAGCAAACTTTTAAATGTTTTTTTTCTTTAAATAAGGTTCATTCAGGCATAAAGTTTATGCAGAAAAATGCCACGGCCACTGTGGCCAGAGTACATGTATGTGCCTCATCTGACAATACAGCAACAATGTCTTCAGTTAGCATGGGACGTCTTAAATATTGGAAGAAAAAACTCCTAACCCTTCGGGGAGTACGTAGAATTACCCTGACTTTTTTACATTACGGGGAAAATTGGACATTAAAAAATTTGAAAACCCCAAGTTGCATCCTATTTTCTCCATGCAGTTTAAAGGAACAGACTTTTTTTCACCTTTCTTAACAATAGGTGTTATTCGGTCTGCCACTTGGGGACCAGGTTCAACATCTGCTCCAGAGTCACCCGTTTCTCCTCCGATTGGAGCAGTCAACACCAAAGGTCCTAACTGTCCCATCTTTCTGGGAGATGTTTCACACAGCACATTTGTTTTCATAAACAACGGGACTGTGCCAAATAAAGGTAATTTTGTTCCAGTACTGCTTTCTGAACACTGCACAAGTGGACTTATTGTATAAGTATTTTATGCATTTAAAACTTTAAAGGAAGAGATTTAACAGAAAGAAATTGTCAAATCCAAACTGGTTGCATACATTATGGAATATTTACCCTTTGAAATGGCAACCAGGCCTCCTCCCTCAATACTGTTTTTTTTATCTTTCTTTTTTTGGAAATTAGAATCAGTGAAACTGTGTTGTAACACTCTACGGGCAATAAAAGTGTACGACCCAATATTTCCATTAGTGAGTTGAATTGAAATTAATGTTTTACCAACTTCTTGTATGCAGGAAGCACATGTAATTATTTTGCAGAGTGAAAAATATTCCTGTTATGAATTGGGATTGAAAATATGTAAATAAATGATGCAGAACTGAAATAATTGTTTACAACTGCACATAACTCTCATGTTGCTTTAACACAAGAAGTTACACAGATAATTCACTGTATAAATACCCTTTTAAATATAATTTTGACTTCTTGACCAAATCATACTTGCCTTAAACCCATTAAATGTGAGACGTTTCCCATTCAAAAGTTTAATATTTATCCTTTCTACGGTATCAAAAAATCTAGAGACATACATGTACATAAATATCAACAGGTTATGTTTGCAAAGGGATGTGTTCATAAGTGCACCCACACCTTTCGTCAAACAGTTTTTACAGTTCTTTGTGACATTCTGTAGCAGGTCTTACCCAGTATGATGCAAGGCCTTTGAGTATTCAACAAGGATTTCAATAGAGGTGGGGAAAGTTCCCCATATATTCCACCTCTAAAATATGTATTCTTTCTGGCTCACTGGCTATAAAAAGTGTCAACATACCCAGGAGCTCTATTTACCTTTCCAATTTTCATGACATGGAGGCTTACAGGGCGTATACACAATATGCTCCAGGCAAAAGGTGTATTTTGAATGCTTCATTGAAAAACAAAGGAGACCAAAAAATCATGCTTTATATGGAATGTTCCTAATAAATAAAATGAATGTAATAAGGACTCTTTTTTTTTTCAAAAATGCAAACATGGATATAGAGGTACATGTATTAAGCTTGGCCTGCAGAAGTACATGTATGTGTGTCAAAAAACAATATACATGTACAGTGTACATGTACATACAAGTCAGTATAGTGTCAGAATGTGAAGAGCAATTTCACAGAAAATGTCATCTTTTTCATAGGAATGCCATTAAAAAAAATCAAAGTCATGAGGAATTTTATAAAAGACACACTGGAGTTTTACATAACTTTGTCATTAATAAGCAAAGCAAAGACCACAATTTCAATCCCCACTATGCAGAAATTCATCTGGTCAGAATATTCCCATCCACAGATACTCGAAACCAAAGTCTGAACATGCACACCTACATGTACCCGTACATACATATCAAAGAATAAAGTTCGACATTATGAATCATAACAAATTACAGTCTAATAACATTACTTTTTTTCTCTGTAGGCATGGCAGATCAGCACCAATCAGCAGAGACTGCTGTCACCACCAACAAAGTGATGATGAAATGGGAGGGGAAAGTAAGAGAATCAAGCTTTGGGGAACAAATGAAAAAATTGGCACTTGTGGATGACATTGCAGCTTTTTCTGACAATGAAATAGTTGCATTAGATAGAAGGCATACACAGTTGATAACTTTCTATCAGGACAGCAAACAGGAGGTCTTTTCGCAAGAAATGCCTCTCACCCTTACGAACCCGTCTCACATTTGCGTGAGTAAAGATGACCATATTATTGTTCTGGATGTTCAAAAAGTCAAATTCTTCCGTAGGGGATATCCGTACCTCTTGCGTCACTTTGAACCAGGACGAAATTTGGGTAATCCATCATGCCTTGCGTCGGATGACAAGAATAGGATAGCAGTGGGCTACGAAGACACTAACAAGATATCTCTACACAGCTCCGATGATGGAAGCTTGATCAAAGAGCTGTCTGCCCCAAAGATCGGTGAACAACTGACCGCCCACGAGAACCACTTCATCTACATCACCAAGGACAAGAGAAAGCTACTTGCAGTTGACATTGATGGCAACTTTGTTTTCTCTGCAGTTATACACTCAAGCGTTCCCGAGAGCAAAGCCCATGGCTTGTGCTGTGACAGCCATGGCAACATCTACGTCACTGTACATGCTGGTCAGCTGTTGGAGGGTGATATACAGTATTTTAGCCCAGATGGCAGGTACAAGGGACTTGTGGAAAGAATCGCATTCACACCAGCTGGAATCACTTTCACACCAGCTGGTGCCCTGGCACTGGCTGCAGAGGGAACTGTCAAGATCTTCCCTGGCTGGCCTGAAATTCTCAGTCACTCTACCTTACGTCGCAATGAACGAAAATAAGGTCAATTAAAAATCATGGCGGAACAATAGCACAACATCCAAGGGGGTAAGAGGTTATTTAACCCCCTCCTCCTACCCTTTTTCCTCATACACGTCAGTGTACTTCACTCATGTTACATTTGGTGGTCGTGAACAACGCTGCCTTAAATTCCTGTAGAAGTTGCTTTGAACAGTGCCAGCGCAACCGCCACTAAAAGCTGGTGTCAGGACCCTGAGTGCCTTTCAGCACAGATACTGAGACGTTTTTGCAAATTCACCTCCCAATCAAAATGACATTGCTATACCACTGCAAAATCAGACTGTATCGTGCAAAAATTAAAGACGAATTTTAAACATGAATGTACCATCTGTCAAACAAGCTGGTAGAAATATGTCAGAGAAGAATAATTAAACAAAATATGAGCTTTCACTGCTCAGGAATGTTCTCAAATCGTTGTACCCAATTGTTGAGACTGAATTTTGTCCAATACCTGTAATATCAACTATTAATATTTACTCTCAATTACATTTAGAAGATTCCATAAAGCATCACATGCATAAGTATGGAATGACGTGAAAACTTTGACTTACTTGATTGCTGAAGCTCCTGTCGAATCAGGGCATCCAGGAAGGGTAGGATCATGCCCTGACCAAGGAAGATCTTATCCAGTGTCGTGGCAATCTCTAGTCGGTCAAGGGTCATGACCTCTTCCAGCATAGTCAATGGGGTTGAGCGGCACTGCCACACAAGGAAAAAGATATCTTTGGTTATTGATGTCCACCTGGACTAGGCCTAGATAAGCACTGTGGCCAAAATAGTGTAGCAGTTTCCATGTGCATAATGTATTCATACAAGTAAGCCATTTGACTTTCTCTCTACAAGCAAGGTATTTTGTAAGGATGATCTCCCAGAGACAACTGTTGAGCTAAAGAAAGAGCCTGTTGTTCCACAGAAAACCTACAAGTACATGTATATTGGGTTCGCTACACTGGGCTACATATACATTGTACACAATGCTTGTCAAACATTTATGGCCGAAGAAGCTCGGTCAAGTGCTCAAAATTGACCAACCAAATCTATAATCGAAAAATCAGTTTTCTTACATTTTGGTTCTGAAGATTTATAACATTCATTGCTCTTTCTAAAGTTATTCCATTTCTCTTGGCACTTTATTTGAAGAAACTAAAGAGAAATGCTTTTGCATGGTCAACCTGCAGAAATGCTGCCTGTGAAAACTGAGGTAGCCTTTCTACAGATGTACAAGTTAGTATGGTAGGTCTACATGTACCTACGGTTCCTTAATTGTAACAGCTAATACAGTACAGTACATGGTAAACAATTTTCTTCGATTAACTTACACAGACTAACAATTTTTCAGTGCCACTAAAATTTGATTGAATTAATCATTGGCCTCAAAAGGCGCAGGCTGCTACGTGTAGCAGCCTAACATACATGTACATGTATGTTGCACAACCGTTCTTTAAATTCCTAGTACATGTACAGGTATGAAGTGCTTGAACTTGGTTTTGCATAAATTTATTTTACCGGAAACACTACAACTACATTTATTCAGTAGATTTTGTCCTCTTACATGTATATATAATATTTGTGTCCAGATTGGCATTTTCAATCCTGTACTATTGTTTTTGTTAAATATACGGCAATTGTAAATATAAGGTTGTTATAAAATACACAATTCCCTAGCTTTTAGAGGTGTTTTTAAATGTCATATGCACTTGGTGGTTTTTGGGTCTGTCACAATTTGATGTAACAGGGGAGTAAAGTTTTCTTTTGTAATGTTTTCTCTTTATTCATGTATTAAGGGGAGTGCTTCTAATCGGTTTTTCTTTGTTTTAAAACTTTCAGTTGAGAGTTAAGGAGTTTAGTAAGAGGCCTAACCTGAATTTTGGTGGGAGTTTTTGATCTCATTGGGCCCCATACCGTTGCTACTTGATTGCTGGGCTAATCCCTTGTCATTATACTGCATAAGCTGCTTAATTCAATTAGAAGTCAATTGCTGTAGAGTTGAATTTACTGGTAGGATGTTGGTCCTGAGATAATGTGCATTTCTCATATACTAATTTGCTACAAAAGTGGAGTATAAAAAGTGGGTGAAGGGCATTGGCTCTTCACTTGGAGGCTAGACTGTAGGGCGGACACGTCAGGACATTACATGTAGTTTGTACCAGTCTGTCCAGGAGTCAGTTGCAGGTTCTTGGAATTGAGTTTTCTTGGGAAAGTCCCAGAGATGTCCATCGGCTGTTTGTCTGCCATGTCCGTTTTGCCTCCTTGTCATTGCCAATAACAACTGACAGGTAGACCTGGTTATTTGCTGTAACCTGGTTTTTGGTGAGGTTATGGAGTTGGACATAGGCCGATTGTGAAATGTCCGTAATTAAGAGGACCACAGGAGGATCATCGGCCTGCTTGACACCTCGACGCAGTTCAAGCACCAGTGCTGCACAACTCAACAACATCTATCACACTTGACTATTGTACCTTGTTTATTTGTGATTTAATAATGATTTAGATTTAATAATCTAGTTATTTGTGTGTGTGAGTTTTGGTGCATTAAGTTAAATTGATGTGATAAGTACCGGTAGGTTAAATAAATTGTTGAACTTTAAATGGGATTTATCTTTTCGTTTGAGTTGTCCTTGTATGGTGTTTATGATCGAGGGTGCCAATGGCAGGGTTTTCCTTGGGACAGGGTCAGTAATCTTATTTTTGAGTTGGCAAAATACATTTTCAATATTTCTATTGGAATCCCTACACATTGATGTACATTGACGTACACATGTATACATCTTGTATTGGCCAGATTGTTTCTATAACCCAATGCATTCCTATACAGATTCCCTAACAGTCTGGCACCCTTGTTACCAATGGCCATGCATAGCCTTGTTATCCGTAGCCTTGTTAGCTCACAGTCTTGGTACCTACATGCATATCCCCACTAGTGTTAGCCCACTACATGTACATCCTTGTACAGTCATTTGCAAAAGTTTAAGACCAACTTGAATTTTATTGGTATTTCTGTCACTGGGCCTGCATTACACTGTCTCACTGAATGATTACTTAACATGATTTTACAGTGGTGCGTAACATCAGTGTAGTGCTATATACCCATTTGAATTTTTTTTGCAAAGGCAGGTCTTGTATGGCATTTTATCTGCAAGGCAGCAGGGTAAAAAAAAAACCAGTCTAAGCAATCAGAAATAAGGGAGGGCACACTGAATATTAGACTGTTAACACGTCAAATCATGGAAATGTAGTCAAAATGTTCAAACAAGGTACCAAGGTTACACATTGAAAATAAATAAAGTTGCCATGATTGATTGGTTTAAGTTTGGTTTTCCTTCAGGTTAATGCCATTTCTATGGGTGGTCCTAAACTTTTGCAAATGACTTGACATGTAACCCATAGCCTTGAACCAGTAACACATAATCCAAAGCCTTGCCATAAACAGCTTGTCATAGATTTTCCTTGCTATAAAATACTGAAGTGAATACCACATCATGAGTACAAGTATTCATGTGCCGGTAAAAGGCATTAGTGTGAGAACCAGCAGTCAACATGCATTACACTTCCTGGTTCAAAATGACGCCAAACTTTGGTACTCTATAACCTTTACCTTCATGCAGAGTGAACCATTTCTGTTACACTGGTGGCGCTCTACATTTTCTCGGTAGAATGCATCTGATCTGAATTTACTGTCCAGAGCTACAAGTACATCAACATTTCCAGAACAGAACACAAATGTAGCCATAACCCCCCCCAACACCCCTACCCCTGACCCCCCTTCCTTCCCTTTTCCCTCTGTTTGACCCTTTCCTAGCCTTATCCAATATTTATGTCCCTTTCTGCCTCCTGCACTTTTACCCTTATCCTTTTTAACTACATGCATAACATTTTGTAAGCGACCTCGTTTTCCATTAATGTGTATTTTGACGTTATTCAATTTTACCCTTTTTTGTATGTATTAACTGATATTAATGTGCTTTTTACTGCAAAGTATTGAAGGTATTCAAGGCCTTCAGCTTTCTTATAATTTTTGCCTTTTATACATGTTAAATGTACATACATGTACATGTATAAATTTATATTAATCTGTTTTTAATGTACATGTAAAACGTATTCACAATTCTGCCATTGGCAGCGAGGAGTACAATTAAACATAAAACAGTAATAATAATAATAACAATAACACTGGAAGTCAATTTTTTCGGACACATTATGAGGTTGCAAGCCATGTACCTGACTACGTACCTGGAAATAATACATTAATATGCACCTATGGAAGCCACTGGCTAGCAGCTACACCCAGGTCCCACAGATATGTAGCCAGCCACAGCCAAGTGATGTGGACACGTTCTTTCTTTTGAGTGAGGAAAACTTAGGTCGTTTCCAAATAATAATGGCTGGATATAACAGGGCATCAAAGGGAGAGACATGAAGCTGGTACGTGGCTACCATAGGTACATGTACATGTACGGTACATGTACATTATATCCACCAGTAACCAAGTGACTCAGATATGACCTTTAATGTCAAGCAAGAGGATGGATCCAAAGTCCCCTAATGAACCCTGGCCTATGGGATCCATGCATTAAGTACTCCCTCACTGGTGATGAAGAGACAGGCTAAGCTGACACTCAACCTCTACCAGCACCACATGGACAGCGCCTATGAGGGAACCCTTCAAGTACATGTGCCAGTACCGTATGTGAAGATGTTACATGGTCCACACCGTATGCATGCAACCAAAGACAATCATACCATGCATCAGGCCCTGGGGCTTAGGGCTGTAGTTGAGTCCACCACAAGTCCTTGAACGTCCATCATCACAAGTCATCCAGTCTCAAGCTAAGCCAGAAAATGTGACAAAAGCATTCATTTGCCATAGTTCATCCTGCATCTTGTGAGTAGGCTCATGAATAGACTGGTGAAAGGACTTGAGAGTGATCTTCTGATGGACTCTACCACAGTCTTGCAATGGACGCTGTTTCTCAGTAATAAACCTCCCTCTGTTGACGACATGCACAGCCCATAAAAGACACACCAAGCAGGGATTGCAAGGCCCATAGACCAGGCGAGCCACTGCCTTTGAACGTTAAACAATGAAATGTGCCCATGACTGTGAATCTTCCATTCTGATCGACTCTTACCTCTGTGTCCAGTACTGATTCAACAAGCAGGTCCACCAAGGGTTGGTAATATTGCGATGGTAGGATTCTCTCTTCACTATAGCGAGCACGTATGCGTATGGACCCAAGATTCTTGCTGTTAGCAAAGCAAACAATTAAAAGAATGTTACTGAAGACACTTGTCCACTTGCAAATAGTATTATTATTGTCTGCAAATTTTGGCTTTAAAAAGCAACCGTTTTTAAACAGCCCAAAACCACAAACACTGATTTGCAAGAAATATTTGAATGGTATGGTGAGACTGCAACTATACGGTACTTTTTTCAATACCATGGGATACACCAAAAGAGTGATATTCACTACCAACACAGGCAAGGCATAGTGGCAAACTTCAAGATCAGCTCACAGTCCACCGCCTCAGACCTCTTAAATTTCTGTACATGTATACAAAGCTAATGGGGGATTAGCCTGTTCAAATGTCTACTGGAGATGATTTGAGGAGCACTTGATGTTTGAACCAGTCAGCTGTGCCTGTGTACACAGACAGACTGATTGTCTTCGCACACCCTCCACTGCAGAGTGGAGATTTGTTTAAGATAGATATCTGTGGTCATCACTCGATCAAATTTAAGCATGGGGGAGAAAGAACAGAAGAAATTGGATTATCCTCTGCACTACAGTACATGTAGGCATGCACTGCATCACTTGTGGAAAAAGTAACCTATTTAAGACAGGTACATGCACATGTAACTGCTAAGGGTGCTGTGCTGCTCATCAGAGAGAAGTTTGATCACTTATAGTTGACAATATGCATGGCTCACAAGTGAGTGGCCCTCAACACAGAGTGTTGAAGCACCATAGCCACAGCCACATTTAAGAATGCCAATTTTGGACAAAACCTCTCTCACTGACAAAATTTCCAATTGTAACTTCATAGATGGAATGGCACGCATGTATCAAACAATTAGCTCAGCATTCTTCGGAGTGCATTACTGACTTCCAGAGAAGGAGAAATAGTTTTGAAAGCAAAAGCATGAGACAGTCATGCTCAGTGAATACATGATTTAGAGGATGTCACAGAGCAAGAGTTAAGGTCAAGGAACAAACCTGGCCTCAGAGTTTTGCTCTTTCTCCGGTCTGGGGTCCAGTCTCAGCCACCGACGCACAGTCCTCCCGACGGGAAGTTCAGACACCGTGAGCGAAGCCCGCCCCATGAAGTCATCGTCCCCAACACGGTCCCAGTCCCAGACTGTGATATCGACAACAGTGCCCTCTAGGGACTCCGGCAGTGCCAGGGTGAATGACTCATGCCATCTGGGGAAACGTGTCTTCTTGATTATCTAAAGGTTTGAAAAAAGACAAAGAGGCTCAAAACCCTCCTGAAAATTTCTCACATCTGTTTTTTACTTCAAAAGTAAACAAATGTCCTACACATCAGACACATTCAAAAGAAAAGTAAAAAAAAGTGGTCAGGTTACTTTCTCTTGCTTGACAGCTACAAAATGTCAACTTCACTCCCTAGCCATACAACTAACTTAAAATAAACAATTTACAGTTTTCAACACCATTTCTCCTTTTAAAAATATCTGCACTGTCTTCTTTATGCAAAGCCTGCAAGTGCATCAATGACTATAAACCAGACGCACCGATTTCTTTCCATGCCTCACATTTGTCAAAGGAATGGTGAGCATTCAATATTCCTGCATGAAGCATGAAGCATAAGTGAATACATGAATCTTTATTTTGCCTCCAAAACACAGGGATGGCAATGTCTGCCCCTCTCAAGATCACTGGTCACATACAGGTTTCACTTCATGTGGGTATATACGCATTATCCCTATTTTGTCTCCATTGCAACCCCCCCCACCAAATCTTAATCCTGCTCACCATTTCCCCTCCAATTTTAAGGACTCTTCCCAATGCCGATCACGTACATCACAAATTGCCAGTCCTCAAGCAAGCAGGTATCTCTGAAGGCTATCTTACCCTGGTGTCAAATTTCTGCTCCTCGAAGGTTAATCTTGCAAATGGATCAGAGGACCCCGTCTTGTCTTTGACAGCCAGATCCCTGGTAATGAGAAATAAAAGCCTCCCTACTTTAGACAAACAATAGTAACAGAGGGACCAAAACACTTTGAGTGACTTACCAGCCAAGGGGAAATTGACCTGGTTGCATACATGTATTCTCATTCGGGGGAAAAATCTTGAAATGCTTCTTTTGAGACAGCAGACAGAAAAAGTAGGTGGTATTCTGGTAAGGTAACATTATACGGAGAGATGTTATTTCAGAATGTCAAAATTTATTAAATCCTGTCACTTCTGATTTCAAAAGAATATTAGTTTCACCTAAGTATTCATTTTGGGGCGAGATAAGAACACGCTTGCAGTTTGAGATAAGGACAAGTCTCACGATTCATTATTTGAAGGAGTTAATATAAGGGATCAGTTGTTATCAGTGAACCTTTATTTGTTTGCTACAGACTGAGATCAAAAGGCATGATATAGATGTAACTCAACACCCAGTGAGCGTGGTTAACCCACTCACTTCTGTCAGGATTATTATGGTGATTATTTGCTGGCTTAAGGAGCACTTCCTGGATTATTGGTAACTGAAGACACTTCCTGAAGGCAAACCTACTTGCTTTGTGGGCATTTTACAAGGATCGTTATGAGCATTTACGGACTGAACATTTGTTGATAACTAAGGATACAAACTAAAGGGAAAATGTCTTGATTCTGGTAGTGTGTCATGAGGATTGCTGTTATGATCATTAAATAATAGAGATGTCTTGATTTGTTGGCATGTAATGAGGATTTATGCTATCATCCACCACTAATAATGGTGCAAAACTCCTTATTTTGCAGATACATGTAATTAAAGGCTAACCACTAAAACACAAAGATAACAAAAAGGGAAATGAAGATCAATACGTAAGTCATAATCCAGGTATCCAATTTAGGCTGACTCAAACTCAATGCAACAGCAAATACAAACACAATGTTGTTACATCAAGGCAAATGTTCAAGCCACAAGGTTTGCCAAATCTCACAGCAAGACTGCATTTCAATCTCCATGCAAGACTTTCCGAAGTATCCATTTTGCACTCTATTCACTTTCATGACAAGATCAGACTGGCTCTCATGACAAGCTAGGCTTTACCTTGCCTCAAGGAGTTCCACTTTGAGGTTCTTGTATCCCCCTCCTGCTTCCAGCAATGTAGCTTCAACATGGATCTCTCCTTGCACCTCTGTGTCTCGGTCCACCTTCACCAGTTGTAGCCATTTTTCTAAACCTAGTTGACCAAAGAAAATAAGGATGTATGACGTAGAAAATATTACTTTTAGCTCTTCTCTAGACCTACATGTACTTGTATACGTGATTGACTGAAAAAAAGCGCACATAATACAATAACAATTTATGGGGTTACCTTGTTTCAAAATACATACGTACATGTAATGTGCTGCCAAATGTTCTGGCCTACATATATGTAAATGTTTTTGTATTTCATAAACAAGACCTACTTTTCATTAATCTATCCTGCCTTTGGCAAAGAGCCAATAAGAATTTCAAGATCACAGCCGTATGCCTACCCTATTTGCATTTAGAGTGTCATGCGACTGAAAATTTCACGTGCAAATTCAAACACTGTTTTTTCCTGCCTGACACAATACCAAAGACACCCTGAAAGGCAAGCAGGAGAGACCTTGTGAAACAATCTCATTGCTGATGGAAATTTTGCTCCACATACTTTTTTCATGCATAAGTTTAAAGTTGTGCAAACATGATTTTTTTTTCGTTCAGTAGAGCATTGTATAACCCACAACAATAATAATACCTGGTGCTAATACAGAACGTGCAAAATAATCACAGAAGTCTCAAAGTTCTTCACAATTGTACATTTATATGAGGTTACAAAATATTCTTTGCTGACTCTCCAAACATCAAAACTCCCTCAGTGCATAAAATGGTTAAAACCAAACATCACAACCTGCTGCTCGGTATTACGCCTACAATCTACCTGTGCATGTACATGTAGTTTGGCAGTTTTTGCCCAGGGCAGGCCTCCTAATCACCTGTACAAACAACTCCTAGCCTTTAATCCACTGATTTGATCAGTGCTGGTGCACATGCATGTTCATACTCATAACAGCTGGAGTCAGGTGGATGTCATGACAAGATTTGGGGAAGGGTCTGATAGGATTAAATTGAATTTCCTTGAGAAGATGGTTCAAGGCAGAATTGCAGAATGGAAAATATTGACTTATGTAGTCACGGCAGTCGATGGCGATGATGGCGTATTACACAGACACCCAACCTGTATGCAAGAAATTCCCGGACAATTTGTGCTGAAAACACTCCCAAAAAATCTTCTGAGTAAATAAGGCCAGGATTACCTTGCCAACGCTTACTGATGTTTCTGAACAATTTTGCTGTCATTAGGATTTAAACCAAACAAGAAGTACTCTAACAAGCCAAACTGTCCTGCGGGATACTGTAAAAGTTAACTCAATACAGCTATTATAATTTTTTTATTTTCATTTCGGATAGCTGTTCCTGTACCTGTAGAGCATTGATTTCCTGTTGATTTATATACACTCAGAATTCTTTGTCACAGCACAAACAAAATTAATTCTGTTCATGTGGCATACATGTAGATGTGCAACAATTACACGTAGTTTCCTTCTTTCCACTTCACTTACATGAACAGTATATTATTTATGTAAATGTAGAATTCCCCCCCCAAAAAAAAACCAACACATGAAAACCCATCAATGAATTAGATTTCATACGCCCCCGACATACTCTGTGTTCATAAATGACTCAAAAAGTTAAATTACATCAATGCCAATGTCTTTATGTGTAAATAAAAATGTGTACAACGTGTAATTTATACAGACCAAGTGTGCACGTCTTTTTGTAATGGTCTATCGTGTAACACACTCAAGAGTCCACTACCATGTGTCGTTTATTCCTGCAGTACTGTTAAACTGTGTTCGTAGGCCTGCATGAAACGAAAACCCTTTCTAGAAAATTAGAGTTTGCATCTGCTTTAAAGAGAATGCATGGCTTTTCTACTTTGTAAAATCTCATTCTCAAGGGGAGGGGGCATGTGGCCTAGTGGTTAGGGTTTGTAGCTTCTGATCATAGGGTCGGATGTTCAAATCCTGCTGGTGGCATCATGTTGCGACCTTGGGCAAGTCACTTTACCCCCATGTACCTCTCTCCACCCAGGAGTAAAACGCGCACCTGTGAGGGCAGATATAGTAATGTTAGCCATGTGCACCTGATACAGTAGGGCTGCATCAGCTACCGGTAGTATACTCCCCAGGGAGCTGAGTTGGTTTCAGGAATGTTCAGTTGTAGTGAGCCCTATGTGCAGGGATAATAATAATAAGCATATACGGTTCATGTAGGGACTTCCAAAATACTGTAATATGCGATATAAATAATGTTTATTATTATCTGTCTTCTCACTAAGTGTGCTAAAAGACAAATGTATAAAGTGCAACAACAGTCAAAGATTTAAAAATATATATGAAATGGCTTGATAATGTTATCATGGCATCATTGTAAAAGTAGATACATTTAATATCAAAGGACTTTCTCTCTGTGAAGTTTCCAATAAATTTGATCTGAAATAGTGACAAAAATTACTTTAGCACAACTTGTAAAAGACAATAATTGGGAAAAAATGATAAAACAATATAATATTGAAAAAAAATAAGTCGTTATGTCATCATGACTTCATGTCGTATTTGCAATGCATAACATACATGTACCGGTATACATCTTCCCACCAAGTTTCAAGATGATCGGATGATCAGGAATATCAGAAAGAAAAATTCACAATTTTGATGACATCATCAGGACATCACAAAAATTTCAGCTAATCTAATTAATTCATCCTTACAAAGGTTTTGCAAAAAGAATTACGAAAATACCTTGTTTTTTCAGGAGAAATGTCGACAAAAAGAATAAAGCAAGAGAATAAAATAGTTTACAAAAATAAAGTAATTACTTCATTTTAAGTTTTTATACCTACATGTACAACTCAACCAGACTTCAAGATGTACTTTGTGTCGGGAGATGCAAATTTTGATTATGGGTTATGTCCTTACCCGACGTATATTCATAAACACTGTATACTCAGTGATGTTCGAGAGCTTGTGAAAAAATTCAAAAGCTTATACTCAGGTGGGACTCGAACCCACCAACTTCGGCTTACTAGTACAGACATTTCAACCACTCGACCACCTGGCCTGCGAGGGTCGGCTGGCCGGCAAAACCCGTAATTAAAATTTACAGGAATTGTAGTTCCAGAGATATTAACATTCAAGTACTTGACCAATAAAAACTTATCACCTGACTTTTGATATCATCATGACGCTAGTTGGTATTCAGTGCACATCTTCAGCCTGAGGTCTCAGTTTGGTTTTAAGTTTGATTAATATTGAAGATTTAATACTTGTCAAAGTGCCATTGACAAAAATCATGCCCAAAATCTATGGGATTTGAAGGAGACAGTTAAGGAAAATGTAGAGAAATAAAAGAAACTTGAGCTCATCTGTCTGTCGGCCAACAGAACAGAGTAGAGTGCTTATTCACATTCCTTTGTTAATTTGAACAACCAATCTAATGCACAAACCTGATAATTATTTCCTCATGACCATTTGGGTCCAAGGTTTCAACCCAATCAGGCATGCACTACAGGAAATAACTTGTTATGGAACATCATTATGGAACAACAAATGAACACGAAGGTACACAAAAAGGAGAGCAAAACAAAATGCATTCATATGGGTCAATAGCTGAATGCACACAAGCCGGCACCCTAGAAATAACCAGTTCAGCAGTTACATACATGTGTACCGGTACGTTATAGAGTACCAAAGTGTGATATCATTTTGAACCAGGGAGTGTAGAGCAAACGAACGGAGTACGGGCACGTGCTGTTCATGCGCTGGTTTTCATGCTAAATGCCTTTTAAACATATCTACAATGTACTGGTAATTGTGTGCGCGACATATTCACTTCAATACTCTATTACCTCGTGGGGTATCCTGTAAAACATCTTTGTCCACTGACACCTTGCCAATGATATCATCTTCACTGTGGGAGAAACAAGACAAAAAATCAAAAGGTCACAGGTGAGCAAACTCAATCTTCCAAGGCTATACGGGATTTCATCCCACGCGATGGTGATGGGGAACAGAATGATTTGTACATGTATTTCTTGAGTGCTCTCTGCTCAGTTTGGTTTCAGAATGCAGCCACTGGCAGAAATTGTTGATCACCTGTGCTGAAATAATAATAGTTTTGCGGCGGTGTTCCTGCACGACACAATGCCCTTGGAAACAAAAACATGAGTGTAGGTTGTGATTAGCTTCTTGGCTTGAGGCAGTGTATTGAAGCCCACACACACAAAATCCTCTTTGCAAAGAGCACATGTACTATAAACAAGGTGAGCAGGGCTGAGGCATTGCCATTGCTTATTCATATTTGAAATGTGTGCATTTTAAAGCAATTCAGACAAGAGGAAATCTAAAAGAAGTTCTACATGGACCGGTATACATGTATGTCTAAATTCAAAATTGGTTGATTATTTCTGTATTTTTGTATTACCGGTACATTGATTATGCATCTACAGTACATGTGCCAGAACATGGGTACATAATGGTATATATATATGTCTGTATTCATGTAATTATAAATGTAAATGTAAATAATTACTTGAATGCAGATACATGAACAATCTTCATATTTCCCTCCCTCTAGAAAAGGCCCCAAAAGGCCCCGAAATGTAATACGTAAAAACCACACTGAAAATGTCCCGTTGAGAACAAGGACTGGCTAAGAAAGAGTTTGAAATTCTATACACAGTACACTGTACCAGCATTCCACCAACTAAGACAAGTTCAGGTGCGAACGATAGTTCCAGCAGCCATCAATTGCTCGTAACAGTGTACATGTGCAATACTTCTTGTACAGTCAAACTAAATGGCCATATAGTCAAACTACTGGTATTTTGTAAAATCTCACTGTCACTTGTACATGTACATGTATTTTGCTGTTGGCTTTAACCCAAGAAATGTTCATAGTCAATGACAATTCATACAATTATTTTCACATGAATGGTTTCCCTCTATTCTGATAAATGAAATCAGTTTCTGATAACCAGCATTATCATTTACATGTACATGTGCATGTAGTTCCAAATGATGGACTATGGTAAATGGCCAACATCATCCATCATTTGGTTAACAGTGGTCGAACTATGGTTAACTGCAGTCGTCGCTCAAACTTGCCCTAAGTTATCCATTCTGTACACAAGCACCCCGTCACTGGTGATAAATGCATAACTTGTCAGATGGCAGTCACATGCCACTGGCCCTGTGCATTCAGCCACATGAATTTACAAAATTTCTTGAGCATACTCCGTGCCAGATGCATGGGAATAAGCACGTGCAAGTGGAGTGTCAATCCTCGAGTAATTGCTGCGTGGTGAAACAGATCCCTCTCCTGTTAACACATGGTAGCTCGACAAGCCTCTTTGACAAAACCTGTTAATTCTGTGGCGCTTTATAAGAAACACAAAACCCAGAAGTACCCAAGGGCAAGGGATCACGCCAACAGTCATGACAATCCCATACACCTGAGGAAAGACAGTCTGGTTCACACACAAAAGATACAATCTTTCATTCTTGGTTTCACAACAGAACAGATTACATGTCATAAATAGGTGTACCGGTATCTCATACATAATTAGAAGTACACCTGAAAATCTTTTTTGTACTCCACACATAGTTTATTTGTTACTTCCAAAAATTTGAACCAAAAACTTGCACCCCCTCCCCCCCGATTTTTTTTTTCAAAAGAAAAAAAAAAGGGATGGCTGCACAGCAGCTTCTCCAAGTTGTCACACCCCATCAAGAGACAAGATGAACCCTCAGGCCTATCCCTCCCATTTCATCTCTTCTCCAACACTTCTCATGGCAGCCTGCCCCCTGGCCATTACCAAGCAGAAGGATTAGGTGCATTAAACCAAACGTGCCTGGGCGTCAGACAGGCCAATCACTGGTTGTCAGCCCAAAGTGTGATGGAGAAGCTTCTATGGAACCGATTACTCATGCCGCATGTACAGCATCTGTTCATACTGCAGGCTGGCTGTCATTTTCTATCCATTTAAATTGGAACCTTAGACCAATTACTAGCTCTAAAAATAACTAACACTAGGTGGCAATACACAATATTTTCCTTCCACTCCTCATGCAGCGTACATGTACATCACAAAAAAAGGCAGAAACGATTACGAGTAGTACTGTAGACGTGATTCGGACGTTGAGATCACGTGACGGGGGTAACTCCACAATGTTCAGAATGAAAGATGTAGTTGGCAGCACTTGTTTACCCACAGCATTTCAATGCTGGTTAATGATTAAAAAGCACACTACTTGAGTTGACAGGATCAACATCTTCGTGTCTCTGGTTAGTGAAGCTGGCTGCATTAAACATTTACCTTACTTGTCTTTCAGCTACATGTCTGATGTTTTGCTATATTGTATTGGTGCGTGTATTTCACTCTGGCTCACAAAACAGACCAATACCCTTTCTTGTTTTCGTTATATGATGAAAATTGTTCTTTACTGTGTACTTTTAAATATCTGTTCCTATCTTGGATTGACTGCAAAGCATTGTAATAATTCCCAATCCCTAATAAATAGTATGTACTGAAGAAACTTTATTAGAAGTGTGGAATTAAATGTACTATTGAAATGAGAAACTTGCTATTCCACATACATCCTTTACCCTACCTGACTGTATCTTCATCAAAGACATACACAGAGAGGTTTTGAAAGCCTCCTGGAAGATGGAAAAAGTACTCCTCCCCCCAGAACGGTGTCAGCGTCTTCCACACAGTGGCAGTCCTAGGATGAGGAGAGGAGAAGAAGGAGAAGGAGTGAGGGAGGGAGATGCATGGAAGCAAAACGGGAGGTAAAGGTCCTGTAATTATGGGTTGATAAATTGTCAATGACTGCTCTTTGCAACCATTAAAACCACGTACATGTACACGTTGGCACAGATGGCGCACATACAATGTAGTTCAAAAAGGTGACAGTAAATGCTCATAAGCATTCATCAAGCATGGCCAGTCACACACACAAGTACAAGTACCTGCAGGAGCCAGCATTCCCTCATCCCTACGTCTGTTTCCCCCTTCATGTAAGTGTTTCACCCCCCCCCCATTTTATTTTCTTTCCAAACTGCAGGACACAAACTGACGGACGCCAATCTAAAGAAATATACAAGTGTGGGCTGAACTCCACTTAGAGGACATGGAATTGTCAAAATTGCTGAAAAAGAGAGGAACTCCATAAAGTACACTGTTTTCCAATTTATAATGGTATACCATGGACATAAAAAACTAAGAAAATCCACTAAAAGGAGGAGAACTCCATGCCTGACTATATGACTGTTTCCAATTTATAATGGTATACCATGGACATAAAAAAACTAAGAAAATCCACTAAAAGGAGGAGAACTCCATGCCTGACTATATGAAGACATCTCTGTTTGCCTCCACCTAAAACTAAGGTTAACATTCTGTTCATAGAAAAATATGAAGCCTCTGGCTGTAACCATTAAAACCAGTGCTGGTGTAGCCTAACAGAAAGCTCTACAATCAGATCATCTTAAACAGTCCCTCACTTTTTGATGTACTGTACTTGTACAAGTGCACGTGCATGAGACTTCAACTAGAGCAATGCACTCAGTACCAACTGCCTCAAGGGCTCTGCCCAATTTGGTTTATTGCTGGGTATCACTATAACAAGAAGCTCAAGGTACAACAAAATGGACTCAGATATCACCTCTAGAGGGAATTGAAATGCTGTCTTGCATTGAAACGCACCAGGCTTATAAGCAGCTTGATCAGCGATAAGCCCAAGGCAGAGAACAGATTATACATACATGTATATGTACTATAATACTGCAACAGATCTCAACAAGGTACGTGTACATGTATGTGTGCATTATGTATATTTAGAGCTTTGCTTTGGGATCGGATAGTCATGTAGCGGTACCGGTACCTGGTTGATGTTGTCAGGAATACATGTACTGGCAAGTTGAAATAGTGGAACTCGGAACCCAAAACCACAATCGGATACAAATTACTTAGTAATTTTTAGACTAAGAAAAAGTAAACATTTAGGTTATTATCAACTTTTGGTGCAATCTGCAAACCATAAAAGGTTCAGGCCACGTTTTTTAGAATACATACACTTTACCCTTTCTGCTCTTCTTCAATGTCTGAAAACCACCTGACATCCTCCTGGGAGTAAGTGTATTGAAAGGTGTATTTTTTTAAAACTTACAATCGAGGGTGATGTTGCTTTTATGTAAATCAAGGAAGACAAGAACCTCACACAAATATTTTAGCGATTGAAAGAATTTTGTCAGATTCTGTTCTGACAAATACTGTCTTAACAGATGTCTATGTTTGTACATGTACCGGTATGTAAATGTAACAGGTCTGGCCACATGAAAAGATATATCTGTATGACACTCACTAAAAATTTCCAACTGTAAAATTTTGCCATTGTTTTTTTGCTTACATATACATGTACATGTATGTCTTCATTGCTTCTGATTGTTACCACAGAAAGGTATAACTGGTAAAGATAACTTGAGCAGTATTTTATTAGTTACAGAAGTTTATTCTTGAAGATATACATTTGTCACATGGACAGACACTTGTTTCTTAAATGGACAATTCCAGCGTCACTCGCATTTCACATATTTGCATCTGTTTACAATCTTAATGATGTAGTTTCTTCAACACAATGAGTTACTCTTTCATCTCTGGTGTGAACATTTTTTATACATAAGGCATTAACTCAGTAGCATTAAAAAGATTACTTAATGTTAAATGTGAGCATGGCACTGCTGAATAAAACCGTCACTCGCATTTCGTGAAATGGACATGCCAAAAAATGTCTTGATTTTAATTGAAAAGTTTCCTCAAACTAAATTCATCACTACCAAATGGTAATATGAACAACATTCCTATCATGCTAAAGTAGCATTGTGCAAAATCATATATGTAAAACAACAAACTGGTTTTAAGATTGACGGGAAAAGTGCCGTCACTCGGATTTCCATCACTCGCATTTCACATTGTCCTTTAATTATTTTGTGAACAAAAGATTTTTTTCTTCCACAATTCTTATTAACTGTTGTCTGAGTTGTTTTAAACCATGGTTATAAATCTTGAGAGGGTGGTTAAAATGCTGAAATACTAATTTCAATGAAAGGGGGACCTTTTAATGTCTAACTGCAGATATACATGTATATGCTGAAATATAATAATCCACAGTCTTAAACTACATGTAGTTTACTATAATTTTTTACCACTCACTGCAGCACTAATTCATCTTTAACAAATCAGCCCATCATATAAATGATCAATATAAAATACCTTTTGTACAACCAGACTGCAGACTCACAGAATTGTAAAAGTGCAAGATCTTGAATCTCAGCTCAGTAGATAGAAATACATACATGCAGTGTTGCACGCTGTTTGAGAGCATGTGGTCTTGCAGTGCATCATGGGTACCACAAAAATTATTGAAGCCTGCCCTTTATTAGCCTAAAACAATAGGCGTGCACAATACACACTGCATACAAGTACACATAATACATGTAACTCCTCCGAAGCTTTTAATAGAGCTGGGTCTGCATTTATATAACAAAAAGTTGTATTGTCATTTGCATTTCACTTGTCACTCGCATTTCATTTGTCATTCCCATTTCAAATTTCATGGGCTTTCCATTTTAATGATTTTAATGTGCCATTCAAAGAAAAACGCTTAGAAATGAAAATACACATAAATTAGAGCATTATTTTTAAGCCAAATATAACAAGGAAGGAACGTCACACATATTTTATAGAAAACAACAAAGATTTGCCAAAAAGGATTATATCTTTGTTCTTTCATCTATTAGAAACAATTTTAAGATGAAAAGGAAGTTCAGGAAAGAACTGTTTGCCTGGAATTGCCCAAATGTGAAAATCATTTTTGTTAAAAAGACTATCAAAGTTCTGCTTAAATGAACACTACATGTATGTACACATAAGTTTTTCTCAATGAAAAATGTTTGTCACATATCGTAACCTACCCGGTAGCGACAGACAGTCTTCTCACTTTCCTTTCAACAAAATAGCCAACTTTTTCTGATGGATCACTATTTTGTTTTATTTAATTTGGTTTGGTAAAAAATGTGTCATGTACTCATAAGATAAGTCTTTAGATAAAATACTTGTGACAAATGTTACAAAATAGTGGACAGACATATGCAATTCCTAAAATCAAATCTTAGCTTTGTTTCTGATAGAAAAAAAACACAAATATGATGTAAAATAATAATTGTCAAAACTTTTCTCTGGAAGATTTATATATTTTTGTTGAAGTACATGCAATCAGCTCAAGGAATGGCAAAATCAGCCTGTTTCATGTTTGTCACTCTGTGGACAGACATCATGACGTACGTTAATCCTGAATTACATGTAGCTCTACTTAAACATGTTAAATTCTTGTTTCATATACATGTAACTGGAACAAATAAAAAGTAATAATTTTGACACATTTCTCAAATGTTACACTTGTAGTTACATGTACCGGTACCTATGTTTTAACAGAGGAATTGCTTTTCTCCATTACAGTGATATTTTAGATAACCTGAGAAACATGAGTTGACACAGTTATCTACATGTCCCACTGGAAGCCCTAAAATAAGCTGGACTTTTCATCAAAATCCTGATTATTTTAACAACTTCCATTCAGTTCCTATTACACTGTGTAAAGTCCTATTACATTAACTACCGGTATACATGTATCTCTATAATTATAAACATATTACCCCAACTGTTAAAGTTCATTTCTTGACTCTCAACAGTGTTAAAGGGAGAGATGATTTTGGTTGTTTGCAAATGTATGCGTTAGTGATGTGGCACATACCGGTATGCTGGATAATTGACAAGCAAAGCAGGCCATATTGTAAACGTTTAGAAGAAGTTGTTTGCCAATAAGTGACACATGAAATTGTCCATACCAGTACATGTATGTATACATGTACATGTATGTACCGGTGCAGTATACAGTTTTTGACTTGCAAACCTTTGAGGACAAAATAAACATAATATTGAAAAGATGATGGCTAATATGAGCCCAAATGCAAACATACTGGAGCAGAAGTCACAAAATTTCAAAATGAATATAATTTAAAGCAGGCGTAAAATACATAAATTTACTCAAACCATCCCATTGGCTTTCTCATTTACATGTACCGGTATGTGTGGTTTTGAAACCTACGTGTAAATGCTCTTAGTTTTCATTCATAAAATTGATTAGACAAAGGAGGATGTACATGTGTAGACATATGTCAAACTCGGTCACTCCTAAAAGACTACATCAAATATATGCATGGATTTCCTGTTTTCACAATAAATAATTGAAAGAAGGAAACAGAGGTTTTCATTTTCCAATAAATTCACCTAAAAGGTCCATTCTGCAGAAAATACATATTCATGCAAACCTACAGGTAGATTGTTACATGTACACAGTACACATGTACATTGTAACTGCAGGATGAAAAGGGACTTTTATTTCAAATATCAAATTCAATGTGTGCATCACTGCATTTGTGTTGCAGGGACAAATCCCTCTTTGGAAATCTATCTATCTACAAAGAGTCATTCCGACAACTATTGGTATCCCTGACAGTGGTACCTGCTGCTATACTTTATTGGACTCAACTGACACCCTTGGTGGCAGTGTGACTGAGTCATTTTGAGTTATAGCATGAAGTCATGGGTTCCAATTCCACACCAGTAAGCTTGTTTGTAGTATTTTTGTTTTGTTTTGCTTTTCAAGAAAAGCTGATGGGCTAACAGCAACAATTACGTGTACATGAAAGGGAAAACTCAATATGAAAACGTCCTGAGCATCTCTATGACAGAAATTGCATCAACTGCTACTTTATATCCTGTTATCCTACAACCTAACAAGCAGTTATCATGTACACACATAAGGCTGATCAACTGCTAAAACATTACAGGGGTATGCATATGGGTTATGATGGAAACAAATCCACTTCTCCTACAGGGTAAGTCAAGCTACCCATGAAATTTTGCTACAGATGAAATCTTTAAAAAGCTGAAGCCAGATGGTAAAATTTTTGCCACTCTACAATTTCCTTGTGAGCTTCCTTGCTATGCAACCATGTTACTATATGATGTTCATATGAATGCGAATGCGAATGAATAAAAACTTTTTCAACTCGTTCCTGGGAACTGATAACACCATAATTATGTCAAGTGGCCCAAGTCCAACAAGATTCTATGTCATAATTTACCCTCAACCTTGGGCTTAGGGGTACATGGCTACTGAATGCTGCGTTTGTTTTCAGAGCTAGGTTTTTTCTCATATTTGCAAATATGGTTTTAAGGTGATGAAACAGGGGGGTCGGGTACACATGCTTTTTGGTGAGGTACTACTATCTGGAAAAGGATTCCTTATCCTCGTCCCATTATAAAGCCAAGTTAATGCATGTCTTTTTTCCATCAGTATAACCCAACATGCAAACTGCTTTTGCCTATAAAGCTGCGATGTAAGACTGTGTCCCTTGTGACCTAAAGACTTGTACGAAAGCACACATGCAAGAGGCATGTACAGTGACGTCTTCTGACTGATTTCCCTTTTGTGTGCCCTGTATGGCCACCAAATGTTCCATTCAATCACTCCGGTTTTTAGACAAACTAGACGCTAATTGACAAGGTCATTTATACAACGTGATTAGCAATTGAAAGTGACATTTCATTTCCGCTCTGATGCTCATAGCACTCTGACGCGATGGGGTGAGTAATGGCTTTTCTGTGTCACAACTGCAGCTTGATAGACTGATGAATTTTTACCCATTCCCCCCCCCTTTTTTTCAGATCTAATTTGTCTACGAACAATTTATTGTTCAAAATGCCGTCATTACAAGTGCAAAACAGAATCATGATTCATACGATACTTGATTAACAGTTTGCATTTTTCGAACCTTTTTCTATTTTTACAATTATGTGAGAACAAGTTACTTTGAAATACCTCATTTCCTACACCACTGTAGTGATGGGCTGTTGTACTCGGCACTAATTGGTTAATTTATAATGTAGGAGTGCCAGTGCAAATCTACCAGTATTTGAAATTTTTGACACCAACACATTCCGATGGACGATTGATATAACATACAAGTACATGTACACGTACATGTACATTTACACTGTTCATGTACCAGTAAGTCCCAAATAAAGGATTTCACAGTTCTACTAAAAACAAACTGTACAACTCTAAACAAAAAAGGTAGGTACATACATGTACATGTGCACATGCAGGTATCTTTATATGGGTAATTCCAGAAATTATGGGTCCAAAAGTGTGAAATTTTTGTGTCCCTGTTACATCTGACTTTTGTTATTTGACATGGAAATATCACCATAATTGATTTCAAAAAATTACTATTTGTCTGGCAGGTACTTTGCATTTATGTATCACTCTTGGAAATTAGAAAATGTGTTCTGAACTTACAAGATCATTCATGTATGTCAGATGAGACAGGGACACGAAAAAAATGGACCCCTAATTTCTGGAATCACCCATATGGTACAAGCTACGTATGTCTCTGTAGAGTATATTTTGACGTATCAATGAATAACAGTGTTTTTGTACTGGTGCCTGAGTTAGAAGCAGTTGGAATTCACAATGCTGTGTCTGAGGTACTGTACAAAACACAATTATTTTTCAGTCTCACAGATGTCAACTTTTGTTCACAATATGAAGTCAAATGCAGCTTTCATTCAAGTTTAATTAAATTCCATGGGTCATCAAGCGTGAACGTCCATGTGCATTTTATAATGAGCTGCCAACAGCAAAGGAAATTTACATTAAGGGAGAATATGGCCATACATGTAGATATGATAAATTACACAAAAGTACATATAGCCTTTTTTCAAGATGTATCCACCATTCAGTTAATCTGTTGGTAATAAGCAACTAAATTGGGTCTCCACACAATTTGGGTAGAGTGCTTTTTGTAGGCCTACTCAGTTCAGAAACTTTATATGAACGCACATGTACAAGTGTACCGGTATGTGTACTGGTATTGCCTATGCTGCAAATGTGCTAACTTTACATTTGACTATAATCAGTCTCTTGTTTTTCCAAGCATGCTGTTTGCCATTACCAAGTTGAAGCAAAATTGTCATATGGTGATGTTTGGGATTAGTTTCGACACTTGCTGGAGCTAATAAGCATAAATGTACCTACATGTACATGTAACATGTACCCGGTATACTGTGTTTGTCAGTGTGATGAACTACATGTTCCATTATTTTTATTTATTGAAAACACTACCAGTACAGTACATGTACCGGTATATGCTTGTTGCATCACTGAACACATCAGACCAAGATAATGTACATTGTACATATACACGTACAGTGTATATAAACAGCCAACTGACTCTACAATCAAGTACTGTACATGTAACTATTCAACAGCATGTTCAGACAAAATGGCAAATTACATACTGTACCAAAAATGAGAAACAGGAAGCAGCCGCATACATGTAACTGCCTCAATTAAATTTGTTTTTTTGCAAAATTATGCCACTTTTAGGGGGAAATTCAAATTGTAATGTTTGTAATTTTTTTCAGTTATAACTGCACATATGGGGGACATGTATGTGTATCATATACCGGTACATGAAAAAAGAACACAAAACCTTTTCCTAGATGGGTTTGATTAACAAGTCATCCACGGCCAAATTTCATGGCAGAAAACTTTCCTTAGTCTGAATATTTCACAAGTTAGCAAGGACGTTTGGGTTTGCGCAAGTACATGTTAACTTGTACCAGTACATTGATTCCACAGTTCAGAGGGACTCTGGTTGTATTATTGTAATACATGTATGTCTGTGCTCAAGACGTTGTAATAAAAGTACAGAACAGAATAGTTTTGGTGACTGCAAGCACAACATTCTGTGGGCAGCAGAACAAAGAAATTGAGCCTACCAGTTCCCATAAAAATATAGGTTTTCCTGGCCAATTTAAAAACATGCGCCATCTAATTTGTAAAATAAATTTGATTTAGCGTAGATTTTGAAAACGACTTAAAACCTGGTTTCTCTTTTACAATAACAAGCATTCAAATAAATGAATGTGCATTACATTTCAATTACAAGCATTCAAATAAATGAATGTGCATTACATTTCATTAAAGAGGTTACAAATACGTGACTGGTATTTCAGATTAACGTATTCCTTCCCAAGTACAACAACTGTGCTTTCTTATTCGCTGAAAATCTGTCTCTGTACCATGACCTGGAAGTGAGTGCTCATTTTCATTTGCTGTAATTTAAAATCGTTCAATTTGATTAGAATATACAAGGCCACACAAATCATGACACCACAAAAATGGTATGTTACTCATTTATAGTGTGTTTGTTATCAATTTCAAACTGTAAAAAAAATTCAGGTTTCTGATTGAAACGAAGCACAAGAAGGAAGGTTCCCTCAGCGAAGGTGCTAATAGGTTTCCTACAAGAGTCGGTAGTTTGCAATGACAACATGAATGGTTTATTTCAATCAATATTCAAACATTTAACCAATCAACTAGACACTTCTAAGAATGTCACTTCTGTTAGCACACAAATGAATGCTTATTCTTGATCAGGCATACATTAAATAACATTTCGCATGAAATTGCCTAGACATTTTACAAAAATATTGGGTTCAAATTAAGATGAATACAGGACTGCAGAAGTGCATTCAATTTCACGCAAAAATGAAAACCAATGCAATATCAGGAAATTGAACACCGACTCCTTATGATTGAAGGCACCCTTCCTTGAAATAAAAATTTATTTGTTAAATAGAAACACGGATATGAATGTTCATTCTATTTCACTCGAAAATGAATGCTGCTATTTCTAATTCATTCATACATTTTTAAATTGGCCAGGAAAATCTAAAGTACAGCGGAAAAATCCCTTCCAACCAAAGCAGGAGAGTGTGGACCTTATTAAATCTACACAAGTGCACTGAAATTGTACAAAGGTCCCCCATTCCACAGACTCTCAAATAAAACATAAGGTCAAATGTTCCAGCTTGTTCAAACAATTAGCTGGGATATTGCAAGACCAAACTTCTTCCTTTCATTTCTATATACTGGTACACTCTCACCTGATCGCCATCTAACATTTCTGAATGATTTAGTTATTTGTTTAATGCCGAGTGCGTCAAGTTGCAATCACCCTGATTTGGAAGTGTCAAAGTGAACGTGACTTGGCCACGGAGGAATTTGCTGGCATTTGTACAAGTAAATCACATTTTAGCTGATGGTACTTCAGCCAAAAGGCCGGCATGAGCTGTGCTAATCATAGAAACTCTAATGGCCAGGAATGATCAACACTGAGGAATTTACTGTATTACTTGACAAAAAAATCTGTGATGCTTGCTAGTGGATCAAAAATAGGAGAGAAAACTCATTTAATGGCTCTGCTTTGTTCAAAAACTTGAGGAATTGGATGTTACGGTACTTCAGCAGAAAATTTTGCACTTTAAGGAGTAAGCATACATGTACATGTATGTACATGTATTTTACACTAAGCACGCTAAGCTAGCAAAAATGTGGCCATACAAGCACAACTACATGTACACTGTTCATATAAGAAAGGTTTCTGTGATTTCATGATTTATGCAACATTTCTGTTCAAATGTTCGATGTAACATTTAGCCACAGAATTATGTGTTTAGGAAAACCACTCAGTGCTTACAGATCACGTACACACAGAAATGTAAATCCTGTAGCATACACATTCTGTGGGCCTTAGCAGTAGCCTGGGCTCAAAAGTGTCTTAGATACACTGCACATGTTATATTGGACAAGTGAAATTGGAGGATTTGGGAGTGTTAGGGTTAAAATACATCTAAATGTAGCCCCAGTCATGACGCAAGAACATCATATGCCATTAAACTGATCAAATTGATGTCATTAAAAAAAAGTTTCCCAAATAACAACAACATAAGTCATGATAAAGCTCAGGACAAATCGAGAATCCAGTCTTTATCTGATACATGTACATGTAGACCTTAGGGGCAAGCCTGTCCAGAATTTGCACTGAAATGTACGATAATTTCAGTCAATGACTTTTCTAATGACAGTTTCTAAACTGAGCCATAATACATACATCTACCAGTACATGTACATGTATACATGTGCCTTAGATCTTACGAAACATGTTATCTGAAGTTGACAAAGAAATTTATACATGTACATGTACATACATGTACATGTATGTACAGTACTTCATTATAACTCTTACAAACTGTTGGTAATTTAAACTGTAAAATGTACATGTATATGTAGCTCACATTACATAAATGAACCTTTAGTATGGTTGAAGTGTTTACATTGTATGCTGTGTCTGAATTGTTACAGGTCTTTTCAACCAGCTTTTTTAATTTACTTATGATTTTAGTTATAAATGTAATCCATTTTTCACTTTTCAAATGAAACAACTGGCATTTCTTCAATTTTTGTAATGTTTTCTTGAATTTGTGTTTTTACAATATCAGAGTAATCCATTGTGTTCAGCCTGTCAAGTAAAGAATGATCTGAAAAAATAAACCCCCAAGGATAAGAATAACTCCACCTGAAAATCAAGCCAAATGTAGACATTTGCTGACCAAATTTGCCATAACAAGCTATGGATGTATACGTGACTGAAACATATTTGCGAGTCCACTGGCAGAAAAAAATTCATCCAAACATTTAAACAAATGATTCCATCCCCAAAATTAATTTCAGGTCAGAAGTAAGGACATTTTAGTTTTCCATTGCTTCGTTTTTTAAATGTTTACACTTTAATACAGATTTAACTTTCATAGAATGTAGACATCAGCAAGGTTCCAATATTAAATTGTGGATATTCACCTTGAATAGGTATGCAAAACGCTCGGATTGACTTGCACAGCTTGTTCCTGTAAACTGACTGTCTCAAAGGGCTTTGTGCAAATTTAGCATAAAAAGCCTCTAATGCTCTCCCTTGAAAGATGGGCAACAGAAGCAGTATGCTTTGTTGAGCTACATGCAGAGCTCCATCCTTGACATTTTTAAGACCTGAGTGGACCAAATGGAGTTATGGCCCCAGAGTTATCAAAATGTACATGTACTACAGGGTGTAAACATCCTGGCTGAATTGACATTTTGTTGCTGTAAAAAGTTTATTTTAAAGACCCCATTTCCATTCCAGGGCAGACTGTGCTGATGTTTCGGCTCACTTCACACTGAGAGGTCTGGAAAGGATTGCTTTGCTTTGAAAAATTATTATAGCTGACAATCAGTATTCAGTTCAACAGTGCTGGCTCAGAATGATCAAAATGTAGCAGTAAGGAGTCCTGATGTGTGTTTAGCATACACTGTACATCCTGGCAAGCAAGCTCCAGTTGGCAAATCCAGGTCAGCACTTTTAAGGTTTCATACTTGGAGTCCTCCTGATTCAAAAATCAAAGGTGTGAGAAAAAACAAGGCTGGATTTTTCCAGGTGTGTGAAATGTGTGGCCCATGTGAGTGCTTGCAATTTGTACACATCTGAGACCTTGTGGCCTTTTGTAACCAGAGGCCTAATTTGATGCTATGAAGGACAAGGTCTGAAACTCAAAGAATGGGGGTGATTTCTTGTTAATTTCCCACCAAATACTGAAGCTGCACTGGAACAAACTAACAGCACTTGCTGTCAACAGGCATGCTGTGTAAAGTGAGACTGTATGATATTAAAAGTATGCAGTGTGCATCACTCAGCTGCTATTCAGTGAGAATTACAAATTATGGCAATATTTGCAGTGTTTTCTAAGTTCTAAATTTTAAACTGGAGGGAACTAATAAAATAGTGAATGGGGGGAGGGTAGGGCAAAACCTTGGCATTGAGGACCTTGCACCCTTTTGGGGGGGTGATTGGTTGCAGGCTTTGGGGTTTTAAGTTTTTGGTTGGGGTTTGTTTTTGGTTAATTTCTTTTTTCACAAAAACTGAGAGCAGTTTCACTTATTCATAGACAGTTTTCAGACAAGATACCCCCGGTATTGTTTGGTCAGATGAAATATTCCAGAATATAAATAAATATAGCACCTACAATGTCAACCTGCCAACCAGATTTACATGTAAATACTTGGTGGCTTTTTTTTTCAACTTGGCAGGAGACAAGCAAATGTTGGTGGGCTGCCAGGTTACTTCTATACACAGGAGGGCACCGTACATGTACTTTATTGCTTTCATTAATTTCTCAAACCCTTAAATATGGTATAATATGTAGAAGGCTGTTTGCAATGCACAGGGACTCAATCACGCATTCACTTGCACTTGTGCAGATACCTTTTTGTGTGATAGCATACTGGTGCGATTGCACATCCCACCAGGACTTGTTGAACCACAAGAGGCATTTCTGGCCTAATGTAAATGTAAGTATCTGCAGGTTCCAAATTTGAAATTAAAAATGTTTGTACGTGCATGTACACCTAACTTATTACAGTGCAAGCAAGTCAGCATTGTGGAAAGATGGCACACAACAGGCTACAGATATGGCATCATAGGCTGTGTGTATGACAGACAGAGGACGCTTCAGGACCTCTTGTTCAAGTGTGTGTAGAGCAAAACAGGTTCAAGGAATTTTCATAAGAAGGTGCAACGATCACAGTACTTTTATGCTGGCACCAGGTGCACAGTTCAAATATTGGTCCAGCCTAATTCTGTCACTTGTAAGCGGGGTACAGTGGTTTTGACAAGTATACAGTAAAAAAATCACAGGACCTTTTCAAATCAGGTTTCCGAGCGTTTCATGAAAACAAAATTTCCTGATTTTTCCCTAAGCTTACCCTGATGGATTTAAAAATTCTAGGATACTTGCATTTATTTCCGAGTCACAAAGATACACGTACGTATAAAGACAGATTTCTACACTGAAAAAAAACAGCATACATAAACACATAGCTAATAAACATATGACCACTTTCTCTCTTGGCCCATCAAAATCCCTGATTTTAGGCACTTTTCAACAAATTCCCTAACTGGAAGAAGTGAAACTCACTTTCCAGGTTTTCTCTGATTTCCAGGATGGCTGGGAACCCTGTACGGGTTCATCTACATGAATAATTCTCTACTTTGTGA
Organism: Acanthaster planci; assembly: GCF_054643075.1. Classification (NCBI taxonomy): domain Eukaryota; kingdom Metazoa; phylum Echinodermata; class Asteroidea; order Valvatida; family Acanthasteridae; genus Acanthaster; species Acanthaster planci. The sequence goes on along the minus strand of NC_141785.1, from coordinate 14,153,982 downwards.
GCAATAAAAGTAACCCCATTTTTACCAAAGATCGTATAGTGCCAAAAGTGCAAGATGGATAACTCTGCCCAAAAAATGTAATTACCATGGGCGCCATTTGAGCAAGCGATATGCCTGCGCAGTTTACGATAATGCTTGGGCGCAAGCTCACCAGGTGCACGTGCCTGCCGCGGCAACTGCGCCTGTGCATTAATGTACACGGTGCACGTGCATCACTTGCTCAAATGGCGCCCATGCGATTACAATGTTTTACGTGTATTCGTGGTGAAGTTCACCATCTTGCACCGCTTCGCGGCGCTACACGATCTTTGATTTTTTCTTAAGCACAAAGCAGCACGTGATGTACATGTACGGTATGTGTACCGTACAATGTACATGTACATGCATGATAAATAAATCAAATTTAATAATAAATTTATAAATAGTCGATAAATAAATTTTCTGCCAATTTGAAATGCGTTATACATATATCTGATAGCATGGCACAATTCACATTTTTGGGCTGTTGCTGGTGGTTCTGAATAATTTATACGGATTTTAAAGGAAAACTTGAAATTCTACTTTATGGATAATTTTAATGAGGGTAATGCAAGTTGAGAACTGAATTACTAAGTTTACAAGAAACTAAATGCAGCTCACACTAAATTCATATAATGCAAGTTGAGAACTGAATTACTAAGTTTACAAGAAACTAAATGCAGCTCACACTAAATTCATACGCAACAACCTAATGATTTTTTGTCCACTTTCATTAATGATATTCATCAGGTTTGACTTTTGACATTAAAAAGCTCATAAAAACATCAGTACAAAATGAATCAGAGAACAACGTACATGATACATGCATACATGTACTGAGACACTGAAATTCAACAAACAAAGTTCTAGGAACATGACATGCTGTATTCTTTGTTTATTGTACATGTACATGTTAGTTTGTTCTTGATTCAAATATGCTGTCCCTATGGTTTAAGATGAAATACTTATAAGTGTAATGGAGGTCTTCACAGATCACTCTCAGATCTCGGGCTGGGGGATAAATGCGTCAATCCCCCATGGCATTTAAAAAAATTATACAAAGAGTGAACCTGGACATTTTTTTTACAATGTACATGTACTTCATGTTTGAATTTTCTTTCCTCCTAAAAAGGCACAAAATGCCCCAAAATTAGCCGCAAACTCAGACAGGCCATATTAAAGATCATTCCCTGAAACCAAATCACCCCACTCTAACCACATTTACCCCCTGCCCCCCCCCAAAAAAAGAAAGAAATTAATGTCCATGTAAGCTCTGGATCTGCCTTTATCCCACATCCTCTGTATACATGTACATGAAAGTTTAATTAGATTCATGCACATGTTTACAAATTAAAGTACTGTACATGTAACTATATACCCTCATAATGTTAGCCTGTAGCCAACCATTTTTGCAACTGATCTCTTCTAAGCCCATACACTTGACCTCCCACTGTAAGTAGACTCTGCGTAAACCTGACAAGAACACAAACTAGTTACAGTACATGCACCCTTTAAAAATACTGGAGCCCATCAATATTGACGGTTTTCATTGTCTAAACAGGGCTAATGTAAATTCATGTGTGCCAAAAGCATCAGTACACAATGTAGGCAACATAGTCAGTATTGGCAAGCAATGAATAAAAATTGTGACAGAAAGGCTGATAAATTCAACTTTAATATATAAGTAAATGAGGGCATCACAGTACAGGGAAAACTGTCAAGTGAACAATTCCCTGATTGATCTTTCTGTACAGCCAGAGTTTCTATTACACTTTACAGCAGATGTGCATCATTCAGTGTACACATAACTGAATGCCAGTACCACAACAAGGAGGTACACAAACACTGGGGAAAAAAATCACCCAGTTGGACAATATGTAATCAGTAAGGAAAGTAGCCTTTGTTCACTCTATCTGCCTAAATAAATGACATTGTCTAATCCAAGTTTCACATGATTTGGACATGTACATGGTGTGACAAAATCTACATGTATGACAAATAAAGTGTGCACAGGTTTCAAGAGGCACTCTCAAGGTTCTTTGAAAAGGTAGGCACAAATTGAAATGTATTATCTGTTGGTACGTGTAATTTATTTGAATTAATTTGTTAATGTAAACAAAGGCCAGTTTCCGGCTGCTGATTATCTTGATGACATTTAGTGTTGGAAATGTAATTTTGTTTAAGTGGTACAACGAATGGAAAATTTTAATCTAACCCACTCACGTGGGAATAAATTTATGTCTCATTTCCTGTCCAGTTGAGCAGTAATGTAATCCCACTTTTAAAAAAATTCACTTTGGAACAGTCCCAAAACTTGCAGTTTCATTCCTTCTGACAGTACACCATCCCAAATATTGACAGTATAAACGGAAGTCAACTATCACTGGTGTTGTCAACATGGACTCTGGCTAAAAAAGCCACACACATCAAGTCATTAGCTGGCATGTACATAAGCAAAATGCTGAATGCTTTCATTTTTATGGACATTCATCCCAAGAGAATGATGTCAAAGGGGGGGACAAAAGTATCCCTGGCATATGGTTTGGGTGAAGCTCTAAACTGAAACATACCTTTGTCTTAAACTCAGGTGTAAAGTGTCTTTGCACCAAATAAATTAGCTGTGTAAGTGCAGGTGAAACAGGTGTTTTATGAGTATTGGTGTCCGTGCTAATGAAATACCACCTGTGACAGCATTGCGCCTTTTCGTCAGTCAACATATTCTTGCAAAACTAAATTACTTCCTACACTAGCAACCAAATTAAATTTTGATACCAGTTATCAGATTTTAATTTGGCTGATGTTAACTAAAGTTTTTAAATCCAAAATTTGAAAACATGGTCTTATGGTAAGTAATTTGAGGATGGCAAAAACAAATTTGTACAGGCAGTTTTGATTGTTCAAAATTTACAAAAGTGTGGTGGAAAAAGTGAGGGGGGGTGTCGTCTCGGGTGCGTGTCAGGACTCAAACAAAGAAAAGTGGGAGGGGAATCACTTTATTCGAGCTGACTCATTACCGACACCTCCAACCATAGCATTGCCACCAGGCAGAATATTTATAGGCCCTAAACCTCCAGAGTTCTGCCTCACCAGTTTAGTATTTCAAGATCTAAGACAAAGGTTCACTGTCAAAATATATATCGGTATAAACCAAGTGAAGAGATACATGTAAGTCGAGCAAGAGTTTAAGATTTTCCAAAGGGGGACAGACAAATCCACTGAAGGAATTTACTATGCAGACAAGTTTCAGAACAAATAATACTTTAATAATAATTTAATACAACAATAATAATTTAATTCAAGTCTGGCAACATTGAGAAAACAAGGGCAAGGATGAACTGAGAGTAATTTATACAAATTAATTTGTGTACTGTACAACCAATAAGTGTCCACGAAACCAGCTAATAGAGTAAGCTCTTATAACTACACTGCAATGGGATCTAGAAGCAAAATATATGCTACCATCTTAAGAATTATATGAGTGTAGGGTCTAGGCAACAGTAGAGCAACACCCGTCCCTACCAATTTATGAGCTCCTCAGGAATAAAACTTGTGTAAATCCATAATACAGTAGCTGTAGGCACTACCTACATATGTACATCCTGTATATGTACATGTAGGCCTCTCAAACCTTAGTTAAACACCACTTGGCAACTACTATGCCTCTCATAAATTTCAGATAAATATCACAAGGCAACTCCAGTGCCTCTTACATATCTTAAATAAATATCACACTAGGCAACTCCTGTGCCTCTCTTAAACCTTAAATAAATATCTCTAGGCAACTCCTGTGCCTCTTATAACCGCCACACGACTTTATCCAAGGCCTCTGACGGGTCTGCCAGTAGTTTCTTGCATATCCTGACCACCAATTACACTGGAGATAATTCATAAGATTACGATTATTTTCATCTGGTTCCTCTCTCAGAAATTCCAAAAGAACTTTCAAGTGTGCTTGTAATAGGCCAAAATCTACGAGCTCCTCAACCTCCTCTCCTCCTCTGTTCCTCAACTGCACTGCTCTTCAATCAAATTTTCAGTTCCTAGTGTCCTAATATTTCTCAACTAATTTCTGCCCTGCAAGATCTGGGTCCTGACTCAATGATAGTTATTCCTAAATAAACAGCTCTTCTGCCTGCTCCTCAGCTCCTCCTCAGTGCCTCTGTTAATCAGTGATCAACAGTACGAGTCAACCCAACTGTAACCCAAAGAACCAAACAGCCCCAACTCACAGAAAATCTGGCCCTTTTATACCCTTAAATAGTGCGCCATATGTGTAGCTGATCGTGCACACACATGTAGTAAACATACGCCCATAAGATTCCACTGAATGGAATCACTATTCACAGAAGAATTTTCATTCATTCCAAAAAACACTAAATTATCATGTATAGATGTACGTGTACTCATCAATTAAAGCATTAAATGAACTCTCAACTCTTAGTCTTTCCGTCAGAACAAAGAACATACTGTAAAATCTCTGAAATTCCTCAAAAACATGGGTCAAAGAAATCGTGAATGAATGTAAGCACGCCCTATTTCCATTGTACGAAGTGCAATGACGTCGGGTCATTAATATTCATGAGCACTGTCTACAATGTGAGCAGACGGTCTGTCTCAAAACTTCAGAAAATAATGACTTACAAAAATACTTGCTCACTGAAACTCAATCTAAAGCTTTCAGTTGGGACAGATAAAATAAAGAAAAGTTTCTACTCCTAAATGTGTCAATTCTACAGTCTATATATGAAAATAATTGAATAAAAACTTTGGACCAATAATGAGTAAAGTTAGAAAAACGGAGGCAGCAATTTTTAATCTCCCTAACTCTACTTTTAGCACAGTACAAGCACATGTATGCCTGTGTACAAAACAACTGATCATGATGGTTGAAATAAAATCCACACGTTTTAGGCATTTTACTCTCCAAAAAGTCACCAAATTCGCCAAATTGATATCCAAACAAACGGTGAGTTTCGGAATTTTGGAAGAGAAGTCTGTTAAGAAAAGAAATAGTATGCATTACAAGAAAATGACAGGGGAAATTTTTGCTATACAAGCTCGACTTTTTACTTCACATGTTTAAAAGTAATGAACAAGTCTTATATATATATACGTCAAAGATATGGGGTGCGGTAGAAATATGACCTCAAATAGTACCAAGGATGCAAGGGTATCAGTTTCAAAATTGTTCCAGGGAGGAAGACAGGCAGTTTTTAACTTTGGCTGAGAAGGAACTAACAAGTATTTCAATCCTACATGTAGGTGAACGCAGTCCCGACTCCCCCCCCCAAAAAAAATGTTAGCAGTAGTTGGCATTTTGCATTCAAAAAATAACTGAAGCATATCCCCAAAACGAATTGGCTTCAAAACAGGGTGCAATGTAAAATCCTGTTTTGTGCTGGACAAGTAGACAATCTCTACTGCTAAATCTGATAAATCATAACACCCTACCTTGCAACCACCTCATTGTCAATCTTGATCAAGCAGTACGGGTCACTGCTTCGAGATCTGTATACGAACAAAATAGCATATGGGTCATTCTATAAATTTAGGTTCCAAAAATGTAACTTTTTTTGTCCCTGTTACATCTGACCTTTGTTTTTGACATGATTATCACTGAAATTGATTTCAAACTACTACTACTTGTTTGGCAGGTAACTTGCATTAATTCGTCACTTTTGGAAATTAGAAAATGTGTTCTGAACTTACAAAATCATACATGTATGTCGGATATGACAGGGACATGAATGAAAAAATTGAATCCCTAATTTTTTGAATGACCCACATACATGTAAGTGTGCATTAATAGTCATGAACAATCTTGAAGCCCAAACATTTCCACAAAATGGTACATTGGAACAAAGTGTGCTTTGTACAAAAGATAGTCACGACACTGTTCTGGACATCTGACTGTCCAAATGAAGCATCTTGTACTTGTTTCATCAACGTTTACTTCCTACCCACATTTCATTGGTTGGACCTCAATTCCTGGCTTGCCTTAAGCTGATAGGTGGGAATGATACACGTACCTCCACAAATTTGCCAAACAATTTCACATTATTTCAACATAATGTAACTGTGCAATCACATAGCAAATCTTTAACAACCCAAAACATGAAGAAACTATTGGCTTTTATGCATAATTATAAACACTCTTCTGCAATTAAATACTTCCGAGTGCATGGAATTCCATGAAAAAAGACATTTCTTGGATGGATAATCTACATGCATGAAGAACTCAAACTCCAGCCAACTGTAGTGAACATTTCTGAAGTAAGTGCATTTGAAAATAGTGGATCTACCTCTGTTTTAAATCAATTTCCTGAAATGAGAGGACCATGTTCAACAGTGACCAGGGCCAGAGCCCCATACATGTAGTTCTGGGGGTGACGAACGGAAGGTGTAGTATAAGAGCATTGTGAAGTAAGGGAATGATGCTACATCAGTTACGTTAAATTCTAGTCCTCAGCATACAACTGAAGTTTGATTCCAATATTTTCACATCATAGAGTATTTCAATGTGTACAGGTACACTGTACATACATGTACATGTATGTTTAGCAATCAGAAATGGTATCAACAAAGGAATCAAGGCAACTCGTAGCTGTACCCAAGACAACTTGTCCCCAAAATTGACACCTACATGTAAGTCAATTCGAACACAAGTCAAGTGGTACCCCAATCAACTCATACCCCAGTCAATTCGTACCAAAGACCACTTGTATTCAGGACAACTTGTACTCCATACGAATAAATGTGCTTTAGTCTTATATCAATGTATAAAAATACATGTATCGGTACATTGGCCCACAGCCAGACTTGTTTTGTAATTGGGTTGGGAGAAATAAAAACCAGTGCTGAAGTACTTGGATGTCCAGGTTAGTCTGTCTCCCTTGTCTTTGGTTTGACGAAGGTGACGATGGCGCACACAGGCTCTTGACCAGTAGGAATGGATTAAGCTGTATCATATCCAGGTGCCAGCACGTTTTTACGCAATGGCCATTATCTAATCGCAGTGGGCATTATCATTAATACACGGTCACATGGCACATTTCAACCAATAGGAATAAGGAAACTGTAAGGGTAAATGTGTGTGATAACCAGTTGATAGAGTTGCCGACCTATGTGGTTTGTGTAACGTAATTAACGAAACATATGCAGGAAGGCAAAAATTTGTTTTTTATTATTATTATAGCCACTGTGTAATATCCTTGCTTTGCGATGCTTGAATAATAAAATTAAATTATTTAAAACCGAAATATTCTTTAAAAAGAAATCCCCAATTTCCGTCGAGAACTTAAGCCACTGCCACTACAATTATTGAATTTAAAAATAAATGAAACCTCTTGCAGACTTGCCTAATGAAATCCTCAAAATTAAAAAGCCACTTGAAAACATTCTTTTTAAAAAAGGATAAAATCCTCTAAAAAGCAATAATTATCCCACACAATCTCATTTAGCACAAAGAGGACTCTGATCAGTGTTCTAGCCACGGTGGGCAGCCCCTGGTGGCACCACCCATTACTGCAAATTTCCACCCAACATGGATTTTCCAAGAAAAAAATTGAAAAATTACTGAAAATGTACCAATTCGATTGTATTTCAAGCATGAGGAAGCGTTCAGAACATCTAGCTCGCATTGTTGCGAGACCCGGATGTGAAATTATGGGATATAATGTAACCTCCCCCAAGGCAGCATGCATGTGTTCATAGTCTTGGCTTGAGACTAGCCGAACAGCGGTATCAATAGGGGGCGCAATCCCACAATGAGCCCCGAGAGCTCCACTCACTGCTTGCTGCGCGTCGCAATCCAAAATATTTACCCAGCACTAAAATGGTCCTAGCTAGAACACTGACTCTGATTTAAAAAATTAAATTCTAAATCTCCCAAACAAAAACAGCCAATAGCTGGTAACTTCAAAGTGCAAACAAGAGTTGTGTTTGGTGCCACTCCTGAAATAAAGACTACAGAGCAAACACTAAAGTATTTGAAGAATGTGCATCTACATGTACATTGTATATTACAGACAACACTAGCTATTACGAATGAAACATGCAAGGGTACGAGTTGACTTGGGTACATGTTGACCGGGCATGCATTTACGAGGGTACGAGTTGACTGGGGTACAAGTTGACTGGGGTACGAATTGTCCCTGGTCAAGATGACCCAGATTCTCAACAACAGTGAGCTTGGCGAGGCAAATCCTGGCACAGCCAGCTACTGCAGCCTAGACATCTGGAAGTCTTTCATTGGTTTTTACTTTCATCAATGAATGATTGATCCCGAATAAATCGTTTGTCTGAATTGTTGATCAGGCAAACATGAAACAAGAAGTTTGCTTGCAAACTTGAAACAAGACGGTTTCCAGCAAACCCACTTCAATCCGCAGTTTCAGTTACATGACTCATGTTACATGTAACTGAAACTGCGGATTAAAGTCATGAGATACGCATTTTGAAACTGCTTTTTAGCAGGATTTCCGTAATCAACTGTGCCAGTAGCAAACAGAAGGTAGGCTAGGCCTAACATTACACTGTCGGCATAACAAAGTTTAAACTTTATTATGTTGACAGTGTAATGAAAGTTTTTTGGAAAATTTACATGAGGTCTTTTCCCGGCAAGTCCTTCGCTTCTCCAATCCGTACGTAGAGCGACGTGTTCTTCACCATGTTTTTTGCAGCGCAGTCACTGTATCAGAATATATGTCATCAAAAACATTTCATTTTGATATCAGAGATTATCAAATTATCACTTGCTTAACGACACGTTCCGTGCATCCACTCGCCTTCTTTGCCAGATGTCGTCTGCAGTGCATGCAACGTGCGTTGCGTGCCTAGCTTGTACTGTACTAAGTAGTACGCGTTTGCTCGTAAAATTGGTACTCCGCATATCTGCACGCACATCGAATCTTCACTGAAAGTTACCAACGAAGTATGTAACAGAGGGCGTTCGTCCATAAATCTGTGAAGTAGCAGACGACATAAAGTTATCAACACAAAACAATTATATTTCTCTTTCTAGTCTGCCAAATGATTGAAATTTTTATTTAAAGGGAATTGACCGTTTTCAGCGTCAAGTATTTTCTGAATGCCAATTTTGCTTTTTCAAAAATTTTGCGTCTCATGTATTGGAGTTTCCAAAAATTTAGTGCAGCGCCCCCAAGAGTCCGCTATTAGCCAAGCAAATTCTTGTATGGAGTCTAGATTCTGATCGAACAAGAGACATCATGCTGAAGGCAAAGATTTTAATTGTTGGACCGTGTGAGGTAAACTTTTGAATAACGTTTTTATGCAGTAGGTCAGGCTTGTCACAAGAAAGAACGTAGATTTTTGTCAAGACTAATGCAACTTTTGTGTAGGCCTGATGAAATGTTAGGCCCTACTGCAGACGGTTCGTCAGTTGGTCGTAGTCATGACAGCATGACGCTAAAATCATGCCGAGTATAGGAAGAGAATCCTAGACATGATGTGGATGGCAGCTACATGTACCTACCACCTGCCATCAACATGTTGTAGGGCCTATGGCTTGGGCCTATGGCTTGGGCCTATAACTATAGCCATGGCCTATCACAAATAGGCCTACTGCGTGGGTGATTTTGCACCATGGTAGACATGCATTCCAAAATATCTTGCCATGTTTACAACCCAACATATTTTAAATGTAAGTTTCAAATTAAAAATCAATGCATTGTAGGCCCTGTGTGTTATTGGGGTGTACTTAAATATATTGTGTAGGTGGTTGGGCAGTGTCTTTTAATCAAGTCGATCAAAATGTATATTTGCTGTTGTATACAGAACTTTGTTTAGTTGAAGCCTGTTCGTTTCTTATTTATCCTGTTCTATGTAGAGTGGGAAATCAGTGATTTCCAACTTTTTGGCTGATGCAACAGAGATATCTGGAGGAGAGTACCATCCCACTCAAGGCGTACGGTAAGAAAGAAGATACATGTACCTTATTAATCATTCCCTTTTCTCTTCCAGAAGCAGACCAGTCAATTTCACTTTTATTACTGGTTGATTAATTGTGCTGCTCTCTAATATTTTCCTGTTTATTGAGATAGTTTAAATTTGGGTGGAGGTCTTGAGCTATTTCAGTCAAATGACACTGGTCTAAATAGCAAGAGATTTTTGGTGCTTTATTGTTATCTTTACTTTCTTCAGGATTCTTGAGTTTGAGAGCAGCAGCAACCAGATGGGAGCTCGCTCCACAACAGCTGAAGTGGAATTATGGGATTGCAGTGGAGACCAAAAGTAAGCCAAGGCTGAGTACAAAATTTTGTTTCCTAGCCCCTGCTTTCTTTTCTACTCTGAAATTTTCCCCCAAAGTGCAATGTTTAAAAGGAGACCAACAGAATCAAGTAGAACATAAATCTTGTAAGTTGTCAGTAATTTGGTAAGTTGTCAGCCAAAAAAATAGCCATGAAGAACTTACAGCACTCGAAGTTCAAGAACATCTTTCATCCCGAAAGCCCATTTATAAACTGCTGAAATCTTGGTGTCATTATTAGGCCAAGAAAAATAGCTGTGCTTTGGATCACATGCCTCTCAAAAATAGGGTCTGTAGGTTGGCAATTTTTTTTTCTTTTGGTCATTTTTTGTGCTGATTGAAAGGGGGCGAAAGCTACCAAAAATTGTCATAAAAATTGGTTGAAACTTGCCTTAATTTATGTAGAACCATATACAGTCGACAATTCATAAGAATTATGGACAATACACACCACTATACTCTACGCTAGTCAGGTAATCACAACAGGAAAATCGTGAACTCCACATTAGCAAAGCACAAAGGGAACTTGTGATCACAAAGGAAGTTTCTTTCCATAGGTTGTGAATGTAAGAAGGAAAACATAACCGTTTTTGACACGAAAAAAGTTGTTGAGAAGTGTTTTGTAAAGAAGGGAAACACAACAGGATTCTAAATTATTTATAAACATTTTTCAACTTGTTTTTCTAACTTGCCGAACAAAATTAGGGTTGGTAAGGAAACCAGAAGCAGAACTATTTTTGAAGGAGGCCTTATAAAGGGATTGAATGTGCTCTTCTCATGAGCAAACTTCAAATCTCTCAATTTCTCATTTGCTGGACAGCCTGTGCATTTCTAACCAGTATTATAGCACAGAACTTACTTATTTGTTTGTATCCAAGATAGCTATTGTTCCACTGGAAAATAGATTTTTACATCTGGCATTCAACAACTGTCAGTGTTCATGTATTGAATATAAAGTAGCTCTCATGTCTCTGATGTGTAAATAGCTGTGCAATTATTCAAAGTTGAGATCGACTATCAAAAGATTCTTTTGCTGCAGAATTAAATCAAACTGTAAGTGTGAAGAAAGGGGAGTTTAACCAGAGCACAACTTGATACTTGAATAGGGAAGCAGACTCTGGCCACCAGGCAAAACGTGTCCTGGTTAAAATAAAACAAACCACTTAAGAATCCCACTAAATTGGACCATCTTTATTGATGTGTTGATCCAACTTGAGCGACAATTCCATTAAAACAATAAAGACAAGTCTCACTTTACATCAATATAAAATTAAGTATCCAAGGTTTAAAACTTAAGACTAGAACAAATTAAACTAGAGACTGAGTAATAAAACCCCAAAACTGGAACTGCCTAGGAGATGAAACCCTAAATTTTAGGGAGTCATGGTGTAATCTATCATGTGAAAGAGTAAAACAAGTCAAGCTGTATCATTTCCAATAATGCAGTTGACCATTTCAGCAATTACATTTACATGAACTATCTTCCAATAATTGATACATTTACACACATGAGTAATGTTTATACCTTAATCAGGCATCCACCGAGGGTTGGTCATTCCACCAGTACTGACCAGTTTTCCATTGACTATTGGTGACATGTACTTGGGCCACACCCCAGTTGAGACCACGTAGCAGCCCAAATAATACAGGCTGATGCAGTGAGCAGAGACAACAGAAGGAATCACATTGCCCTCTCCCTTCCAGGGCATCTTATACTCTATTCACTCTAGAGTGTACACAGTACAATTAAAGGAATGCATTGTATAGCTGAATAGTAACAGTTGCTGTGTGATGTGAACAACTATGTGATACAATGATAGTACACCATAGACTTGCTGCAGGCAACTGGTTACAGGAAGTTTGGACAGTTTTGCTGGGAGCAGAGAGGCGTTTGCATTTTGTTTATTGTTTTGGAGTACAAAACTGGGGAGGGGAACAAACACATTGCCCTGTCCCCTGACAAATATTACAGCTCTCATCAAAAAGTGGCATCATAATTAGGATTATTTTGGGTGGTTATTTTTTTTAGTTTGAAACTACCAACTTGACATCTCCTTTTTCTAGGTTCGATGAGTGCTGGCCAGCTATCATGAAGGATGCCAACGGTGTGGTGATAGTGTACAACCCTGACATTTCCTCCCATGAAAGAGAGCTTGATATGTGGTAAGCTGGAACCTCTGCTTTGGTCTGCCATTGGAGCTTCTTTCCAGCAGCATTCTTAAAACTGTACAGTCTCATTGGCAGCATCCAAGGTTCTGTGTAGGTCGTGCAAGCCCCATTTAGCGGCTACGGCTACTTCCCGTAGACTTGTTCATCATTGCTAGCCAAGTAGTTCCCGACACAGCCTGACATTTGAACCTTCGTTACAGGTACAGCCACTTTGTTGTGCAACAAGGACTGCGCGAGGCGCAGTGCCTCATCATGGGCCATCGCAAACCATCAGCAAAATCTGCATCAGTTGTAGAAATACGTAAGTTGTCAATTGTGATTCGTTCATCGTTCAGCCAGGCCTGCGGCCTTGTAAGAAGAGCCCAGATTGTGTAGTGTTGTGTAATTTTCTTTTGTTCCCGAGACTATGATGCGCTACTGGCATCTTTTCAATGGGGCCAGATTAAAGTGCAGCGGTACTGTATAGCTCATCACTGGAGCGCTTTTATCCCCGGTGTTAATCCGCTCTTGCTGAATGCCATAAATAGTGGTACATGTATAATCTTTCAAAACAATGACGGATTTCCTCCGCTATTGACAACTGAAAAAACTGTTGGAAATTCCCTGCAGGTCAGTCTTTTGTTCTGAGTCAGGTCTTTTGTTACAAGGCCCAGCTCCCCGACTGTGCGGATAAAGAACACGCACCCTAAACCAGGCTCTCCGGCAGCATGTGGTTAACAAGGCTAATGATCCTCTGATATCACTCTAGTTTTACACAGATGAGAATGAACAAAAGAGTGGTAGGAGAATGTTTAGTTTTCCTTTACATGTTCAGAATGAATTGATTCAGAATAATATACAATAAAACAGTTGTCATTTATCGGAGGTTGTATAAGTTTAGGAAGCTTGTAGAATCATCCAAGTTGGTTCTGTAACCAATACAGTATGGTGTCATCTTTGAGCTTCCCTTTCTGTTTTCTGATCCACCAGCATCCTCCATGTCTAAAGTGCAGCACGTTCAGACCAATCTTGAGGAGGATGCGGAGAGCCTCAGGAGAGACTTCAACCGGTTCCTTGGCAAGGTATTGGGCGGAATGAGCCGCAAGCAGGACCAGGAGGAGCTCAGTATTATACAATGAAAAAAAAAAAAAATTGTCAACACCTTATCAGGAGGAGATTGGGGATGATCTGGGGGTGTCAAAGTCGCCGGATCCCTCCTAGTTAACCCAGTCTGAAATTCCACCTGCAGATTATCACCTTCTTCATGAACTAACTTACAAGTGCTGCTGTATACTCTTCATAAAAACAGCACATGGAATAATTCTGGCTTCAAGAACTAACATGAGGGTATGCACTTGCATTTTGTGCACTGAAGTGTAATTTAAGATAGCACCCCTTTTGTGAATATGACATTCATAGAAGAATGCTTTTTAAGGTTTGGCCCACTCATCTCTATACTTGTAGAATGTAGTTATATTTAGCTAAAAACCTTTCTAACTCGGAAAATTAAGAACGATTTCAGCTCATGAAAACAAAAATGTCCTAATGCAGTATTTGTGTTTCAGTTCGGGAAAACGAAAATCACAGGAACTGTAAATTGTCCATACGAGGCTTGCAAACAAGTGCTATTTTTTGTAAGTTTGGGATGTCATAAACAAATTGTGCACTTCAAGCGTTAAAGATTTTCTCACTAGGGAAATGTACAGCAAAGAAATTTAGAGGAGTCTGCAGGGCTAGTGGAACCACATTTGTGAGCTGCAGTTTTTCTTTCTTTGGTGCAGTCAGATGGATAGTTGAAATAACATTTCCCCTTGGATGAAGCTTGAAAAATACCATAAAACATGATGCAGATCAAAGTTTTCTTTTTCCCAAAATTTTGTTGCTGTAACAGAACAAAAACGTCTTCAATCTGGTTTGTACCTGCCACATTTACAGTAGAAATGTTATCCTGACTTAACACTGCTAAAAAGTGGATGGGCATTTGTTCCATGAGAACAGACTGATTAACTGGAGGCATGGACTTGGATAACATTCGTGGGTAAGATTTCCGTCTACAGACATCACTAATTTTCCCATGCAGTGGTTTATCAGCCATCAAAAAGTGATGACATGATCAAATTTAACAGGGGGAATATTGAGGCATTTCCCAAGAAAACACTTAATGTTTTCAGCCCACAGTCTCATAGGGTCCGTGCACAGGATGTCAAATTATGTCCCTCTATGGAACTCTTTCCCTCCTGTTGATAGCATTTAAAACAAGTATTTGGCTCCATTTTACTTCTAGCCGGCCTCCCTCTGTTTCGTCTTTGTAACATTAGTGACACGGACATGTTGAAAACTAGTTGTGTATGTACATGTATATTAAATTAAGTGTAAGATAAATGGACAGCTGAATTTTTAGACTCTATGTTTTCCAGTTGTATATTTTCTTGAATACAAATACTGTATATACAAGTGTGTAGATTTGTCAACTTTTCAGATGAACAAAGCAAAACGGTGTTTGTGCTTAAATCTGTCAGTGGTCCTCTAAATTTCCAGCGGCACCTCATATAATTTGAAAAACAGGACATTGTAATAAATGTTCAAACTTGGTAGGACTTAAATGTGCTATGTGGACAGCTTGTGTAGCTCTTCTTTAATGCAATAAATAGATGTTTTCATCACTTACATTGACCTTTGGCCTGAACTTTTTTGTTCAACAGTAAAGCCGCACTATTGAAAAGTGCATATGCATGTCTGTCCTGATGCCTGGCTTTCCTTTGCCTATAGGGAGTGTGGATTCCATTCATTCAGGGATTGCAATGTGTGCTCACGACAGGAAACGGACCACTGATCCCCACACAATAATTTACATTACCCTATTCGAGGTATACACAATAGGAGGGCGCTATCTGGTTATTTAGTTTAGGTAAAATATTTTGTGTTCACTCTAAATTTACCACAGACAAAGTATCTAGGTATTTTGATTCTGTTAAATTTACCCACATTTCAAATAGCGCCCCCTATTGTGTCCGCCATGCTTCAAAAAGGCTCCTGGAGATTGCTGGATAGTGCCAGTGCGTGTACAGACTGACGTGTGTACAGAGCTGTTCATCTTTTTTCTTCGTTTTCAGGTTTCTGCATTCAATTGTCCACTGAATAAATTCGGGCATTGTCACTTTTGTGAAGGATGCTTTTGCATCGTGGCGTAAATTTGTGCCGGAAACTGGGAGGATGGGGAATGGTGGGGGATGCCTTGCCCGATAATGGGAATTTGAAAAGCGCAGAGCTACTGACACCATGACATTATATGGGACAGTGTTCATGTATTATATTCCTTCAGAATCTTCCATCAGAACGGCATTCGTGGCTTTTCAATTGTTCTTTCTGAGTGCTGTTGAATACATTTGGTTGTTGGGAAGTCCGACAAAATTCTTTCCGCTTTATTTTTGTTCTCACCACGAAAAAGTTTGTGGAGGGTTAATTTAACAGCCCATCTCTTGGTCAAAACAATGGGTGGTACATACCCCCATGAGGGCCCCATCCCCTGAGATTTACGCCCATTGCTGTTGCATTTTCTGAACCACAGCTGAAGGGACGCGGCCAATCTGTGCTTCAGATTTGGGATGGCTGTTGGTTGCCACGCCCCTTCAGACCGGGACAATTCAGTGACACATTTTTTAAATGATACTCGATCTGAACTTGTAACGTTAGACATCGATTCTTTCTTGAAATCCGCAAAGATTTATTCTGAATGATTGAAATGTTTTTAAATTATGGTACGTCAAAGAGTTTAATCAGTATTTCCTCAGTTTTATGTGGAAAGTGTTAAAATATGCATAAAACGTCACTCTTCAAAATCAACAAAGGCTGCTCACAAAGCGAAGGCAAAAATGCATAGCTTTGAGTTCAGCACAAAGGGCAGACACCATCCTCTGTCCACTGAGATGAAATGTTGCTTTAACGATTGAAGTTTTACCGTCTTATATATTAGTATCACTGTCAACTGTAATTTCACTCATGTTTTCGCCTGCAATAATAACACATTATTTACTAAAGCTAACTCGTGACTTTGAAAACAAAGCAGTGCTGTACATGCAACCTAATTCTTGTCACGTCACTTTTCGGCCCTCGTGCTGGTAAACCCGTTTTCTCAAAAGGGTCAAAACTGTGCATCTTTCACCAAAGCCGATACGTGCTGGGTCACGTAATTATTTCGCTGGGACTTTGTTGAGTAATATTTGATGCCTCAATTCGCAGCTCTCTGTATTGGCAAAACATCAGGGTCAAGGCCAGTGACGGTTTTGTCTGATGATTTTTTTTTTTCGATGGGCAAATATTCTGATAGATTTTACAGCCAATTGTTGGAAGTCAGTAAATAAGTTAAGAAAAGTCCTTTAAAGTGTGAGAAGTACCTTCGTGCAGATGACAATGCTCTGAGTTAAAAACGTTAATGCTATTCTTGTGCAGGGACACCTATTCGCACTTTGTAGGCGGCAAGGAAATGTGCGGCAACTGGGTTGTATTTCTTCTGATAAAATTTGTCACAACTTTGCACCCATGGGCGTAAATCCTGGGGGGATTGGGGGTATATATCCCCCTCCCACTTTTTGAGGAGGGGGTGGACTATTGAATCACCCCCACATTTTTTGTGGAGAGAAATAAATTAAAGTGGATGGTGAAGAATTTTCCGACTTCCAACGACTGAACTGCATTTTAATTAAAGATCACTCAAAAAAGGAAAACAAACATTGTTTACAGTCATAATATGTCATCCTGAATACATATTACAGATGTACATTAATATCATGAAGATCTAACTCTATATAGAGTCATATTATGTCTCCCCCCTTTTCAAATTTTCGTGTCACCCCCCACTTTTCCGCCTCCCCCCCCCATTTCCAGCACAAATTTACGCCGATGCTTGCACCACAAAATGGAAGCTTTCAAAATAACTTTGATAATTTTGCAACATGTATCCAATTTGTTGATTTCAAATCATTGTGCTTTAGTCCCTGAATTCGTCTCGTGATTTCAGGAAGAAAAAGTAGGGGTGCCTGGGAGACAAGAATGTTTTGTTGATCTTTTCGGAGCACTCATGCATCGTCCCAAATCTGTCTGTGTCTTTAATGTAGTCCGCACGCAATGGCAGCCAAAGCCATAACAAAACGAGGTATAATTTATGGAGTCATCGACCTTACGGGGCCATCTTGTGCTTTTATGTTACCCGCACGCCACGATTTAGTTCTTGTTGGGTATTTTGAAAAGAATTACCCCGTCCTTATGAAGCCTTTTCGATCGCAAACGTTTAGGGTTTGGTGGTCTATTCATTTCTGGAAAGAATCCAGGGTTACTTGAAGCGTGGACAGGGAGTATATTGCCCAAGGGTCGGATTTACAAAACACAAACAGGCCCGAGATGCCGAAATGAAATATTACCGGAGCCCCAGGACAACAATACTTCGTTTTTGTTCTTTGAAATCTTGTGTTTGGCTGCTGGCTTTTTTGTGCGTGCACCACTTGCAGCAGGTGCCACTTTCTGTATACACGTAAATTGTGCCAGTCGCCTATATACTCGGAGTTGGTGTTGTTGGTTTCATTGGTTGCAGGTTGATCACGAATTACAGAAGAAAATTGACTGTGCTCTGGAAAAATCAACCGTGGACCATAACCTGACGAGTTCATTCTTTTCAAGTTTGTGAGTCAAACTGTTTCGGTCCTGAGAATCAACCATCCATATGCATCCGGCTCGACTAACGGCAAGTAAGGGTAACTGTGTAACTGTATTAGATCGTCGACTACCCGAGATTGATAAATGATCCCACTGGAGAAAACAACAAACAGTACCTAAACAAAGTACGTCAAATGACGCACGGATAGCTATTTTTGGCATATTTTCCGTTCCGGCTGAGAATGGGCGTGGATCCGTTCCACCCACCTGTTCAAACTAAAAACCCGCGCATGACTGGCAACTTTCACGAGCGATGACCCAGTGGTGACAGAAAAAATAATCTAATAACAGGGGGGCCGGCTTTCAAAAAGCTGCTACCATGACCAATGTTTTTAACTTGAGTTCCCTTTTCCGGGAGAACTCGAACACCGTTGATGGCACGATGACGGCTAACGCAGGATTGAAAACCGAAACTGTCGGTTACCGGGCACTGGCAGATTCGTCAGGTGGCGACCCAGGCTCAGATTTGGTGGTAACGGAATTGGGTCAATCAGACGGCAATGCCACGAATGCTAGGAGGCTCAACACGTGGGATCGGGATTCTTGGAGCAGTTACTCTCTCACCAGCAACCCTTCAAATCTTGACAAGCCTTCAAGGTTGGACAACACCAGAACAGTGGATGAATCCTTTCGCACAGTGAGCAGCCTCCTGGACCCAATCTCTCGCGGACCCAAGCTGTTGGGGCAGGGCATCATGAGACTGCTCAGCACCGACAACATACTGAGGAGTAACGAGAGATCGAGGCTGCACTCCCGGTCCAGATCCTTAGACATGCTCCTGGATGACAGACATTATGAAGAATTGAAATTTGAAGAGGAGGTAGGATACTTTATAAGATGCCGCATGTTCATTGCTGGTAGCAAAGGGGTGAGCAAACTGACTGATAACAGGGGTTAAATAGACATACACTACAAGAGCTTTTCGAAATACTTCAAGGGGATATCTATAGCCTAACCTCATTGGGGTCCAGACAACTTGTCCGTTGGGCAACTCGACCATGTGTGCATCAAACCGAAAGACAACTCTACGGTCGAGAGAAGTCGTCCGTTGAGACAAGTCGACTCGTTATGTGGGTGCGTCTAGCTATCTAATAAATTTCCCGGTCCCGGACATGAAAACCTCCATGAAATTTGACTTCACAATCCAAGTCAGCACCGGTAATCCATCGCACTGCGGTGTATGGCGTGCAAAGTTAACATTTAATCCTATTATCTCTATTCCTAGACTTGCCAAAAGTTAACATTTTTTTCCAGGAATAGAGATATCTCTATTAAACAGAGATATCTCTATTCCTAATAGAGATAGTTTGTGCTAAACATTGATCTCCATACGGTTCGTAAGTTTGACGTCACTTCAGTTAAATCCACGCCCACTGCACGCGCACATGCACATAGAGTTTGCATTGATCGCTGTTATATGGAACCATGGAACCGGAAGTTAGCGCGCAACTTCAGCGATCGTCCAATAGAATTAGCCTGTAAATCGTGGCGCGTCCGCCTTTGTGTGACGAATTCACTTACAAACCATGCATCAATTGTGCTGCGTTACAGCTTTAACATCCGTGCACGCGCTTGCCACGTAGTTGTCTCTGGGTTGAAGTCAACTTGTCTTGACGGACGACTCATCTTAACGGTCAAGTTGTCCTGATTCAAGTTGCCCGAACAAATATACGGACGAGTTGTCCGGTAACCTTTTCATTACTTCCATCCAGCGAGTGCGTGCAGCCGTAAATGCATCGCGGAGGACAAGGAGGCCTCCAAATGAGGAGGCCTCCCTGGCCCCCTAAGAATTGAAAGAATTAAAAAAAAAAAGAGTGTAAAGGGACGAAAATGGAATCGCAAGATAAACGTAATTGAATAAGTTCAATTTCATTTTAACCACAGTGACGACTGACATCTGCTTTGCACGTAACTTAACTGCGTCACTTTTGTTATCACACCCTTTCCTAACGACGTTTATTAGCCTCAAGTTATCAATGCCGCAATGGAAAGAGGGCGCCCTCAGTGCACTTGGCCAAAGTTGTCTATGGTCTTAAACCCAGAATTCTTTAAATGCAGTAGTTAGTTACGTGTATTTGGGGACCACGGTGTTTCCGCGGTATTAAAACTTTTTCACGAAGCTGTGTGAAAGTTCATTATAGATAATGAAATTGTATCGTTAGATCACGAAGAAGTCGCTTTGTTCAGTCACGCTCTTTTCTGCTGGACCACCGATGATTTTGATGTCTGGATCAAACAAAGTTCAGTCAAGGCTGATCCGTGTTTTTTTTTTTTCTGGCTGAAGACTTAGGCTTTAAACTTAAATCTGGAAAAGTGGAAGACGGTCAGTTAACTGTTAGGCCAAGCCCCTCCTTCCTATCCTCCATGGGCCTTGTGTCATTGTCACTATGGTAGCAATTATTGGTAGGCCTACTGAGTGATAGGCTAGGCCTGCAGCTTATCGTACGTTAGAGTGTTTGTCAAAATGCCATCAATTTGGGTAAGTATAATTAGCCTAGTATTACGCTGTCCAGCAAATGTGATATTGAGTGATCAGATGAGTAAAAGAGTTCCATATACGGACAACACTTCTTTTCGTGTTTTCCCTAAAAAAACAGCTGTGACGTGTCAGAAAGCATAGGCCTAGGCCTCAGATTAATTATTGCTGATACCGCATGAGTGATTCTGCACAATGATAGAAAGGCACTATGGGAAGCAAAAGGGGCAATGTTTACTCCTTTTTCCTTCCCACAATGCCTTTCTACAATTGTACAAAATCACTTCTGCGGTATCAGCAATAAGGCTTGTGGAAAGGGATAATTAGATGGGGAGGTTTAATCACCTAGTACCGGTATATCCTCATTAAAATGGTGAAATTCTTGAGCATTTTGCCCACCCACACTACAGACAATCAGCAGCAGGAACTCTCAATAACTGTCAGCTATGTGATAGCTTGACCAATCGCAGCACAGCTCCTGTCTTTTCCTTAAATAAACCTTGCCATCTGACATGTAACTTCACTAAGCAGGCATGTATGAAATTTGATTGCACAAATAGTCATGATGGAAAGGTAAGTTGGCACAATCAAAATGTGTTTATGCGAGATTGTACATGGCTATCAAGGAAGTAGATGATGGGAAGGTAACTTACGGGTACCTTTGGGAAGAAAAGAGAAATTCTCCATTCAAATGGGAAACTCTCCTTTTATGGAACTCAAAGTTGCCATCTTGTTCAAGTTGTCGTAGCGACTCAAATTGTATGCTGATGTTCAGGGATACTATCAATGAAGTCACAACGTGCTGGTCAGATGCACCATTCGTAATTGAGTCTAGGGCGTGTGCACATGTATGCCGATGACTATTTCTTGAAGGGCACAATGTCTACTGTAGGAACTTACATTTCCTTGTTAGCTCTACATTTTTCAGTTAAAAAAGGATTAGATCTCATGAGGCATTTTACCCTGCCAACATAATATATACATGTACATATAAGTGTATATAAGGCATGTTTTACTTCAAGTTCCTTATAGTAGTTAATGTTCGACCATATGTACAGGTCTGTTAATGAATCACTGCAAAGAACATTTCTGACAGTAGACTCTAAATAAAACAGGGCTTAAAAGCAGATTAGTTCAAGTAACTTTTTCAACTGTGTTAGAGAATGTCTGTAATACTTGCTTATTAGAATTACATGTAAATGTTGGTCAAATCTCAAACATCTGTACTGTTGCCTCTAATACTGTGAATGTAGATGATGTACAAAATGGGGTTGATGTTACTATGAATATTCACCTTTGTGTTATTAGCTGTAGCTACGGTACTCAAGACACACTAGCCTGAGGCTGATGTTCTCGCATTTGTTTTGTTTTTCATGAGTTTTCGATCACACTGAATTGTTCTTTTGTTGCATTTGCTGGATTCTTTTTGTGCACTAAGACTACCCCCAGAACTGTGGGGTCCAAACTCTCTTTTTTTGCCCGATTGTTATACAGAATTCTGCGTTGTATTAGAAAGAGATGTACGTACATGTGCTTGCGTATTTTTCACATTGTGGGGACATGCTTCAAAATAGAATTTTCCATTGATATTATCTCCTGCAGATAAGTGATGAAAATGCCAAAATGTCCCTTAAAATTATAGGCTCAAAAGTACTGAACCATGATACCTAATACACATCGACTGATAAATTTTTTTCCAGACAAAAACAGATAATGTAACATTGTTACCAGGCAACTCAGTACCATTGTGGGGCATTGAGGAAAAACACCTCATGCCTTTCCTGTGTTGAAGGAGTGTATAAACACTGCATTGCAACCAGTTGCAGCATGTTGGAGAGGGTGTTAGACTTGCTCCTAACTGTTTTGCACTTGGGGTAAAGTATGTGCATGTGTTTGACCTCTGTCTTCTGCGAGTTAGGAGTATTTCTGGATCCTTGCCTACTGCAAAGCCCCTGAAGGATAGCAAGGATTGGGACTGAAGCAAGTCTAGATATCAGACTTTGGACTTTAGTGGCAAACAGTAAACCAATTTGTGTACGTGAGCAATCGGACTGTACTATTATTTTGCTTTGTGTTTTGTTAACTTCAATATTGTCAGTTTACAAAGTGAAAAGTGTGTTTTAAATACGATTCCATTATTGGCAAATCTGCATTTTTTTAACAGATGTTTTGTGTTTGTAATATTTTACGGGAGGGGGCAATTTAATCATTTCAGTGATGTACATGTGCTCTGGAATGTCAACAATTAACCAAACCAATAAAGGATTTTGAATTTTTTGTTTGCATTATTTTATGTGCTAATTTTGCTTTGGGATGCTTTCATGTCACTGTATGCACAGGTGTGTACCTCTTGGGATCTTAAGTTATTCCTTCCCCCCATTGTTAATGAAGTTAAAAATTTCAAAGTTATTTTTTACAATGCTCAACTGTACAATTTGATATGCACCATGTGCTCATCAAATCTATCTCCACTGACCCTCTAGGCCTACATCAGCTGAAAAATACTCGGATCATTGTGAAAATGAAACAGGTTGTCAGGTTGTGTTTTCTTGTCTCTGTCAAGGGTATCAAAATTGGTTTCCGTTATCACAGAGTCAACAACGAAAATATGCCATGGACATTTTGGCTCCGGCTTGGCCTGTTGTAGGTGTCCTTGTGTGTGATACTGTGTAATACCGGAACATTAGTTTATCTACAGTATAAAGGCACACTGTAATCTGCAGCATAAGTCCACTAGAAACCGGAAGCATTTCTGGCATGTTGGCATGGTTTCATAATCTGCATTTACCTGACATAGTTTGCAGAAGTCATCAGGTTTCAGTCACATCGTTCACGGATGTTAATATTTTGGCTGAACTTTATCTTGTTCTGAACACTTGTGCTCTACACAGCTGATAGAGTTCAGCATTTGTTATAATATGTACTAGTACAGGTAGTTTTCAACCATGTACCTTGCATATTGCAGTATACCGGTAACTGCCTGTTCATAAAATGTTTATTCGTACACGAATAATGGATAGAATAGATTTTTCAGGTGGGAGTTTGAGATAACTAAAACATTTTGTTTCATTTGGTTTCTCCCACACGCGAAGCCTAAGATAGAGTTACTTTTTTCTGACACATTCCAAGTTCTCAACTCCCATTTCTCACAAAAGTCTCCTTGTGGCAAGCATTTTAATATAAATGAGTTGCCGCAGATATCTCTGTGGTAAATTTGTTTCAATTTTTTTCTTGAATTCAGTGTAGCTGCCCATTGAGCCCTGAAAGTTGGTTTCAAAAGATGCTTTGAAATTGTAGACACTTGAGTGTACATGTATACATAGCATACTTTATACAGTACAACCTACATGTACCGTAACTAAATCAATTAGTCCCCACAACTCATCTCTCGGCATATGGCCTTAGTTGCTGTACGTTATAAAAAAACTTTGATGTAGTTTTTGTTCACAAGTCAGCATTAAATGGTGTTGTGTAAACTGAAATAAAATTGGCCTGTTTATCTCATGAACTGACTGTCATGACAGCAACTTGCTGCAGCTAGTTTTATGGCTTTGTTATTTTATTTCAAAGATATGCAAAATCCTGGTTACGTACCGTGGATTGCATATTGACATGCTGTCAGTGTCAGCAACTGATACCTATAAATTGATTTGTTGGTAAACTTTGCTTCATCGTCAACTGTCGACATCCATGTAATTATTTGATCAAATATTTTAGACATCAATCTTTCTTATTAACATTCAAGCCCCACTTATGTGGTTTTCCACACATGTAACCAAATTTAGAAAAATAAGACTAACTGCTGGGTAGCAACCATGGTATGATGTCTACCTGCAGATAAAGTGGAGATAAGAATTTCAGCGGCGAGACCGGAAAACTAAACAATAAGATCACTCATAATTACTCTAGCTGTCGTTAGTTAGTGCATACATGTACATGTAGGTACTCGCTTTGCTGTGTTGGGGCCTTTTCATTATAGTGTAAGCGGCCATATGGTTTAGTCGGTACAGGTGTAGTCTCATCCTTGTTGGGAATATTTCCTTTCAAGATTTTGTTCACCTCTTCAAGGATGTCCATGTTGGTATGTTTGCTCTTGTGTTACTGGTGCGAATACATTACCTGTTACTTTGAGAAGTGGGCCACCATGGTTTGATGGTGACAGCGTCAGGGTGTTAAACTCAAAGGCAGTTCAGTCAACTTTGAATGCATATTATCAGGTTGGACTACAGTTGCTGTATCCTATTGGATCAGGTTGTAGATGTTTGCATATTTCTTCCAAGTCTTATAAAGTACCATTTGTATTAAATATACCAGTATGTGTACAGTTTTTGTTTTTTGAGAATTTCTAGTTTCATGTTTCTTACCATAGAATATGGGTAAAAATGCTTCCAGTGCGTGATTTGCACCACAGGCACATGTAATTGATGATGGCAGCACCAATACTAATAAGTTTGAATGGAGGCTATACACTCCGACAGGTGCTTTGTAGTACCTGCCTGTACAGGCCTGACCTACGCAGGTTCATGCCAACAGATTTACAGCAGTACAATAAAGCCTGGATGTTGATTCATGGTCTTGTCTTCTATCATTGCCTAAATGACATTTCGGGACGAGTTACCCGCCATTTCTGATAAGTGTAACTAGAATGCAAAATGGATTTGCTGCACGCTAGCTGTCCAAAGAAAATTTGAAAACAATAACAATTTGACATGTGTTCACTGCACAACAAAAATTACTTAAAACACAGTAAATATAAAGATTTGGAAAGAGTACTTATAAAAAACACAGTAAATATAAAGAGTTGGAAAGTGCACTTATTGGGACAAGTATCTTTTTGATTGCACAGTGTATTTGAATTAAAACAAATCACAGTGCATTTTACAAGTATTTCTGTTAAGAGCTGCAATGTTTATGCCGTAAATTTGAAGAGAATAGGTCAAAAGGTTGTGTGATACTTGGATGATGTTTTTTGTAATGCCAAACACAGCCTGCATGCTGAAAATATTTGGAATGTGTTCAGCCAGTGATGTACCGTAAACACATTGTCGATGTCAATTTGGGGAGCTCTGGGCTTTCAATCCGGGATACAGAAAAGAAAAAAAATGGAGGTCACCAGAACTTCACGGCGCCAATGTGGAACCCTGCATGTGCCCCTGTTACAGCTAAACAAGTACGTGTAGACCCCCAAAAACTACCTGGTCTGCAATGGGAAAATAAGCTTGACGTTTCTGCTGAATAGAAACGAAAATCCCTCTGACCTTGGGCATTCTTCTTTGATAAATTGCTCCGGTTTTGGAAGGATCAACATCATTGGCCACGCTGAATGAAAACCTGATTCACTCGCATGCACCAACTTCATTCACCCACCGGAAATTCAGCACGTCCCAGTAATCCTTATGGGAAAAGCTACACTACACGCTAATTGATGTGGTTGGGTTTATTTCACACATCCAGGCTTACCCCTTTGGTCTGATTATATTTGCAGTTTGATGGACAGTCCAGCCACGGTGCTTTCTCATTATGAGTAATTTTTGCTGCATCAGCAAGGATTGATCAGTTTTGTACAATCATGGTTGAACATCGGGCATTTTGTGGCTAATCTGTTCATGTAATTTCTATTTATCATAGTGAAAAGCACACTTGAGTATGGAGTCAAGAATCTTGCCCGTGATCAGTCACGTGAATTTGCTTATAGTATTCTCTACTTACTGCGCAGTATGTATATGTAGTAAAGTAAACGACACTAACAGGTGTATAAACAGAAAGTAAAATTTTGTTGACCATGTCCAATTTGCGTATGTTGTGACTGTGACTTCAGCATTTGTCATTAACAGGCCACAGCTTATAGCCACAGCCATACACATAGATGACAGTGCAATTTTGGACCTTGCTTAACTTCACCCTTTGTGGCTGGTCACTGTGTAATCTAATTTTACAAGTCAGATACCCTTAAATAGGAACTTCAGATCCAAATCGCAGTAGCACCATTAATTGACCTCCACTGGTGTAGAAGAAGGATCCATAATAAAACCACAATGTTGTCATAAAAACCACATAAATGCCATTGCTCTCTGTTTGTACTGGTATTATCAACCACCACACTGTCAGGAGCTACATGTACATATCCATGTACTGGTACGTTTCTCATTCCTGACCCATCTGACCAAAATAAGTCAAAGGTTGACTACTTTTTACACACAGTGTTTTACACAACATGCTTTACCTAAAGTAAATGTCAGTCTGGTACCTCATTTATAAGGATGTAGGAAGTAATTGATATGAAGATCTCATCATTCTTAAAGTTCAAATTACCATGGAATTGTCATTAGAAAGAGATAAGCCTTTTATATTGTTTTTTTGTCATCACTGAAGGAAAAAGAATTACATATATGTTTGAAGAAAGTAAGGCCAATCTTGGAAATACGGTATCTTAGTCAAATTGTGGGTTTTTTTTAAGATTTAAGTCTTGGAAGAAGTCTTAGTTAAACGGCTGTAGTGACCAAACTCCAAATCAATTAAATACATGTAAGTGTGGAACGTACACCATATTTGGTCTTTTGCCGAAACTGCAAGGAATTCTAAATTTGTTTGTATGCTTGTTTGGTTCAGGTCACAAAGATGGAGCCAGGCTGTGATAGTGCACCTGCTCTCCAACCTGAGGTAAGTTTGATAGCAAATTTTGTTTTCATTTTTCTCAAATGTTAGTCAAAAAGTCTCATCTAAAATACCCTCTGTACTTTTAAGTATCAATCAATAACATCTTTATTGTCCATATTTGGTATTTTATCACCGTGGCTTTTCACGTTTTCTACCTTGAATAAAAGTGTGATTTGCCAAAGACATACATGTATAACCTACAAATGTTCAAATGAGTGAAGTAAACCAACATTCCTACTTTCCTTTTCTAGTTTGTGGATTTTTACACCAAGTTGTTGCAGAGCTTTATCCACCCGCTTGGGAAAATCAGCGCCAGTGATCCAAATCCACTTCAGTTGGCTGCTCATTTGCAGAAGGTAAGCATGCAGTATCTAATAACTGCGACACTGTCAGACTGACTTGGTTCTCCCCAAATTTGATCAAAGTCTGCAGAAAGGAAAAGGTATTTACATATATGTAATGTACATGCTGTTCTGTGTCAGAGGTCAGAGGGCCAGATTTGTTGGACGTTGCAGAGTTGCAAAATGAAAAGCTGTGAATTTGTTGCAAAACTGGGGAGTTTGTTTGAGTTTGAGTGTATGGTTCAACTGC
Organism: Acanthaster planci; assembly: GCF_054643075.1. Lineage (NCBI taxonomy): Eukaryota > Metazoa > Echinodermata > Asteroidea > Valvatida > Acanthasteridae > Acanthaster > Acanthaster planci. Next base: position 14,126,116 of record NC_141785.1, on the reverse strand, counting down.
GTCTAATTTATTAGCTACACCTGGCAAAACACACAGACATACACCTGGAAGCCACTGGATGAATAACTTCACATGGACATGTGTGGTACTGTTGGCTGTGGCCACATGCGTTTATTTCAGATGTACAGTAGCTTACATGTACATGTAATTAATTTCTGTGATTTTTGTTCTTTAAGCGTTATCCTCTCAGATGAATTCACAGTTTACAGTCTCAGTATTTGATACCTGGAGTTCTATGTTGTAATGATACAAAAATAAACCTGACAACTTCAAGGAGATAAAACTGCACCATCATGTGACCAAACATTTTGAATACACACTGGCATAGTGTTTGGAAAAGATAAAGATGCAGAACCATTTAAAAGTTCCCAGTGCCCGCAACAAATTTGCAGAATCCAGTGTCAATAAAACAGTGTTGACTTACCAGTATGATTTAAGGCACCAAAACAAAAACAGAAAAGGGTTTTTCTGTTGCAAGCTGCTTAAGTCATTGTTAAAATTGTTTCTGTATCAGGTGTTTGACGTCCCTAGTGAGATCCACGCGGACATGATGCAAGACGAACTTGGCAATAAGGTAATGTATTAAAGTTTACTTTGCAGTGTGGCAGGTACACCTTGCCACTATCATTCCGTGGCATTTATAAGTGCAAGTTTCCAGTTATCAATTTTTTGTTGCTGGTTTAATATCGTATAATCTAAACACACACATACTGTTCTATAAATATTCTCATGTTCGCACCTGTTTTATTCTGAAAACAATCCAAATGTGAGCCACACAGTGCATTGCATTCAAATATCATTATCTTTTCATCTGAAGACTGGAATTCTAAATGGAACAGAAGAACAAGTGGGTGTACATGTAGATATGTGAAAAGTTTTCATGTTGAGATCGTTATCGGGGGTCCTTTCATAACGAGAGGCTGTACAGTACTCCTCGAAGTATATGTCACCAAAACAACACAATGGAACTGTACCATGTACATGTCAGTGTACTGTGGCCCGTCTTGTATTCTTGTAATCATATTCTCTATATTCTTTGTAATCATCAGCCCCCAGCTTGCATGCTGAAAGTCACAGTGGTTGAGGCCAAGGACATTCTCGGCATGGATGCAAACGGTGAGACAGATGAACATTTTGATACCGGGATTTTTCTCTGCTGGTATAAGATCTGCAGAGAGATTTCAAATCAGTATTTAAGCTGATGCTTTCTGTACCAAGCTGTTGTAAAGCCGTAAACATGTTTCTTTTCCAATTCATACTATTTTAAATCAGTATTTAAGCTGATGCTTTCTGTACCAAGCTGTTGTAAAGCCGTAAACATGTTTCTTTTCCAATTTTAAACACAAAAGGGGTCTTCATCACTTCCTGCTGGGGCAGTTATCAATGTTGATGATGCTGGGGTGGGATATTTATCATTTTTTTCTGTTTTCAAAATTCTTAAAAAATTCCTATCTTCATTCACTGCATACTTATACCCACACGAAGAATTGTCTGGTCTCCACTCTAGCCTGACGGACAAAACTATTGATGCCTAGACCTGCAGCCTTGTAAAAAGAGCCCAGATTGTGCGGTGTTATCTAACTTTCTTTTGCTCACGAACCTGCCACAGTGCGCTGCTGACCTCTTTTCAATAGGGGCCAGATTAGCATGCAGCGGTGCTGTGTGGCTCATCGCTGCGGTGGTGAAGCATTTTTGTCCCCGGTGGTAATCCGCTCACTCTAAATGCCCCAAATCGTGATATACTGTTCTAAAACAAGGCTGGATTATCTCCACTTTTGAGAGTGAAAAAATATTGGTAATTCCCAGCAGCCTGGTCTTTTGTGCCGAATACGGTCTTTTGTTATAAGGCCCTGTTCCCTTTGTCCGAGTTCGGAGCCCCTTGCCACGCATATAAAGCATACGTGTCCAGATCCGGAATCCCCGACTTTCGTCCGCGATGCTAATCCAGCAGCAGGTCTTTTGTTCCGAGTACAGTCTTTTGTTACACGGACCAGCTCTTTTGTCCCATTTTGGGCAGCCCGGCACTGTGTATAAACGCATGGTGCTCGAAACAGGGTTCCCCGGCAGCAAGTGGTTAAGGACCTTGATTCGAAAGCTAATTTAAAATTCGTCTGCTGTCTTATTCAGTTTATCTGTTTCACTGCACTTTTCTTTTCATAAACCAAATTTAATAAATATTTAGACTTTTGGGCACTTTATAATATGCAGGCATATGCAGCAGTGCAGTGGATTCCCCATAAGAATGGCAATGAGATTTGGCAATGAGTACATACCTGCATGGGTTCATGTGCAGAAATGGTGACCAGGTGTCCGTTTTAATGCCCACAAACCTTGGCATTGCCAATTAGAAGAAACACAAATGAGATTGAGCACATGGCTGTAGCAGTGCTGATGTTTTCATGGACAACAAAATAATTCGTATTTTCCCAACTCGGGGAATAGTCAGACTTACTTGCTACTGCTGCCTAATTTCATCTAGGAATGAGCGACCCCTACTGCCTCCTGACTATATGTAAGAATGAGCATCACCACTCCCCGTCTCACGAGAAGCACCCACACCTCACCCACTGGAACTCCTGCCCCGAGGACCCCACCAGTCCCGCCTCCACTCCAGTCACCAGCCAATCGGAGAAGGTCAACCGCCGGAACTCGGACGGCCGGCGAAGCTTCAAGAAGGGGAGCTGGAAGAAGTCGGACGATGGCGGTGCCACCCTGCCCAACCAGATCCAGAAGCAGCGGTCAGACACCCTGACGGTGTCCGGCAAGGCCCACAACAGGCGCAAGAACTCAGCCGAAGGGAGCGCCATGGCCTCGCCCAGGTCGCCCATCCACAGCCAGTCCCTAGAGGCAGAGTTTGTCTTCAAGACCAGCTGTCAGAAGGCCACACTGCATCCTGTGTGGAACGAAACCTTTGACATGTTAGTCAAGTTCCTTTTACAGTCAAGTTCAGTCTCTGCAACAAAGAAAAATCCTTAACTTCCAGGACGTGGCTTTCAGGTCAAAACAAAGTTTGAGTGTTTTTATACATTCACAAAATTAAAAGTAACATCTAAAGAGCACAGTCAAGAGGAACAATTCACAATGAAGTACACCACCAACCATTTACACAGAAAGAATACATTATAATTTCATGGTCGGCCTACCACATGTACATTATATTACATACTCCCCACTGGCACCTGTCTTTTGGCAGATGATGGGTCCTCAAAGAGCAGGTACTTTTGTACTATCAGACCAGAGAATTCTGCGTTATAGTTATTAACCATCTCAAACTGATCATGGTTGTTTCTTGATGTATTTCTTCCGTCAGTGCAATATCGTCCATCAAAGACACAGAGCTGACCCTGACAATGTGGGACATGGATGAGGAGACCAGTCTCTGGCAGGCCTGTAAGAGTCTGGAGTCCGAACACAAAATGGCAGGAATTAAAAAGTATGTTCAGCCACGTCTGAATTACATGGCTATGGCTTGACATGGTACATGTGTTTATGGAAGCCCTTTGCTGTAGTGGTTGAAGCCATTTCCCATTCACTAGTGTGGTGCTCCAGCCGTAGCCAAGAAATCAGGACATGACCTTATAGTCGGTTCTTTCTTACACTTGGAATTTCATCTAGGTTGTGCAGAAAAGAGTGTTAGCTCATGAAACAGAAATATAGAAGGCATGACAAGTTGGAGATTGTTTTAATTTACCTTTGTTGAAGTAAGTTGCATGTTTATGCTCATCATTATGTGAATTTGCTTCGCCGTCAAATTGATGAGATGTGCACAAATTGGAACAATGTAAATGGCTTTAAATTCTTGGTAGGATCTAGACACAAACGTCAAAAAATAGCTTCAGAGAAAAATCAAACAGAACTAAAATAGAAACATGCGCATGTAAAATTGAACCAAAATACTTAAAAAAGGCCCATCTTTCCAAAGCCTGTTTCGTCACATCAAACACGGTATCAACAAGAACACTGACGACTTCTTGGGCCAGGTTGTTATCTCCTTGGCCGACCTTCCGGCAGTAACCCGCGTGGATCAGTGGTACACGTTACACATCAACTCCAAGGGATCGGGTCCAAGCAACGGTGGAAAGTGTCACATGCGGCTACAGTTTGTCCGTGAAGAGGTAATGAGTACCCTGTCATACATGTACATCCAAAACACATCTCATAGGACAGGAAAGGGATTTCAGGGTCTTGGCTGGGGGGGGGATTCTTTTGGGGAGGGGAATGGAAGGGGGACAAAGAATCCATCAGCTGCAAATGGACAAACCGTCAGTGGTGGAAGGGGATCAAATCTGAGGTATTTTCAAGCAAATTGATGATTTCTGTCCCCTATAAATCTGTCGTTTTTTTTCCTTTTCTTTGTTTCTTTTTTTGGGGGAAGGGACATATTTGCCTTTCTCCATCAAGCTGTGTGAGCAGGTACATATCTGGGCAGAGCTGGTTATTGTTGATGAGTGATTTGCATGAATGAATTGTACATTTCCTGTTGCGTCTGACCAGACTTGTGATTTGACTTGTTAGACTGTTGATGTACAATGTACTTGACTGTAAATATGCACATTCTTATTTTCATTCCAGGATTACTCAAAGAAAGGCAACCCTTCCATGCTGACGTTCTACCATCAGTTGGCATCAGCAGTCTACAGATACGAAGGCCAAAAATACATCAGGGTATGTAAATTTACCATGATTGATAATGATCTATTTGTTCACAGTCACTCTTGTTAATGTGTAAGTGACTGATATTGTTTTACGTGTGTGTTACACTGGAGGCATTCTCATTTGGGTTGGATTTTTTGTTGCAGGAAGGCAAAGGGCCGTGGGACGGGAAACTTCCTGAGATCAGCCGACACATGCTGAACTGCTTTGCGATACAAGCAGGCATCTCCAAGCTCTCACAGACGCTCATGTAAGAAATGTTCAGATTTTGAGTTTATAGTTTTCTCTTTGTCCAACGTATGTTGACATAAAATTATCAAGGCTGTTAGAGTTTCCACACAATGGTGGCTCTTTCACAGTCAAGGTACCGTTGTGTTCAGTTTTCTCAAGATATCGTACAGTACTATTGATCACAAGCTGTTTTGACATTCATAGTTTTGCAGAGGTGTTTTTATGTCTCCTGTCTTATTTTTTCAATTTGATTCGCTTCTCACTGCATCCTGCAGAAACCTCTCGTCTCTTCTGGAGTTTCACCACCACCAGAATTCCCCAACCTATGAATTTCTGTCCTTGACAAGGCTGTCCACAAGCAGTCTAGGGAAAGATGAGGTAGACTCAGTGTCGGTCAGCAGCCTGCTGGAGTCCACGGACAACATCCAAAGGGCCGGAGAGGAGAAAGGACAGAAAGACATCAACAGCAAACCAGGAGAGGAAAAGGTTAGTGCTACACTTAGGGCTCTCCCAGTTTTGTCCATCATTTTCACATATGTACAAAATATACATTTTTCTCTGACACCCCACCTCCTGAAAGACTTCTCAAGAAAATGACAGTGGCCGGTTGTCGTTTTGTCACAGTTTGTGAAAAGCCTATAAAGGCTGGGTCCACCCCTCCCCCAAGTTATGTTTGTCCAGATATGTTCATGAAAATGGGAAAAAATAGAAAACCCCTACAAAAAAAATTGGTCTAGGCTGAAAAATAGGGAAAGATATGATGCAACCTCAAATCAGCAAGTTGTTTCTTGTAAAGTTCCTGATGGGTAATGTTATAAGTTGTTTTGTAACATTCATTCAGTACCTTAAGTGATGTTTACAACAGAAATGCATATTTTTCCTGTTTTGGGTGTTTCCGTTTGTAGTGGAAGGTCACTGAATGACTAGGAATAGCATATTTTGTTTTTTCTGCAGTGATCTTAAAGCTTTTATCACATAGAAGCATGGTGTGATGCCCTTTGTGTGGGTTTCTGACTAAAATCCCATAAGAGGACTCATGGAGATTACCTTTTCCGCATTGCATTAGTGTCAGGTTCCGGAGGTCACACTTTTTGTGTATCCTCTGAAAGTAATGCCAGTGCTCTTCCTGCAGGCTAAAGAAGACACGGACACCTCGCTGATGGACCGGGCCTTGAGGGAGGCCATGTTCCACGTCCATGCTGAAATGATTGCCGAAACCACCTTCTCCATCTACAGCAATGAGGCAAAGGAGGTGAAACAGATCTATGCCGAGAACCCCAAGTTCCTCTCGTACGAGGTAAGGCATCACCACCATATTTGCCTATGAATTATTTTTTGCCTATGTAAAGTTCTAGTATAGTGTACAGCCACGCAATCAAGCTTTTTTTTCTTGGTCTAGGCCCAGACTTATTGTTCTTGTTGGATTCTCACAGATTCAGCAAAATTTGACAAGTTGGTGTTATGGGTTATATGGGATGTAGTAGGATGTTTATAGAAAACGGAATGGTAATATCGGTGAACTCATTGAACCAAATGCATTTTTTGTCCTTTGTCATGTTTTGGGATTATGTGCATATTCTTTATGTTTATTTCCATCTGATCTTTATTTCAAAGAATGAATTAAGAATGTAACTTAGCTGTATTTTGTCAACACATCTTATATTTCCTCATATTTCTTAAAAACCATGAAGGTGCTTTGGACATTCTCTCAAAGAAATGGGAAATATGCCTACATTTGTGCATTTTATTCTCAATTTCTTCATTGTAGTTTTTCCTGCCAGGAATGTGACAGCCAGCAAGGTGATGATAACTTGTTGAAGTCTGTATTTGTGTTTGTGCTAACCTTGCACGATGCCTGCCTTATATCCCCACTGCATGATTGAACTTACTCCTATATGTATAACCTGGCTTTGATTTCAAGAGTCCTGTGTGTATTAATTGATACATCTCTGTGTCTTGATTTCCTTTTTTATTTCTGGGCACATCAGCAACAAACAAAATGGTCAGATGTTTCCAACCCCTCCTCCCCTCTTTTTAACCTTCATGATATAATTTGCATGTTTCAAATGTGCATGTTTGCATGAGTTTAATAAACCTTACCGGATGTTCTTTTAGTCTTTAAACTGCTTTAGTTGCACAACCAGATCACATTAACCCTAACACTCCTCAGTCCTCCAACAGGGGAAGAATTGAGGAGTGTTAAGGTTAATAAGTAATTCTTCAACTGTTTGTTTTTGTATCAGTATCAACAAAATGTTGAGCCCTTGTTGATATTTTGTATTCTTGAGTTGCTTGAAATGAGAGTCCCAGATTGAGTATGAGTAACTGACCCACTCATCCTTGTCCAAAGAAATTTTCATTTACCCAGATTACCCCAAACCTGCCACAGTCTAAATCTAACAACTGGTCTGCATGATTTAAGAAATGGATCAGAAGGTGGTGCCTTCCTATAATTACGTGTACATTGGCCTTAATGTCCCACTATGTTTACATCAGAATGTGCCATACTGGTTGTGAACATGGCAGGTTTTGACACAGACTATGGTTTAGTCAACATGGCCAATATGACCTTATTCACTGGTTGGCCATATTGAATTGAAAGTGAGGTTAACTTTTCATTTTGGGAACTTTAGTTAATCATGCCCACATGTTTTAAGGGACATTTAAAAAAAACAATTTGGGCTCAGAACCCCAGTCTGACTCCACCCTATTTAACAGATTTCACTGAATAAGAAATATGATTGAACATGGCTTCCCTGTGAATAAGTTCTGTTGCTTCTTATCAGTGTGCACTTGCACTGCACTCCAATGTGCGTAGCCCTAGTCAAAATATGGTCATTGCTCGGACTTGCCCACAGCTTCAATTTTGGCAGATTTGTTCACATTTATTACTGTGAACACTCCAGGGGAGTCACAGTTCTTTTTTTTAATTCTGCCTTCTCACTACACTTTTTAAAAAAATTTTTCATCAACTTCTGTGAGCTTTTTATTGATACATTTTAATTCTAATGTTAACTTCTTATTTCCAGTTAAAAAAAACGGAGAAGCCAACTGGAAGTTGGTAGGTGCTCTTGATAGCTGACAATGTTCTTCCCTATCTTTTCTCTGAAAACAGCTTGAGGTGACTGAAACATCAATATCCACTTACATCGATCACTGCATGAGTCCTGTGGGAGATTGCCCTGCTCTCTTCCCTCCTTCCGACGTGCACGTCTTGGATATTCTCAAGTCCAAATGCAGGTGAGCAGAGTGAATGAACTCGTGCAGACTGCTCCAAATACGCAGAAAACATGGTCTTTCTCTGAAATTTCCCAACAGAATATCCAAACACAAAGACCTACCAACCGCGGAGAAGCAGACAGGTCACGGTTTTCCCTACGTTATTGCAGAATGGCGTTACTGCTAGAACAAGTTTGCACAAACACACCGCCAAATGTATGAACAGTGAGGTTAGACAAACACTGCACTGCCTCTTTCCTACACTGTAGTTGATATTGACATCATTACGACATACTGCTCTCACTTTATCAGCACAGAGTCTCCAGTCAATGGGTGTGCTTTGCACACGGGATTTGCAAAGTTTTTGCATTAGTTTTGAGTTGATCAACAATCTTGACTGTTAAGCACTCCCCGTCTGTCTCTCTCCCTCTGCTGTCTAAGAGGTGTAGCTTGAGCACCTTAATGAGATGGTTTCCCTACCTATCTAATTCCTCAAACCTATCCATTCCAGTTGTATCTATCAGATTAGTGAAGTGAAATATTTCCCGTCTCACATTGGACAGATTAAACAACATCTTCAGCCTGCTCCAGATGAAAGTGTGGAAGGACCGAAACTCCATCCCGCACCAGCGAGTCCGCAAACTCATGGAAGAAGTGATAGAGTTGGACACCCGTAGGTGGCTCAGTAACAAGTTGGAAGAACTACCTCAGCCTGAGGGATCGCTGGTGAGCGTTTTATTAAACCCCAACCAATCTTTATCTGACAAGATGTATCATCCTTCCTTAGAAGTACTCATCCCCGCAGTTTATGAAGTACATCAGTGGGAACAAAGCTAATATGAAATCAAAATTCCTTAGGACTGTCCCCTTTGGAGTTACGGATGGTAGTTATTCACACCTGGTATTTTCAAATTTCTTTTTTTTTTTTTGGTGTTGTTTTTCAAGAAACCAGCAGATTTACTGAAGCTGTTAGACAGACTTGGAGATGTCATAGGAGATATAATGGCTCTGCTGAGACCGACCAAGGAATACCAGAACTTCTTCACCAAGTAAGGCTACAAACACCTTTTCTTTTTTTTTCACTTGTGAAGACCTTTCATTTAAAGTCACCTGATTACTAATCATTTGCATATGTAGTATTTATTCTACATACTGGATGGGAAATTTTGCTCACCTCCCAAATTAGAAACCTGGTCACTTCGGTTCTGTCAACATCAGTATCGTTTGTTTATTAAGACTATTTGATCATGATGTCTGCAATCCATACTTTTTTGAACTGCCAAAACCAGAAACAAATTATTTAAGCTATGCCCTCACAACTTTGTACGGTAGTTCATAATGATGCTCGCAATTCTAACATGTGGTGTCATCTTGGCAGGTTCACGGTTGACTACAATAAAGCCGTGGCCCGGGAGATGGACCGCATAGTGTCAGCCAGTCTCAAAGAAGTCCTCAGCAGTCTCAACCAGTATCAAGTCCGCTACCAGAAGTTCCCGGAAAACATCGCCGAATCCAGCAAGGCTAGCCTGAAGCTGTACATGACTGTCAAGAAGATGTTCTCGGTACTGAAGAGCAACAACCACACGTGGTAGGTTGTCTCCCATACAGCTGGTTGTAGTCATTTGAAATGACTCTTTTCCAAGAACCTCGTCTATTATCCTTATTTGTTGTCTCCCCAAATTGACTCAGCAATTCTGTCAAGTTCCATGTCGCTAAGGCTTCCCTTTGTGTACCCGTATCCTGCGTATGCTAGTCATTTTCTCATACCTTGAGGAAACTTTTTCGCTCTTTTTTTTTCAAATTGACGTGAAGAAAAACCTGGTAAAACCTAATCAGTCTCATTTCAGCATCTTGTTTGAATGACAAAGCACAACAGAAACCAGCAGCAAAATTTGTGAATCTGCACCATTTTTCTTTGGACATGTGTAGAGGTAATAATACATGTGTGGTACCTAAAAACCAATCAATGTTGTTATTTCAGCCGTTCTTCACCTTTTAAGAGGGTAATCAAATGCCTTATTAATTCATTGCTAATGATGTCACCCATCTGATGCAAGGCGGCTTACTTGGCCTCGTGCAGAATTTCACATTGATAACATCATTACCAAGATGTTATTTGCTTTTATCCGAATATTCTGTATTTTTGGTGTAATTTCACCTTGTTGCCGATCAGGCAAAGAGGGCAAGGCATGTTAGTCATGTTCACAAGTGGTGAAGTGAAGTTCAAAGTTTGCTTGAGTTGTAGAAAAGATTAAGAAGTGGTCATAATTCAGCCGTAGTTGTTTCCTCTTTCTCTTCCTTCAGTGAGGGTCTTGAGATGGCCAACTACCACACCTGGTTCCAGGAGGGGCTCATCTTCTGGTTGGTCACCTTCAAATACGAGACCTTTGACCGTGTCCGCAGAGCTCTGGAAATGGACAAGGACGTGCAGCTGGTCCACAGTGTAGTCAAATACTCCAACTCAGCCGTTGATGTCCAGTCTTGTTTCGCAAAGGTCAGTCTTGCCCGTATTTTGGATTACTTTGTCCATTTTGCAGTGAACAGATGTATGATTGTGGCAATAGTCTGCATAGACATCACTATTTGTACATGTGTGATATTGAATACTCAAAGGAGTTTTTGTCTGCAAATTTGAGAACATAAAGGGCAGTTGGTGCCTCACACATCTTTTTTGGTTGGTATAGACTGTATGTTGTTACCAGTTAGGATGTACTTGTGCTTTGGATCCATAGGATCCAACTTTGTTTACACAACCCTTGGTTGCTAATAACTTTCAGCATTTTAATTTGAAGTCCTGACAGAAGAGGTTCTTTGCCTGTTATCTCACTGATTTCTGCCCTGCTCTTTTATTTATTCATATCTAGATATTACCTTTGCACACTAGAACATACATTTGGATGAATAGTTTAATTCATGTTGAATGCCATCTTTCCTGCGCTTTTTTCATAAATCCAAACATTTCTATATCTTTTGAAAAAGGTAACGGAAGAATGGCATAAGATAGGCTTTGAAGGAGTGGACAGCAGGTGTATGGCCGTCACCAAAATCACAGATGTAAGTAATGAACAGTTTGGCAAATTCCAACCTTGGTGTACATTGTGCTGTAGGGAATATAGGGAAAGTTGGACTTTTCGAAGGACTTTTTTACAACATTTTGATCCCCATGATAACCTGCATATATTTGTTAGTGGTCCAGACAGCATCGTCGCAAGTGTTTTGAGGTGATAGACTGATTCATTGACAAGAATCAGGCGCCATAACTGCATTGTCCCCACGGGCATGTACAGATGAGATGCGCATTGAAATGCCTCCTCTGTCAATGGGAGCACACCATTAATCAAATTCATGCATGCATCAAGTTGACGAATGCACGCCAGAATGATGGGGACACCGCAAGTAAATGGCGTCAACGAATCGGTTTATAGCACACAGTCTTCATTAAGCTGTAGTCTAGCTCTATGCCCGATCTGGCATTACAGTGGTCTTATTCATTTGGAATTTAGTTTGTCTAATTTTCTTCCATTCTCTCAGGATACGGTAAAGTTTTAAAATGTACTTGTTGACTGTTAAGGAGTGTGAAGTATATTTGCCCATTGTTCCACAGCTGATTTGTGAGGGTGCCAAGTTGTACGCTGCATCTATTCACAAAAAGTTGGAGCAGAATGGTTTCTATCGCAGCATTAGCGGACAGTTTGACATCAAGGACAAGGTAATTGATTATCCTGTTTGGTATCATCTGGGAAATGTTCCAGAGGATTGCAGTGTTTTTCTGAATACATAAAAGCATTGGAGATGGATGATAAATTGTATACTCAGAAACCAAATGGGGTGCGATAAACTGTATACTCAGAGACCAAATGGGGTGTGATAAATTGTATACTCAGAAACCAAATGGGGTGCGATAAACTGTATACTCAGAAACCAAATGGGGTGCGATAAATTGTATACTCAGAAACCAAATGGGGTGCGATAAATTGTATACTCAGAAACCAAATGGGGTGCGATAAATTGTATACTCAGAAACCAAATGGTGCTTTCAGGTTAATGCTTTTTCAGACAGTTACTTGTATTTCAAAGAATTAATCTCATTGGTTTACTACACAGTAAGTGTGATAATTTGGGAGAGGGTAATAAATGTCAAGGGGGCATCAAGTCCAAGGAAGGAGTTACTTCACAGACTGTCACTTTCTCGGTCCTTCAAAACCTTGCAAATCTCCAGGTGGATTCTGATGGATTAGGGGATCGTTAAGGTTCATGTGTGACCCAGAAGAGTTGTTTACTTTGTTTAAACGTGACCTCCCCTATCCTCCACCTTCAGCTGTGCATCACGCTGAACAACATCGAGCACGTCCGGGCCTACCTGGACAACCTGCCTGTCCTGCTGGACTGGGAGCAGACGGTCAACGGCCTGGCCACCCACCACCAGAACCTGACGGCCGGTAAGCTGACCCTCAGCACCCTGCAGCGCATGACCACCAAGGCCAGCCGGGACACTGTGGGCATGTCGGGCCTGCTGGAAAGGAAGATCGCCGACAAGATGTGCCAGGAGGTCTTGAAGGTCCTAGGCAAGGTGGTCAACCCTAAAGGGGAAGCTGCCACGAAAGAAGAGGTGAGCCAAAACGAGTTCTGGAAAGATCTTGTGGACCCTTGAACAGAGCAGAAAGTTTGGCGATTACAGCTCTAATTGCTCTAACACTAATTGAAAGTTGACACGCTGAAGAGAACACTTAGGGAAGGGTTGAGATTGCATCACGTGATAAAAATAAGCTCTTTTGGAATTTGCGAGTGAGCGAGATTCTGAGAACAGCCAGTGGGCTTTGCCCAACTTTTTGGATGGACAGAGCACACCATCTGGAACACTGAGTATAGCTCACTGCCACTTCTCAAACTTTACTCACTGAGAATTCCCAAACATTTGATGCTAAACATTTGGTTTCTGCATTGTAATCATTTTTGTGTTGGACATCATCGCTACAACACATGTTACACCTTCTCCTATCATCCAGTTGATTCATGGTTTTGAGCATTCCAAATCTGTTCCCTTGTGTTTGCAGCACCTGGATGAATTCTTCACTTACATTGACCAGAATCTGGAGACACTGTACAAGCAACTGATGCCTCAGATTTTCCCTCGAATTGTCGAGGAGGTCTGGAACGCTCTCCTAAGAGGAATTGTGTCCCTCATGCACATTGGCAGGCAACCCCAGTACTACCAAGAACTTAGGGAGGTGGGTAGCTATAACAAAGGTTGACGTCTGTGATCCACAGTCAACAAGTTATTTATAATAATAATTATAATATTTTCTACTCCGGAACATTTTCCCCTGAATCGACCAGTTTTTGTGTCATAGTTGAAGTCAGGTTTTCCCCTCCTTTGAACATCTTGTCGGCCCTTTTCCTAGACTAACTATAGCATAGACTCACTGATTTACTCCAGTTGTAGAGACTAATCGACTAGTGCATCATCTGTGCAAGAGTTGCCGTTGTTATTGAAATGTTGGAAAAATTTCCCTTTGCAAGTCATTTTCAAACATTGGCAACAATTAGACTCTACTGAAGTACACGAAAGATGATAATTCAAATTGAATTTAAGATAAACTTCTTTGGCAGAGCCTGGATGCCCTGGAGAGCTACTTTCAACGTCCCGGACTGGCCCTGGACCCGGCCAAGATCCAGGGCCCCCAGTACAAATTCCTGCTGGGCCAGCTGGACCTGAACGCTCTGAGCACCCATGACCTGATGCTGTGCTACTACAAGGACCTGGCCACCGACATGGCCACGCCTGGTGAATACTTTGGTCACCTGGGGGTCAGGATAGCGTGCAAGGAGGAGGCAGGAGGCAAGAAGACGATCATCGTCAAAGGTGAGGATTCATGAGTGTTAAAGGGAAGATCCAAAATTAGATTAGTGTGTCTTTGAAGCAAACCAGGAATGCTGTTTCCTCATGATCTGGTGCACTGAATTTAATATCTCTTGATAGTCTTACAATCGTAGGTTTGAGTTCACCTATTAGGTTCACTTTGCTTGGGTAGGCACCCTGTTACTTTCACCTTGACACTTTCAAAGTGCAAAATGATCAGTTAAGGAATATTCTCCCTGTCAAATTGAGTTTTGTCAATTGAAATCGCTAAGATGTAAAATCTACACGCTTTTATAAGGATTTCTTTTGATAGAGGCCATGTCAAAGCTGAGAGTTTTCTTAGTTGATTTTGTGACAGCATGTGGCATGGCCTTCTCCACTCCGCGCCCCCCTCGGTCATTCAGAATTTAGTGGACAAGGACGTTTTTGATACCATGACCAAACCCTCTGATTGCCCCTTTCAAGAATTACAGTAAGTTTCATTTGAATAGCTCATCACAGAACTGGGGGCTGGGTGATTTGTGATTTTCAAGATGACAGTCTGCAGATGCCAGGGCATTCGCTCTGTTCCGAAAGGGCACCAGCCTTCATGCTGCACCAAACCAGTGTTCGACATGTGCCTGTCTTAAAACGACATTTGTTGTACAAATCATGAGATGTGCGGCAGTGAATCCTGAAGTCTCCCTTTTGTTCCCAGTGTGCAATGCCGTGGACCTGCCTGGCATGGACCGGAGAGGTACCAGTGATCCCTTTGTGGTGGTGGAGGTGCTACCAGAGACAGCCTTTGACAAGCCACTGGTTCAGCAGACACGACACGTGCTACACAACCTCAACCCAGTGTTTGATGAAACATTCCAGATGTGAGTCGGAATTGATTCGAAGCATTTTTCCGACCCAAGTATCAGGATCTTCCTCTCGCCTAGTTTTAAGGGGACGCTAGTGGGTGCATGGTTCAGTACAAGGACGGCAATTTGCATGAAGTGTGTCAATATCACATGAAATGGAGTTCTGTGACATGTTATCCACAATGCTTATGGCATGCCGCTGTCCGTGTAGAATTCAGTTTGAAAGAGTTAACACCTGTTAACAGCATACTCTGTCCTATTGGAGGAGAATTCTAATAGTCAAGAACTGGAAAAGTCAAGAAAGGGTTGGGAATACGTGATGGAATTTTCCACGGGATGTCCATCTTTGATTTTTTTTTCAAGTTTTTACATCATGATGTTAGCATAAGCAGTCTCCAACTTACACCTCTGAAAAACCACAATTTGTCAAGAGCCCTGAAAAATCATTGTGGATTTTGGGAGAAATGTATAGATTAAGACAAACTTACTTCTGATTATTTTCTTGTCAGTCCGTCTGTACCCATGGACCTGATTGAGGCCGGCGGAGTCATGAGCCTGACAGTCATGGACTACGACGTTCTCTGGAGCAACGATTTCATCGGTGAGGCCTTCATCCCACTGCAGCAGGCACGGCCGATCACCACAAATCAGTCAGTGGATCAGTGCCCTGTCATCATGATGCCTGTGAAGCGGCCCCATGCTTGCTCATCTGGTGCATTTGATGTAAGTAAAACAAACCATCTTTGTGAAAGCAGTCGAAATGGAAGAACGGGGAAATCCACCACAAGATTCCAGGTTCATTGCTTTACAGTGGTGTAACTGAGGTACATTTTACAGGGGGGGCGCTTGGGGGGCTGATTTTCTGGAGGGGGCACTCGATAGGTTTTGATACAGTTAAAATGCTGACTATCACTTCATTTTAATTTGGGGGGGGGCTCACACGGGGCACAGACATTGAGTCATGAGGGACCCATGCCCCCATTCCCTGCTCCCTTAGTTACGCTACTGTTGCTTTGGTTTGTGACAGTGATGGTTTCGTGTCGTTCAGCCTGACATTCAGCCTCCAGTCAAGTCTCATTTTAGCCAAGTGACAAATGTTTTCCTTTGTCAGTGTTCATCCCCTTTAAATCATGAGCAGACTTGTTATTTGCCTCCTGGGTGGACTTGATCAAAATTCTGACTCGCAAGTACTGTATATATACTAGTGTTGGATATGTTATTTGGTAGATGCTGTGTGCAGCGTCATTCAATGATTCGAGCAAGTTTACCCATGCAGTAGGGCCTTCCTTTTTTCATCACATATTTGTGGTATTTTTACATTAGTGTTGATTCATTTGTCTCAGATCCTGAAGAACCGCTGCAAATGGGACAAAAACGCTCGCATGTTTTACGCCCGAAGACAGAAGGCCATCGAGAATCAGAAACCGAGGACAGACAAGGGGACCGGGCCACCAATGACCAATTCCCGACTGGCACCCTTCCTGAGGCAGTAAGCGTTGCTTGCCATACTACATCCCTCGCCAGCTAGCTCTCAACCTGCAGCTGTTTTGCCGCACGTCTGTCTGTGCACCATGTCACGCCACTTCATTTAAGTCAAGCACTGCAAGATTGTAGACTGAAATCGTTTATACTTTCAAGATTTGCCTTGAACGATTTGCCTACCAGTAGCCAACTTTTTTCATGGTTGAAAGCAGTGACTATCTTTGCTGTGTTCATGATGTCGTTCATGCCCAGAAAATGCACCTATAGCTTAATTATGAGAGCACATTCAGGTGAAACTTATTTGTGCATACTCCATGCCACGCACTTGCACAATTACTTGCTCCATATAGTTGGATAGTACATGTGTGTCAAAATACGAATGTGGGGACCAAAAATGTTAGGGGAGAAACAGTTGTCGTCACAACTTCGCTGTTAACGTGCCTTTACAGATGATAGTGTCCACTCGATGTCAGTTCAGGCCTACCCATGCTTTTGTGTGTGATCACACTTTTGCATCTTCTGTTCCTCCATACAGGCCAATGGCTATTTTAGACTTCATCACAGCAACCATATCTCTAGGCTTAAATTTCATCTTTTCCTAATTTTACTTTATCTTTTGGTCTAATCTGACAAAACACAGCAATGCACTTGTTATATATGAAATACACTCTGGGCCAAAAAACCTGTTTTCTTCTTGCCTACTCACGCTCTGAGATGTGCTCCTCATGCTATTTCATACTGCAGACATTCTGCAGCCAACAATCATACAAAGTTTCTCAGTGACTGCTACCAATGTGGTCAAGCTATGATCTTGCCACATGTTCATTGTTGCACTGTTTGTACAGCCAGAGATGACATGTGAAAAAAGGCTTCTCACCTGCTAGATGTGCTTGTTACAGACCATTAGCCACATAGAAATGTTGAAACCCTAACAGAATTAGAATAACTTTCATGATGAGAGACATTCATTTCATTAGAACACTGCATGCTACAGTGCTCACACAGACATTGGTCATGAGTTTGAACAGACTTTAAGCACTGCCTCTTTACTTGGCCAGTAATGTGCATCAGTGTTTGGTTAATTGGATGTTGAAGAGCACCATGTTACCGTGGCAACACATTACTGCTGCTGCTTGCACACAAGTCTTTATAGATTAGATTGGATTGCCGTGGGACAAATAAACAGTTTAAACAAAATGAATGTGTTGTTTTACCTCTCTCTCTCTTTTCCAGAACTTTAGTGAGACTTCATAATTACGTGTACAGTGTCCCTGCTCTAACTTCAGACAAGGGTCCAGTTTCGTAGACGAGTCCATTAAAGACTGGAACATGTTGCAGTTTAGTCATTGTGATGGTGTTGGTATACTGACTGTCCATGCATTTCATTTGGTGCTTAGCGAGTCTTCTTCTGCCTAACACAATGCACAGGTGGCTTAGCGAAAATTTCAGCTGGGTAATAATGCAGTGTTATGTTGCAGTGCACATAGCCTTACCTTTTTTGAGTTACACCTTCTGGTGGCCCATTCTACATGTATCATTTCAGTGGTGCATTTTTAGAATAATGGTCAATGTGATTGTATCCAACAATTCACTTGAATAGGAATGGATTATAGTAGACTGTGTGCAGAAGCACCCCGTCAGTAGTAAAAAAAGAGAGTTTAAGGAGTGCCCTGCACTCGTGTCTTAGCCCACCTTCAGCATCTGAGATCTTTTTGAAGACTGAAGGGTTGTAGAAGCCTTAAAAGGAATCATCTTATCTTGCAGAAAACCTGTAACCTCTGCCATGCTAAGCTTAGAATCTTATTCATCTTATCTTGTTTGTAGCAAACAAATCGTTTCCTTGTATAATTTGTGTGAGTTCCAGGTGTTTTGACACCAATATATAACAAAGTTTGAGTGCTGAAGCAGAATTCTCATACACCGTAGAATAGGTTGCTGGGTAAACCTTCATTTAAAATTAAAACAACTTTGGTGTTTTTATATGTTACTTTTTACCAAATCATTGAAATGGAGTACCAAAGTATGATGTCACTGTGAACCAAAAGTGCAGTGCAAACGAATGGTGTGCTCGCGCATGTTGGTTCATGCGCTGATTTTCACCGTGATGCGTTTTACACACATCATTGTACTTGTGACATATTCACTTCGCCACTCTCTATACATTATCTTCTGTGTATAATTTTCTATTGTTTGTTGTATCATAAAGAATTGTAAAAGTTTACATAGAAATAGCAATATTTTGCCAAAATTCTTGTAGAACCCAGTACAAAATAGTCTCTGAATTTACTTAATTTCACTTTGCATTATTCAATTAAAGTGCAATTCGTAGATTTTAGTCTTTTAATGCTTGCAAAGCACGGAATTTAAATTAATAGTTTACTTTCAGCCACGTTGAAAGAGAAAAGGAGGGGGCACATATGGTTGATAAATACAGGTTGAAAGTTTACATACACTTTAACGGAAAGTGTTGCAGTACAATTTTTAAAATGTTCCCATTCTTGAAACCCATTCGTCTTCTCTGTTACTGATCATGCAGCCAGCACATGCACTTTTTTGAAACGAACCTGAAAATGAAGTATTGAGAATACACCACATGATTGCCAGAAATAGATGAAATCTTAAATCTTGGAAGTGCATATAGTCCAATTTCATGTAAACATC
Organism: Acanthaster planci; assembly: GCF_054643075.1. Lineage (NCBI taxonomy): Eukaryota > Metazoa > Echinodermata > Asteroidea > Valvatida > Acanthasteridae > Acanthaster > Acanthaster planci. The sequence continues at coordinate 14,107,165 of NC_141785.1, read as the reverse complement.
CGGCTGCAATTCATCTGTACAAATTGCCAGTTTTTGAAGCTCCGACAATCCGTGAACTTATTTTTCATCTTGTGTTTTGGCGTTTCAACGGGGGCAGGATTACATACTTGTTCTCTGATGATTATATTGTCGAATGGTGTAGAGTGGAGGGGGAAGGTATCGGTGTGTGTCTCCACCAAAGAGCTGTGTCATATATAACTCTATGGTCCCCACCCACCTTTGGGCCAGACCATAGGTCACACTTGTATACGATGTATATACATGTATGTTAACTACCAAAGCACTGTCACTGTCAGGAGTGCTGTTTGGGACCTGCTTTTGTCTTTGTCTTGCGTATTACTTTCTTTACTGTTGACATTTCTGATCTCGCCATCATCTTCCCCCATTTGCGGACCTCAAAGCCGTGCCTTTATTGACAGGGACATACTGGTGTTGTCACTGGATCAACATCAGACCTCCAGACCGAGTTCACAAAGCCATCAGACACAAGCCATTTTTCATTTGTCTCCGTGAAAAGCATTCCTTTGTCATTGTTCAACCTGTAACTTGTGACTGCTCTTGTGTCTGGTCTTGTAATGGTCTTAATATAACTTCGACCCCGAAAGGGGTGGCAGCCTAGCCGTAGTGCAGATTGTATGGGGGTGGGTATCCGCAAAGTTTATAATACCGTGGTATAAATTAGTATTTATGCGTATTGGTGGAGTATTTTTAGACCGTTAAGCAGTGTTTAAATTTGAGTTGTCTTTTCCACACTTGTATACACGTGATAAGATGTAAATGAATGGCATCATTAAAGGTACTTCTCAAATTTATCTGCTTTCTAATGGTAAGTGGGATATACGTGTATCTGTTGTGACTGGCCTATGTTTTTAAAAAGTTCTGAAATGAAAGTGTCATATATTTACTGTTCCGTCTGTGAGATGCTTTAGACTTGTTCTAATTACATCGCTGACTGATTACTTCGGTCGAATATTTTACTTTTTGGAAAACGTGTTCTCCACTGCTGTTCGTTTTATGGTGGGGGGCCTTTTAGCTGGTGTAATCAAGCTTATCGTAGATCATTTTTGCCCTTTTGTAAATTTGTGTACACGTGAACAAGTCGCCCTGATATTCTGCGAGCATGGTGTCATTTTTCCATGACAGAATGTAATAAAGACTCGCTCCACTGAAATGCACAGAATGAAAGAATTTCATTTGTACAAAGCTCAGTCGCCCTGAAGCCGTAGATGCCTAACCCTGCTGAGTTTACTTTAACACAGCAAACCGTTGTGGACCGAAACACAACAAAATAAGTCCAAATGGTACAATGCAGGCTGTGTGAACCTGGCCCAAGTGAGCTCCACACAGTGTTGCCTCTCTAAAAACAGTCCGAGAGGCAGTTGGGGGTATGGTTATCTTATGAAGGGAAACGGTCAAGGGCATGGGCATAAAATGAGTATATATCCAATGCCCCACTCTTTTTTTTGGGAGGGGGGATTGGCAGCGGCCTATCAAGCTTTTGGTGTGGAGGTATATCCAAGAGCAAATGTGTCTTCGAGGTCATTCAACATGATGCTGTGGAGAAAAAAATCTAAAGTCTTACGGTCCCCATATCCTTGCTTTTATTTGCTGGTGTTGTTTTCTTAGGGGATTGGTGTTAATATTTAATAAATATACCGAATACTTTCTTTCCCAAATCACCCATCTTTAAAAAAAAAATTTAAAAATAGAAAAAAAAAATACGCAAACATTTCCGTCCCTCGCTCAATACGTCACTGGGGTTGGGCTACCGAATCCCCCACCAAACTTTTTGTGGTGAGCAACAAAATAATTGAAGTGGATTGTGAAAAGTTCTTTAGACTTCCAACAACTAAAATGCATTTTTGCATAAAATTACAAAGATCTCAAGAAATTTGAAAGTGATCTACTTCGAAAGTCCACCGCAAAATGGGATGTGATAACGCTTGGTCAGTCTCATTCGCATAAACCGAGTCTTTGGCGTTCTGTTTGCTACTAGGCCTATCTAAAGAAACAAACTTAAATGGCTTTGTTAGGACGTGTATTTCTGATAATTAAATGCTGTGTTCAGGTCGGAATCTCCATGGGGCCTTAGCAATTTTTTTAAACATCGTAACAAGGCAGGTGGTCATATCCACGTCTAGGTTTTACCATTCCTCCATGGTTTTACGCTGTCAAATTGTCGAACTGTGAGGGCAATGAAGTGCGTCAAATGCTCAGATTCTCAGGCGAGCAGACATGAGCACGATCGTGTAGGACCTTTGCGGTTCGCGAGTTTGCGAGCAAGTTTGCAGTACAACAGGACTGTTGTATTGTTTAATATTTGCCTATCCGGCGATGGGGGGGGAGGGGGGAGACTGCGTGCCCCGGAGCTTTAATCTGAGCACGGTTTCGGTGAAATGTGCTTTTGTTTTCCTTTTTAGGGTCGTTTTTGGTTTGGGAGGTTTATCTTCTCCATGTGGTTGATGCCCATGAATATCAAAGTTAATAATCAATCTTCACCTAGTGCCAACCACCATGTTATAATTCTGTTATCTCTTAAACAGGGCAGAGACGTTATTAGGGCAGTTAATCCAGTCCAAAGTCTTTCTGTTTAAGTCAACAGTAGATTTAAATAGTTCCGACGGGACGTTCCCCAAAAAATCCGACCTGGAAAGGTACTGACTATTTACTACGAAAGTTACGGACAGGGTGGTAAATCGAAGTTGTCATAAGCAAAATTCCTATGCCAACACGGTAAACAAGTTGAAGCTACCCCTTTGGAAATCGGAACAAAAGATATTAAAGGTGTTATCCTGTACACAGGAGGCAAGGTTCGGCGTTCAGAACAACATGATTCGAATACATGCCATCCCATAGAATCAGTGGGAGGTTGGTGTGCATTACCTCTGGCAAGGACATGCCGACTATTGCAACTTCTTTTCCACATTGTGAAGCACTTTTTGAAAATACTCCCAGTTTATACTAATGTAAGAGACCCTCTGTTGGAAAAGACGCGCAACGGGAAAAAAGTCTAAGGTCTTGTGCCAATTCAACGGTATACATGAAAAACCAAAACTGCGTAACCCGCTTTAAGTTTTGATATTTGGAGCTTCATCATTATAATGAGCGCCGTATCAGTACCGGACCTGCACGAGTGGCTTACGTCCGTGACGCGGACCGACAGTTATCGGATTCCACGGCGACTCACGAGGGTCGCGACCTTTGGAGCATATTAATTTCATGTGCAATTCAATTCAAGCTACCTGTTGAAAGCTTGTCACTCGCTTTGCAGTCTCAGCCGTACAACAATGACTCATACCATCATCCATGCTCATAAACCAACAAAAATAAGAACAAACATTCGCACAGTTCAGAAATGAGGGATCGGGACAAAACTAGTCTTTAAATACTAACACATCGTGCTTTTCGTCAGACAAGTTGACCGTCCAAACATGGGCCCTTATCGTGAACATTTTGGCGACGACGACAATAAAGATGTTGTCGATCCACCGACCGACTGCGCACGCATAAACGGTACGGACATCGTGATCATTGTCCTCGCAGTCTTCGGTTCTGTCTTCTTGTTGGCCGTCATCACCTGTATTCTGAGGTGCATATGCAGAAAGTGGTTCGGGAGGAGCTGCAGGATTGTCTGGGAGACAGACAACCTGTCTAACAGTTACAGGGTGGACAATGACTTTGAAGATGTTGTGATATGTGATTCCCAGCCGCGCGGAAGGGAAATGTTCGGCTTCAACAGGGGGTTCACACCGGCAACAGACAACCCCATCTATACTATTCCACGGCCAAAAATATCTGGAGACCAAGGTATGTTTCTTGAGAACTGGGAATTTGGAAAAAGGCTACAGTCCAGGATAGAAGATACATGCTCGGGTCAGTACAGGTACACCTATGATGGACAACTTAGATCACCTCCAGTTGCAAACTCATCATCCGTGACGCTCAGGACGAGCGAAGGTGAAGCATCATTCCTGAAGGACCACCAGCTTCAGGAGTTACAGAGAGCCGGGATGACGAGGAGTGAGACCATCATGGTCGGCAGCAAACTGGTGGTCTTCATCTCTCGTGAAGTGAGTCACCTCGGGGATACCCTGGTTCTGACAGACATGGGCATCTCTCTGACAGTCCCACCCTATGCCATTGAGGCCGGGCGCACCGAGCTCATTTCCCTCATCCTTGACTGGGATCTAGGAGATTTTCCTGAGATGACGGACGAGGAGACAATCATCAGCCCTGTTGTGCACTGCGGCCCCCACGGACTGAAACTGAACAAACCCGCTGTTCTGAGTTACAAGCATTGCGCTTACGATCGCGGAGACGTGTCCTTGGTGGCTAGCCAGACACACCTGATGCAGAGCACGGACTGGTATCAGGTGTGTGAGAGAGATGACTACAACAAACCGTACACCCTGTTAACAAATGAGGTTCAAATCCAAATTTCTCACTTTACACTGTACACCTGCTTGGCCGATGGAAAAACAGCTACCAAGAAGTGGATGCAACTAGCAGTGTTTGGGGGTAAAATGCGGCCCAAACGTCATTACGAGATCCGCATCTACTTTTTGAATAACACACCGTGTGCCCTTCAGTTTGCCATCCAGAACGAAGCCAAAAATCACTTCAGGCTGCTGTGTCCTCGTAAGGAGTTCCTGTTTCACGGTGACGGGAAGGATACCGTAGCCACTGTTGAACACATCAGCGAGGGATGGTCCCATCGACTGGACGACCGACGAGAACTAGTGCCGTTCTTGAGCTTGTGGCACGGAAAATGTCCTAGTGTCTCGTTCATCTTCAAGCATGAGAACGAACACGTGCGAGATATCGACATCAGACTTTCAGTCTGTCAGCGAGACAGGGAAGATAAAGAATCAGAGAAGACAAACTTAAAAGTTCTCGCTTCCATGAGGTCGCCACCCTCGAAACACGACTCTGACAGGAGCATTGGAAAAACTGGCACGGTTATCAAAGTGTTCCCGCCAAGCAGACGTAGCAAAAGAAGACGGTTCGATAGTGAGAGCGGTAGGAGCCATTCAGACAGCTTCCGTTCAGCGTCAACCGAGGCTACGTCGTCCTCTGAATCCTCCTGCACGTCCTCGTGCTCAACGCTCCCCACTTCTGACACCAGTTCGAACATAGATTCAAAATCTGAATCCGAGGACCAGGTCACAGGGTCGCAGAACTGTGTCCAGAATATGCAAATACATATTCACCAATCACCCGACAACCTTCCCCGTGTTACCACCCAGCGGACTATTCCACACGAACTGTGCATGGAGTTGGTCGTGCTTCTAGACCCCCTTGCCCCCTTGGGCAACGACTGGAGGGTGCTTGCGTCCGCACTGGAAATGGACTGTCTCATCCCTCTCCTCAAGAGTACACCGTCGTATAACCCCACCGAAACCCTTCTTGAAGAGGTTGAGCGCCAGACTAAAGGCCTTGAGTGGATGGCCTCCGTTATGATGAAGGCGAAGAGGCTTGATGCAGCAAACGTCATCATGAAGTATGCAGATACTCCGGGCAATTCTTGCGCTCGAAACGAATCCTAAAGGGTTGTTTTAAATCAAGGTAATTCATTCACACCCCATGTTTGCACTGGTAAATGTTGAGGACTGAGGGCACTGAATTTAATACATATAGTATAGAACGAAATATGTCTTCAAATCTCGGTACACTGGACTGCAGATGATTCATACATCCAGATTCGCGAGTTGCTCGTCAAATGGTGCGACCGAAGTTTAAAACCCATACACGTTGTTTTTCCTGTTGGAGGAATATGTATGTAAAGATTCAGCATTTTCAGCTGACAATGCATATGGCATGCTATGTACAATACTGATTCAAACTAAATCAGGATTTTTACCTCGACTTAGGAAGTGAATAAATTTGTTGTTGTTAAGATTTACCCAGAATTACTTTCATTTGGGCAGTTCAATTTCGGAAATAAGTTCTTTTAAGTGTGTGTAAAGAATAGTTTCATTTCAGTTACTTAATCGGTTGTGTTGTATAGGGGGAATGTAAGAATCACATACATTCAGAGCGAGTTGTTTAAATAATATTGTGAAATGTTCAACTTCTTCTTGTAACATTTAGAATATTTCAGGTAGTGGCTTCACTTGGGTATATTTCGCAGGCCACTTTTAGGGCCCTAATTTTCTGTAAGGGGCACTCAATCGGTTCCGTCACAGTAAAAAAAAAATGGCCAAGAGAAGATCGACAACCACCAGATGAATTTTCTTCTCTAATTTCTGAGCGGAGGCAAACACGGGGGGGGGGGCTTGAGCCTCCCCCGTTATGCCACTGTGTATTTCCCATATTCATTCGGGAAGGGATTGTTGCAAAAGTAATTGTACGCAGAGAATGTTGTTAATTTCTGATTGCAATAATGGCATCACCAGAATACGGTACATCGTTGCAACCTTGTTCCAGGAAATATCCTCAAGCGAAGACACTGATGTGTTTTTTATATTGTAGCGTGGCTATCTTTCACTAAATTATTTGAAGTTATATATTTTCCCATTTGCATAGGTCAGACTTCCTAATAATGCTTGTCTACATTAGGGGTGCTAATAAACAACTCGTGAGAAGAGTTATGAACGAAACGAATTATCGTTTTGACCTTAGTGTTATAAAGCGTGTAGTTTAAACAAAAGTAGAATTGTACGCATGCTTTAGACAAGGCTTGTCAACCAGGCTGCATTTATATCCAAATATATATGTAATAATAATGAAAAATACACAAATAAGTGTGTGATGAGTGTGTTACTGGTTTTGTGCTGAATGTCATTGTTTAAAGTTTGAAACTTTTAAGTCGATGCATGTTTCACAATTGTTTAATTGAAATTGTAATGCTTCAGCCCTAAGTATCAAATTCTTGAAAAGGTACCATAAGAGCAAGCACGTTTCCAGGGTCTTGTTTATCTTTTGATTACCATTCTTGTTATGTTCATCTGAAAAAGGGGCTATAATAGCCAGTAAAAGACACAAGCTTAGCGATTTAGGCTAAATTCTGTTGGGGGTCTTTCATTACTTCAATTTAACTGGCATATCAAAAATATAACTGTCAGGTGTCTAAGAACACTGAAAATGGTGAGACATGCAGTTGTGAATACGACCAAGAGTTTTGATTAGGACGGCGACAGGCATGTGATACATTTTCAGCAATATGTCTAATTTAGTCATACGAACTGAATTTATACTACCTCGATGGGTTACAGTGCTTTGAAGAGCATAGGCCTACCACTGAGTCGTAACACTCTTAAGTGTTTTGTACTTGTACACTTCTCGTTTTTCGTGTCACGGAAATTGGGCACAAAGAAAAAGGAAACTGTTATTTAGAGTTCCCAAAGAGATGAGAGAAATTCAAATGGGTGTTTCACTGACTAGAACTCTCCAAAAGTTCCTGTTCAGGGTGTATCATCAACTTCAAAATATTGTATCAAATTTTAAAATACCCATTGTGGATTTAAATCGTCGCACTGTCGCTGTTCGAATAAGAAGAAAAAAATACATTTTTTGAGGCCGGCATGGCAGGAGAGTAATGCTTTCAAACGTCCATCCAGTTCATCAACTGCGAAGCAAGACACTGACGTGTGGGCTGCCTATAATCTGCTTTTGGTTGCGGTTTTGATGGACCACTTCAGTGGGCCTCGGAAGAGTCAAAATGGAGTACACAAGATCATCAACCTAATGTACCAAAGCGGTAAAGATCAAAGGGCAACTATGACGCATGCCTGGAAGATGATATCAGAAATGATAGCTCAGAGAGAATAATAAATATACATGTAAAGTGTATAAAATATTGACCGCTTCGAGTGGTATTGTAAAACTAGCCTCCCACGGTGACCCATGAAGCATTCTATGCTATATATAGCAGGGTGACATCTCTTAAACTGTATGAAATCAATTCGAACACAGCACAATAGATGAGATCTCAGAGCCAATAGTTTAGTAAATGTGTTACCTCCAAGTCAAGATCCCTAGAGGATGTTTCAGGAGGAAACTAACCAAGTGCCAAGTACCAAGTAGTGTGTGAGATCTGTTTTCACCGGCCATATCTTGCTCTCAGTAACACTAACAGCCACGACCGCCAGTGCCGAGGATTAAGTGGTCGTTATAAACAGGTGGTCGTTGTACCGTCCCGTATACAGGGGGTTGCTAAGGGGCCGTCCATAATTCTCATCATTTTCGCCAGTGTACAAGAAGTAGACTCTTCACTACCTCCCCCTTCCAAAGTGTTCACCAGCGGGCAAAAAATGATTATGGATGGAGGGCTGACGGATCCGTTGACAGATCATCATTATTTTTTCGTATTCAGAAAAAGCGTACACGTGTTCTTTAACCACCTCTCCCAGTAAGATTTGTACGCTCGTCACGATGAAAATTATGGACAGCCCCAATAGGCAGGTCTGCATCCTGTTTTTCCGTTGCTGTAAATGTACGTTGCCACAGTCTTCCCCGGCTTCGCCACTCAGTATGACGTTAAAATTACCACCATGGGCATCAGACCCCAGGGATGTGGCTGTAATTCCACAACATTAATAAGTGGTGATTCTCTCACCGTGACGATTCTCAGTGGTGCACCCAAGGATTTGTCGGAGGGCTTGGGCCGAAACTAACTTATGATGCTCAAGCCTGACTTTAAAATGTATGTGTATACCTTATTTTCGTTTATCAGAGAGTAATAGAAAATAAAAATTGGAAACCTCTGGGATGTCTCAAGCCCCTCCTTTGTGCGTGCGCGCGCCACTGGAAATTCAAGATTATGACAGTAAGGACAAGCAATCATTCGTCAGAGTTAGCCAGACCGTTACGTCTTCTTCTCTCTTTCTTTGTTTATAAATCCTCCTATTACTATACCTAGGCCTCTCTGGGGCCACCCGAGTGTATCCACGTCTTTTAATTTCGCCGATACGCGATAACCCATCGGGGTCATTTAATGTGCGAAAGAAATATCCCTTGATCCCTGGACTAAATTACTTTTGGTCCCGAACAATACACCTTTTATTGCAGAATAACCGTGGGACTAGTATGATTTTGGACAGACATCAGCACTGGAACCATGCGGGAACGAGGTATATGTAGGGCCTGTTATGGCGTCTATGGTAGATTCGTACGCGTTACCCACTGGCAAGTTCCTAGAAGTCGGACTGAGCATACGTTACACAAGAAGAAAACGCCGTCGTTTATGCCTCATACAATCCCAAGCGGCACCATATAGCGCCTCCTGATGACGCTTAGACTTTAGATACCAATGCAAGTTTCAATTAATTTTTTTTTAAATCATCTTGCCTTTCTAATTCTCCGGCTCCACAGGTAATTTGAAATAGCGCCCTCAAACAAGATCTTAGGTTTACGTACGTTAGTTCACTTTACTTTGCCCTAGCTAGCCCTGTTCATCTTCAATATCGGTACTTTTCGGTAAGTATTGCAGGTAGGAGCTTCCGTCCTCCTGCCTTTTTAACTATCCAGTCTTAGGCCCATAAAATGTTGTAAAACCTAATACTTGAGGAATGTCACGCAGATCGTGATTTATGCTATGCAGCTAGCTGTAGGCGATTTAGTAGAGGCCTAATGACACGACATGAATGAATACTGGCCTTGAACTTGTGAAAACGTCACGCGACTGTACTTGGCCTACTGAGCATGCAATGTGCACGCCAGCCAGCAGTGATGGTGTCGCGCTTTGTTTACATAGGCCTAATTATGTAACTTTTCATGGAATCGATGACGATGGGGCCATGGGGGCCCAAGGTAGATACAGTCAGTAGAGCCTAACTATTGAGGTAGGAAAAGATATATTTTGGTCAACAAATGCATGTATTGTATGTACATTTACATGTCATGTAATATTTTTTGTCAAGGCAATTTCCTCCATGCTCAAGGCTGTGCACTGAACTGTGCAGTGCCAGATTAAGTGCATGTCAATCACACCCTAATTAAATGCGGAATTTTATGGTAAATCTTGCCAAATATAGTTTGCTTTCTGAGTCTACCTCCATGGTCACAGTAAGTCTCAGGCTGTCCTCACTCATGTCACTGTATTTTTGGTGTTTCTTCAGATTAATAATAATTAGGCTGGGACCTGTAAATGCCAAATCCCAGTGAAGATGGAAAAACATCAAGCATTCCAAGAGCAAGAGTGCCCGCGAATACTGCGGCTCATCACCTACCTGGCTCCTAGCATCCCGCTGGAATACTTTGAGGTCCTGAAGGAGTATTTAGAAGAGAAATTGGAGTGCTACGTTTATCTTTTGTGCGAGAGCCGATGGTCTGGTCCTCCAGATGACCGTGTCGACCCATTCACAACGGGGGATGCGGACATAGGTAAGATTCTGTCTTCAGGAATGCAAGTCTTGAAAAAACTCTGAAAACAGAACCCTAGGTCGATGGCATTCACTGGCATGACTAAAGGAGTGCAGAGGAAAATATGCCCCCTCTCCTTCCATTTGAAATTTTGAAATGTACATGTTAAGTTACTGTCAGTGCACCCTTGGGAAAAAAATTTTTTTTTGTGTGCCTCCCTCAGAAAGTTCACCCTAATTACACCATTGACATAAATTGTCCAAAATTCAGATCCCGCATCAAATGTCAGATCCTGACTTTCCATCAGCTGTGCCTCAATTCAATTTGTTAACAGAGTTCATTTAACCTTTTCACATCAAGATGACACTGCAATTGACTTAAAATTGATCAATACACATGTACAAGTTTGGATCAATATACAAGTTATTTGTAAAAAGATTGACCATTAAATAGCATGGTACATGTAGAATGGTAGATATTAACCGATTGTAGATAGAATGATTGGAAAAGAGGTTTGACATGAGACTCTTTTAGGGGACTGGTCGTTTCATCCAGCTGTTTATTTGTTGTATTTCTGTTTTCACTGCTTTTGGGAGGAGAAAAAAAATTTATTTAGACCAGGATTGGTTCTCTTCTGCAGTCATTCTAGATTTCAGCAATCAGTATTTTTATGAAGAGTGGCTGAGATTTTCTGGGACTATGTACATTTACCGTGTATTTGCTAATCTGTGTAGGATTTGTGTGTGCTCCAACATTCCAACGCATGCACTCAAAGTCCAGCAGTAAGGCTGCTCTGCTGGGCGTGGCCCCTGCTCACATCACCCCACACGGCAGCGACCTCCCAGTATATTACACTGAAGTTGTCGTCCACAAGGACAACTGGTAAATATGCCAACAAATGTTTTACCCACATTTATGGCAGCCATAAATCTGCCCCTCTTCTCACAATTTTGAAAGGGGGAGGGGCTTGGTAAGTGAAGGGGCTGATCAACTGGCCAGTATGTATTAATTTCACAGTTAACTTTGTGGTGCTAATGTGCATTTTACGTTCATACTAATTTACTGTTGGGCACCCCTCCATCCTAGACTGAAACCTTTTTGGTACAAATCTTGTTATCTGTTCCTTGTTAGTGATAGATTTAAACGATTTGAAGACCTGAGGGGATCTGTTTGGGCCTACAACGATGCACACTCGTTGAGCGGTTATTGGATAACTCGGCTTGAGCTCGAAAAGATGGCTGAGAGTACAACTACTTTCTTCAACAAAACCCTCCAGTCAGGTAAGAGGATGGAGCATTGGAAATGCTGAAGTTTGTACATGGAAGCCTATTTCACAAGAGGTTGTGTGTTTTGTTGTGGTTACAAACAAAAACCTGTCACGAAGAGCAAATTCAGTGTCACAACTCACCTGAACCCTTTCTAACAAGATGCTACTTTACAAGGTAATATGGCTAGTTATATCAACATCGTCTCTCTCCATTGCAGGTGTAACACAATCAACATTGTTATAGAGTTGACTGTATATATTTACTTCATGTTGTGGTTCTTTGAAGTACAGGATCTGGCCCCCCTTTCCAATTCTAATGATATGTTATGTCCAAGTTACAAAGAAATACATGTCTGTGTTAAGATTCTGCTCCTGATTTTATATCTGGCCATTCAGGTCTTCTTTTTTTTTTCTTCCATCTCATTCAGGTTCGCATCTCAAGTCTATTGAGATGATCCTTGACAAGACAATTGATGGTACAGGAATTGACTCCAATGTCCTAGCCTTTCAAATGAAAGCCCATCCCAAGCTGAAGGACAAGCTACATGTTGTCACCTCATGGGGACCACTGCCAGTTTATCCTGGGGTCGTCAACTCGGAGTTACCTGGTCAGTGCAGTTGGCCTGTTTGGGGGTCCCAATTAGACATGCACTTATCAAGATTTGTGAGTTTGAACCTAGGACATGTACACAAACCTTTGCAACTATGGAAAGGGAGGAATAATGCAAAATAAAACACTTGGTAAGTCGAAGTTTTATCCTGAGGTATCCCACAGAACCCTGTCAAACCTTGGAAACCTTGAGGTAAACGGAAAACCTTGAGGTAAACACTTAACCTTGAGCTAACGTGCATTCTTCACTAATCACATTCGTCAACTATGATTTTTGTACATGGGTAGTTTCCCTGATGTTGGAGTATAAAAATACTGCACAACCTGGTGCATTGCACCGTTTCTAAAAGTCTGTATGTAATGTAAACTGTCAACATTCCTTACCTCAATGGTAGCATGCATGATGCTGCTCATGGTTTGGTTGAAATCGTCCAGTCTTGTGGTGTGTATGGCAGTTGAAATATTGACATGGCATATAGAGGCTTTGAACGATTATGCAGGGCAGTTCTTTTGTTCCACTGGGAATCTTTTTTAGTGCATACTCTGTGGAACAAAAACACTGGCCTGCAAGATGGCAGCCTTGCACACCCTCTATTGGCTTGGAACGGGATGATGTCATGGGTTTCCTTGCATTGCGTTGGCGGACAGAGGTGGGGGACTGTAATGTGCCTCTGTTATCATGTCACATACGTTCACATCATTTCCAGTCAGCATGCCACGCATTCATTACATGCCTAGGTGACTCTTTTATGTAGAGTTTGGGGTTAGATCGCTGAGGTTTGCAAAAGTAGGAAGCATAAGTGCGAACACTGCAGTGGTCAACTTAATTTTGAATTTCTCATTTTTCACTTTTTTTATGTCATTTCTTCTCAGAGGATCTCAAGAAATCCATTACTGGACACCTTCTCAACATGTACCAGGAACCAAAGTGGCAGGCTAAACTCAACGACTACATGGTGTCGAAATTTGTGCCAGTTACCTTGGACCAGTATCAACTAGAAATTCAATGATCAGACTAGTGTTACACGAAGCACTGAAATTCATTCACAAAGTCAGCACATACGTGTGTACCTATGCAACTGATAACACATCCTTCTTAGTTTGGTATGATTGTGTGCCTTTCAAGTCTTTGCGCCACATCTTTGTATTGAATCCTGTGTGCTGAAGTCCCCTTGAAATCTGAATTTTCTGTATTTATAACAAACAGAAAAACAAAACTGAAATAATTGAGCCATTCAAATTTCTTTTATAAATGTTGATGGGGAGGTATTTTTGTAAATTTTGGAACGTATGACATTGCATTATTTCATCTTGCAATTTGATATAGTTGTTGAATTTCAAATCAAGATTTAACTGAAATGTCATTCAGGTAGATTTTTATGACAGCACTCGACAAATTTTATTAAATAATTGTCTCACAAATTTGGTGTCTTTTGTGCCATATTTAAGTGGATAATCTGCCGTCGGTCTTGTCACTCAAACGATGACTTAATTTGGAGGTTGAATGATATTGCTGGGAATAAAGTTTGTGCAATCAGTAATTTAGGTTCAATTTTAGGCTGAACTGGCTGATTCAAGCCTCTATTTAAATCTTCAGAAACCTGCAAAGAACAAGGCTCTTCACAAATCAGTCTCATTGGACTTTCATTTGTCTTACACACATTTATGTCTATCAATCATTTATTCATCCTTCCAATTGAGCAGAATCTCATACACAAACGTTTTCCTGTAAAAGTCAGTCAAAATTCCTTCCACTTGATTTACCACAGTGCACAGACACTTGGGGGTCATTTGATTTTGACTAATATAACTTGGTTGCATCCTTGCACGGAGGGGTAAATGAAGAACTGTTCAACAGCACAACACTGAAAGATTTTTGCCAAAGTAACCAAGAAGTTCTGGAAAAACAATGCTGATATACATGAATGCTGTGAAATAAAAAAGTGAAAAAGACTCCCTGGTAACAACTTGGGTGATAATTCTACATCTTCCTATGATTCTGGTCATTGGGTCAACTGGCTTTGAGGGCACTGGTCATCTGTCGCTTTAACGGAGGTCCCTCATTAGAAATGTCATCTTCAAATGTCCTCTTGTCAAAGCTGTCTGCACAGAATATTTTTGGCGAACCTTCTGACAGCATAAGTTTCAGACTTTTGTCCTTGGGGAAGTGGGGCTGTGTCATGCCACAGCCCCCACGGTGAGGGGAATGGGCGATATTTGACTGGTATAAATGTCCTGATTCAGAGGTACTGCTCTTTGGTGACAGCCCCTTGCCCGTCAGTTGGTATGGAATGTCATTTGGTGACATTTGGACATCCTTGTCAAATGACAAGGTGTCGGGCTCCACAGAATTCTCTTGACTGCCCACGACACTTGTAAGTGCTTCAGAGTTCTCCTCAGCCGTTATCGTCATGACAACTGTCTGCTCCATTGTTCCCAAGGCATCCTCAGAGGATGGCATTATTGTCATCTGCGAGATGTTTTGCGACTGGTCCGCCAGGCCTGACACCAGGACCGAGTCTGGCTTGGATGCGGACGGCTCCTCCCGGCCCACTTTGGACAGGTTGCAGGCTTCGGCAAAGAGTCGCAGCTGTGCCAGGTGGTGATGTAGCAGCTGGTTGTGTTCCTCTGACATGTGCTGCACCAACTCCTCCAAGATGGACTGGTGGTCATCATTGTGGGTCAGTCGCTTCAGACTGGATGTGTGCATCATCGACAGCTGCTGTTTGAGCGAGGTGTTTGTGTTGGACAAGTACTCAACCTAAAGCTCAAAGAAGAGAGATAGAAGACTCAATTACAGTTGGAGTCACAGAGACACAGAATCGGTCAACCCCTCCCCCCAAACCATCTAGCCATTAAACAGGATCTAACACTTTAGAGAAGTGGAAATGTGTCAAGCAACGAAGAACTGTAGTTTAGTCATTGGAAAATTCATTACAAGGTAAGTCTCGATTCTCGTCAGAAACATTGTGTGATGAAGGAATGTCTGCCTCACAGCTCATTTGAAAAGGAACTCACAAACGGATGACTTGTGATTGACTTGTGACAGACATGACTATAAGAAAGTGTCAACAATTAAATGGAAAACAAAATTATGTGCAAATAAGGAAAGTAGGTGAGTGCGAGTGCCACAATGCCGGTATCTGCTCACCTTTGCGCGAAGTCTGTCAATGGTGCCTTTCATCCGGTGCTCCTTCTCGGCCCACTTAGCCCTCTCTTCCTGGAGAGTCTTCTCAAGTCGCTCCTTCTCCTGTAGCAGCAGAGACAAGTCGTGCTCCGTGCAGCAAGGCCCTGCCTCCAGGTCCCCTTTGTTACCATCTGCTGGTATCTCGATGAGCACAACTGTTGGCAGAGAACAAAACGGGTTCAGGAAAGGGTCAAGGGCTCTACTTAACGTCCAGAATACCGTTAGCACAGCATCGCCACTACCATTAGCATACTTCCCAGGTTGGCAAGGACATTTTAGTTGCAAAGTTTCACAGCCTGACCTTGTTTGGTCCATCTTACCTTCGCGATCAGTGGTGCTTTGGTCACTGTCATCGACACAAGTGTATTGGTACTGAACCTGTTGCCCGTCGGTCTGCTCAGGGTCAGCGGACGTGTCCGCCTCAACTGCTTGGTTTGACTGGGGCACTATGAGGTGCGTCACAAGACTAGTACTGGTGGGCTCTGTGTTTGAATAGGTAGTGAAGATCTGATTGACATCCTGGGGAAAAAATTGGTAGGATAGTGTTGGTGACAAAAATAAGACTAAAACTTGAACTCACAAGGATGCTATTGCACAACAGATCATATATACACAATACAAAAACAAAATGAAATCATACAAAATTCAAAGGAATGGGTACATATCCCAATTAGCATAGGATTAAGTTCATTCAATAAATTTCGGCAACTCACTTTGATTTTTGGTTAATGCAATTTACACGTATGATCCTAAATGTCTTCAATGTATAAATCTTTTTTTCCTTTGATTTACCTCCATGCAATTTCTTTTTGAATATTCATTGTCACTCCTGACAAACCTTTGAGGATGCTGACTTTTTAAAACCAACAACAGAATCTTAAAACAGACTTCTGGGCTACACTACGTGACAAGATACATCATTTCTGACAGGGCTACCTGACTTAAGACAAGTTGGGGATTAGGTCAGGGGGCCAGACTCACGGTACCCGAGTAATGACTATCTGTATTGTGGTCTCTGGGTGGCGGAAGTGCTGCTGGTAGTGTTTGGTGGCCTCGTCCCTCCTGCTGAACCCGTTTCGGCAGTGATAACAGTGCCAGTGGGCACCCTTAAAACACTTCTGCTCATGGATGATGCCATGGACAATGCAAGGACGACAGCAACGTAGAATTTTGAGACCTGGGAGAGAGACAGTAAAGAATGGAATTAAAAGGAAAAAAAAGTTACATCGAGAACTCTTACATTCTATGATCTAAAGAGTTTTAACAGAGCAGGCATTACCACATAGAAGAAATACAATAGTGGCAAAATTAAAGAACCTTCATTAAATGTAACTATGTTAACCATATGTTTCATATTTTGGACAGATTTGCTAATAACTCAATGGTGGAGTAATTACAATGTGGATAAGTAAAGATTGGGTATTTTCTCTTCATTTCTGCAGGACTGAATTGCTTCTGAAGGGCAGTTCATTATTAATTGTAATTCACACACAAAAAGATGTCTTATTTAAGGCCTGTTTAAGATATTGAGGTCAGCAGTAACATGACCAAATGTCATTGTCCACTTTCCCATGGAAATGCCCTCTGCCACATTCATGCCCCCGTATTATTTACATTGAACATTTCACAGTTTTGGAGACTCTGAATAAACAGCTAATTTTTCCAGCCCAAACTTGTCACACGAGGTGAACTAAGAAGTGTGGAGTAATCTGTTCTTATGCTGCAAATGGTAACAATTAATGATAAATTTGTCTTGCCTTCCAAACTCACCCCCAAAATCTATTCCTTTATCCACATGCTTGACCCTGTAGTGAGCTTTGAGAAGGACCTGATCGGTGAAGAGACTCTCCTGGGGGCAGAATGGACAATGCAAGTGTGGACCTCTGGTGGATTGGGTACACTCAGAGTCTGTGCACTGGACAGGAGCCCAGTCTGCCTCAGAGCCTTTCATTCTTACTGATGGGTGTGCCTGTAATTTAAACAAAAACACACTCGGCCAAACCACATTCTATATAAATTAACTTCTCTTACCATGAATGAACAAAGGATTCTCTAAAATAATAGCTAATGTTGAATATCATCTGCACAGGGACCTGGTATGATTTCTGTAGGTAACATTGTAAACATTACAGAGTGAGCTACATGTACAGTCAAAGTAAATCCAGAATTATCTTGAGTGGAGGGAGACAAGGTGAAGTTTACACCCAGAACTGTGGAGTTTGTCGTCCGCCGCCGTCCCACGAGAGTGAGGGATGAAGAACCCCACATTTGTGGGGTATATGTAGGTGGCGTAACAGCTTCCCTAACCTCCCGAAAAACCTTCAAAGGACTTGGAGGAAACATGGGCAGTGCATATATTCTGTTGGTCTGTCGGTCAGTGAGGAAAAGGCAGGTAAAATATTACAAGCATGTCTCCAAAAATTCTCAAGATTTTTTTCATGTTGTTTTCTTGGTAGGAAACACCTAGTACGAGTAACTTGGACTCTACCAATCACCTTTCTTAACATCGGACATGAATATGTACTTTGTGTCTGGGACATGTTAATTTCAATAACAGAACTATTTGCCCTTAAAGGAGTAAACTTGGGAATTTTTGTGTAAGCTCTCACCACTCAGATAAGCACCCAATATAGACCCCCTGCGTATGACGTCACGTTAGAGGGCATATCTTTCTTCCTCTAGGATAGGCTCGAGTAAACTTTTTGTGCATTCATTGTAGCAAAGATTAATGTATTAATGACTATATGTTGATGTAAGGGCAAAACCTGTTATTAAAATCCTTTGGACATGGTCGGGCGATGATAGAGTCCTAGAACCTTCCATCTCATTAATTCATTTCACTCAAAATAACTCGTTCCCAGAGTCAAAATCCTCAGAATGCATCCTCTGAACAGTCCTGAAATTACCTATTGTGCCCGACCATGTCCAAATGTTCAAAAACAAGATTAATAGAGTTCAAGTTACTCCGACTAGGAAATACCATACCTACAGCTTACAGCCTGGTTGGTGGCAGAATGAAACTTTTTGAAAGGTGTATTGGGAAAGAGTCCATTTACGCACCCATTCCCTAAAGTGACCCGTACAGTGACCTCCCGGAATCAGCCATCAGAAAGCAAAAACATGTTCAGAAAAGTTCAATTTAGGAGGGAAAATACCAACTCATTTCCTTAGAAAACACAATTTTTCTGACCAGTCTCAGCAGGGTTTTGAGCAGGGTTTCAATTCAAGTGCCATATCTGCACACAAAACATGTTCCGTGTATTTTTTTCCCAAGTAGGAGCTAAAATAAAGGTTGTTCAGAAAATGAGAACCATAGAATTAACTACGGATGCCTTTAACTTACCAACCTTCAATGTATCTCATGCACGTAGACCCCATTCACTAATGGCAATGCCATGGCATAAGGTGCCATGCTGGCCGTTCAAAGTTTTCAACATTTTCACGGTCATACAAAGCATAGGGGGAGGGGATCGCAGGCCAAGTACAACATTTCAGGTCCTGTCAAATGTTGATTTTTAGTAAGGGGCCTAATATTCTCATTTTCATACATGTACGTGTAGCTAGTTTAATTAGCCTAGTATGCCTAGGCCTAGCCTATATGTGAAATGTGATTTGTCAATATTTCAGGATATTGATAGAAAAAAGTTGATACATGTAAGTACTAATTTGGGGGTGGGGGCCTTCAGAATAGTACTCTGTGTACTACTGTGAAAATGTTGAAAATTTAGGACGACCCTAATGTTGAAATGCTGCAGTGACTTATGTAACATGAAGTGTCCGGAAACTGGACACGTTAGTATTTTTGCAGTTTACCAAACTCTTTTCATCGAGATCTCGAAGTTCCAACCAGAAAAAAATCACTGAGTTATCTTTGGTTTTCATACCATATGGAAAGACATGTTCGTCAAATCCTTGGTCTTGAGAGACGTAAGATAATCACTAAATTCTGAAAAAACAGAGGAAAACTGTCAAATTCGACTCATGCGGTTGTGTATACGTCATCGATTCTTCTCTACCAATATGAATGACGTCTCGTTGTCCTAGTCTTTTTCATCAGGCATTATTACCATTGACGCTAGCCAGTGGTGCGTAAACGACATACCATGCAGCGGTGAAGGCCCGTAGGAAGACTAGTACAGAATGTCAACAGGGTCAAAGGTCACGAATTGCTGAAGACATGCATGCCGGAAGAGCAACATGCACACGTGGGCCTACGGGAGAGAAGAGAAAGCCAACTGGTATGGGAGTTGCTTTGTAATAGTAATATGCAAAACTCTAAAAAAAAAAAACAAGTTGTAGTCTGATAGTGATACATGTAGTTGGGAAAGACAAAATGACTTTGCAGTTTGCCCGCAAGCCGTAATTAATAGGGGATGAATGAACAGATATCTACTAGTCGTAAAGCATGAAACTATGTAGGCCTTACACATTTAGGCCTACACATGGCAATTATGACCCTTGGATTTCTTTGTACATGTCACATTGTGGTCAGATGAAAGGCAGCTGATAGTAACTATATCATCAACAAGAAGAGGGGCCTTGCCAATGCCACTGTGTTTGTTTCAAATGTCGAGTATTTTGGACTTGGAAGTACATGTATTATCACAAATACACTGTAGGTCATTTGGGAGACACTTTGTGGTAATTTTTCAACCTGGTCGTGCTCCAACTACTAGGAGGAGGCCGAATTTTACTGTCCAAATTTTGAGAGATGATAGATTAGGGTCTAAAATGAGCATGCACAGTTTGGTTTAGATTGGATTAGGGAATATTGAATTATGGGACAGTACAGTTGGAAAAATTTTGTGCACGTTCTTATGGGAATGTCTCCCTAATGACCCATTGCGGTTATCAAATAGTTTTATTATTATGAATATTCTGGTGTATTATTAAAATAATGTGAACATGTTGAAATTTAGGTGATCTTTCAAAGATGAAGGGATTCAAAGACATTATTACATCTAAGTTCAATTTAGTATTTTTTTTAATATACATAACAAGGACATGAAAAGACAAAACTAAATGACTAAAAATGATATTCGTTTGCATTTAAAACACATAGAACACATCTTTACCTAGTACCTGGTTACAATCTGTTGTCCAATATTATTTATTAATGAAGAGCCTGATTTCAAATAAAATTTGTATTGAAGTGCCTTCCTTTCCTAATATGATCAGTCCACAGATTACATGAATATCAATGATTATAAAATTTAATGTTCAACTCCTGCTGTATTACTTGCTCTTGGTGTAAGTTGAAGTGAGCTCAGATAGTCAGCCAGATATACACCAAAACCATAGAGGCTATGAAGGATGCCATACCAATTCAATGAAGACCCCAAACATAATGAATTGGAGGGTGCCACCTGCATTAGCTTGGCATTTCTTGGAGTGTGCTGACCTCCACTGTAGCCGTGTTTCTGCAGCAAAGCATGGGCCAGTCCATGGTCATGCTGACATTATGTCAATGAATTATTCAATTATGTCAGTGAATTGACAAAGGATACAACAAATATCTACATATAACAGCCACAGTTCAAATCAAGTCTTTCAATTTTATCATTCCTAGTATACAAGAGCATGATATTAAGATCTGGTACATCTTTATGTCCCATTTTATAACACTTTATATTTATTTCTTTCTTGTTTTTCTGAAGGATATATCAGTGTCATGCAGTTGGAAATTGGCAAGTGGATGCATTTAAGCCAACGTTTTGAAAATGCTGATTTGTGGATGTTGACAGTTTAATATCCAATAAATCAAAATGAGAGGACAGCGGCTGAAAGTGAGACTCTTCTCATCAGTGGCACTTCCTTCCTCATCTCATCGTCTTCAACAACCCATCAAAATCATCGCAAGGCGTGTCATTTACAGATACGCAAGCCAGTCAGCGTCATCTGTAAGTGGGGTTTCGGAAAGACAAAAGCTAGTGATTTTAGGGACCGGTTGGAGTAGCTACAGTGTCCTGAAGAACATCAACAAGACGCTGTACGATGTCATCGTGGTCAGTCCGCGCAACCATTTCTTGTTCACCCCTCTGCTGGCGAGCACAACTGTCGGAACTCTTGAATTCAGGTTAGTGCTGGTTGGGGCTGTGTTGTATTTTGATAGCACACTTAGTGAAAAGTACCCCAGGGTGCAACTTTTTGTTCAAAATCTTCTTGCTGGTTCATTCAAAATGTGAACAAATGAGATCAAAGAGTTTCGTGGAAAATGCATTGATTTTGGTGCAAGCTGTCTGCTACGCAGTTGTGTGAAGAACACGTATGTTAAATTACTTGTGATATCTTCAGGCTGAAAATCCGTTTGTATCCCAGCTATGTACATGTAGATAATGTGTCCATTTGATCATTGTTACATTGGTAGGAGTATCATTGAGCCAGTAAGGAACACAGGCTTCAGGAAAACTGATCATTTTCATTTAAGTGAAGCTGTTGGTCTTGATGTGGACAAAAAGGTATGTCACAGCTCAAGCAGTGTACTAACTAATGAGATCTTTGCAAAGCCACTGTGCACTTCCTGTGTTATGATGCGGAGGACATTTAAACAGGCTCTGGCGAATTCTGTGATCAGTACTGGGAGATGTCTGTACTCTGCCCCACTCTTGAACAATTCCCATTGAGTTTGTACATACACAGGACACAAGCTTTGACTAGTCAGTGAAAATTTTGTGTGTGTGGAGCCCACAAGTGGTCATAGGCCACTGACAGACATTGTAGCAAATATTGCTCAAATAGATTGTCTCAGAGATTAAAATGCAGTGCATTGAGAAATGTTTCATAAATCTTTAACAGTTGACCACCAAAGGTCAGCAGTTGTGAAGTCCAACTTTCAAAGGACTATGGTTATATGTTACCATTTTAAAAGGTCAGCATATGCTGGCCAAAAATAACACCATGCTGGGGACAAGATCACGGTGGAAGTTCACCGTGGCAAGTGGTTAACTGTTCAAACATCAAAAGAAAAAATGCCATCTGGTTTGTTTTTCTAGATGTTTTATATTTCACCTTGGTTCAGGAACAAGCCAGAATCCCAACAGTTGGACTGATCCCATGCTGCTTACAAAAAACTAGTGTCAAATGACCAAGCATTATATGAACATACCAGAGACATTTCCCAACACTTTCTTCTATCTGGTCATTGCAGGAGCTTTATTGTCAGAGTGTTATCAAACCAGACATGACTTATCCCCTCAGCTATGACAAGCTAGTTATCGGGGTGGGTGCTGTCAGTAACACCTTTGGTATCCCTGGGGTGATGGAACATGCATTCTTCCTCAAGGTAAGGTTGCTGTTATTGTCAGAAACGTCTAACAGTGTGGCAGTCAGAGCAGGTACCATAGACTGCTGTGATTAATCTCTTTAGCCCTCAAAGAGCTAGGGGAGGAAGCAGAATTCCCTCTGTACATTTGCTTGGATGTTGTCAAAGTGGGTTTGTTTTTTTTCCTTTTTTTAAACTGAGGCTTTGGGTGTTTTCACTTATATCTTGTGGTCCTTTGACACAAATTGTTTGAGTCAGACATACTGTTCTCTTAAATGCTAAAGTTTTCCAAGACAGGTCAGCCAAAATTTGTTAATGTTACCAGTGACAAGCTTAAAGCATAGCTTACATGCATGACCACATGAGCTATGAGGGTAACCACAGAAACCAATCCCATTGAGGTGAAGCGTAACTTTACAGATGTACTCATAATGGGTGTCGTTACATGCGTGCTGAGATTATTTATTTGTATCTGTTCATCCAACAGTGCATTTAGCACCAATTACAGGATGATAATGAGTGAAGAAGACAATGAAGACATATTCGGTTCTAGAGTTGGGAGGAAAAGCCCAGATAAATGTTTCGGGGAAAACGCACAGACTCAGTTAGGGACTGAAAACACAATCCACAGCCGGATTCAAACCTAGGCCCTTAGAGGTGGAAGGTGAGGAAAGAAACACTACGCCAACCTAACCCCCCACACTATGCCAACCTTACTCTCTAATGTCAAAGAGGATGGTCATGAGACAGCTGAGTTTGAAGGGGGAAGTTTCTCTGTCCATTCCCCACATTCCAGAAGGTTCCCAAAACACCTTTTCTTGGGCAAACCCAGTTGCAAAATTAACAGACTCTTTCTGACTGTTCGAAGTTGGTTTCAAAGAGTTGTGTGCTGTTCGATCATGCAGGAAGTGAGCGATGCCCGAGCCATCAGAAATCGCATCCTGAACAACTTTGAATGTGCTCTACATCCCAGCATCTCACAAGCAGAGAGGGAAAAACTACTCCATATTGTCATCGTAGGCGGGGGACCGACAGGGGTGGAGTTTGGGGCAGAGCTGTATGACTTTGTTAGGGAGGTATGTTGGAGTTTGATGAACACTGTTGGAAATTTCATCTAAGATTTTACAGTTTGTTAACACTGTGAATCTTTCATCTTTTCGGTGTAACATCCTGCCAGGATGTGTCTCGTCTTTACAAGGAGGAGCAAGGCCTCATCCGTGTCTCCCTCATTGAGGGGCGCCAGATCCTGTCTTCCTTCACCCCCAAGCAGCAAGAGTATGCCGAGATCAAGATTCGCAACCGCCAGCAGATGGAGCTGATCACGGCCAACGTGACAGAGGTCAGGGCAGATGGAGTGACCCTTAGTAATGGCCGCAACCTGTCCAGCGAGTTGGTGGTGTGGTCAACTGGACTTTCACCAAGGTTTGTCAACTCTATATTGACTTTCATGTCGATTACGGAGAACTTTGGTAATTTGACAGATTAACCTCGTTATCTTTTGTGTCTAGAAAATTCTGTGGCCATAACTCGTGAATTAAAAATTTATGATCTGAAAATATTACAAAGATCTAATTTTCAAGTAAATATCATATAATGGTTTGATTCATCAAAGTGTGACTAATGATTTTCACTAAAAACTAATCACTTAGAGGGAACATGGTTTGGTACATGCGTGAATAGTTTCAAGAATTCTGTTTCTGCAGACAGGTTAGTCTTGTTTGTTTTTAAAACCCTCAGACCGTTTGTAAAGGAGCTTCCATTTGCAAAGAATAATCATGGTCAGATACTCACCAATGAGTACCTGAGAATCTTGGATGATGACAGCGGCAGCGTCTATGCCATCGGTGATTGCGCCGAAATACAGGACTTCAACCTGCCCTGCACAGCACAGGTTAGGGCAACATTGCACCTCATGTCAGACATTTCTCAGGATGTGTGATGATGTACCAGTTTGACTGATGCAGGCAAAATTAGACACTTTATGGAATATATTGTGTCGATGTGATTAAAATCTGTAAGAGTGACCACGAATTGCAGTTGGAATTGCTCATACCTTGCCAATGATTTTGGAACTACTACTCATCTAAAATGACTTTTCAAAAGTACTTAAAAGAAACTGATCCATGAGGCCAATTTTAGCCTTCTAGCCTGCCATAGCACAATAGAATGTGATAACAAGTGGTAGGTTTTGCTGGAAAGTGTCCCATGTATTACAGTGAAGCCAACCTCAGGTTAGCCCCACGCCTAACGTTTAAAGGTACAGTATAACTGGTGCTTGCAAGCCAAGCCAAGTTATTTTAAAAGAAGATGCTAAATTTTTCTTGAGTTAAGCCCAGAGTAAAGTATTTGATGATTTGTTTTTATTTGTTATTGTGTGCTTTGGGCATCAATGTTTTGTTTCAAAGGCTTCAGTAATGTGCATGCAGATGGAGAAATCGATTGTACATGTAGGTCAACTCGTACCCGGCCAACTCGCCCCTTAGTAACTCGCCCCCTGACCGACTCGCCCCCTGGCCGACGCGCCCCTTGCCAACTCGCCCCCTAGCCAACTCGCCCCCTGACCCACTTGCCCCCTGACTGACTCGCCCCCTGGCCAACTCACCCCCCGAAGTTTCCCAAGGAAACGTATGGCCGTCCCATTCACCAATTAATGAAAAAAACATAATCAGTCGGAGATGGAATCGGTGATTGCTGCCCGTAAAAATAGGTTCTGGGGTTTGTAGTGGGCACTCAAAGTTGAGAATTGTGAAAGTTAAACTTTTTAAAGCTTGCTGGATGTTTACTTTCTGTGGAATTTGGGGTAAAAATATTTTTTTTAGATATTGGTAAAATTAATACATTATTATCGTGTGCATGGGCCATCTGCCCAGCTGTGGCCCTTCTGCGGACCTCAGTCACATACCCAAATATTAATGGGACGGAGGTTTCGAAGTTGTTGAACCTGAGGTTATGTTTGATGTACAGATAACCTAATCAGACAGTGGACGTGGGAAGGGCTAAGATGTTTGAATAAATAAGTGATTAGTGGTGATGTCCAAATATCCATCACCGTCTGTGAGTCGTTCTTGTTGCGTCGTTGGTTAGAACCATTCCTTTTTCTTTTTAACACATTGGGCCTGCCATATTTGCTTGACGTTCCTAGGGGGCGAGTCGGTCAGGGGGTGAGTCAGTCAGGGGGCGAGTCGGCCAGGGGGACGAGTTGGCAAGGGGTGAATCGGTTGAGCGGGGGCGAGTTTACGAGGGGGCGAGTTGGGAAAGGGGCGAGTTGGTAAGGGGCGAGTCTGTCAGGGGGCGAGTTGACCTGACACCGAGAAATCATAGGCCCTCTTGTCATCAACATTTTCTTTTCCCACAAAGAATCAGATTTCAAATTCAAGACTGGATGACTTTTAATGGAAGAGTTCCCATGAAAACCAGTTGGTGATAAAAATCAAAATATGGTCTATGCAGAATTGAGGCACCACCAGTTTCAACTTGGAGCTGAAAAAGTTTTTTTTTTTGTGGCCGGTTCCGCAGGTTGCAGAAAGGCAAGGAAGGTACTTGGCCCAAACCCTGAACAAGAACTCAGGGAAGGACGGCCCATCCTTCCAGTACCAGAGTATGGGCATGTTGGCCTATGTGGGGGACTACAGGGGTTTGGCCAACACACCAGTCATCAAAGGTCAAGGTGAGATCTGTGAAACCTCAGTTCCCCCATAATTTTGGAATGGAAAATTGTACCATTTCAGTTCCACATGTGATTTTCTGTTGTATAGAACTGTCAACCACTTGCTGCCAGGGGACCCGTTTTTGAGCACATAGGCTTTATACACAAAGCTGGGGAGCCCGAAACCGGGACATAAGAGCTGGGTCTTGAAACAAAAGACTGAGCTGCTGGGCATTTCTGACATTTTTTCACTCTCAATGGATGTGGTGTGTTCCAGGTTCGTGAACAAAAGAAAGTTACATAACATCGCGCACAATCTGGGCTCTTTTTACTAGGCTGTTGGCCTGACTGAAATACTCTGGCGTCAATAGATTTTGTCTGTCAGGCTAAAGTGGCCACCAGACAATAATTCATGTGGGTGTAAAGGTCCATTAATTGAAATGATAAATTTTTGAAGATTTTTGAAAATTGAAAATTGTGAAATTCACCCGTATGTGTGCACTGCATTTTTCAAACCACCCGGCAGCATGTGGTTAAGAGAGTTTGTGATGTACATGCAGAATGCAGCTGAACAGTGAACAGAATTGGGTCTGAATCAGAGATGAGTTTTAAAAAAAGTGTTGCCCTTTCTATTACATAGCACAATTTGTTGAAATTTGGTTTCATTGTGCAGCCAAGTGTTAACTGCTTGAAAAAATTACAACTGAAAAGGGTTGGGCAGATGAAAAATTTGAAGAACAAAACGCTAGGAGGTCATTGTTATGTGGACATATATGTTCGTTGAATCTTTTGCACCACATCCAAACTAAAGAAGACACCTTTTGTCTTATAAATTTATTTCCAATTTCTTATTTTTCTTTAACCCCCCACCAAGAATGTAAGGGTCATGCCTTAACCACTCCCTTCCGGGTGACCCATTTTCGAGTACATAGGCTTTATATGCAGAGCCTGGGAGCCCACAACTGGGACAAAAGACTGTGCATTACTGACTTTTTTTTGCTCTCAATAGTGGAGATAATCCAGCCTTGTTTTGAAACAGTATACCAGGGTTTGAGGCATTTAGAGCGAGCGGATTACCACCGTGGACAAAAGCTCTCCACCACCGCAGTGATGAGCCACACAGCATTGCTGCACGCTTATCTGGCCCCTATTGAAAAGAGGTCAGCAGTGCACTGTGCCGGTTTCGAGAACAAAAGAATCTTACATAGCACCACACAATCTGGGATCTCTTTCCAAGGCTGCAGGCCTGGCTGAAATATTCAAAAGTCAATGGTTGTTAACTGTCAGCTTTAGAGTAGTGCCCAAAGAGTCCTTCATATTGGTATAAACGGCCATTAAATGAAATGGATTTTTGAAGAATTTTGAAAACGGAAAATCTTGAAAAGGACCCAGCATCTTGTCTTGCTCAAGAAAAATCGACCAAGCAGCAAGTAGGTAAACAAGAAGTGTAATTATTATTTTGTTGGCCTCAAACTCTCTCATGATAATTTGGTGCAGGATTCTACTCCTGGTTGCTATGGCGGTCTGCCTACCTCACACGGCTGGGCAGCTGGAGGTTAAGGATGCAGGTGCCCATTGACTGGACCAAGACACTGCTCTTTGGTAGAGATACATCCAGATTCTAAGATGCATTAGGGTCATAAAAGATAGGATTTAATTACATAACCTTGTGGTGTCCAAATTCAAGAGGCATTTGGGCATAAATTGCAACCTTAACATAAAGTCTTCGTGTTGTTTGGCCTGTTATACCTCAAAACATTTTTATCAGAACTCTATGACTTGTATTTATATTATAGTGATTAAATTGTTAAAAATTATGACTACTTTAGTTTACTTTCATATAAATGGATTGAAATACTGAGATTATTTCAGGTCAAATGATTGTATATTATATGTAGTGTTTATGAGTCTGGTGCTAGAGTAAGTGTAGTCTATCAGTGCTGTAACTTTCTCTTGAGTATTGGGTCAAAATAGTTACTTCATAGACTATGATTCAGGTTGGATGTCCCAAGGCAACTAATGCCAAAATTGACCGGTTCAACATGTGATAATGTTCAGGGTGAAAATGTGCATTAATAATTTGCCAAATTTGTGAAAGTGGTGTGTGACTCAATGTCCAGACATATGTGTAAAATGTCTAAAATGTGTAGAAATATATTCTGAATGAGAAATGTACGTGTGCAATGCAATTTCTTTTAGGGGGGAGGGTCTTCTTTATGGTGTAGTTGCACTGGGCATTTCTTTTTTTTTTAGCATTGTCATTTTGAAGTAATCTGTGTGAATCAGTGATCTGAAAAACAGTCAATAAAATCATCAATTTTGTATTTTCACAAAAACTGCGGTAGCTACCATTGAGTTTTCTGAAATTGGTAATCATATTTTAATAGAAGAAATGAAGTACTAGCAGCAAAACATTCTATTCAAGACTACATTTACATGCTAACATTTAAAGATCTTAATGTAATTCCAACAGGCACATGCCTTATTGTGGGGAAAATCAAGTACCTGTGAGCCTGCATTGGTGCATGTACTCTAAACCTACTTGTACATTCAAAGTAGCATGTCAAAGTAGCATGCATATTCAGAAAGCATGCACCATATTCGGAGGATGCTCTACGTGAACGCATAACATTTTGACCTAAATTTGCGGGAACAAAAACCGATGAATCTACATATTAAGCAAGAGCTGGCAGAAAGCCAGTTCCAAGCTAAACACACATGTACCCTCTATGGCTAGGTGATAGGTAACCTTATTTAAGCTAAGCAAACTTTTACTGTGCTTAGTTGCCTCAATAAAACTGGCCCACGATATTAACTCACCAGCATTCAAATAATACAAATGTTAGTGAGCCATCTGGAGAGATTCCATGCTGTGGAAAGCTAGGGGTGTTTAATGGAAATTGTAATGAACTTAACTTTAAACCCACCAAAACTTACTTACAGTCCACTGCATCAACAGGTACTGATAGGAGAAATACCATAATGTGAGTTAACTCTCACCATCTGCGTAACATACAAAACTCAGGGCTGCCAACAGATTTGAGGTTGTTTAATCATGCATTAGTATAATTTCCTCTGGAAAAAAAGAGACAAACTAGTCGTTGATGCAGTTATGGATTTTTATATCTTGCAAAATGACCAATAACAAATGATTCTTTTCTTGACTTGAAAGTCTAGACTACAGTTTGTTCACTACACTAATGATATATTTAACAGTACAATTTCAAGCCAATGACTATGCATTAAATCAACCATATCAAGCATATGATTCGTACCTCCCATATATACACTGTTTCAACAATGAAAATAGAAAATGTGCAAAAGCTCTGTGGGGGATTTTTTTCTCAACTGCATTCTTTGTTCACAAAAGAAAAAAGATAGGTAGGTTCATAATCTGTCCAGCAACAAAAACAAAAATGCACCTAACTGTTTACACATGTACGTTATCATGCCCCTTCTACAAAACCTGGCTTGCTTGGACAAGGGTTATAAGTATTCAGTTTGTGTAAACAGCCTTGAAGTTGAAGCACTCACAGGGGAGTCCGATTGTTCCCTTCCAATACCTCGGTGATAGTTGTGGGTTGACAGTTGGATGCTCTGAGAGGGAAGGAATATTTTGGGACCTGTCCTGCTTTTGTTAGAGCAGGTCCCGTTATAACAGTTAAAGTTCTGCCAGAATCTTTCACGTTGGAGACAAATCTTTGAATAGCATCATAACAGAAAGCCAAAGTGTACTAGCACTGCACTGGCAAAAACGTACCGAGACAAACTGGGTGCCTAATGTCCATGAATGTGTAGTCGCCAGGTCCCTCATTTTACCACTTACTGTGAAAACCAATCAGATTTGACTATAGCTGGTGAAATTTGGGGCCTGGCGACTAGACAGTCACAGACGTTAATGACACTTGGTTCAATAAAGCACAAAAAAAGTTGAGTGAAATTTACTCCAAATTATGAAAATTCAGGAAATCGCTCCTGCAAAACCTGGACAAAGTACAACAGAATAGAAATGCTTACAGATAAAATTTTAATAGATTAGGCAATGATAAGGTATTGATTGCTTTTGTACCAGATATGAGGAGGGGTGAAAAATTAAGATGTTTTATTGGAAAGCTGACAACCATAGAACTCAAAAATACAAAATTTCAATTTAGCCTTTGGCAACTTTGATTTCCTGGGAACAGGACACATATACTCCTAGTTAAGAACCATTTGTGGTTACAAGCAAAACCGTTTTTGCTATCTCAACACTGAAAAAAATGATCACTCTTATCTCACTAGCTTATTAAACTTGATACCCCAAAAGTAGATCTTGCATTGAGTTCTGGACCCAATTGCACAGCTCTCTGTATCAATGACCTGTTCTACATTTGCGGTCACCATTCTGTGCTAAAAACCCCACTTAACACACAGAATCCTACATTGCAGGATGTGTGCTTGTGAGCAGGCCGAAATCCCTAAAGATGTGAAATGCACTGAACCATTCCCACAAATTTGTTCCAGGAAGCAGCCAGCCACGAGATTGGGCACTGGTTACTGTAACAGCTTACAGATTACAAATGAAGTCTTCATTGGAGACATATTCCTGTCTAATCATCAGACCACTGCTGTAGTACAAAGCATGCAATCCCCAATGACATACTTAACCCATGATGTTCCAACACATTTCACATGATTGACTTATCCAACTACAAGACCAGCATCCTGTACAGTATGGGGCAAGTTGGGGCACAAACGTCCTACCGCGAGTCAAATGCTTTATAAAAATAAGCAAGTGAAATACAGTTTTGCTTGAACATCCCTCGCTGAACTATTTTGCAAAATCTACTATTGTCGCTCTCATTATGCCGTTGGCTGCAATTCTCACAATGCTCATAGTTGACGACATCTCCAAGTATTTTAATGTCAATGGTTCCCTCTGCATTCATAAAAATTAGTAAGCAGCTGTGCAGCCAAGCCCCAGGGCCTGGTGCCAAATGGCTGACTAGATGGTCCAAGCCATCCATCATTTGGGCGATATAGGCAACTGTAGTCATCACTCCAACTTGCCTGATGTCATTAACAAGAATGCTGAGCTTCAAATTCTGTAAATGGCAGCAGCTTTTAAGTGCAGGTCAAAACTGAACGGTCTATGTCCTAAGTGAGGTGTAAGTTGACTGCATTACAATATGATTCACATGAATGGGGTCCGTGCAGAAGTACCCCCTCACTGTTGACAAACAGAGAAGCAGGGCTGACACTCAACACTACTGACAGACAAGTTCCAGTGACTGCCTTTTGTGAACCACTGGTCAACTTAGCCTGGTACCCAAGATGCATTTTATGCACACGTTATCAGGGAAAACCAACTGGTGGTCCACATGTGGCCGTCACTTTAACTGTGCGCAAAGTACTCATGAGAAGCCCCTGTATGCTTGCACAGTTACTCAGGATTAATCTGTGCCATGAGCATGCACACGCAAAGGTTGAAGGTCCTCGCTAGGTCCAAAAAATACTCATTTTACAGGTGCTTCATGCATTAACTGCGGAACAGCATGAAGATTAAAATTTAAGATCCTAATGCAACAAAAAATCGCGACCTAGTCGGCTACGGCCCTCCTATATTTGGTGCAAAAATTAAAGGCCGTCTTTTAGAGGTTTGTTTTCAAATTGCCTTGCTAATTATAAAAAAACACAAGATAGAAAACAAATCAACTAGAGATCTACAATATAAAGAACAAAAGAATTAAACACACCAGAAATCCACACTCTGGAAACTCGCTCATAGATTCTTAAAACTTAAACACACTGTTATATTACCGCATTCACTGAAATTCATCAAAAGGTTTAACATTTTCTGAGTTTGTACTTTCACGCAAGATACTCCTGTCTTGTCACTGGTAAACAGAGATATGGCCCAACCTAGGTGGATGTGGTTGGGGGAGGGGCCGGGGCTGCGGGTTGGGTTTGGGCTGGGGCGGCCACTGGCATCCCACTGGTGCCAAAGCCCAGCCCAAAGCTCCGCTGAGTGTGGGTCTTGACCCGGGCGATCTCGTACTCCTGGTCCAGCTGCTTGAAAAGCCTGGCCTGCTCCTCCTGCTTGCGAACCGTTTCTTCAGATTCGACTGTAATGATGAGGCAAGAGGGAGGAAAAATATGACAGCTACAATAGGTACATGGAATTTGTTTCACTCCTTGTTCTAATCAGAATTGGCCAAAACTTTGTGCACAAAAGCTGCAATGCTCCATCAACACAGAATACAAATGGAGCCATTTGGAGGGTACTTTGTGCACGTCAGAGGATTAACCCTCCTATGCTGAAGTCACTCTTTAGGTCATTTTGTAAACACCTCAAAGAAGCACAGCTGTGTCATGTACTGCACCAAGTGACCCTCACAGGAATATCAGATTGCAGTTTTGTGCTGCCCAACAACTGTGCTTCACTGTTTCATGCGCATAATTGTGCAGTAAACCAAATGCAGTGAAGAGGACTGCACAAAAGACCTTGGGTCATTTTGTGCTGGCAACCTACTGTGTACACACTGAACCTGTGCATGTTTGTGTTCCATAGAGAAAACACATGCAAGAGAGTGACTGTGGGCACTTGTGGATAGTTGTGCTGTAAAACCAAAGGAGGGGTTAACATGAGAAATATTAATGGTTGTGCAGTGTGGGGCATTTTCTTCAGGCAAGACATGAGAAGGATACAGTAGAGAGCAATGATTGATGCAAATAATGACCATGAAATTATACATGTCAAATACTGGATTTGTATGGGTTTCACAATACACCTTGCACTGAGGATATTAAACACCTGACAAACTTGACTACTGCTTGAGCGTATCATAAAGGTCACAAGAGGGCTCCTGTTGGCTGCCCTAACCACAATGCATCAAAGGCAAAATTGCAACATAGCTCTTCCATTTTGTACGGAGAACTCAGCAGTGATTTTGGACATTGCTTATTGAAGCAAATATTGTCTCCGATAAATGACAGTTAACCCTGAGGCATGAAACACATTTGCATTTGTAGCCTAAGTGAGTGGAGCATGCCAAAGCTTTGATATGTCTATCAAAACGCAGCAAGTTTTGACACAGTACTTCCACGGAGATCACACGTACCTTTCAGCCAAGTCCCCTAGCCCCAAAATTAATGGTCTCACCTGTTTCCTTCTCCCCTTCCTCTTCGCCCTCCTTGATTCCCATCAGTCGGCGGAACTTGGCCTTGGTGGCATCGTCACCAAACGCTGTCTTCTCCCACTGGTTGCTGGATGGCTTCTCAGCCATCTACAAGAGAGAAACAAGTCATATTCTACAAAGTCAGAGAAACACAAACCTCACAATCCATAAAAGCTGAAATGACTACAAAGCTCCAAACTCATGGATGTTGATAAACTAATTCTTTTCCAAATGTCCATTTATACAAACAATGGGGCGGGGTTGAATGGATCGGTCCATTGGCTCCTCGGCCTCTGGTCTACACCCCCCCCCCCACATGCCTCTTCCTCCCATGCCTCTTCCTACCTCATCCTTCTTGCCAGACCACAGCAGCTTCCTCTTACGTGTCTGCTCAGCGATCTGCACGGGGTTGACGGCGAGAGGGTTGTAGTACTTGGGCACACTGACACCAGTCTCAGCCAGGACTTTAGCCTGCATGGCTGCAGCAGCTGCAGCGGCCTGGATCAAGGGGTCTATGGCTAGCGGAGTCAGGGACATCAGAGGGGGTGGGTTCAGGCTGGTGGCTGCCTTTTCCACTCCTTTGGCAATCTCTGCCAACAGAAACAAAGCACAGAACCGTGAAAAAGAATTTGAAAAGATAAAAACTGTAGAAATTCACAATGATGAATGTCTAAAGCCCATATTTCACTGGACAGCGACTGTTGGCGAAAAAATTGCAAACGACATTCCCGAAAGAGTTTCCAAACTGTCTGGAAACATTCGCAGAGGTTCTCAAATTTCCTCCGTTGAGTCGTAAGGTCTCGCGTTCGTGTCACGGGAATTTTGAACATTCAAAAAATGTGTGCGACAAATTTTCTCTCAAAACAGAGTCGTCATGGGTGTCTTGACCCCGTCTCAAACCCTTCTCAATTTTAGTTTCCATGAGTCGGAAAGTGGGAGAGGTTGGTGACCTATGAAACAAAACTGTGACTGGTTGACAACAAAAATGAGAATGTAACATTCCTGACGTGAGACCGTTGCGGGATAGTCACAAGTGTAAAATATTCACACTTTTGTTGTGCAAATATCACTCGAATGTCATGCTACAGACCCACAACATGTGCGCGAACTCCAGGCAAATTCTGGCCGAAATTTTGCCGGTGACATATGCAAATGTGTCATAAGTACCACATCAGTGTGAATCCAAGTGAAAACTGTCCCTAGATTTGTGGATTTTCTCAAAATTTTGTGTCTCCAACTAGACTTAAGCTGTCACAGCCCAGTGAGATATGGGCTTAGGGATCCATAAAAAGAGCAGGTCATAGGTTATTCAGTGACCAATGATTCCTTATGTGCATAGGATCCACAAGGCCAAAGGAGTGTTCCGACAGCCAAACACTTTCTGCTCCACTACTGCAGCATAGTGCTGTGAAAATGGTGCAGTAGACTAGCTGGCTGACCGTTTTCTGACTTATCATACGTACACACACAATGTGGAAGATAGGCCAGTTTTCAAGGCCTGTCCTGTTGTGTCAAGTCAACCTGCTGAAGGAATGGGAGACTCAGGGCTGGTTCATACGCGCAGCGTTTGCGCACACGCAGCGCGTAATGTCAACCCCACTTTTGACGTTCATACTTTCATGTTTTCTCAAGTCTCGGCTGCATGTGCGTATCCGACAAAAGTTTAAAAATTTCAATTTGTCCAGATACGCATACATTTGGTTCGTACGCACGATCCATTATTTTCACAAACTGCGTGCAAGGGTGTGCGTTTTCATTACGCACTGCGCTTTCCTTCACACACTGCAGACACGAATACGCAGCAAGTGTGAACCGGCCTAATGATGGTGGCAAATGTCACAGTCCCACATGACGAGTCCACAACAAATACATGGCAATGACACAAACAGTTTACCACCACCAAGTGTCTCCAAACACTCCAAGTTGATTGGCACAGCTCAGACTGTATGTTTCTTGACTAGCTTGTATATAAAGCACAGCAGATGTGGACTGGTTTTTCGATTTGTCAAGGTTTCCAACGGCAGCTGGGCCAAGTGGCAGTCAACAAACCCAGCCGTACCTTTCTCCATGGCCGAATCCTTCTCCTCCTTCAGGACCTTCTCTTTCTCCTCCTTCTCTCGCTTCTCCTTCATCTCCATCAGCTTCTTGGCCCGCTCCAGCCGACGGGCCAGGGCCTCCTGGGCATGCATAGCCGGGTCCCTCACCCGGGTCATCGGGGTGGGTGAGCGGCTGCGGCTACGGCTGCGGCTGCGCCGGCGCCTTCTGGGGGATCTGGATCTGGTAAGATTGCATCGGGGGAGGGGAGGGAGAGAGACAGAGCAATCATTTTGGATGGGTTTTGTTTGCTGAACAGACCGGTTGGCAGCTGTTGACCAAACAGCCAAGAGTAAGTTTTCTTGTACAACAGGTAGCACAATGCTTTTCCCACTATGGATAAGCTTCCTGAATGTACAATGCTCTTGTGCTTAAATTGGTCTACATGACAATAAATCAACATTTTATAATGAACCGGATTCCCAGGAAGAGAATAGGGATTACGAGTCAAAACTTTGGATCTTGAAAAGTCTGTCAGATAGCACTCTCAAAGATATGGTGGCATGTTGGTGTTTGCTGAAGTAGCTCCCACCGAAAAAAAAAAAAATTCAACAAGTCAACTTGCATCTGTACATACACATACAATTTCATTCCTGGATTCCTTTTAAAGATTTGGTTAGTGAAACTATGGGTGGTACACATACCTTGAGCGCCGGCGACGTGGAGAACGTGATCTGGATCTTGGTCTTCGTTTCCGCGGGCTTCGGGACCTAAAAATGCACACACAAAGAGCACTCCGTGCAGTGAGGAATGTCTCAAAACTATTACACAGCCAAAATATCTCCTCTTGAAGAGAATTTTCAAGAAATTAGCATCTGTGTTTATGAAGTCAATTACTGCATGGTAAGAAACTTCAAAATCAGATGTTACTTTTAAAGAGGAACCTGGACAACCAGCTTTTTAAGATAGTTTTAAAATCTACTAACAATGAAGATGAATTGCCTTGATATGTCAGTTGTTCTGCCCATATCTTATCTTGTTAAGTATGTATTTTGCTATTAAATACAAACCTTGATCTTCTACGCCGTTTCGGTGTGCCAGATCTCTTCTTAGACCGTGACCTGGATCGTCTATTGGATCTAGATCGCGATCTCTTCCGAGACCTCGAACTCGACCTCTTGCGAGACCGTGATAATTTGCGGCGTCGAGCTGGTGAGCGTGACCGAGAGCGGGAACTGTGGCGCCGTCTCCGCCTTGGGGACCGGCTCCGCGATCTCCGTCTGGATTTCTTGGGCGTGGCGGACTGGGAACGGCGACTGGATTTCTGCTTCCTCTTTGCCGGGGATGCCGATCTTGACCTGGATTCCCGGGCTCGACTTGACGACTTGGGCTTAGGGGTGGGTGACCTGGACCGCTCGCTGCCGGACAAGGACTGGGGTGAAGGGGAACGTGCGTCTTTCTTCTTAGGAGATGGGGAGCCGGATCTGGCAGGGCTGAGTGAGGAGGATCTGGGTCGCTCGCTGGAGGAATCCACTTTCCTGCGACGGGAGGTGCTGACCTCAGCCAGCCGTGGGGACGAGGAGGACACGCTGCTCTCCTGTTGTGGGAAGAATGCTCTTTCAGGGAAATGGCCCAACAACAAAACAGTGTTAGTGTTTTGGGAACCAGATTCTGATCATAACACTGCCAAGCCGAATGTGCATGTTTCAAACTGAGCCAAAGTGATTACATGAGTTTACCAATTCAACAAGTCCACTGAGTCACTTATAAAACCTTTATTTTTTAAAATTTCTTTGTGGCCAAGAGTAATGTGGCCAATCTACATGTAGGCTTAAATCTGAATCTGGCTCAGTTTAAAACCTATTCTGATACAGAACAATTCAGTACTAAAACATACCTGTGATATTTTTTACTGCCAAATGGAACTGATACTGCATGCAATAACTGTTGTCAGCAGATGCACCAATGTTTACCTGATGTCCACACAATAACCCTTTCAGTGTCATGTACATGTACAAACATAGAAGTGTGCCATGCATGAGCAGGATGTAGGAGACCTGACCTACTTCTCACAGATCCGTATGTTATACTCAAACTTTGAAATATATGTACATATTACCAGTCCAAAGGGAAGGTGTGCTGAGGGCTGGACTGGAATTCCTTGCTCTGCTTACAGCAAGCCAAGAATTACAGCTTATTACAGCAGACAATTCCAAAGTCTATTTCGCAGGATGACAAGGAACTTGTCATCTACTGCTACAGGCATGGAATGGTGATCATAAATCTATTGTTCTATGATTAGCTAAGTCAAAGATAATTGGGCCCCGTATTTGTTTGTGTGCACATTTCTGGACGACAGGGCATTTGTGGTTCACGTACATGTATCACACTGAAAGGGTTACATCTATCTGGACATAAACACAAGGGGGCATTTTATCGGTGCCCACTGAAGGAGTCCAACTGCACTTTGCTTTACAGATTTGGTAAGTTGTTTCCGTGTCTCGTCAAGACGGTTCATGAATACAGCATGCTGTAGATCCTATCTCTATTTGTGTGCATTCACCAGATTTGCTGCGCACATTATCCACTGGGTCTGCCTGAAGTGTTTATGAATGAGTTATAGGAAGTATTTTCCTGACTGGGCATGCAAACACCCTACTTGTGCCACTGTTTGCGAGTGACGCTAGTATTTACCAGTGAGGAGAATTCTTTCCACAATAAATACAGCTAATGAACATAGGATGCAGCTGGGAAACAGATGAACAGTTTTCTTTTCTTTTTTTGGAGCAAGCGAATAACTTAATAATGATGGTCCGTATCTCTTTTTTTTTTTTTTAAAGGAAATCAGCAGTACATGTGCGAGTGTGTAGCAAGGCACTTTGCAGAGAGTGGCATGCAATTTGCAACACGGAGTGAAACACTCTTGGCAATGAACTCTCTGCCTTTTTTTTTCCCGGGGAAAAAAAAAAAGAATGAGGAGGGGCAGATTCACCCCGCTCCTTCGGTGTCTGGTTTGGAGGGAAGGTCGGGGATTGTCGGGTCACTAATACTTAGATATTCACCTGGTGTGCCGTACTTTGCTTTGCTGTGGGTGCAGCCTCAACGACGGGGTGGGTATCCCGGCGCTCAGGAACAACTGACTCACGGGACGGTGAGCCAGGCTGAATGATATATTCATTGTATATGGCAAAGTAGGTTATCAACTAAAGATCTTCCATGTGGCTCTTAAACCTACAAGGTCTATATTCACATCACAATTGCTCTGCTCCGCCCAACCCCCCTTTTACACAATTTCAATAAAAATGCCCTGTTTTGACAGGCACGTTGAAAAGATTTTAAAAAAAGAATGAGTAACAGAAGAAAGGCAATGCCATCGATTTAAAAATTCCTAAAGAAATCTTCTTCAAAAAAATGCAAGCATTTTTTAAAGATTTTAGCATTACGGAAAGACAAGTCATGTCACTTTCTAAGAAAAACATTTTTTAAAAAGCCACAACGTGGCAACCTTTCTAATGAAAAAATGAAAGGATTCTTTTCATTTGTTACCAGCCAAATATGTCACAAGAATTTAACCTTACCTGAAACTTTGAAAAGACTGAATGAAAAAAATGCCATATACTCGATTTCTAAAATCTAAAGGGCTAGTTATTTCTACACACAAATGGAATCCAAATCTACTTCAATGCTAATTACACAAACAAACAAAAATCCAATTTATATACAAGCTGTGAGCCAACATTTAAGTAGAGCAAACCAGTGAAAAAATGACATCAAGCAATACACAGCATGATGTCAACGAGACAAGAGGATGGTTGAAACCAAATGCGATCTTATTTGTCGCAATTACTTTCTGCAGTGTACTAGCACGCTGCACCCGTTTGCCACAAAACACGGAACTCTTCAATTCAGCTGTTTGCGAGGATATTTGAACACATCACCGCTCAGCATCAACAAACTTGGAAGAATCTGTCTCTGCTGTCAAGTGACCAGACCAGACAGTACAAAAATTCCTGCTGTTAAACCGGCCAGCATGACCTTCAGTGTTGACTCTTTACAGAGCACTCAATTCCTTCCCCTTTTATGCTTACATTCAGCTTGTCCTACAGAATGTTTGGCTCACACAGACTATAGTCCTTAGAACAATTTGACCCCGGATTACTAAGCTGACTTACGTCAGAACTGCGTGCTCGACGAGGACTTGGACTGCGGCTGACACTCCTCGATCTACTTCGACTCTTACTTACACTTGGACTTCGACTACGGTTGTGCTTCCGTTGTCGTGACCCTAGTGGATAAAGCATCACCGTTTACAAGTGGCTTTTACTATTGATATACAAGTAGCTCTTTCCAGGATATTTGTATCCCCACTTTCTCTAGGGAGCCTAATACACGTATATTCAACAGAATTCAATGTGTCTAAAATAAGAACCCTACTGCATACAACAAAATGCATTGAAATACAACAGTGGCATTGTGTAGTGCAATGAGTAAACATCCAAGGCATAGAGAACCACAGTGAATACGTCACACGTACAATTAATGTGTAAAAGACATTAGCGCAAGAACCAGCGCATGAACCAACACAAGCGCGTACTCCATTCGTTTGCACTGCACTTTCTGGTTCACAGTGATGTCACACTTCGTTACTCTCACAGCGTACCGAAGTGAATACGTCACATGCACAATTAGTGTGTAAAAGGCATTAGCGCGAGATTTTGGATTTTTGCCCTGCCCGACATCAGGCAGGGCCAAAAAAAAATCCAACATTAATTTACATCTCCCCAGAGCAAATCCATCCTTGGAAACAAAGAAATTTACCTGCCGTTTAAATCTGTTCTCACAAGGCACCGCACCCCCTTTCCTAATTGAAAGGTTCCCCTTCAAATTTTGTAGGTGTTTCCAAAAAGCAAAGCTTGTGGTAGGAACTCTCTAGCTGCTTCTTTTGTTGACTGCTCTGAATGCAACAAAACCACAACTTTTGACCACTGTTGCATTCTGGAATTTAGTAAGGCCTGGGTCAAAATGATTTATTCTACTTTGTTTTCATTGATGAGTGAGCATATCTTAACAATTTACTCAGTCACTTACGATCTAAAGATCTTCGCCTCTCTCTGGAGGCAGACCTACTTCGTCTCCGCTTTCTGTCCCGTGACCTTGAGCGACTGTGCCTTCGTCTCCTATTGCTGGGACGTCTGTGCTTGGGAGTTCTTGATCTGGAACGCCTTCGCCGTAAAGGGGATCGAGACCTGGATCTTGATCTCAACCTACTCCGACGCTTGGGCGACCTGGATCGAGAGCGTCTCGGAGTACGTGATCTAGAACGCCGCTTCCCTTTTGGTGTCTTGGATCTTGAATATTTACGCTTTGGCGTTCTTGACCGAGACCGGCGCCTCTTTTTGGGGGTCACAGATCTAGACCTGGATCTGCGCTTCCTCCTGGGTGTTGGCGACCTGGAATGTTTTCGGGTTTTGGGTGATTCAGAGCCAGAGCGGTGATGCCTGGAGGAGCGTTTTGGAGATTTCGACTTTGAGCGAGACAAGGACCTAGATGAGGACCGCGAGCGGGATCTCGGAGACCTGACTAAGTCAGTGGTCACCGAGTCCTGAGGCAATTTAACTAGGACAGGCTGGTCTGTTGCACTTTGAGTGGCATTTTCACCATTGTCAATCACAGGGTCCATGTTTGTACTTTTCCCAGTAATTTCAGGACCAGATGTCTCCTCGCTTGGCTCATCAGTCATCTGTCCATGCAGAAGACCCTTCTTCATTCTTTTATCTCTAAGCTGTGGACAAAATGCAAAAGGCAGATTCTGTGTAAGCAATTAGCAACAATGGAAAAGTGGAGCACATGGGCATTATGACTTGCATCAGCACTGTACAGTATGACCACAACAATCGCATTTGCGCCTAAAAGATAAGTATATGCAAACAAACCTTAATTCTTACCGCCAATGGCGACCATGATTTGTGCATTTTAACAAACAATCGCTGCCCACTTTTCTTCTACGTGCACCGAGCAATGTGTCTCCATGATCACATGGTTCTTTTTCCATCTTACTATGTACACAGCATGAGCCCACTTGAACGGCAACGTAACTTACACGTAGGTACATACACGCAGGTACAGGTACTAGGTACCCGAGTTGACTGGTTTGTGGTTCCATGCTGTATAGAGCGAGTATGGGGAGCTGAGACGTTTCAAGTATTCATATAAATGCACTAGCAGTCTACGCCTGCCACGATTTCAGTGCAATAAACTTGTTTCAGTCCGAAATGTATGTCAAGTTTAAAACCAAAGCTTCCCTAGGTCTGGTCCGCTCCAAGGTACGAAATACTCAAAAACGTAAGAGAACAAACATGCCTTGTCTTTTCTTTCAGCTTTTTTCCCCATATAATTGGTTGCCATTTTTGATTTATTCCACAAGCACAAAATCCAAAACCTGTCTGTCCTATAGATAATTGACAGAATAATGTTTCTGTGTGTTTTGTTAGATTTTGTAAGTTACATGTAGCCTGTTTATTTTGCAAATGTGTGTACAGTATGTATAAAAATCGACCTAGCGCCTAACTTTTTTTTCTAGGACCAGTGGTTCCGCATTCAAATTTCTGCATACAGCACTGATTTGCATATAGCACTGCAAACAGTAAACAGTCATACATGTACTTTTTGTCACCCAGCACAATGTGCAACAACATTGAGGAAAGAGATCCAAAACCTTGTTATCTTTCCCCGCTATAATTTTGTAAAACGCTCAAAGTTTTATAAACATGCCTAAAATGTTTCCTAAGAAAATTTCAGTGTGAATGGACATATACAGACGATGCTAATTTCCATTTTTTTTGTTACTTCTTCACGTCTCTCTCACTCTCTCCTCTCATTTCCTGTTAATGCTTAAGACCCCACAAATTTAGTACCACTGGAAAGAGAATTCAAAAGAAATTGAATGGTATAGAATTTAGCTCAATAGCTGCTAGTATAGTGAAGTTATTAATTTGTTTTGTTATTAAAATTAGGTATACATGTAATTAGTCCGTCACTTTTTTGGGGTGGACACAAGTTTTATTTTCATCAATGTATTTGAACCACATGGGGTCTTGATCCTCATTGGTTGGACACATATCCGTAGTTAAGTCACAGAGGAAGTGTAAAGTAAACAATATCTTTTATTATGGAGAACTGTATGGATAATAAAAATGCATGTGTAGGATACATGTACATGTATACAGTAACAGGACAGTTGAGTTGGGCTTGAAGTATTTAGTGATACATCACACATGTGTGAAAGAACACTGAAGCATAGTTTTGATGTGTTAGTTTGTCATCAATAAATACGAATAGGGGACCAAGTCTGTCAGGTGTCATAAGTTATTTTAAGTCTGTTCGTGTTTGACAGGGTCTTTTGATAACATTTGATTGAAATAACGTGTGGTTTTTGCCTCCTGCTCCCCATGCACCATGCATCAATCTGACACACATGCATATACCATGTCCACAGTTGCGCGACATCAGGCCAATACAAAAGGGCAGTTCGGCACCAGTTCAACATCATTTTTGACAAAAAACAATTTCCTTTTCTTCCTGAAATTCCAAGCTTCCAAATAAACACCATATCATATATGTTTCATCAACTCCTTATGTGTGTTTTGGGAGATTTTTAACAGAAAAATGCACTTTCTTGTTACCTTTTTGTAGTCTTCACAAACCAAAACAAGGCTTGGTGGTTGACGGCACTTCAGTCAAATGCCTTGAGTCATACTCAAATGAAAGAGTATTTTTAGCTCTACAAGATGCTGACATCATTCTTCCAAACCTGGTCAAGTCTTGCGAGATACTTGTACATATATCAGGCTTAGATGAGACCATGTCACATGACAACAAACAACGGCTGATCTTAGTTACATTATTTTCATCAAACTTTACACCCAAAACTCGGCACAAACAGACATAATAAATGGTACTACGCTAATACAAATTGCGGTTCTTTTACAACAGAACTGCTTTTTAACATATAAAATTTGATGCACAAAAAGGACAGAAATCATTGATTGAAAACAAACACGTTTACACGCTTTCAGATATAAAATTTAGAGTTGGTGTTTCACTGGACTCCCTACTGGGGAGCTTTCAAAATGCCATAGCGTGGGGAACCATCAAAAAGGTGGAGTGCAGAAAGGCCTATGGAGTAGTGCCTTAATGTTTAGAAAGTAGGCTTGTACTTTTTGGTAGTCTGGTAGTAGGGGCCTAGTAGTAGCAGTCATGGCCGTAAAGTTGGAGATTGATATGACCATGATAACCAACAACCGCGTGCACCCAAAAAGCCAAAGGCTAAGTTGTTTCCAATGCAATGTGCATGACGAAGCACTCCAACATGGAAAGAGATGTGGTCAGCATGGTCAGGTTGTAATGTACGGATCGCAAAAAAATAAAGGTGGCAACAAACACTGCATTTTTCTACCACTAATACACACACATTTTCAAGCCAAGCCCAACATGCCCAAAACAAGAATTTTCGTTTTTGGCCAGTTGGCTATAGACCTTACGTTAGTAATACACTAATCATGCTAATAAATGGGTGCCTGCAATCAAAGCCATGCCACAATTTGCCGGCAAAATAGCCGACTCGAACGCAAACTGAACAACAGCAACAGCAAAAGCCGAACGGCGGCTTACACAATTGTCTATTCCTTCCTCCATGCCATAGCCCAACGTTAAGGCTACGTTAATCATCAAATTCAAATTGCTCGCGATGTGCAACGTTTCGCATGTTTCGTGTTCAAAGTATTCATTTTCGTTTCATGGGGCTTTGACTGGAGTATTTTTAATGTAAAATGGCCACGCTCAAGAAAAGAGCCCTAAGCACACACATGTTACCAACCTTTTTTAAC
This sequence comes from Acanthaster planci, assembly GCF_054643075.1. Taxonomy (NCBI): domain Eukaryota; kingdom Metazoa; phylum Echinodermata; class Asteroidea; order Valvatida; family Acanthasteridae; genus Acanthaster; species Acanthaster planci. Next base: position 14,062,816 of record NC_141785.1, on the reverse strand, counting down.
AGTTCTTCGTTCAATGCAGTAACAGCAGGAGAATTAGCGCCACTTCTTGTTTCACTAGAATCGCTCACGTACCCAGAAATGCCGTCCATGTTGAAAATGGAAGCGAGTAATATCACCCAATTGGGGGAGATCATGGATGCGTTCATTTAAAATGTAGGTGGGAGCATTTTAATTTAGAGTGTTATTTTTTCCTGGTTGGGGTCCAATAAGTTCTTCTTTTTGATCTGTGTCTAATTTTCTATGCAAAAAGTATCTTTAAGCTAAGCTTTAAGAATATGGTCTAAATTTACCTTATCAAATAAATTAAAATCTTACACCACATTTTATACTGACCCGCTTTCCCTATAGCCCAAGTGACCGCTGCCTGAAACCGCTGCGCATTATATACGCGGACCGCATGTACGCGCATGTGTGAATATATCAATACATGACACGGTACGGATAAAGTATCATCGGCATAGCTGCGAACACGTGCCTGCGCCGAGCGAGCTCTAGGCGTATATGTGTTTGTGTTTTTGTGAACGCAAATGTACATGTACATGTATGTAGTCTGATCATACTGTTGGAGAGTTGGAGAAGTAAAGTTAGTCAATAGCTAAATTTCAAGAATGGTTTTAACCCGGAGCCAACGAAACGCGAAAATAACTCCAAAATCAAAAGGCCATTCTGAGGAATCAGGTGGATATGATTCAAGTTTTCAGGAGAATGACCACGACGTGTGGAATCCATCACCTGCTGATGACGAGAAGCCACAACCTGACTCCACTACTACAACACCACCAGTCAGTGACAAAGATGCAGTTACCATGGCAACAAATGATGGATGTCCTCAGGAAAGACCTACAAAAGGCAGGCGGAGCAGGAAAAGGAGCAGGAAGAGAAAACTGACTGTTGAGCGTGAAAGGCAAACAGGGGAATCTCTAGAATCGTGCATCTCTTCCACATCCTCTCCTAATAGAATGCCAAAGGAATCTAGGTCTAAAAATGAAAAAACATCTCCAGACAATGGGACGCAAGACATAGATATTTCCAAACTAGTCCCCACTGCCACTTGTGGAACAAAAGAAAATGCACCCACAACACCAGAAATTGAGGAAGAAAACAAGCGTGATGAGAGATTAGAAGTCAAGGCTTTGAATGTTAAGGAGGTGTTGCAACTGTACAAGCAAGAATCGTATGCTGATGGACAGGCAGTCAAACCCAAAGGAAGGCCCAAGTCTGGCAGAACATGGAAAACAGAGCAGACAAATCGGTAATTATGTAAACTCAGGGATTGCTAACCCACTTACCAGTTCTGAACTCAAACTACATGTACCTTGTCATGCTTATATTAGAGTTACATGATGAATAGTCAAGTTAGCATGCCTGCCGTGTTGGCAATTGGTCGGGTTGGTTTGAATCGAGTAGGTAACAGTCAATCTGTCTGACTGGACACCAGCCATTAAGGGACTCCCTTCTGAGTTGATTATCCTACTTATGGATGTTATTCATAGGCAAATCAAGTCAGGATGGAATACAATAAATTTGCACAAGGTTCAAGATTGCGCCTAACAGAAATCTTAGGAATGCAGACTGTAATAAGAACATACATGTACCTGTACCTGTATAAATCGTTATCCGCTCCGAGTGGAACAAAAGAGGGTGTGTTTTTTGGTACTCACTGCACAGACGCACATTTGTAATGGAGATCAACGGCACGTACATGTACATGGAGAACGCATGCAAGACCCGCTTGGAAAACTTAATACTGTCTGTCTTTCTTTTGCCGCTTGGGGGTGCACTTTAACTCGGGGCAGATAGGAATGCTATTTCCATAGTCAACGTTCCAAATGTAAACACAGGTGTGGGGCCCAGGATAGAGATGAAGAGGTGTAAAGTGATACAGTAGGTTTGCACAACTGCTCAATTTGAACTTATGGAAATGAATGAAGGCCAACTTCTTCGGTTATAACCATGCTTCCCAAAAGCGGCTCTAAATCTAACATCAACTTTTTCTTCTCAGTTTTTCAGGGATGAAGCAGGACCGACCACTCAAAAGCTCCTGGCAGAAAAAGATGCAGCAGAAGGCAGAGATGAAGAACCTGAAGGCGTTTGAAGCCGAGTTGAAGGAGACAAAAAGCAAAGAGCTTCAGGTTTGCTCCTGTCCATTAGGGACTCGAGGACGGATGTCCTTATGCTTTTAGGAGAGAGAGGAGGACTGGCATTTGTCCCTCTTTTACTCCCAATTTTGCCTGTGCTGAAGTTAACTAAGTTGTATACATGTGTATCTCAAAATCACAGACATGCTTCCTAGATGTTTTGTGATTTCAAAATATATTGCGGTATCTCTCTATCTTTTGGACAGGATGGCGCCAGACATGCACGTGTACTGGTACTACGGCATCCCTGGAGACTTTTTGGAACCAGCCCCATGCAGACAACGCAGCATTAACTTGCCCGTTTTATGTGTGTTTTGTTTGTATCTGAAGTCATTCATTTTTTGCCAATACCTTTCAGAGAAAGAAACAGCACAGAGCCAAGAAGATTAAGCGCAAGCTGGAGAACGAACGGAAGTCAGAAATTGTTCAAGTGGTGAGTAGCATCAAGGATTTGAGTCATGTGTTGGTTGTCTCTACAGGACAGAAACTGAACTGGACTGAGTGAGCCAGCTGGTCCAGTTTAGTCTGAAAGCTTACGCGCACTTTGATTGTCTAGAGGCAATTTCATGATGCTGCTAAGCACATGAATTTATGCTAACAGATGCTCCACGTATTATGGAGCCTGTAAGCGGTAAGCAAAGCAAAAAGGCATGCTAACCTTGGAGGAAACATTTGCTTAACATTGTAACAAAACAATGGAAATCTCTGTGCGCACTCATGAAATTTTTGTGCTAAGCGCAGCAACCGTGAACTGTTCACCCATGAATTTGAGAGCCAGCTGAGCAACCCTCACGTTATTGTGAAAAATGTTGTCTTTACAGATTTCCAATCCTGCCAAGATCAAGCGGATGAAGAAGAAACAGCTACGGAAGATTGAGATGCGCTCCTTGCCTGACTCCAGCAAGAAACAAGTCTTCAGTTCATAATTTTTTTATTCAAGGACAAAAATTTACTCTTTTAAAAGTCCTTATGCAAACCTTGTCTCTAAAATAAGGGCATGCGAAAATTACACATTCAGCACTCTCACACATTAAACCTCGTAACGTACACAAACGAACTGCTTGTACTTCCTGGCAGAACTGTTTATTCAGCCCGTAAAAAATTAGCGAGTGACAACAGTTGACAATAATTTTTCACTTCCATTATGCGAAGAATGGTAAAGGTTTGTAAATACAGTAAGTATAGTAATTATATCAAGAGGATAATTTGTTTGTTGTAAGAATGACAATGACAACTACATTTTTACATGAACTGTTTACCATTGGTTTTCTGATGTGCATTTGAAAGTCTAAACTTTGAAGACAGGATAAATACGACTTCAGTTTATGCATAAAACAACAGCAAGTGGAATAAATTCGATACAAGATGGAGCTACAGGTGGAAATGTGAAGAACCTGTTGTCCAAATGCAGTCTTTTCCACAAAGGGTATCTTTTATTTCTTCATGTACATGTGTGTTTACACGTGATTGGATCTGCCACTATACACACTTAGCAAATGTACCACAAAATAATTCAATTTAACTAATTAGCTCACGGACACCATTTCATTTTTTGTGCTGTGTTATCAAGCGGTAAAGGCCACAGACAAAATTCTCAATTTTTTTGTCAATCTACACAGCCGAAATAAAGTGCACTATGTACAGTACAAAAAAATATTTTTCATTTTTATTGCACAAAAATTGAAGAGTGGTTTGTGTCTGTGTTTATACATTATTAACAATGGCATATCTACACATTGCGTTCACATTTAAAAGGTACATGTAGATCTGTACCAGAGTTTACAAGAAAAACAAAAGAGAAAAGGCTGATTCATATTTGATGTACATGTATACTACACATGTATCACACACATGGCTATCCCTCCTAATCCGTGTAAGAATTGAAATTTTGTTTACTGTATCATGCCCTGACTTGTCCTAGGCTGAGAAAACTTATATTTTATTGGGAAATTTGGGTCCGAGTTGCAAGGACACCAACTGCCTCCATAACAATATGTCCCAGTATTAACTATGGTTCAACGTGTGTTGTCCAATCACTTGGAAACAAGTGTGTGTAGGCAGGTCTTCACCTCGTTAAAGTGGAACAAGTGTGTTTGCTCTCCACAGCTTTAAATATGCCAAGGGATCACACAGTGGCACTGGCAAAAGCAAATGAAATGCACTGGCATATTGGATTCAATCTGGAGGTAGGAGGTTCCCTCATTTGGAGAGAGGAGGTTCCCTCATTTAGAGAGACGGTTGATCTAGTCACAAATAATGGCTTGCTAACCTCTAACAGAATGATGCTTGGACAAGTGTGCATCTACAGTGCTTTGGCTCAACTAAGGTAATTTTCAATATTGGAGATAGGAGTTGTCTAAGACGGGTGTTAAGTCGCATATTTATATTACAATCACAGAATGTAACCAACAACATGTACCACATGTACAATACACTATATACATAACATCACATCACACATTATATATTAAACTATATCGGTTTTCACCACAGACATGGTGTATTCTAAAAGTTTCTGTGTATACAGGTACAGTGTAAAAATTTGCAGTGCAAAGGTAGGCCATTGAAAATGTCTTGCAAAACACCAGTAAATATCGTTATAAGATGATTAATACATGATCGCATTAACCATTTGCTGCCGGGGTTCCCAGTACCGCAGACCTTGATTGTATATTCGGGTGCTTGAAATCAGAACTTTGGAACTGGGCCGTTATTCATGGCAAGGGTGACCGAACTTGGAGAATACTTTAAGAAAAGACTGAGCTGCTGGGCCTTGCCAATCAAGATTCATATGCTGTCAGCACAGAGGGCTGGCATTAGTGGAGGTAATCCGTCGTTGTTTTGAAACGGTACCATCGTTTGTCGCTGCCAATGCCCGGGGATTATTAGCGGGAACAAAAGTGCTCCAGCACTCCAGGGATGAGTGATACAATACTGCTGCGCGCTCATGGAATCTGGCCGCATTAGTAAAGACAACACCACCGTCCAGCAATGCACTGGGCCAATTTCTGGAACAAAGAGGAAATTATGCAACACCGCACAACGGGGCTCTTTACTGGGCAGCATGCATGGCTGCAATACTCGCATATCAATGGAGGTTGCCTGTCAGATAAGACTTACCACAAGGCAGTCATTCGTTCGGGTGTACGTGTCCAGTATATGATACAAATTTTTGAAGAATTTTGAAACCAGAAAATCATGAAAAAATTGTCTGGCAGCACATCACGCGTGCCACTAACTCCACCTGGCGCGAAGTGGTTAAGGGAACAAGGCTTTTCTAAGTTTCACCACAACAGTAACAGCAGTGGTGTCTTGAGCTAGGACAACTCAAAGCCTGTGTTGCTGGTGATGGCATAGCGCAGCTTCTCCTTGAGTGTGGCTTTCTTCTGGTAGTTGGGCAACTTCAGAAGGTTGAAGCAGGTAGAGGAAGTCGGGAGACGGCCCACTGGGTCCCTCTTCTGGATGCGCAGGAATCCGCGCAGGACGCTGCCGACAGTATCACCAGTATCCTGTAAATGTATCCAAAAAAGATTGCTTTCAGCTTGCAGACCATATCAGGCCTGGTGCTCAAGAACTGTGATCTAGTAAAAAGGAGGTCATGGGTTCGACTCCCACCAGGAAACTGAGCAGAAGTTTTTCAGTCAAGTTCTTGAACAGCACTGAACAGTGTTAGATAAATTACACTGAAAGAGAGCAAACCAAGCATTCAAAGAGGAGCGAAGAGGTTTTTGATGTTTGTCTTACCTGGTCATCACTGACTTCAACACAGCGTATTGAGAAGGGTGGTTCTAGGTGTGCAAAGCCCAGGAGAGGTGGCTTTGAACAGCTTGTGACAAACTGCGAGAAAAAACAGCAGCATTAAAATGTACATGGACACAGGTTGCCTGTTTTTTTGAAGGTACTTTATCTTTTTCAAATATTTACCGTTCAAGAATAGGAGAAAATTCGTAAAGTTTGGCCTTGCACCAAAGAACATAATGCTTCTTCAGAACTGGGAGCAGCGCTGAGCTTGAGGAGTTTCTTTGAAGGGAATCAATTCATAAATTAGTCTGAAGACAAAAGACGGAGGCCAAGCCAAGATTTAAATATCTCAACAAAAAACTGAAGTTGGGCCAATCTCAATCCTCATCTTTTGTATAGGGCTTTGGCTCTGTCCCGGGGGTCCTCAAAAAGCATATTAGTACGTTGTCAATGTGCAAACAAAATGGACAAATGCCTACTTCTGCTTTGCGTTTATTTGAAATTTTCAGCCGCAGGAAAGGAAATCACATTGAGCCGTGATTGAGTTGGGAACCTAATAGTAAGGGGCTGTGGCCCAAACCAGGGTTGCAACCAAAGTGTGGGAAAATGGGCTTCGGTGGGATTACCTTGAGGAACTGGGCCCTCTCTTGGGCTGTGAATTCATTGGCCAGCACATCAAACAGCCAGTTGATGACTCGGTGAGAGTTGTGAAAGCCTCCATAGTACTGAGTGTGTTTCCTGGACCATGAAAACGAAAAACATGCCCTCCTCCATGAGCATCACTGGCTATCATGCACAGAGCACATCTTGAAATTCATTCAAGTGGGTGGCCAAACTTATTAAAGTCTGCTCAAAATTGTGATGCCTCGCTATTTCCAACATCCAAAATCTCAAAGGTTATTCGATGTACATTACTTCATCTGAGTAGTTAAATTTCGCAAAAATCTGAAAACTTCTGAAGGTCACTCCTGAAGTTTTGTGCCACTTTCACAGTCGACCCCTACAGTTATTATCAATGACACAGAATCCAGCAACAGCAAAGTCAGACATGTAACGAATCCAACAGTCAAAGTCTTCAACTGTTCAGATCCAACCAAATCCCCAAACAATCCCAACAAAACCAAGCAAACATTGGCTGCTGTTGTGTGGATTTTCAATAATGCTTGTGTATCTTTGACGTGTAATTCAAAAATTAGAACCTGTACAGTGCTCACGGACAGGTGGAATGCACGTTACATGCCTCTTCGACCAATAGGGTGTTGTGATTTGCCAAATGCACGCACGCATCAAGCATTAAGAACGGGCGTAGGAGTGCAGTGCCACCGCAGTTATGACATCTCTCTAGGATCAATCTATACAAGAAGTCCTAGGCTCATTAACATTTGATAATTATACCCAAAATTTGATCGACTTTTCATACCTGAGGTCGGATAAGTCAATCTCAGCATTGTCGCCTGAGATGAGCCTCTGCAGCTCTGGCCCTGAGAACCACGACAGCCACTCCGGGTTGATGATGGACCGGAAGCCCCTCTTGAAGGCCTTGGTCTGGTCCAAGATCTGTCGGTACAGTCTGTGGTGAGCCATGAGGTGGATGTAGCTGATCCTGTGACAGTAACAATTTACAAGTTGCAACAGTAAATGGTAACAATTTTGCATGTGGTTGAGAAATGTCCATTTTGAATTCTTGGCATGCATCTGTGTGTTCTATTTATTACCAATTCCATTCTTGGATAGCTGCATTAATCCCTAACTACTTATAATGCACCAAAATTTAATCGTGAGCAACCTGAAAAATAAACACACATGCTATCACCCCTCCCCCGAAAAAAATCAGTAAAATGTAGTTTGGGAACTTGCTTTGCCCAGACAATAAAAATTTAAAAATAAACAGGGTACCATTCTAAAGGCAAGTCACAAGATATTTGTAAGAATAGGAAAAAAAGATATTGTATGGTGTTCACAAGCGTGCAGTGCATACAAATATAAAGCCCAGCTGAAAAACTTCCCAGTTAGCTCTCTCCTTGCCAGTGAGGGTGCACTTCAACTTGGCTGGACAACCCTATAACACAGATACTTTAGTCTGGTTCCTTACTTGTTCTCATTGGTGACGGCCACTGCTTTGCCTCCAGCTACCAGTTCATGTGTGTGGATTTTGCCCATCACATCTTCGTCGTACGAAAAGACCAGGTCGAGGTCTGAGATGTCTCCCTCATAGTGCTGGGACAAACACAAGACTTATTGTCAGACTTGAAAGAGATTCAGTGGTGATTGAGATAAACTGTACAGGTCCACATTGTTAACGCTTTTATGAACAATTTTCACTATGCAGGACAAAACTAACTTTTCCAGAAACTTGCATTTCAAGTTGGTCACTTTTAAAACAGACATTTTGTCGGGGTTACTTTCACAAACTTTCTACAATGTGCAATACATGCCTTCAACTTGACATTTAAAAGATGATTGAAATGAACTGGACAAGTTCTAAATCTGATGTTTTATACGAGTCATACTTTCCCCAATTTGGTCTTTTTAAGAGAATTCAAACTGTGATTTAAACTGTCATTTTTATATACATGAGGGTAAATTTGTTTATTTTATACTCGTCAATTTATGTGTTGTATGATTGTATTGTTCCGTGTTGTATTCTACATCTATTTCTATTACACCAGGAAACCAAATTTCATTTTCTTTTATACGATTGAAGGAAATGACAAAATATATCTACCTATATCTATCTATCCACCTGCATGAGTTGATTAATTACATTGTTCCAAAGAACAGATCCAAAACTGCTATAATACGCTAGATATTGCCCTCCCAAATGGTGAATTTGGGTGTAGTATGAAGACTACTTATTCACACAAAATTCATCCCTTTGTGAAAACCCCAAAACGAAAACAGCATCAGCTGCATGTTGGCTTGTGCCCCTTGTAAAATTGTTACCTTTCTATACAATTAAAGAGTTGAATTCATTTTTTCAAAAAAACTCAGATTGGTAAATATTGCCCTTCATTGCTTATTACACAATCTCTACAAAATTTTGCCCAAGAAAAACATCCTGGTTTGGATGATTTTAATCATTTTCGTCAAAATGATTTCTCCGAACTGTGAGCATCAGAAAACCTAATTGATTTTTGCCCCCTCAAGATAAAGTGATGGCTTAGGCCCACATTGGTTTGTGACAACGGCAAACCAAGTGTACTCCATCAGGTCTGACTCACCTTGACGTAGGTGAGGTTCTTGTAGAGTTCAGCATCCATGGAGGGCAGCTCGTCGATGGGGCTGTAGAGCTGATTATGCTGCTGCTCCAACATCTGACTGAGGAAGAACGATGCAAAGGGCACCTCCACAACAATACCCTGGGTGGAAAGAGGGCAAGGGGAAGGGAAAACTGTAGTCCAAATTCCCACAAAAAACACCGAGAGCATGAAAAATGCTCTGTGAGAAAATGCTGGTGTTTTACGCCCTTCAGATACAGGGAAAGGAGATTGTAAAGGACCATTACTGAGGTGTCACCCATTCTGTCATCCCTTTCACAATTGTAAAAAAAACCTTTCTTCCTTTGACCATTCCCTCCCTCTCCTGAAAGCATATTCCAGAGAAGGATGATGATGGGCTGAGTGACCCTTTCCCAAATTATGAAAGCATAAACAGGCTGTAAACTCTCCACCAAAAGAACTGTCTGTGTCCTCATGGAAAAGAACGAAAACATGGACGATGGAACAATACAATGTATATCCCAGAGTGATGGGAAATGAAAGAATATCCTAAAAGATTTGGTTGAGTCACAGGATGGTTTTATAACCAAACATTTGGATTTGGCTGAACAATGCATCTTGATTTGGAGGTCATGAACACTGTATTTTTGTTCTTGTTTACACACAGTGAAGGACGTTTTGGACACAGCATCTCCAAACTGACTCAGTGGTAAGATATCACAAAGAAAAGAAATCGGCAATAATTTTATCCTACCTCATAAACAGCTTTGGCAAGCATCTTGCCGACAAACTCAAAGAGGCCCAGATGGTTCTCATTGATGTAGGAGGTTGGACTGGGGTACAGGTGCTGATCACTGGTGGTCTGTCAACAAAGACGACAAGGGTCGCACACTAAATTCTTGTATGATGGTGTGGACACCAGCTATCACTAATTATGAAAAAAGAATTAGTATCCCCCCCAAAAAGGGAAACATCTTCATTGATGGAGCGGTTTCAAAATCCACACTCTACAGGAAATATCTGTCAGGCTTGAGGGGAATTCAAAAGCTAATCTTGCCATTTTGTGAGGATCAGTTGCCAGAATTCCACATGTTATTTGCACTCTAAGCTCACCTTGAACAAGTTGAGTGTTGGGTTGAAGACAGTTTTGATGATCTCTTCTAGAAACTCTTTGAAGACACCATCCTGATCTATGCCAGCCTCATCTAACCCCTGTCAAATCAACGGTGCAGACATGCAATAGTCCAAGCACAACAAGAACCGACCATAGAGGGTTTGCATGGCTGCCATCTTGCAGGCCCGTGCTTCTGTCCCACAGGGTCCACACAAAGGAAGCCCCCATGTGGAACAAAAGAAATGCCCTGCAAGACGACCACCACGCAAAGCGTCTATCCCTCTCATCTCATTTCCTTCTACTAACAATAAACAAGCTCCATTATTACTCCTTGTCTGGACCCTCTTTCCAAGATTTCCAGGTCTAAACTTATCTGTTGCTTTTCCACACACATGCATCGGCATAACCATCCAATGAGATACTGCTCTCTGTGTACTAATGCATGCCAAGGGTCTAGTTTGTTTATCAAACACTTAACCTCCTCTAGGCTTCACAGTACCATACAATGAGCAACGCATGCTACTCTGTCAATGCACAGTTGGTATAGTCTTAACCACTACCAGCCAGGGACTCCGGGATCGGAGCCGTATGGTTTATATGTGTGGCCGGGGTCTCCGAACTCAGACAAAGGAAACAGGGCCCTGTAACAAAAGACCGTACTCCGAACAAAAGACCAGGCTGCTGGGCATTACCGGCATTTTTCACTCTCAAAAGTGGTGATAATCCAGCATTATTTTGAAACCGTATACCAGGGTTTGGGGTATTTAGAGCAAGCAGATTACCACCGGGGACAAAAGCTCTCCACCACCGCAGCGATGAGCCACACAGCACCGCTGCATGCTAATCTGGCCCCTATTGAAAAGAGGTCAGCAGTGCACTGAGCCAGGTTCGTGAACAAAAGACAGCTGTATAACACCGCACAATCTGGGCTCTGTTTACAAGGCTGCAGGCCTGGCTGAAATATTCGGGTGTCAATGAAGGTCACCTGTCACCTTAGAGTAGTGCCTGAAGATTACTCCGTGCGGCTATAAACGACTGTTAAATGGAATGATGAATTGTTGAAGGATTTTGAAAACGGAAAAAATGATAGTCATGCCGGCCCAGCATCCTCAACGTTGAAAAATGCCGCGGTCCGAAGTGGTTAAGAAATTGAATGGCTCTAGAATTTTATTAGGTGAGCAATGACTGCCCAGAGTAAGATCGTTTGATGCATATACAATAATTTAAAATGCACAAAAAGACGGATGGACGGATGAAATAAATATGTTACCTGCATATTGACGAACCTGACCCTGATAAGCCCCTTTAATGTCTGGGCTGGGAGACCAGCCAGTAGTTGGTACCCATCCTGCAGGCAAAGGTCAAACATTCACCTGAAATGCAGCAGTTGTCTTCACAAATATGGATCTTGTCATAGTTACCGAAGTTATCAAGCTAAAGATTTATACAATAGAGATCAACAGGAAATACTCAGTGATACGTTTTTGTTATTACTGTTAAATATTTATAACATCTGATGCTAGCCTCACCTCTACTAGTCTGGTCCGATGGACTGTAATGAGTGTTGAGTGTGGTGAGTGACTGGCTGTCTCGGTGAAGCCGAGTGCTTTCTTTTCCTCGGCCACCCTCTTGCGAAACAACATCACACGCTGTACAAAACAAATTTTTGAAAAATGGGCTTGTGACACGAACTGACCGGCTGGAACTGCAGATTCCTTCCCAAGCTGATGTTATGTGACAGAAATACTGTTAATATATTTGACTTTAATAAACCTGAAGCATCATGGTGTTGCATCAATCTAGTCTGAGCATGTGCAAAAGATGGCACGTTTTGGCATATCAGTGGCATCTCACTGGTGGGGAGACACTACACATGCACGCACAAGTTCACACGCACTTGGTATGGGCCATGCTGAACGCAGACGACCAATTTCTGTTAGAATGTACAGTCTTTGCAAGTTCACCAGGCACAAAAGTTGAAACCTTCGCCTTCTTTGCCCGTATGGGGGTGCTTCTACAGAGTGCATTAATTGAAAGCAGGGATGTCACTTTTCCCGCAAACCTCTTTGATCTGAGATCTGTGATGTCTAGCTGTAGCCACAATGGCATTGCTGGGTATGGCTATGACTATTCATTATGGTGCACTAATAGCAACCTATTAGCTGCAGCCACTAAATAACCAAACATGGCCTGATATCAAACACAGTGGATTATACAGGATTGTTGGACATGTAACATACAAAACAATATTTCTTGAAGTTTTCTAGTCACAATTCCACTAATTTTGCTAAATTTGACTTTACGGTGTTACCTCTCTGTGGGGGATGACGTGCGGCATCTTCTGCAGGATGAGCGTGGTTCTCTTACTGCCCTTCTCTAGCTCTGCCCTGAATGTGGTCAGCTTGAGGTCCTTGATCAGCCAGTGGTTGGATGGGGCAAACTGCCGTCGGCAGTCCCTGTCGTACAGGAGGTGTAGCAGGGAATGTGTGGAGTTGAACAGGCTGGCCTGCTTCACCGTGCCGCCTGGGTTACCAATGAAACGTGGGCAAGTGAAGTCAAGACATATAGTTTGCTGTAGTTTGACTTAATCTGATCAAAAACATTACACCCGTCTGTGATAGTTTGATTTGTCTAGCACACTATTGGGAACTAGCCTACCTAGGATGGTCACATGACTGGTTAACGGTAGCCGAACATTTCAAAATGTAGAACAATGAACCAAGACCTTGAGTTGTGAAGGCTGAAATCCATTTGCCACCATTCGTTAATCAAAACAACCTGTGATGGACTGGTATCCCATCCAGGGGGGAATAGAAATATTCTCAGTCGTTTCATGCCAAGGAACCAGCCTGATGAGCCAAATTGGCTCGGACCAGACTTGTTTATGCATAAAACATATTCTGGCAAAATCTATAAGTGGTTGACCAAAGGTCCCTGACTGAACTTTTCACCAGACAACAAATGACCATTCTTTGACTACAGAGATTAGAACCATACTTCTTAAGAGAGATTATTCGAACATAGAGCGGTTTCAAAATGAGTGGATTCGGCTTAGACTTTGGTTTCGCTGGTTCCAGCCATTTTGAAGCAGAGTTCGAAACCACCTGTTCAAGCTCCGACTGGAACCAACCAAACTGAGGTCAAAGCCAAATCCACTCATTTCGAAAATGCTAAATGTGTCATTACAAACCTTGACAAGTCTTCTTCCAGCATACCTTCAAATCAAAAGAGGTTAGCTTTTATAATTTTAGCAAGTTGGCACAGGGTGCAAGTTATGAACTACCAACTTTTCAACCAATGATCCTAGATTGAATTTGCTCCTTGTTGAAGACATCGTGTTAGATTTTGGTTCCTATAAAATTAGACCAACGGACAGTGTTAAGTGGCAGATTGTCATCTGAAAATATGCTGACCCACAAAAGCTTTGCTTCTGGGAACACGGTGGCAATGGCACTTCAAAGTTGGACAGGATTCTCCCTTTCTTGCATGTAAGGGGAAGCTAGTGAACAGGATCGATCTACCTGAAAATAAAGTACCCTGACCTCTGGGGTATGACTGAGGTTGGGTCACGAAGGAAACAAGTCTACAAGAAAATGTCTAAAACCCAAAAATGCACGACTGCTGGGGACGCTCAGAGGCTTGCCATACCTACGCCATGCTCCCAAATCATCTTGAAGACAAAAGCGTTGAGAAATGCGGTGACGGCGACCAGGTCATCCTGATGGAATGGAATCTGCTGGTCGTAGAACTCAATGTCATCCAGAATCCTATGAAAATAACACAGAAATGCTCATTCAGCTATGCAAACAGTTCGGTGTTGGAGAGATTTAGCAACAATAGCAATTGGCAACTTTTTTAGTGCTAAGGGCACGTCAATGAAGTGCTGAGGTTATTACATTAAATAAACCAAATGATATTAAGAAAACACTTTTCCACAGCAGTGTCATTAATGATAGCAAGACTAAATTAGTATTTATCAATTGCAATATGAATCATTATCTCAGAATCATAATCTAGGAAAGTCAAGCTTAGAGGTCAACTTACGGGATCAAGTAGCTGGCCACATCACAGAAGAGGACCAGCACCGACAGGATGTTGTGGGAATCCACAGAGCACAGGCATTCCTGGAACAGCTTGAGACCGCCGTGGGGTCCCAGCTCGGCAATGAAGTGCCAAAGTCTCGGCAGCAGGAGGTCGCGATAGCTCAAACCTGGGAGAAGATGAACAGAGACCTCCAATGTTTATCATGAATAGATGCAGGTTCAATTGAAACCCCTACCCCCACTCTGCTGGGGGGGTTCAACTTTGGGCAATTTTTATTTTTTGGCCTGGACAGCGTTACTGACCATGCTATGATGTGCAGCCATTTTGCACCCACTTTTGCTTGTACTCCTGGCTGAAATCTTGGATGTGCCCCTTTCCTGAAACAAGGTACATACTCCTTGACACCCGTTCTGCTGGAGCTCCTATTGATTGATGGTGATGATCTTGTTGGATCCTGGGATGGTTTTGACTACAACACTGCTTACCGGTCAGGATGTCTCGTCTGAGTTCTATCAGCGTAGCGATGGCAGTCTGGTACATGTCGCACACGTTACAGACAGCGATGACCTCGGCCGATTGCAGGCTCTTGCCTCCCTTCTGTGTCCCCAGCTTAGAGGTGGTCCTCTGTAGCCGCTTCAAGAAACTACCCCCTGGAACGGAATCACAACTGCTATCATCGGTTTTTCACAGGAGAGAGTAATATGGGACAGACAGGCTTCTCTATTTAAGGACTAGGCCCTCTGGGAATCAATATACAAGGAAAACCTGGGGTGAGGGTGTACAGTCGATATCAGCTCTCTGAGGTATTGGGGCAACTTTCTGAGGCAAAGCAGAATTTTACCAAGGGGTGTTAACACTATCTATCTGACATTAACTTAACTTGGTCCTATTTCTGTGTCCTCTTTTCTTAACTTTTGTCTGGGTCTTACGCCCTAACTGTAATAGGTGTACCTTTTTTTCTGATTTTATTTTATCAATTTTGCCCAATTTCTGTTGTCCTGGCAGCCATTTCATCTATTTTTCTGTGCCTTTTCTGTGGCTTCATTCTTCTTTGGGTTTTGGAAGACACGCCCCTTTTTGCAACAATTTAATTTTCAACTTATATTAAACTTAAATTTAATTATAAGCTTTACAACTGCATCATGCTTTAATGTGAATGCCTGAATAAATATTATTATCTAGGGAAAACGAACCTTTGGACTGGGTCTTTGCAGAAGATGTGGGTGATTTGGCTGACGAATCAGGTTCGGGCGCCGCCTTCAGGATGTCAAGAAACACTGCCTGCAATATCTGCTGGTCCCACAGCATATTCAACTGCTTCACTACATAGACCATGGCTTCATGTAACCTAGAATGCCAGAAAATGACAAAAGAAAAGCAGAAATAAATAACAGACTCGTAGGAA